>NC_133221.1:25683007-26283007 GCF_040436345.1 Pagrus major
GACTGAAACTTAAAAATGACACTCAAAGTACAAATCTTGTTCATTCTAAGTGCTGTATCGTAGGTAACTGGAAGTGTTGCAGTTTCTTCCACACCAAAGTCACTGTTCTGCTTAAGATACTCACACCTATGAGAAACTGAGGCAAGATCCTACCAATAGCTACAAAAAGAAGGTTATAGAATATCTGCAAAAACTGGAACAGGACAAAGCCATTGACAGGACAATGTATTACCCACTGCACCCCGGGGAAGCCATCCCATGTTTCTATGGTCTCCCAAGATACACAAGGAAGGAGCACCAGTCAGACCCATCGTCAGCAGCATTAACTCAGTTACATATAAGACATCCAAGCACTTAACCAGTATCCTAGCTCCTTTGGTCGGTAACACTCAACACCACATCAAAAACTCACAGGATTTCACCAACAAAGTGAGAGAAATAACACTGGACCCAGACGAAACAATCGTTTCTTATGATGTCACCTCACTTTTTACATGCATTCCCAATCAAGAAGCGGTAAATGTGGTGAAGAAATGGCTGCTACAGGACAGCACTCTGTCCAGCAGAACCAACTTCACCCCAGACCACATTTGTGCCTTAAGTGACCTCTGTCTGACGACCACCTACTTCCAGTACAGTGACGGTTTCTACAGACAGAAGCACGGCTGTGCCAAGGGCTCACCGGTGTCCCCAATAGTGGCACACCTCTATATGGCATAAACAGAGTAATGTAGTTTATGCTGTTGAATGCAGCCAGGACTGCACAGATTTGCACATTGGGGAGATAAAAACAACCTCTCCATAAACGAATGGCACAACACAGGAGGGCCAACTCCTCAGGTCAAGACTCTGCTGTCCACGTACATCTGAAGGAGACAAATCATTCCTTTGAGGACAACAATGTAAACATCTTGTCCAGAGAAGACAGATGGTTTGAAAGAGAAGTAAAAGAATCCATCGATGGCAAACTGGAATGACCGTTTTTGAACAGAGGAGGTGGCCTAAGACATCACTTATCACCCAACTACAATGCTGTACTGAGTTCCCTCCCCAGACAGCTTAACAACCATTCACACCTGGGCTCACCTAGCCTTAGAAACCCACATGAAGGCCAGTTGGGTCAACGACCCACAAGTGTCCCTTAATGACTCTGTAAGGACACTCCCACACAGAGTTTAAAAGCCTGCAACTCCCCTCCTGTTAGTTAGAACTGAACAAGCCTCTTGGATGAGAGGTGAAACGTCTTCAGGAAACTGAAACACGTCCAGCTGCCTACGATACAGCACTCAGAATTACCATGACCTGGATGACTGAGAACCTTCATCAACAAATCTTGTTGATATAATTTGCTACAAGCTGCCTTTGCATACTGCGGCAAATTTTGTGTTCAGTTAATTATTCACAAGTTTTCACATAAACTTGGTTTAATTGTCACAGGTGGAACATTTGTTTCAGTTAATTTGCAACATTTGTCAAATCATTGGGGGGAAAAAAGCAAATTATAAAACTCCAAATTTATGAGCATGTCGGGATACGCAGGCACCTCAGGAGTGGAATTTGTTTGCTTATATCAAACCAAGACAGGCCACAGCCATACGCATCCTCGTTTTCCAGCCACCGGCTGTTCACCGGCTCTGCTTACATGCCGGAGAAAACCATATGGTGCCTCAAAGCATCTGTTCAAATGGCCCTTTCCTCTGCAAAATACTGAAACAGTGGGAGGATACTGTCACTATACTGTACATATTGTGGAGTCATCAGCAGTATTAAAAACTTAACACTTTAAAGTTGTGATGCTGTTTTTACACCAGGAACTTACCCATCTACACTGAGGAAAATCTTTCTAGTACCAAGTGCTCATCGTCAGTAGGCCTAGAGGACGTCAGCAGAAACATCTGAACGCACTCTTCTCTTCTGTGCCTCTGTATGCTCACTATAGTCACCAATACTCCAATACGCTGACATTTATTGGTGACTACAATGTACTGTAATCAGAGTTGGATGTGAGCAACAAATGAAAGCTGGATAGTTCATATTTTAGCATAAGTCAGAGTATCTGGAACGAAATGAGCATACAATTAGGCAACTGAATGTGCTTTGATACTCTGGTTGGGGAAATTAATGGACACTATGATCTATTTTTCTTTTGCTATGAAAATGGCTGTTGGAATCCACGGTGAGTGTTGTCGTCTTCCACAAAGAAGTAACACAGTGGGTGCAGGGTGGGGTCAGGAAGAGAAGGGATTGGACCAAAATGCATACGTTGGAGGGTTGCTGCCAACTTGGCAACTTCCTCACTAGATTTAGTGACTATTCAGACCCTCTAAGCGATTTAATTTCGGAAAAGCAACTAGCAAAAATTTTGCAATTTATTCTGACGATCAGGGAAAAGTCTAAAATATACCCTTGTGAAAAAATATGCTAAGTATATTAAATCTTAGCATACAGATTAATCATCAGTACACTTCAAGTATGTTAATTAGTTAACTTAAAGTTAGCTTTTTTCAACTATGTCATTGAAGTGTATTTAGTGTACTTTTATGTGCTAAAGTGGGACAACTTCAAGTATACTTAGTACACTTTAAGTATATTGCTGTGTATGTACTATATATAATTGATTATGTTCTACCTTATTTCTGTTCCAAGTACATTAAAAATGTAGTGTGGGTGTCTTGCAAATATACAAGCAGTATACCATTAGTATAGTCTTATTGTAGTAATAGCATACTCAGTTAAACTTCTGTTTTATTACAATCACTAAAAAAGGACACTTTGCAGTTAATTATCAATATACTTCGTTATTACTCATCTGTATTACTCTGTAAATTACAGTGTTGCAAATGTATTTCCAATATACTAAAGTCTGAATGACTTCTGGGACTGTTTCCCAATGCTAAAATATATTATACTGAAGATAACTTCTCAAATTTTTGACAACTAACTGAAAAATTTAAACTAACATAATTTATTTAAATACTTTCAGGTTAGATACTGGGTCTGCAACTGCTATACAGCCTTTCCACAAATCCCTCCAGACTCCGTTTGAAAAGCATTTTTGTTAGTGAAGCCTTGAGCACCACAAAGTGTCTGATGTCTTCTATTTAAATGATTCTAACTTTTAACTTGCCAATTTCTGATCAGATTGAAGAATAAATGGGAGTAAGAGCTTGAATGCAACCATGATGATGATGACGGGTGCAATATCCTTGAAATGTCCCAGGCGGTCCTAATCTAAACCAAATACAGAGAAATACAGTTTGATAACTTTAATATAACATATCACACTCCACAAAGATTGCACAAAATATACCATAATAGACCATATTCACAAGGTGGCCATTTTCCTCTGATGTCACGCTCAGGGTGGGAAGCTCAAATGTCGAACAGTCCTATCACGTGGGGAATGTGACAAATTGTCATTGTTTCACCACTTCTTGATTGATCAGCAATTGAAAAGAGAATAGATAGTGAAAATCCAGACAGACATCGGGCCATAATTAAAGGTAAAGCAACATATTTGATAACTAATTAGCTTTCATTAGACATTAGCGGATTAGACACCTAACTTTAGCATCCACTTCTTCCTAGTTAGTATTACTGTGATAGTGTAAATTAATTCTAAAATATCACCGCACATCTTGGACACATTTATTTGAGCCTTAAAGTGAAACACACTGGGTGTAATCCAATGTTGATTGCTAACGTTAGCTGATGGGTTATTAAATGTGTTGTTTTACCTTAGAATACGGCCCGACGTCCCTCCAGATTTTCATTATCATCATCTTTTCAGTTGCTGATCAAATGGTAAATTGTGAAATGGTAACAATTTGGTAGATTCCCTGTATTTTCAACGTGAAACACAACAGCATAACATTATCTCAGCATTTGAGCTTCCCACCCTGAAGAAGAAAAGGGCCAACATGTGAATATGGTCTATGCCTCTCTGAATTGCCTGACATGTAGAACTTGTGAAGGACATTCATAGTCATATCCTCTGGAATTGCTCTTATCTGAAAGAATTTTAGAAATACATCATTAGAATAACTTCTACTATTTTATAAATCTCATCTGACCCTAGGATCTGGATTTTGGGAGACATATATATGAGCTTTATAAATAATACAGCATATTACTTTTAGGCACAGCTGGGAAGAAGAGTATTCTCCAAAACTGGAAACCAGAACATCCTCCTTCAGAGAGGCAATGGTTAAATTATAGTGAACAGCCTATAGTACACCTGACAAAGATATTGTTTAGTGTGAGGAGAACAGCAATGTATGAGAAAATATGGGGCTATTTCCTTGCCTTACTATTATCATTACAGCCCATTGACTAATGAGACCTGTCCCCTGTGCTCTCATTGTCTACTAAATGTTGTAATATAGACTCTATTAATACACATTAAGACCTCAAAGCTTGCTTGATTGTATTGTATTTTCATTTTTCAGCTGTGAACAAGGTAGAAATTTCTAGCGAAGCAGGACAGTGGTTGGGGTTACTCTGTGTGTTCCTCTGTTTGTCTTTCTTGTGTGTATTTGTTTATAGGAAAATTGCTTTTTTGCTTCAATAAAAACATCTTTATATAAAAAAAAATATATTGTAATGTATTCCCATGCATGCTGCTCAGAGTAAGCAGAGAGAGCTGGGGTCTCTTCCTCTACTCCTGCCCTCTGTGCAGGCTTTCAGGTAGGCAGGAGTGGGAGTGTGGTTGTGGTGAGTTTCTATGTTTATGTGACACTCTCGCTCTGACACTTGCTCTGTAATGGAGCTTGTAACATAACATTGTTTCAAGCTTTTCTCTCATTCTTTCTCTCTGGACCTCTGAATATAGCTTGTAAATATGTAAATTGTTTGTTTGATCTTATAGGCTAAATATTTAAATAGATCTTTTGATCTTCTTCCCTTTGTGGATTTTCTTTTACTTCAAATAGGCCCGTATGACATCCCTGTAGTGACTTTGTCATTATTGGCTGAAAATTTCTCTGTCTACCCTTTTATATGGCTTACACTGATCCCTCACTGCAACCAACACAACCACTGAGATTTATGCAAATTAATCTGTAATGATGTCATTAATATGCAAATATGTGCATCATCTGGCAACTTTCAGCATCTTTCTTGAAACTAGTGCTCGCTACTTTCATTGCAAGCAGGTTGGCAACACCGCGTCGGAGGCAGAGCTGGTGCAGTTTGATGATTTATTAACACAAAAAGGTACAAAGACATAAGGGATGGTGAGGCAAGCGAGATCAAAACCAGATAAAGAAGTCCAAACAGGCATACAAATCCAACAAGGAGCGGGCGAGAATCAAAACCCAATAACAGACAGGGTTCAGGTGAAACAAGGCAAAGACCCAAAAGGAACAGAGAGAACTTAGCAGGAGGGAAAAGGCCAGACGCTTGGCACACAAGGTACAATATGAACTGGCAAAGAGTAAGAACACATACACTAAATACATTAGAGAGGGGACTATTGGTGGTAGACAACCAGGCGGTAAAAACACAAACTCAGGAAGTGAAGTTACTGGAAAAAAGGAAGATGAGTGTATCAAAAGGACACGAAACAAAGGAAAACAGAACCTCAGCAGCAGAATATCTGAATGTATGTATAGTAAGTAAATAAAGCGAATATTCATCTCACATCATTCACACAAATATGACTGCTCACTGTTTATACAATCCGTGTTGATTTTTAAAACATTTTTAATTGACAACCAGTCCCGACTCTCGCGTACAATAGATTCAATATTTTCTATCCAGATTTATTGTATAAACCCAAGCTTGGAGTACATTAAAGGGTACATTTTTTTTCCAAAAATGAAAATGTCGTCGTTATCTACTCACCCTCATGCCAATGGAGAGTCAGGTGAAATTTTGTAGTCCACAAAACATTTCTGGAGCGTCACAGCTAACCAGTATTGCAGCATTCTCCTTAACAACTGAAGTAGATGGGGACTTGTTTTAAAATGTAAGAAAAAAAACTGGAAATAAAGATGAAATGGCTTCATACTGTACAGCTCACCTGGTGTAATCCTTAGAAGCCCACAGACACCAAATTATTTTGAAAAGACATTTTTCACCCTTTTTAAAACCAAAGCCAGCTGCTGAGCTAGAAGTGTAGCTAGCACTCTCCACCTCGTCAGTTGTTTCTTTAAATTTTAAAACAACTCCCCATGAACTTCAGTTGCTTACGAGAATGTTGCAATGCTGTTCTGCTGCAGTAATGTTTTATGGACTACAAAACCTCACCACCTTAAATCAGCAGGGGGATGAGAAGATAATGACTGAAATTTCATTTTTGGATGAACTTATCCTTTAAATTGAACAAGGACACAAGAAAAATAGGATACTGACTAAAATGAGTGTCATGGCTGTCATCTGTTGCCGTGCAATGTAGCATGAGCATACAGATAATGAGCCTGTAGCTGCGGTATCCATATCTTAGTATGATCAAAATGCAAAGCAGGTGAGTCCTCAGAGTGCCGGCAGGATTATACAGTCTTGACCTGCAGATGGTCACACTAGCCATCAGCTCTGCCTCCTGAAATAACTCTCCATGCTCCACACAGGTTTCTGCTCGGTTTTTACAAGCATAGCTCCCTCCTCGCTCCCTCCATGCGGACAATGTGAGCGACATGCCAGTCAGACGGGACATGGACTGGACCCCTTTTTCTGCTCCGCTGGACAGAGAGTCATGTTGACAAGCTGCTGCAGAAAGGCGAAGCAGCGTCTGTCCTTTTGAGGCGCAGCGGACCTTGAAAGAACAACACAAACAAATTCGAGTGCAACGGCAAGGTCCCTCACGTAATTACTGAAGATGCAACGTGCTCGTCATAACGATTCAGACTGAAGAGTTTTCCTTCTTTATTATATTCTTAAGGCTCATCATTGGTGGGCTTCAAGAGAACTCCATCTGCTGCAGCATTCATGTGTCTGTACATAACTAATAAGACAATCACAAGCTTTATTAATAATGGCATTCTCACATAAAAGATGTGTGTTCTGCTGGTCTCATGTGCTGACAGTACAAAAGAATTCAGCGTAGCCAGTTTGTGAGGGCGTTTACATTTCCTGTTGTGAGCACCCAAGGCCAATAATCTTTTCAGCACACCACAAAAGCCTAGCTGGGCTCCATAGATTTGCATATGACAACATGCATTAAAATATTTATTGTAGTTAATGTGCGAATAAGAATAATGCACTGTGGGTCTTTAATTATACATGTGATGAATCAATTAGATATGATGATTAAAAACAACATAAATTCATGCAACAGTTCTCATCAACAAAACAATGTCACAACACCCAGATGATTTGATTGATGGCTGATCTCTGGGAGCGCTAATAATAATAGAATAATAGGATTTATTTGTATAGCGCTTGTCAAAACCCGTGTCATAAAGTGCTTTACAACAAACGCAGCAACAGTAAAGAACGCTCAAAGATATTGAAGTCACAAGAATTAGGACTTCATCATGCACAATTAATCCGCCTGATTCCATTTCAACTCCACATAAACAGTCTACAAAGCTCAAGCAGAGGCCAAACGGGGCCTGACCCACCAACTTCATATGAGTTGCGGTGATGCTGGAGTCAGATCAATAGCGCCAAGTCAATAAGAGGGCAGTGATTTCCAATAACCACACCATAGCCACTATTAGTGATTTACTGACCTGTTTGCATGTGGAATGGAGCCTCTGAGAACATTTCAATTACAAAGTGTTTTTCTTGTCTGTCCCCTCTCAGCTGTTTGGATCAAAACACTAACTTGGGAAATTCAATATGGTGCCATGCCCCGAGAAATTCAGCCTATTTTCTGCCCTGTCAAACTCTGAACTGTTGGCACTGATAGCCCAATAAAAAAACAAACATAGACGAGGATAGATGCAGAGCCTTTTTTTGTTGTTTTTCCCAACAAACACACTTCCATGTTGTTGTATCTTATTGTTCTGCAGGAACTGTGGCTTTGGAGTGTTTGTTTTTGATTAGGAATGTTTAATGGCCTCTACACATTCAATTATCAGCAGGCTGCTCCGCCAGTCGATAGTCATCCTCACATTAATGGTCCAGAACTGATTACCAAGGACAGCAAGAGAAATGGGTGAAATGTTATTCATTCAAAGCGCTAATTAAATCCTCCTAGGTGGGACTTTCAATCCCACTAGAAACTTTGCAAGCATTTTACTAAGTACCACTTATGGTGATAGTGTGCGTAAAAATAACCCTGATCATGGACCAACATGCTTGTGGATTTCTCTGTAGCCTCGCTGTCCAAAAAATATTTTGTGCTGCTGCTGTTGATTGAGTTGAAAATATTAAGTTGTTGGATTTCTGTCATTCATTTGTACACATTTAATCTCCCTCGGATAGACACCGATCAGCAACAACATTATTAAAATAACTTATAGCTGAATAACATTGATCATCTTATTACAATGCAAAGTTCCTCTGGGAATCATTCATGTGGAGGCTGCAGACCAAGTACACCCCCTTATGGCAATGCCATTCCCGATAGCAGTTTCCTAACACTTGGGTAGGGTTAGGAAAAAAATTATGGTTTGGCTTAAAATACTTGTTTTGGTGGCCACCATCACGGATGGAGATGGTCCAACTTTATGTGAAAAAAAATGTGACTTAGGCAGAATAGGCAGCCTTGTTGGCTTCAACCACCATCTCCATATCACCATTAACACGATATGCCATGTTTGGTACCAATGTCAACCATGAACGTATCTGTGGTTTGCAGAAACATTAACAACTAACATTATATCCTGGAGACTTGGTTGTCCAAATTGCCCCAAACTCAATCCGATCGAGCATCGCTAGGACTTGCCCCCATTGACATGTTCACATGTCCCACAGAACTCAAAGGATCTGCCACCAACCCCCTGATGCCAGACAACAAATAACACCACCAGAGGTCCATGCCATGACCTGTCAGAGCCAAGTCTAATCCACATCAGGGCCTCTATGGATCAGATTGGGATATAGGAAATGTGGAGGCAAGGTCGACACCTTGGGCACTTTGTCACATTCCTCGGGCCTGAGCAGTTTTTGCATAGTGGCAGGGTACGTTCCCCTGCTGGGAGGACCGCTGCCATCAGAGAGTGCAGTTGTCATGAGTAAGTGTACTTGATCTGCAGCCGTGTTTGGGTGGGTGGTGCGTGTCAAAGTGGCATCCACATGAACCCAAGGTGTCCCACAAGAACATGAGAACAGGAGATGATCAATGTTACTCACTTCACCTGTCAGTGGATTTAATGTTGTGGCTGGTGTACAAAACTTAGGTAACATGGCTCAAATTGTAGCCTTGTGGAGGAAAAGAGCAGAACAGTATCTGACGGATATTGATGTCTTGTCAAAACTTTTGTCTGCTTTTGTTTCTGTTTGTTGAACACAGCATGAGGTTATAACAGCCGGAAAAGATTTTTCTGCCTCTTACTTTTGCAGTCAAGGGTGTGGAGCTCCTTCATCTTTCTCTTCACATTAAGTGGAATTAATTATCTCGCTGCCAAACAAACTGAAGGACCTCCTCTTGATGGAACACTTTCCTCTGTAGTTTGGATCAAATGATAGCCTTCATATCTTCATGCAGCATATTGTCAGTGCTGCGAGGAACCGCTCAGTGAAACACTTTCAATGGCTGGGCTAGGCACACTGCCAACAATCTATTGTTCCTGTTCTGGGCCTCTTGGTGTGAGCTCTCCCACCAGCACTGGGAGGAGACAATTCAGATTGGTAAAGTTTTTGTGTCCGAATTACACCTCGTACTTCCTAACCTCAATTTGCCTTTGCTGCCACAAAACTTCAGCATAAAAGTAATATTTCCTCCCCTTTCTCTTGGATCGCCCGCTCCTTTTCCTCTGCTCGTTCATGTTGTCTCCTTCATTTACCTAAGTTAAAGCTACTGTATCTGCTGAAACATGGTACAGTATCTAACAACAACTAAATTGTTTTGCATGTTCGGTTAGATTAATTGGACAATAAGTAATCTATGTCCTTAATATGCAGTCTTTTTGGTCATTTAAGGCTTCATTTACTTGTAGAGCACTTTTAAAAACTGAGATTTAAAAAAGGTATAAACCTATACTGAAATAAGTCAGATTAAGGATATTATTTGTAAGAATACTACAGTAAAATGTCTCAAAACAACCACACAACGACCTTTGCTATATATTTTGTTGAGTGGTGTGCATACATTATCCCAAATGTTTCCAACAATGTTCCAACCCAGAGACATCCATAAGTTTTCTCAAAGTAACGTTTCATTTGGGCGCCTTAGCTTCGCTTGAAATATTACATTTGAGTGATGTTAGGACAACAATAGCTGCTTATAGGCCAGGCTTATGGAGAAAGAGGATACTTGTGGGGCTTTTCTACTTGCACTTTTGGCCTTGCCGAGTCAAACTGTGCCGCTCTGACTTGCTTTTGTAACACCAGTTTTACCGTGCTCAGTTGAGCCAAGCCACACCCGAGATGGACCATCTCTGGATTGGGGCCAAAGCGTGCCCGCCCCGCCTCCAAGCAGTCTGCGGTGATGTCCTGTGACCGCGGCCACCCTGTGACGGCCCCTCGTCTCTCCCTCAAACAAGCCTGTGTTGTGCTACTCAACTCATGTCTGTGTTGGAAACTTGAGAGAAATGCGTTTCTAAAGTCTCCCAGCTCCCAGTACTTTTGTAGCTTCTACTAACTGAATCTTTGTGGTTTATAATTTAGTTTCTCTGAGGAGGTCTGTTGTATTTTACTGTTTGATCGTGTTCACCTGTTTGTGTTCAGTTACTGTTGGTGAAAACCCAACATTTCCTGATTCTTTTATGCTTTATAACAAAAGCTTTTAGATAACCAAATAACAGGGGACTTTTATTGTGAAGAATTTAAAGGAAATTACACATGTAAATAAACAACGAATTAGCCGTGCTTTGTTGGTGGCTATTCTTTGATAAAACTGCGGGAGCCCTGTTGCGATGGAAATGAGAATCCCTGCTGCACTGGGCTGACGCATTGAGTCAAGCCGAGCCAGCACATGTGTATGGAACAGCCCCATTGGTTCGGCATTATATCACTGGAGGCAAAATATCCAAACATCAACATTCTCTCTTTCTTGCAAGTGTTGGAAGCAGCAGGTTTCCTTTTAGCTTTGGAATTTCCATGCACTTAACAACCTCAGCTGAGAAATCAACCATAATTTATACACTTGAACACTTCATCCAACCAACTGTACCAACTGTACCAACTGTTATCTGCTTCGGAGGGGCTGTCGTGACAGTCAGCAGTAGCTGCTACTGCATATGTCCCACTATCACTAACGCTTAACCCGAGAACATTTACTGCCTTATGTCTACAAGGCGGCCGTGAATGCATCCTCTGCCCATCTCCTCCCCATAGAGACATGCCCCTTCGGATTTCCATCAAGGCTGCTTTTAATGGGAGCTGTTGTAATCACGGCTTGTAGGCCTTCGGGCATCTCTGGTTTAATCTTGGTTCCAAACTCCCCAGGCCCTGGGCTCTCTCATGTGTCAGCCCTGGTTTCATCACAAGGGGAAAACTCACCATGGAAGAATACCTTCAAACCACTGAAATATGTATGGGCGCACCCTGAAACCGACGAAAGTGTGTAGTTTGTGCTGGTTGAGTGGTTGACTTGGGTGCCTTGAATTTCACCACAGCGCAACAGCACATACACGCTGTGTTCCTCTTTGGTCTTCACCTCCAACAGAAGGGGAAAGAGATGTGTGACAGGGCTTACTGTCACCGCCAAGAAAAGCAACAGGGACAATCAAGAGTGCAACAGTATAGTAACAAAGTATCTCCTCGCCTTGTTTTCCCCCCGCTCTCTCTCTCTCTCGATTTCTGTCTGTCTTTCAGCTGCTTTGATGCGTTTCCATGAGAACAGCGAGACAGAGCAGGTAGGTGTTGTTGCCCCTGGTGTAGGAACAACCAAACCGAACAGAGAGGAAGCAGTGCTGGAAGATTTTTGTTATCTGTGTCTCTCCAGCCTAAGCACTGCAAGCCCATTCAAGGCAAGGCTTTATCTGTGTACACATATGGCCTTGCACATGTACAGACAGATAAATAAGGAATACACCTATGCCGTTGCACACTTACACACTCCGAGAAACATGATAATGCATATCAAAGCTTACAGATAGTAATGATGTAGATTATTTGCCCTCGGTTATCATATCCTTCTCTAAACGACTGAGAGTGGATCAAGCCTGGTTTTTACCTTACAAATGTGGCTTGAAAAATTCCTGTATTTCGAAGAAAGCAACAGCAACCCACAAGAGATTTGAAATCTCCGGGGAATGTTTGTATCAGACAACTTTTAAGATTCAGCCTGTTCCGTGCATACAAGGTTACAGAGGGCCGCAGAGATCCCATTTGTGCAAGGCTGAGAGTCTCTCAATGCCATTTAGAGCCTTCTTGGACACCATGACAAAGTGGAGTGGTGCAGCACTATTCATCTTCCAGCTGTGGCCAGGAGCCTCTGACACCCCAGTAGACAGAGGGAAATGAAAAGAGGGTGCAGCAGCCAATGGCGCCGTACTTTATCTGCCGAGAGACTTGGCTTATCCTCCAGCTGTGTGGGCACTGCCTTTGAATGCAAACAATATGGCTGCAGAATGTAGGGCAGGAAAGAAAAGAGGCTTGCATGGTTAAGTTGCGGCTGCAAAAGCTATCAACGAACTTTCCCTGCCGAGGATTTAGAGTTGTGACGTCTTTAAACGGGAGGGATTTGCATGACTGTGAACTTATTGTTAGTGTCAGGCTGTTAAAGGATAATTCTAGTTTATTACAACTTGGGGTCTTATTTTTGCAGCTTTGGCCATCATTCATGTGGTTATTGTACACACATTGTGCTGACAAAAGTAATTGCTGAGATCTGGGAACATAGCGACATACAACAGAGTTCAATTGGGCATGAAACAACAACTGTCAGACCATCACACAGGTTGTTAACAAGCAGATTATTTAAATTACATTATCAGGTAAAACTGACTGTGAGTAAAACCAAATCTACCAGTTGAAACACAAACTCAGTCTACAAACTGTGATGGATGCTTACAACGGGCAGTTACGTATATGCAAATAAAAGGTTGAGCAATAGATGGTTTGGAGCAGATGCCTGTAGGTAGAAAGCAGCTTTGCTGAACTTACTGGCTCACTGAAGAACAAGAGAAACATACTCACCATAGTCATGATGTGCTTAATTTAGGCTTTTAATAGCATCTACGATAGCGCTGCTGTTGCTGTTTCTGTGTTTGTGGTGATCTCAGAATTAATTAAACAGTGACATCTTTGAGTGTCACCATGTTTACAGGTTACAACATGCAAATCTCTCACGTTCTCTGGCGTGCCCTTTAGTGGAATCCTTCAGTAACATGCAAAGGTCATAGGCAAGAATGTGAACAATTATGTTCACAGCCCGGCCGGTTGTCTACACGCACATGTGGTTAAAAAGTACATGACCAGCTGTAGGGTAACAGTGAGTGAAGAAGACTGACTCCAGGCCAGCTACCAGCAGCGAGCCAGCTCTCCACAGTCCTACAGGACAAGGCTGGCTGCCACTCTCTCTCTCTCTTTCTGCACCATATCATCAAACCATCAGACCCATTTCTGCAATTTCCCAGACTTTGTTTTCTTCATGAGAAAATAAAACAAAGCGATTTAGTATGTGTTTGTGCAAGTCTCAGATCAGGTGCTATGGACAGGCATTTATGGGCCAGGCCCACCTTGGATGAGCTCTGTGCCTCCCCTGCTGCAGCCTGTCCCCTCCCATCTAGTAGCTGCCAAAAATAATTAATCATTATTTTACAAAAAAGAGCCACTAATAATACTACTACTACTACCACTACTAGTACTAATAATAATGACAATAATAATCAGTAGGTTTGTTGATCATTTTTAACTGGGGGTGGGGGGCCTCGTTGTCTCTTGTCTGTGTATCTGTCTGACTCAAATCACAAAGCTTAATACAAAACACAAATTAATTGGCTGAGTGGCGCCAGGGATTTACAACACATGCAATGGGTTATGAGTTTCCTGGGCTGCTAGTGCTGTACAGGCTCAAAAAGCTGCCCTGGTTAAAATAGAATCGCTCTGTTGAAATGTAACATTTCTCAATAATTTATCAGTTACAGGACTGGGTCCAGACCCAGAAGGCGGTCCACCTATTTGCAATCTCTGGGGGAAGGAGAGCGATGGCAGGTAAGCAAGGGGGATGCATTTTGGTCACTTTGTTTACAAGTGGGGAATAAGTTGTCTACTGCCAGTAAAGCAGGGTGCACTCCGGCTAAACAACAAGATCTGGATTTCAGAGCAGGACGCGGTTGTCAAGAGACGTTAGGTGTATAAGAGCTAAGCTCATTGCTGGGTAAGTTATATCTGGGAGGAGATGTTACCAATGTCAGAGTAATATGGTAATATAACGAGTAACGCACCTAATTACTTTTGATACGAAGTAATGAGTAAAGTAATAAGTAAAGTAATATTACTTTTTAGCGGAGTTATAAGTAAAGAGTAACTTTTTACACTTCCTGAGTAACTTGCTTAACACTGGATGACACACACACACACACAGAGAGAGAGAGAGAGAGAGAGTCACAAGGTAAAAACACCACCATCCGGTTGGCAATAATAACCTGGACCCTGAGTCCCAAACTCCAGAACTTCAGGCACATTGTCCAGTTCTCTCTGCTCTAGCACCTCTGAACCAGCTGCTGCTCAAGCCCTGATCCAACAGTGATGAGTTGAACCAGGTGTCCAAAACATTACCTGGAACTGCCTTTGTTGTGTTTTTTTCTGGGAAGTGGCCCCCCCTTCTGTTGCTATGAGACCACTGGGTCCAGATGAGATGTGTATATAGAAAACAAAACCCATGCCATGATGGAACGGGACTGAAAATGGACATGCCCAGCCAGTCATCTGAGGTAACTGGTGCTGGAGCTGCTTCTGATATTGACAAAAGCAAACACACAAAGACACAACACTTTACTGTGTGGTTAGTCTTTAAAACTTACAAAGACGAGTTCTGTTGTAATGAAGATGGCTCAGATGAAGAGCTGTGCTAGGAAGCTCAGAAAAAGGCAGTAGTTTTTTGTCCTTCCAAGGTCAAGAATGAACCCGAGGTGTAATAAACCAGAATTATCTCTTAAGATGGCCATACTGAGATAAAATGCCACTGTCACAATGCTTGCGTCATCACTGTTTCACGAGTCACTCAGTATGCTAAAGATGCCTCTGTCACGCAGAAATTCAATTTTAATATCCCTCAGCCAAAGACAAGCCTATATTTCTTGCACAGCGGGAGTAGCCAGCAGGTAAGCTCTCACTCCTTCAGACTTCTTGTAACAAGTTAAATTTATTGGCCACACTGGATCATTTCTCCAGTAAGTGTGAATTACGATGAACACTTTTGATGATCTTTCTGATTTTCTACAGCAATTTAAAAGCTATCTATCTACGTAAGAGCTGTTGAGATGAGAGGCAGTAATTTAATCTTTGCTCCTGAAACTGCACTTTGAGAGAGACAGAGAGTGATAAGTATGGAGCGAAACTCATGGGTTCACTTTTCGGGGTCAACATGAGTTGAATCAAAGCAGCTAAGTCCACTGCTCTTGTTTGCTGTAGTCAAATCTTGTTAATACTATAAAACAAGGAAGTGAGGGAAAGGGTTAACAACACTGTAGCACCACACTCACTATCTCTGATCACCTTGTGCTCTACACAGTGGAGAGAGAAAAAAGTCAAAGTTCACTTGCAGTTGAGCGTATCGTAACCTTAAAGGATGGATTCACCCAAATTATAAAAATCTTAATTACGCCCTTATCTATAGTGGCACCTATCCATGCAGATAATTGTGGTCTGAGTCTTCCAGGTGTTAAAATATCTGTCTCTGAGATTTCCACCAGAAAATGGCAGACTAGTGAAATTAGCAAAGTTGCCAGAAAAAAATGTAGGTTAATGTTTCGTAACCACTGATAGGCTGCGTACTATATTTACATTTCACTTTATATGTCTATGACCTGACTTTTACATCGTGAGGTGAAGGGAGTGGCTGCAGAGTTAGGCAACAAGGCTGCCAAGCCAGTGACCGCATTTAAGTCTGTGTTTCAACATTTGTAAGTGTGACACCTGTGGATATTTTAAGGAGATCTTCGTAAATTTCATGCTGCGTTTGTGGTGACAAAACCGGGTGTTTTTTAACAAGACCTCGGTACATGTCCTGGCATGTTTGTGGCAACCAATGGAGGTCTTTATCCTAACCCAAACCAAGTTGTTTTTGTGCCTACACCTAACTAGAGCATAAACACAGGGTTATCACAACATACAATTGAAAACTGAACATAAAGAAATATAAAGTTTCACATATCTGTGGTTTGCTGAAATGTACATTGTCAACATTTATTCTGGCGATTGGGTTGTAAAATATCTAATGAAGAGGGCACAGCTGAGAGCCATTGTAGTGGAAAGACAAACAAAATCAGTGGAAAGTTACAAGACATTATTTTCAGTCATCAGTTCCTACTGAAAGGTATCCATTGCAAAGTTTTCTAAAATTAAAACTAAAACCGAAATTGAAGTAATAATTGACAGTAAACATGCTAGCGGGATAACTAACAAGTTAGTTTGCAAGCAGTAGAGCAAGCTCAGCTACTTCCCTCATGTCAGTGTTATTATGTTCTTGCAAGACCCGTCCTACTCCGCTTCTGATTAGTTGGATTTGTTGATTGAGTTCTCTATGCTTGACTCAAACTGTTAACTTACACAGTAGCACTGATAATATCTGTTGATGGTGGTTAACGGCATCTCTCCCGGTCTTCTGCTGCTCCTGTCTGGACCACTCATTCTCCAGAGCCGCTCTTCACTGTCAGAGTATCTCTGGGTTCGTTAGGTAGAGCAGACAGGCGGGCTTCCACCGGGCTGCCTTGCCACTGCCCCGCCACCCGGCCAGTCCGAAAAGGTGTTTTTTTTACACAAGAACCTATATGAGGGTTATGTTTCTAAAAAAAACATCTTTAAATAAAAATGTATGTCTATCCCCACTGTAATTATTTTGTTTATCCTCAGCCGTGGAGTTAAACTCCAGCATGGCAGCCAGCCAGGCACACAGCCACAGCAGGAAGTTTGTGTTTGCTTGTCAGGCAGTCGGAGGCAAAGTGACTCCACGGTCCTGGAACAGCAGTCTTGTCTCTGCAGCTTCCCCTCATGTTGTCCTTCTCTCAGCAGCGTGCATTAACATTTTATGAAGAGGCAGTCAATGCATCTACCAAAAAAAAAATGTAATTGGAGTTTGCAGTGGGAAATTTTTGCCGTCCTGACTTCATCCATTCAAGTTCATTTCACGTCCCTCAGGAGCCCATGCCCTATTGTTGCTGGAGTCACAGCGCTGTCCGCTTAAATGTCGCCTTCTTTTACTTTGCATAGTGATTAAAATGACTCATCCTCTTAGAGACGAGCTAATCTTAGCATCCATTTAGCAAAGAAGTGTTCCACCATTATGACAAGTGACCCCTATTTCTTTCCATGGAAACGACTGCTTCTTGCTTGAATCAGAGAATGGCCAGCAGGCACATAATTCAAATACTGCCCAGAAAACTGCTGTGTCTGCAGATTACAAAGAAGGCCTTGAACTGCATGAAATATTAAAGCATTAAGACCACATGAGGAAGTAAGCCACAGTGTCTAGACACAGATGAGAGGATGGGAATTTCAAGTTGGTGACATTGCGAGAAATATCTGGCTTTTTTTTCCTCCATCAGGGCAACGAATTAACTCTAGAAAGTGGTCAATCCTTCTTACAGAAGCAATATGCTCCAGCAGCAATGTAGGTAGGGGTGACTGTGCAAAAGAAATAATGTAAAAACTGAGGGTGTGCATGCATTTCAAGGATAACTGCATCTGAAGTTAGTGATCGATGCAATTCCAAATTCCAATGTAATTTTAAGTGTGAAGACCAGACGAATAAAAGTAGATAGAAAATGAGAAAGGCTGAAAACAATGACACAGACACACAGAGAAAAAATGAGCTCGAGCAGCCAGAAGAGAAAAAAGAGAGGGAGAAAGTAAAACAGACAAAAATGAAAGGAGGCACGAAGAGCAGCAATGAAAGAGGGAGAGCGAAAACTCAGATCAGGGATAATCAAGCGTGAGGCAGTTGTGCAAAATTTACAGCCGTAATTTGGAATCCCACAGCCCTGGCATCTGGATGAAGAGAGAGGCACAACAGATTCTCATTTGCCAGAAACAGTCCATGCTTGGTGGGCGTTTTTGTCAGTGCTTCCTTCTCCCTCCTCCTCCTCCTTCTCCTCCTCCTCTCTCTCTGTCCTGCATGGTGCACAAATGAAAGTTGCGTCACAAGACAGGCAGCATATCTCCTCTATACCTGAGCAGCCAGCCTTGAAGACACAACGGCGTGAGGGATCATTTCAATTGTGGAGGGCAAAAAGGCAAAATGTGGATTGATAGACCCAGCAGACAAAGAGAAGGACGTCTTTCTTTTCAGATCATGTTAAGCTCCTTTTAAACTGCTGTGCCATTTTGGATTTTATCAAAGTACAATTTGTTGCAACTTTAATTCCACCCAACATGCAAATGTTCTCCGGGGAATATTTTTACTCATTTCCCCCGTACATGTGGATGCCAGGGATTATAGATATGCACTATTTCAGGCCCCCAGGAGAGCAGTTTCCTTGGGGCCCAGCCTAACCAGCAGCATCCCTGTAGGGAGAGACCTCGAGGCAGAGGAAGACAGAGAGCACAGTGGTAATTTATTGTCCTATTTAATTTCCCACAAGGGCACTGCAGAAACCAAAAGAGATAAAGTCCATCTATTGTACATGTATTTACAAATTTAATTGGCTAATGAACTCTTTTAGCCGACGACATTTACCTGCACTCCATCAAAATTACCCGCTTCAGTGTGAATAGGTCCTCCTGAGACGTCCTGAAGGGTTTCCAGGTCAGATAGGACGTATGGATGGATTCCTCAGTGAGCTCTGCATGCACCTGGGCTCTCCTCCCAGGTGGACATTCCCAGAATACCTACAAACTGAGGTGTCCCACAGAGCAACCTTCAGATGCCTAAACCGCCTCTGCTTGCTCCTTTCAACATAGAGGAGAATGAAAAAGAACGACTTCTGCTCTGAGATTCCACTTTCTATCTGAGCTGTTCAGCTTGTCTCTAACACCGTGTCCCTGAGGCCTCGTTCAGACCAACTTTAACCTCCCTGTTTATTTGAAAGAGGCCAGTCTGGAAATACAGCAGGGAAGATTCAGAAAAAAATCACAGGATTGTTCGGCAAAAACTTGGAACCAGGCTCAACTTTTGCCATACTGCAATGCGATGGCACCTTGCTATGGTGGCTATCAAATACTTGCAAGCGCACATTCCTGGGATTGTACCATGAATACTGTATTTCTAATGGCTTCCCCTGAATTGTCACAAAAAATATTAAATAATTGCGGCTACAATAACTTCGAGAGCAGCAATGAGCAGTGTTTTGACATCTGGTAAACCTTCAAACTCATGGATCTGTTTCTGAAAGTAAACTTCCTGGCTCATATATCATGTCTCCAGGTACCTGGT
Organism: Pagrus major; assembly: GCF_040436345.1. Taxonomy (NCBI): domain Eukaryota; kingdom Metazoa; phylum Chordata; class Actinopteri; order Spariformes; family Sparidae; genus Pagrus; species Pagrus major. Next base: position 25,702,596 of record NC_133221.1, read on the forward strand.
GGAACATCGCCCCACAAACATAGGCCCTTGTTTAAATGCAAGGCTGGTTTCAGTTTGAATACCTGCTAACACTGGGAGCAAGCAGCAGCTTCAGTCCTCCATTAGTGTCTACTGGATGTGTTCAGCCACATTTCTGCTCTGCGATCTGCCACCTTTTGGCAGCACTTAGAGCCCAGTGCACAATAATTGTAGTTACATGCCTATGTCAGAATGAACCGCCTGAGGAAAATAAAGAACTTTTCACATTTTTGGTGTGAAAACAGACCTCGGGTTGCACTTACCCTGCAAAGGACACTCTTTCTTGGTGTCTAACCAGTGCCGGATTGGGAATACGGGCAAACCGGGCATTGTCCCGGTGGCCTGCGAGGCTTTCTGGCCTACTGGCCTGCCTTATTTTTATTTATTTTATTTATTTTACGACGTGAAATATAATAACAATTTAACATACCGTTGTAGGCGAATGACGGTATATAAGCCCTCCTATTGGTGCATAAACTGGTAGCTCGGCCCATTGTTCATGACTGATGTAGCTGCTGGACCAATGAGCTGAGGGCAGGGTCTGCCTGGCAGGTCCCCTCCCTCTCGGGCTACAAGGTGCCTGTAAAAACAGCTAAGACCGAGCGTGATAAAAAGTAGTTTATAGTCGCTTATCTGACCATGGATGGTGTGCATGCTAGCTAGCAGGCAGGTTGTTTCATCATGGCTAGTTGGACTGGCAGTTTGATGGATTTATTTCGCCTCTGACCTGAAATTAAGTTCTCTCGCACATCTGTCGCATCTCTCGCACATCTGTCATTAAGAGGGGGTGAAGTGTCGTCTACCGGGGTCACTCATACATCTGTCATTAAGATGGCAGAGGTGGGGGTGTTGGAATATTTGTACTTATGGGTGTGAAGTACTGTGTACTCATATCATTACTACTGTCTATAGTGAACATACCTACCATAGTACTATACTGTAAATACCCTAGTGTACTCATATCATTACTACTGTCTATACTGTACATACCTACCATAGTACTATACTGTAAATACCCTAGTGCACTCATATCATTACTACTGTCTATACTGTACATACCTACCATAGTACTATACTGTAAATACCCCAGTGTACTCATATCATTACTACTGTCTATACTGTACATACCTACCATAGTACTATACTGTAAATACCCCAGTGTACTCATATCATTACTACTGTCTATACTGTACATACCTACCATAGTACTATACTGTAAATACCCTAGTGTACTCATATCATTACTACTGTCTATACTGTACATTATGGTATACAGTGTTAATATAGTACACATTATTATATAAATTTAATTTATGCTTACATTTAAGTAACCAGGCTGAATGAAAGGACTTATGTCTAAAAGTAATGTGACCTACTGCCAATAGATGACATCGCCATGTATTGGCGTTTTTGTGTATTGCAGTATCAAATTTCCACCTTTTGTATCGAGCCATTTCTTGTTTTATGATGAATTGGATTGCAATTATATATCATTTATGGTATACAGTATTTATATATAACCAATGTTATTATATAATTTCTATTTATTCTTAGATGTAAGTATCGAAGCTGAATGAAATTACCCACCCCGAATAAATGAATGAAATAAATAAATAAATACCCCCCCCCCCCCCCAAAAAAAAAAAAAAAAACAGGTGGTAGCCTGGCCTAAGTAAAAAATGCCCGGCCTAAAAAAATGGCCCAGTCCAGCCCTGTGTCTAACTATAGTTTAAAACATTTGGTCACTGCCAGAAGCTCTTGAACACAATGTAGGAGAAGTTTGGGATATCGTTTAACAAGTAAATATTCAGGGTCAGCTCCCTCTTCACCTAGATAATCCAGTTCCATTCTCTTGTTGCTCCCCCTGCAAGAAAGACCTTGATAAACTTACAATTCTTCACCTGAGGCGACAATTTGCTCAAAATCTTGAGGGGGCGAGCAGTATTTTTTAGACAAGGAACAACGGTGGCAAAGTTTGAGGTGCTGACCAGAAATTTACCATCAGCAAAAAGCAATTGAATTCTGTCTGCCTATCTATCTAAAGCACAGCCAATAGCTGCATTTACATGGAGCCTCCATATAAACACCTCACTCACAATAAACAGGCCCATACCGAACAAAATTTCAATCAGTTGCAGAGGATTAGTTTAGAACTTCAGGCAAAGGAAAGTCCAAGGTAAAAAAAAGAGAAATACAAAATTGAGGACAAACCAGGACAAATCAGGAGCACAGGTAAATCATGAGGACCGGGGAACAGGCACAGGAGCCCAAGAGACGCATTGACAGAAACCGATGAACCAACAAAGAGTGAGGGAACAACACAGCTTTAAATACAAACTAAACAAACAAGGGGATGAAGTGCAGGTGGAGAGACACTGGGAACATGGCAGTGCTAATGAGGCAGTGTGTGTGTGTCGGGGGGATCAGGCTGGCGAGGTGCACAGGAACACAGGAGGGACACAAGGCATGAGAGGATATAACTACAAAATAAAACAGGAAACAACTAACCAAGAACCAAAACCAGGACAATAACCTGATTTATTTTCCGTCTGCGTTCTTTCTGTGCATGCCCACCGTCTTGATGTAAATGCGTAGTGACATACGTTGCTCCACTTACCAAAGATGGTGGCTTGTAAGGTGAGCTGGTCTACTGTGGGGAATTTGTTTTGTATTTTCTTTCCTTTGTGTTTGACTGTTAATGTATTCCACTTATTAATGTAGTCTGAGAGGTCAGATGATTTGTTAAAAGCAGCAAACTGATATGAAGCTGATTTACGTCAGATTTCATGGTTGAACCATGAACAGAAATAACAGATCGCCAGTGTAGCATTTAAACTGTAGGCTGTGGTGTCATAATTAACAACAACTGAACAAACTGATAAATGTGTCTGCTAACATTAAAATCAATTGGAATCAGATCAGTCGTGAGCGTTTTAGTGACTTCCTCGTTCATCTCGAACGAGCCTAATAAAGCTATAATAACTAACTTCACACGAATTGTAGAAATTAAATATCAATATCAAATCCGGCCCTTGGCCCGTTTTTTTAAATTGTTTATTTTGTCAAAAGTACTAAGAACAGTGTTTTTTTTCTTTCTTTGTATCACATTCATTAACAAATAATGAAATAACAAATGTTTTTTTCATTTTCTGATTTTTCTGAACCAAGAAGTTTTCTGGTTTTGGTTGAATTTATATTCAAATTATTGATTTGAAAATGAAAACAGGAAAAGCACATGGGTTTCCATCTTTTGAACTAAAAAAAAAAAAGTAGAAATGAATAATGCATTATGTATTTCTTCATCCCGTTATCAAACAAGTTGAACACAGCTTTGGAGGAAGGGTACGTGGACCTTTCAGGTCGGGTTGACTTGCGGCACGAACATTGTTGCACCAGAACATAAAAACAAAAATCAATCACACATCTTTTTTTAACGCTGCGAGTCACAAATGAAATTAAAAGTGGTTCAGTTACACAAGGCAAAGCTGTGTGCCAAGAAAGTCTCTCTTGCATCTTACAACAATTCCATTTCTCACTGAGCAAATTTCTGTATTGGACAATCCCAGAATCATCAAATGCTTTTCAGTTCTAATCCGACTGAGCGTTTGATCACGGCCCATTACTTCAAAGAGATTTTTCTCTTGTACTTCATGAATATAATAGCAAGGTAATTTGTAAAGTACAACAACGGTCTACAGCAGGACAAAGTCCACTGTCGATAACATTTAAAAAAACAAAGCTAAACCAGGGGCATGTTTCAGCACCACTCAGTGATATTCATTTGAATTAATGGCCAAGCGGTGCATATTCACTTCACAGCTTTCAGACTCTGGTTACCCACAAGAACAGCCTGCAGTTTAATTAGAAAGCTCTTGGCTCCATTGTGAGGGGGTGAGGGAAAGGGAAGGAGGAGGAGGAGGTGGAAGCAGTCACTGATTGAGCACTTTGTCTTCAAACCCATTTAGCTGACAAGAACACAGGAAGAAACCTTAAGGAGGAGGAGGACGAGGAGGAGGAGGAAAGGCAGAGCAGGGTTAGGGTGAGAAAGTGGGAGATGGTGTGATTGTATCAGAATCCTAACGAGGGAGAAGATGAGAACACTTCCTGTGAAGCATGAGTGTGCGGGTCTTTTAATTCAACCAGGTGATTCCACAGGAGAAGGAGGAGCTCATTCAGTGACACCAGTTGGCATCATCTTCAGGTGAAATGAAATCCCTCGAACTCTGCACCAGTCTCATGTCATTTCTCATGCAGCCAGGCCTGCCAGCACCTTGTCACAGCTTGGCCTGCAGCGATCTAACCAAGCTAAATATGTTGCCTGTACAGTACGCGGCCATGCTGCCCTGTGGATAACAAGCCAACCGATGGCACCAATGCCACCACCAGCCTTACTGGACCTGCAGGAGTATCGAGTAAATGCCATAATGCTCCCATGATGTCTTCCTATGGAGGGAGTGGGCCACCGCTGCCTGCTCGCCTGTGGTTTCGCTGTGTAATGAAATATGTCTCCCTTGATGTATGGCTGCAGGAGAAGCCCAAATCGAAAATTGAATCACACTAACTTAATTTGTGGTCGGGGCAATCAAATTACTTGTTTTGGCTGCAGTGCTGACGATGAATTCATCTTTGTGACAAAGCTGTCACGGCAGCGTAAAGGGGGCGGTGGAGACAGAGTGTATATATGTGTGTGTGTATGTACTGTACTGGGTAATGGTGAAAATAAGTTAGCAGAGGAATTTGCCAGCGGTGCTCTTGTATGCAGCGTCGTGGCGGTGCGGTGACCACCTTTAGCTGCAAGTTCACTGTCCGTGAAAAGCGTGAAGTTGTCACGAGTTTCATAATACCAACAATAAAAGGATTCCTTCACAGCAGCCAATGAACAGCTACACATGTAAGCAGCTTACACAGGCTTGGGTTGCCCTGTGGAGTAGTTTGGAGAAGTGTCAGAAAGTGTCGGCATCTACAGTATGTGTTCATTTCTACTGCAGCTGAACAGCTTGACATCAGCGCCTCAAGACTCAAAGCTTTATTTGGCTGTGCCGAATTGCTCATTAAAAGGGTCAGTTCATCCAAATGGCGAAAAAGAGAACACATTTTCTCATGAATCCCCCTCTGAAATTATCTGTATGTAGACATGCAGAGGAACCGGGCATTGAGACATTTATGAAGTTCCTGTCGTCATCCAAATGCATAAAGGGTGAAAGAAAATGTGTTTTTAAACAAGGTATTCTTTACGTGGCCTGTCTCTTCCAGGCCACCAAGCTGAAGAAGAGGTCACATGGCACAGGTGCCTCTGATATTGTCTTGTTGGTGTTGTTCCTGCAACATAATAATTAATATAGCTCCAGGACCATCATTAAGACTTAACAATCACATTTTCTAAATGACATAGCTTAGGAAATCAGATGGATGAGAGACAGGAAAAATACGCATGTTAAATGCAAGTTATACGTTTTGATGCCTAAACCTAACCAATTATCTTTGTTTTCAAGCCTAATCGATCATTTGTGTTGCCTAAACCTTACCAAATATTCTTGAAGCTTAACCATAACCAAGTCTTTTTGATGCTCAGTGTCCTGAGACAGAGTCATTTAGCCGTGATAGCCCGCTCCAGATGTGGTATTGGCATCATTGTTTTGTAAGATAAATTAGCAATCCTGGAGCAACATTTATTATGATGTTCTGTGAACACAACTATCACAGTGCTACATCATTATTGGTGACATCTCAAGCTGCTCAGTCAGTCGTCCTCGATCCAAACTCTTCAAGTATATTTTTTAATCTACTTGCATAAAAAAATTCTACTTCAGGTTGACCTCGTACATTTTTAAAACTGAACAGGCTAAACAAAGCTTTTCCTCAATGGCCTTAGTTTGGGTTTGTCAATAATTTTTTTGAGGTTTCGACCCAAGGCTTTCATTCAACCACAGCACATGTGATGATGAAACAAACCCAAGAAAATGAAACAAAACCTCCATACTCTGAGAAAGAGGTCAGCAGTTGCGATGTACTGTACCTTTAGCAGGTCAAGCCACAGGCTTCTATGGTGGAGGCAGTGCAGCAGGGTCATGCTCAGCGGTGGACTCGTCCAGAAAATGAGGCTGATAGGAGGAGACAGGGAGGGTGGGTGCAGTGTTTGTGTGTCACTCCTTCTTCCATCCCTTCACTTCACACGTTGTGAAGACCAATGCCCTGGGCGTAGAATAGTTACGCGCCGAATAAATCCCATAAATGCAGAAAGAGAGAGTTTTTATTCACCGAGTTGAACGCGCCAGGCAGAATAAACTAGTTGCAAGATTTGTTCCCTGTTCAACCAATTTCCCCAATTGAGAATAAGTTCGTGATGGGCCATTCCAAATAAAGCCTGTCCATGCATACACGCATACTTCACATCCATAGACGTTTCCCACTGACTGATGCAACACACATAAAGCACATTTAAGAGGGCGTATAGCCCCTTTTCTTTTTCTTCAACTCTGTGGAGCAAGTGACAACCAAGCAGAAAAGATTAAAAAACGACTCAGTGGCCAAACTCACAGTGAGTGATGGATAAACAGCCTTGTATCCAAACAGTTAGAACAGCTCAAACTCAACACACTTGAGTGGGCAAAACTAATGATTGTGGGTCTAAAAGACACCGTTTGAATGGCGTTCGTGATGCTTGTGTGGGTTCGATCTGAATTCTTTCAGTATAACAGGGATACTAAAACACTTACACCCAGTTTATCCACATTTAATGGGTGTATTTAGGAAGGCTGGTGTAGTTTAAATATTCGCCACAGATTGAATGCACTTATTTTAAGACGCTTGAATAAAGTGGCTCTGCCAAATGATTAACATGATCTAATGCTATACACTTATAGATTGTATGTTGCTTGAAACTTGCTTGAGATATGAAATAGATCCGGTACATCAGGCTTTGTTTTATGTTGGTGTTAATTCAGAGTGTCTGGTTTTGCTGTTCAAGCATAGATTGATTGTAAACATCTGCACTACATTACTTCATAACAACATGAATTGGAGAAAACGCAGGCAGACTATTTTACTGTGATGGTTTAAATAAGCCCTCATAGATTTTTATGTATGGAAATGAATGGAAATATTATTCCTGAAACGGCAGATGGAATACATAATAATATCTGTAACACATGGCACGGTTTAAATGGTTATTTGTGATGTAAACAGTGTTGGACGGTAACATAATGTCTATTTATTACAATTATCACTTTTTTGAGTCACAAGTTAAAGCTGCTGTGATATATTTTTAAAATAAGTGTTAAATAGTTCTATATCCCAACACTGTTAAACAGTGTTTGGTCAGTAATCCATGTCTCTCCTCCCCCGGCTCATGCAGTAAAATACAAAATAAATGTTCTTGTATCCCTGCCCACTTTATCTAATCAGGACAGAGAACTCCGTAAAGAGGCGGTCCTGTCCGCTCGGGGAACAAGCAAAGAGCAGGATCCTCCTGTTCTGATACCTACACCGACAATGGCCAAACAGGGAAAGCTACCAATTCCAGCGCTCCTGGTGACGGCTTCGACTACCAAACAGGCCAAGTGAAGAAAAACGCTCGAAGAAAGAAAGAGGCGAAGAGTGTTGAAATGAAGAAGAGTCCTGCGAGTGTGGTGACATAGAGAGGAGGGAGGGCATTGCTAACACGCTTACAGCAGCGTTAAGTCTTTTGTGCCTGTGTTGGAAGCATAAACACACATTTACAGGAGATCAAGTAACAGATGCTTTGTGGCTGTACTTGAATATGACTTTGGCAAACATAAACAGGGGTCGATGTTTGGGTGCTGGTTTTCCTTATACTCTTTATTCAACAGGAGTTGTATCAACCAATCAACCTGTTTGAAACGCAGAGCAGGAGGGGGAGAGCCAGCTATGTTTTGTTAGCTGGCTAGTTAGCAACCGTCAAGCCTACAGTCAAGATTCACCTGGTTGTGCTCTGAGTTGGAGGGTCAGTGAACCTGACAAGACAATAGCGTCAAATCAAATCACAATAGCAGCAGTAAGTATAGTAATAAGACAGTGTATAGACAAGCCAACGATATTTACAGTCGGCATGTGTGAAGCACGTGCAGCTGGCAGTGACCACTTCCATTATTCTGTTTTAATGGTCAGGAAATCTCATTTTCTCTTTCTACATGTGTTGAATCAAGAAGATGTGACAGTGAATGTTGAGCCTTTGGAATCAGAGGGCATCTTTGACAGACCTGGGCTGAGTAAAGTAAAGTAAAATATGTAATGTGATTACTTTTTTGATGACTGACGGGGCATTTGACATTTTTCAAGTAACTTGCTGAACACTAAATGTAAAATATAAGGCTGGTACGGTCCTTCATTCAAATCAAGCTGGATTTATTCTTCTGCACAGTCACACATACGTAAATATACGCAGAGAAAGGCATTATGGGTAACCACAGGTCACAGACACCTCCCAAGTCTCAGCAAAGCATTGTGAGGACTAATGTTTTGTTTATGAATATTCCAGACAAACACACACATACGTAATAACTGTTTTGAAAATGGGACAGCTATGAGGATACATTCGCTTAATGTCGTTTCCCATCTTGTCATTGTCACATCCATTCATGAAAATTGGCTCCCAGCAGCACACACTCGCATCCAATCCATCGCGTGTCTCATTAACAACCCCAGCTTAATGAACCAGGTCCTGTGATAACATGATTTTCACTGCCGCACACGGAAAACCACACTGCTTTTGGCTTCTTAAAGACAGGCGACAGCATCCTAAAAATAGTTCCTGTTTACTCTCCTGTGTTTTGTTGGGCCTGTGTCCTGCTGTGACTCTCTGTGCTGGCTCACTGTTTTTGCATTGCCAGTGTCACCTTCAATTTCCTTAAGAGGAGAATGAGCAGATGAGTTGTTGCTGGAGAGGGAGAGGTGGACACAAAACAAAGGCATGAGATGGGTGATATTCAAAGATGGATAGAAAGATGTAAAAAAAAAAGAAGAAGAAAAAAAGACAGACTAGAGGGAGGTAGACGAGGCTGCAGCAGAGTCAGAGATGAAAGGAGAGAAATTTGGAGGGGTGAGGGGAGGACTATGGAGCTTTAGAGAGAGACAGCTTTTAAGAAAGTGAGGGGGATGGAGGGAGAGATTGAGAGGGAAAAAAGCTCCGGGGAGAGGACAGAGATGGAGTTTTAAAAAAAGACAGAAAGAGAGAGAGAGAGAGAGCAGGCCGACTGAATGAAAACAGCTGGAGAGAGAGAGAGAGAGAGGGATGCAGAGGGAGAGAAAGTGTGTCAAAGAAAGCGACTGCTCTTCTGAGAGCTCTCTTCATGTCCTGGCGGGGCACCACTCTGCTGTCAGGTCCACCTTCCCCGGACAAGGACTGCTTGTCACGTTAATGGCCTGGAAGGAAGACCATGTCACTTTATCACCTCGCCGCGACGCCAACACGGCCGTGGCTTTTGTCTCCTCAGCTCCCTCTCCGCTCCACAACTCCCTGGAAGTGACTAATTGATCCTGGGAGACGGGCTTTTTTTGTGTCTCGGGGGCTGATGAACAATGTGAGAAAAAGCCGCTGATAAAGGGGGAAAAAGAAAGAGAGCAGGATGTGCGCCCGGCCCGGGATAATGTAGCCTACTGTCTGCTGCAGTGCTATCTCATTTCCCCACACAAAAGTAACATCGCCACTTTGTAAATGAAAGTCAGTCAGGCGAAAGATGCCCCTCACGCTCTGGCGGCCCCTTCTTGAGATAATGGGCGCATGCACATTATTTCTGTAGACACAAGATCGACTCAAAAGAAGAAAAAAAAGCGTGTGTGTGGGTAGTAAATGAAATTCACTCAAGTGTGTGTGTGTGGCTTCAGTATCCAACCCTCCAAGCATTCCTAAGTATTCTCACAGGACTGTAGAGAATGATTGGTGGGCTTATATCCTGTAACATGCATCCAATTGCTTCACAGTACGACTCCGTGTCTCGACTCATCTCTGCTGGATCCGATCCCTCCTTGTTGGAAACTGCTGGAGGAGTTATTGTTTACTCATCTGCCTGTTGATGCTAAATGTGAGGGGGTTTAAAAAACGAACTGGTTGAGCGAACGATATGGAAAAATAAAACAGCTACATTTCATGAAAGAGAAGAAGAAGGAGGAGGTTTAGGCCGCAGAGCGCCGTTGGAAATACGCCAAGAGAACAGAAGGGTGGAAAGCTATCTAGAGGAGGCGAGAATCTCCCCTCCTTCAATAGCTCTGGCCTTGTCAGATATGGTTATGCTTATTGGAGACACAGGCGAGGGGGGTCACTGCACCAGCATGCCTCAAAACATCACCGCGCCTGGGCTACGATAAGAATAGTGCACTGAATCATAGCTTACAGTGCAGTTATGTGTATGGATGATGCATGGTGAATGAATTGAAGATAAGGCCAGGGATGCGGATGTGCTGGACACAGCTACACGGCAACGTTTGACACATGGGGGGGCATGTTTGTGTGTATGTGTATGTGTATGTGTATGTGCGCAGATCCACTCGGCTTGCAGACCATCATTTTCAAGGCTCAAGGATCCTGGGAAAGCCGAATTACACGTAAGAGTGGTTTAAGTTTGCTTTTTTCCCTTCCCTCTCCTCATTTCTCAAGTGTTAATGTCTTCTAGAGAAACATGGTGGACAATAAGAAATGTCCTGAAAGCTCATGCAACAACTAAATGCATTGTCTGGCTGATAAAAATGACCACTTCAAGATCCCAAGGTGACATATAAAAATTGCTTTTTTTTGTTCAACCAAGAGTCTTAAACCCAAACATATTAAAGCAGACATATCATGCTCATTTTCAGGTTCATCATTTTATTTCGGGTTACTACTAGAATATGTTTACAGGCTTTAATGCTCAAAAAACACATCACTTTTCTCATACTGTCCAGTTCTGCAGCTCTGTATCTCCATAGACATATATACATAGACGCCTCACTGAGCGCTGAATCGTACGTCGACGTCGCTGCCATATTGGATGTGGCAGATCTGCCCCATGAACTAATACAAGTCAATGGAGTGAACTTTGTAAAGCGCCCTTCTACAAAGTGCTTAGAGTTAATGCCTCTCATTTACCCATTCACACACGTACGAATATATTTGGGAAACAGACAGGTACCAAAACAACGTATGTAACGTTCTCTGATGATTATAAACATTAACATTAACTACTCCTTATATGTTTAGTCAACAGGTAGCCACCAAACCGACATATGTGTAATAATGTTTTTATGAGTGTTTACAGCTACCAATGTATGTAACGCTGTTACTGTGATGATAAATGACAGTTAAATATTGAATCTGTGTCTATAATAACCGGATCCTGACATGTAAATGTGACATCTGTGGGAATAAAAAGCACTGACGTTTACATTTAACTGATTTTGATGAATCGTTTTTATATCCAGTGATTTTAACTACTAATAATGACAATCATTAGGACAAAAAAATTAACAATAGACCTTTTACATAGAGCAGGTCACTGGTTTGGTGCCTACCTGTTTACTAAACATATAAGGAGTAGTTAACGTTTATAATCATCAGAGAACGTTACATACGTTGTTTTTGGTACCTGTCTGTTTCCCAAATAAATTCATATGTGTGTGAATGGGAAAATGAGAGGCATTAACTTATAGCACTTTGTAGAAGGGCGCTTTATAAAGTTCACTCCATTGACTTGTATTAGTTCATGGCGCAGATCTGCCACATCCAATATGGCGCTGACGTTGACGTATCGCAGCAACGGGCCAACCCGCTCAGTGAGGCATCTATGTATATATGTCTATGTGTATCTCCCCTCTGTCTGAAATACTCTGTTTTAGCTCCAGTCTCTTTAAGGCCCGCCCTCCTGAATACCCAGTCTCCTCTGATTGGTCAGCTCACATACACCTGAGCCAGCGCTGCTAACAACAACAACAGGACAGCTGTGCTAAATCAGTTCTCACATGTCAAACTAGCTGCTAGGCATGTTTGATGCAAATGTGTGACTCACTGACGTAGTGTCATATCAAAAAATCACAGAACTGACGAGGCGATTCAGGAGCAGTGACTTCTGTGGGAGAGAGGAGCTTCTGTTGGTGCAGACTTTGACCTTTTTAATGTTCAAGACCTTTTACATGCACAAGAAATATAAAACAGTGAAGGAAAGGGAAAAAGGAAAGAGTTCAATATGTCTCCTTTAACATTTGAATAAAGTAAAACAGAGAAAAGTAGCAGATTCTCACATTTAAGAAGCTTAAAACAGCAAATGTGGTTCTTCTGTGATTTTAAAGGATAAGGCTGGTGTTAAACTGTACTTATTGTCAACAAATCCCCTTAAAAGTCAAAGCCTGGGTCCAAAATCACCCACTATTTGCTAAATATAGAGCCCATTGTGTTTACTTTCTGCTGTTTTTTTTTAAAGCCTTCCAACCTTTGAAATTAGAAATTATATAGTGCTCTCACAATTTCCTTCAATGCACTGAAAAAGTACCGTTATCAAACCATCCTTCAGTGCCATTAGAATCATTTGGTAGATGTGGAAATACTAGTTGTATAGCAATGACACAAAATGTCTGAAATCTCCTACTGCTCAGTCTAGGTGAGAGTAAATACGGGAGTGAGTATGGACACAGCCAAAAGTACAAAATTACTTATGTATTAGTGGAACTGTCGGGTTCCTTCTGAGGATGTACAAATATAAAGTTTAATTTTCTGGTTGCTGAAAACAGTGCCAGGTGTTTTACCAAATTAAAACAGCTACTCAAACGGAGGCCAATAATGCTTTTGTTGGGGACTATTTTCAGCTGCGGGTTAATACACATTTGATGTGCTAGTTGTTTAAATCAAGACAATGGCTCATTGATCTGTTTTTAAAGGAGCAATTTGTAAGTCATGGCCAGAATTTTAGTTAAAAACTGCAGCGTTTGAAGAAACAACAGGGTTGTAGTTATGTCAAAGACGTCTATGTATTTCATTGCAGGGATGTCTACTGAAGTTAGCATGCTAACCAGCTAGCCGCAGCCTGTCCTGTCTCATGATATCCTGTAGTTTCAGCTGGGAGATAGTTAGATACTCAGTCTAATAAGTAAACAAAATAAACTTACAAAATGTCAGGAAATCAGATATTTTACACTAATTATCCTGAGAACAGCAAAATACAACATTCCATTTGCTCCATGGCTAAGCTACTGAGCTACTTGCTAATGGCAGCTAGTTGCTACAGCAAAGAGTAGCCGGTCCAGTATGGTGAGCAGCAGTAAGCTGCTGTGCTGCCCTCTAGCCACCCTCAAATTCTGTCCATTTCCTACAAAGTACACCTTTAGGTTGTTGCCCTTAAACTGACATGAGACAAGTTTCTTGCTTTATTATGAAGTGGATGTTTTTCACAGAATGTAATGGCTTTAGAATAATGACACCATCTGCGTTTAGATTAAACTTTGCTTTCACCACGTTATTCTGTCTGCCAGCAGGCACAAAATCTCATGAGAAAATGAAAAGGCTGAGTCTGGCTGGCAGCATGGCACCATTTCTATCTGCTTTTATGCCTCCATTATAGACTTAATGAATGAATTAACTTAGGTTTACTCTCGTCTTGTTGGTAGTTGCTACTCTGAGGAAAATGGAAAGCGATATCGAGTTGTCTTTCTGACAACAGTAATACCACTCGGAAATGCTAGAGGGGGGAAAAGTTGTCTGTTTCAACTTTAATTGTCTGTCAGTCAACAAGCACTAAATAAATGTTTCTTGTAGGCCGCTGCTGTGGAGGCCATGATAAACTTTTTGTTGCAGCATTCATTCTGACTTGTCGCTGCAGTAAAAGCACAGGTGTAACTGGGTGTTCCAGTAAGTCATCCAGCATGCACAATAGCAGGGCCCTGAAAATGGAACACCTGAGTGGAGTGCAGCCTTTATTAAGGCTATTAATCACACCTGTGCCTTTCCTGCCGGGACGTAAAAACGTCTGCCGTGACAAAGGTCCATTCATCGACTTCGATCTTGGGTATTGAATGTTTCAGTTCACATTTCAAGCTGAGCTGAAAGTCCTGCTCTTGAGAGCCGATGATTGGGACAGCCTGCAGAAGACCCCTGCAGGGAGTCCGCTGTGATTTAGGATTTAAGAAGAACAAGTAAAGGTGCTGCTCAACCTGGAAACATTAGCTTCACCTCCATTTTCTCACACTTCCCCAAACCCATCTCACCCCACTTCTCCCAGCTCCTCTCCTCTCCTCCCATCCTCATCCTCCCCCACCCCCTCTTTCACACCCTAATCGTTGAGACTTACAGAAAAATCAATTTCCACTACCCAGCAGAGAGGCCCAATGTTTCACCACTGTGTCTGATTGATGACGTGCAGACGCCATCTCACACCCCGCTGCTTTTTATAGCACCTCCGAGTTGGTCGCCATTCAGTGCATTTTTATGGCAAATAATAACAGGAGATGTAATAGCTATTCCCTGTGGTGAGTAAATCTGAGCAGGGAGACAAGAGGATGGCCCGCCCAGACAGCTGGAGGACAGTCCCACGTCAACAAGTTACTTTGGCTGAATGATTGGGTACATGGCTGTGAAGGGCTCGGGGCAATTCAACAATCAGATGTGAAGGCTGTTTCTGAGATCACTGACAACAATGTGCCACCGCTTTAATACTGCAGAGTGGCCGGCTACTAATCTACTCTCAGGTTCCACTTTATAGACCTCAGCAGCCTCCTCTCAGCCAATCAGCATGCCCATAACTGAAGATGCACACACGGGAGCATGCAGCTGCTTTCGAGAAGGCGTAGCTGCTTGTTGACTACACACGGACACGTGATTGAACTGCGCACACATGGGCTGGTACTGTTGGGGCCTCTCAGAGACAATCACCCTCCTGTTATTTTCACACATCCTCAGAAAATGGTGTGAACAAAGAAGCTCTGCAGGACAAAACAGCTCGTCTGTGAAACAGGTCAGACGGTGACCAGAGACAAGACAACGGGACGGCCGTGTCTGCTCAAATAAACCCTTCACACATTTCTTAAAGCAGCAGAAGCTTAAAGGAAGCAGAAGAAAATGAGGCTTTATGATGAGCAGGGTGCTAATCTGAAGGCTAGGGATTGGTAACAACTGCAACTTAAAGCTCCCCTCTACACATGTATTAAGGCACACATAAACCACTCTAATGTGCGTCTGACATGGTTTTTGCAGCAAAATTAACACATTAACATTCTTAAAATGGCATCTTCTTCCTCTCCCTAGAATAGACAAATATTTTTTACATCACAAATTCAAATGCTGGACACAAGAAGTCTCCTACTTCTCTGTAAAGTCCATTTTCAGTGTTGGTTCACTGGAGGCTTCAAGTTTCCTCATCACATTTGCTGTATATGCCAAA
Organism: Pagrus major; assembly: GCF_040436345.1. NCBI lineage: Eukaryota > Metazoa > Chordata > Actinopteri > Spariformes > Sparidae > Pagrus > Pagrus major. The sequence goes on from NC_133221.1 coordinate 25,717,970, forward strand.
TATTGAACCAGGATTGGCTTCCTAACTATTCGTGACGTCACAAATCATGCTGTAGGCCCGCTTTAAAATCATACTTTCAATGAGCACAGAGAAAATGTACACTTTCAGCAGTGAATATGGAAACAGCCTTCTAGTGTCATGCCCTTGCCCTCCAGTACCTGACAGACCTCCTCCGATCCTACACCCCATCCTGGGAGCTGTGACCATCAGACTCCTCCTTCCTTTCCAATTATCATTATTATCATCATCATCATCATTATTCTCATTCTCATCATTATTATCACCATTATTATCAATATTATTATTATTATTATTATTGTTAATAATATTGTTAAAGTGTCAAACCCGGCAAATACATCATTCTACACAGTGAAACTGTAAAAGGAGAAACAAGAACAAAAACACATTTGTGACTGCAGGGGGGACAAAAAAACACAAGTCAACTGGGAAAACATTGTCAACTTGACAACACATGTAGAGCATGGAGAGACAACACAAATGCACAGCAAGTGGCAGCGACTGTTTCCAGAGGCAGAGACATATTCATGTTGCCATTGTTCAGAGCCTTTCATTCAATTGTTTCATTCAGTGTGGAAAGTTGTTGAACGGGTCACTATTCCTTTTTTGTTGTTGTTTTTGTAAGCTTTTTTAAAAAAAGAAGATGATTGTTTTGTTTTCATCTTCAAAACCTAAATCAGGTCTTATTTTGGGTTCTCTGTTGTCCACTGTGCGCAGTCGGATCTGCAGTGCGCACTTACCTGGAGGTGGCTGGGAGGTCAAACAGGCAGCATCATGATAACAAGAGGTAGTAGTTGAAGGAAGTATTTTGGTTTTAAGTGAATATTGCTCGTTAGTAAATACAAAACCAAGGCTCAATCCCCATTTTGAATTTTTACCTCTACCCCTGGTTTTCGGGTGCCCCTTTGCCCCTCAGAACGGAGTTTCAAGGGGCAGTTGTTGAAAATCTCCCCCCATGAAACAGGGCAACCCTTTAGGACCAGTGGCGGACTCAGGGTGGTTTGAGGGGCAGGGGCAGGGAAAAGACATGGCACCAGCTGTGTGTGATGGGGCACCAGCGTGCAGAAAGAGCACCAGAAGGGCACTTTCATTTGTGTTACTGCATCTCCCTTAGGGGCATTGTATTATCACATTGTTATTTACCATTTATCTGATTGAGATCAAACACTGATGCTCGCAATTTATTCACAACTTCACGCTATCATTCAATCCATCAAAGACAAAAGAACACTACTTCATTACTGGTGGCTAACATTAGCAGTGCTTTATAGGCTAACATTAGCAACCTGTGCTCCTACCTTGTCAGTCTGCACTGATATTAAAGGGGTGGTACCAACTGCAGCTGGACTTTGGTTGAATTCCGGTCGTCATATGCCTTCAAAGTGGATGCAACATTGAGATATGTCAAAATGTGGGACTGTCATGCACAAATCAGCAATAACACTGTAATGCAAGCTAGCTAGTTAGCTACCGAGACGTCAGCTAAGTATGCAGTTGCAATTGTTTTATGTTTGTTATAAAGAAAAGGACCGTAACAGAGCTCTCATAAATCCCCTATATTAGACATGTGCCCTGGTTTAGAGGGCCATGTAGCCCCAACACTTCACCCTAACACTCTATCCCAACAAGAATCGGCACACCCTACCCCAGACATGAATGTGCAAAACAAAAAAAGGCATATGGCTAAGTGGTAGAGGAGAGGGGTGTATTGGGATTGGGCCCAAACCTCACCGCTTCACAAGCATAGCTGCTGATTGACAGTCCGTGAAACTACGCTATTTAAAAAAAATTATTTTAAAAGAAAATCTGGATTAGCGGAGAATGAAAATGTTTTCCCTGGCCCATCAAATCTCAGTTTGTGTTGCAGCAAGCTGGTGGCTCTGTGTCAGAGGTCCAGGCTGGTCGACAGAGTGTAATGGTGTGTGCAGTGCTTTCTTGGCACACATGACTCCCATTAATAGCATCATTGGGATGCCACAGTGTGCCTCGGCCTCGCTGCTGTTCAGGTGCAGCCACTTCTGTCCAGCAGTCTTGTCCTTCTCACACGGATGTTTCCAGAGGGAGGAAGCTGCAGGGAGCATCCACTGAACTGACCTGCTCAGCCTCCCGCAATGATGTGAAACAACGTATTAAGAGCTCAGATCAAAGATATAGAGTATTTATGTTACTTCAGTTCATGGCTTAACAATATTTTCAAGGTCTTATTTTTTGCAAGAGACTAACTCTGCTTGAACTGCAGCTCATGCACGATTTCATTTCACAAATTAAGAAAAATAAGACACACACACAGTAAGAACATTAGTTTATTAGTTTAAAAGTCAGTAATCAGTTAAGCTGTGAATTTGCACTCACTGGATGGTTGAAATGTCATCACGGTGCTTTCTGATGTGATCCGAGCCCCAGCTGCTGGTTTTCACTTTTTAGACTGTGTGTGAAAATGTGTGTGAAAAGTGTCAGGTGAGGCATCTGTCTCCCATCTCCCTCTGCAATCCAGTGAAGCCCAAATGCAATAGAAATGTCAAATTGGATAGTGTCAGTTGTGGCAACTGGTGCCGCAACTGCATCTACAGTAAGTAGTGAGACAAACCACGCTTAAACAATCTTTATTTATCCGGGGAAGGATTTTGCTGAGTGTGCAGCCTTCTCTGAGCACATTCATACACTTCCATACACTCACACCCGGGAGCTGTCACACACACAGGGGCAGACAGCCGCCCACGCTGTGCCGCAATCGGCCGAACAGCACAGCTGAAGCAAATACAATGTTAAGGTCACTTTTGGTCAGACGGTCCAATAACTGCATCACGTTTGGAATAATGTTATCAGCCTCACAGCGCTGTCCTCTGACTGGCGAACAACAACACAGCCTCTGCCCTGCGCCGTGTTACTACAGTGGTGAACGCACGGATGACTCAACTGTCCAGGCTCACGGCTAATGGAGACCTTTACCTCCGCATGACCTGCCTGACATCACCAGGGGGTATAGACAGTGGTAACACATGATGGCGGGAAGAAATGTTGGTCGTCACAGAGGTGCCACCAAACACTCAAACTACTGAAGAGGAAACTTTGATGAAAATTATTTTTTTGTTGTTGTTTTTAGCTTTTGAATTGAAATCAGTATGATGACCTAGAGATAACGTGTTAAAGTATTACTTTGGTCACAAGTAAACAAAAAAAAAGTGACATTTCTTGTAGGTTGCTGCCACAACAGATGTTTGTTGTTAAGCGTCACTGGGAGTGATCCAGTATGCACAATGGAAATGCTACACCTGGATGGAGCACAGGACTTATTAAGGATATTTATCACACCAGTGCTTTTCCTGCTACGATGTAAAACATCTGCTGTGAAAAAGGTCCAGTCATTGACTTCCATCTTGGATATTGACTGTTTTGGTTTACATTTCAAGCTGAGAGTGGAAGATTACATTAAGATTTAAAGGAGGACAGTTCAGTGGTCATGAGCCAACCTGCAAACATTGGCTTGACCTCCATTTTCTCACAATACCATCCAAACATATCTCAGGATCCATGAAACCAAGTCAAAACGTTCTTAATACATGTTTTATTTCTTGCAATGTTACAAAAGTGCAGATATTAAAGGCACCATGTGGAGTTTTCCACCATTAGCAGCGCTGTGGAGCAATGATTTTATGAGCAGGTCCTTGTTTTCTTGCTTACACACAAGGACGCACATACTTTCACATTATCTGCAGATAATTTAACATCTGTCTGCTGATCCACAGTTATTGGCAGTGATGCATCAACAAGTGCAGTTATGTGCTGCTGCCAACACAACACAGACACAGTAAAGAAGAAAACTGTCAGCAAATGTTCAATCTGTTAACCTGTTAACCGTACTTGTAAACTGTGTGTGGGCTGTTGAGCACCACAAGTGTTTTGTTTTCCAATCAGGGAAAATGTGAACACTTGAAGGACATAGTTGTGTCACTTTATCTTTTTAATTATTACATTTCAAACTAAGAATTAAAATCAACAAATGTGAGTTTAGTAGTTTCTGCAAAGCGACATTTAAATTTAAAAGCAATTGCTTTATCTGCATTAACAACAACAACAACAACAAACTATTAGAAATACTTAAACACAACATATACCTTCATTACCATGACTGTAGTTAAAGATTTTCATTTTTACTGCAAATGAATCAGCCCCAAAAATCGTTTTTCAGTCTCTTTGATTTCTAATAATCAGTATCAGTGGCTCGACAGGTACTCCCACACACACAGAGGTTTTATTACCGAAAATGTGTTTGAAATCCACAATCACCAAAATAGCCTTCTTTTTTGTCTCTGTTACTTATGGTTGGGATTACAGTGCATATAAATTATTCCAATTTTTGCTGGCGAACCCCCTCAAGGACCCCACTTTGAGAACCACTAAACTAAAAACATTAAAGCTTGACTGATTTAGATCTGCTCCTCGTCTTTTGGTAGAAAACAGACCAGCAGACAACATACGGCGTGCCACTTGCTGATGTCGCAGGGTATTAAACTTTTCATTTTTCATGCAGTTAACTACCACACGGAGCCATTTGGAGCTGCAAATGTGCAAAATGCCCAGTTCTCTGTCTTGTCCCTTCTTGGCCTGCTTCTGTTTACAGCATGCTAACAGTAACTACAACACATGCATTTTTAAGCTACGGATTCTGTATTCTGTGCTGGAGTTTGTTGTCACCATATGACTTCAGCTGTCCCATTATTTGCGGCTGGCTTTTGCCAAACAGATGATTGCATAAAGCGAAAATCTTTCTACGTACATTTCTGACATGCCAGCTCTGGGGAGCACTAACAGGCAGCGTAAACAAGGCTGAAGCTGGCGGGAGAACGTGTCTGAAGCGTCCTTAGAGAGCAGCAGATCTCAGGCGGGCTAAACTGCTGTCAAGTTCATCGATATGGGCTTTACACCACAGTGCACAAAGACAGCCCGAGTCCTGGGTGCAGGCCTCCGCTTTAAACAACTCCAGAGTCTGCTATCGAACTCCTCTGGCTGGCCGTCAATATTGCCTCTGTCTCCGTCTCTCTCTTCACAGCTGTGAGCCGTGCCAGAAAGAAAAAGTTGGAGGGAGGTTGTGTAGTATGAGAAACAAAGTGTTGTCATAACCATAGGGAGGCAGAGGAGGGTTCTGTTTCAGAGGATTTCTGAGGGAACAAGTCAGGAAGGAGAGAGCATCCAGCTAGCACTCTGCATGTGTATTTCACTCATGCTGGACTCTTTCTCACTGAACTTAAACCCTGAAAGTTTCTCCCCCAGATCTTCTCCTCATACTCACACCTGATCTACATGCTTTTACAAGTGCTGAACATTTTCAAGACACCTTAATAAGGTCCAAGCGAAGACCTGGGCTCTGTCCCTCATCGCCTGTGATCACTGAAGACAAAATGAAAGTGGTCACATTGGCTGTTCGCAGTTTAATCCTTCTGTTACGCTGAATATCCTTAAAAGTGAACTTGGCTAATTTTTGCAAATCAAGATCACTTTACTGGTTTCAAGAAGCTTTCAGCCAGTGAAAACAGCTCTTGAATGCAGGGACGCGGGAAGTCAGTAACAGCCGTGAGAGGTCCGTCTATATAATGATGTCATAGTCAATGGTGTGCCACATTCATTTTTTTTGTATTCATTTGAATGTCCAGGATAACATGTCTGATCATTATTCACAACAATTTAGGAACATTTTGAAATTCCCCAGACTCCCTTATAAAATAGCTTGATTTTGTGAATTGTTGTGTTAGGAGAGACCTTATAAACTCTATAAAGCACCGTTTCTGACAATTCTTAATTATTTGGGCCTTCTTGTCAATTCGGCGTATGTTATAGCCACGCTTTAGGGGTGCTGGAGCCCCCTCAGCACCCCTGGGATCTACGCCTATTGCTTTGGAGGTGCCTTGTCAAGATAAATGACATCAGTTGTGGGATTCAGTTTGGAGACTGAAGACTTTTTATTGGAAAGTCAAACTGGGGGAGTTTTTAAGCCATACCATGCACCCCAGCCCATCCACTATGTTCCACTGCAGCCAAACAGCTTGCTGCTCCCCCACTATGAAGGGGGGGCCCACCTGTGGTTCAACAAAATCCAGACTGTTGGCTGTCCAGCATCCACAATGGTGGAACGAGCTCCCTATTGACATCAGGACAGCAGAAACTCTACACATCTCTTCAATAGAAACTAGACGTGGTCAAAACAGTGTTTACAACAGAAACATTTCTGACTGACATTTATTCTTCAGTGATCATCAGTGAACTCTGACACATCATTTGCATCAGAGAGATGAAGTAATTGTGTTGCCTTCAGGACAGCCTCTGTTCTACTAGCGTCAGTGACTCATTGTAATGTCTCATCGAGAGTCTCATTCTTTGGAAATCTGAAACTTCTTCCTGGGGTTTACTATCCAACATAAATGAGTATCTACTCCAGCTTTTGCTATTGGAAAGGTTACAGCTCCCACAAAAATATCACCAGCCCGGTAACAATGAGTTTCTCTGATATCCCTGACACCCATCAATCAGTGCTGGCCCAGACCAATTTGGTGCCCTAGGCAAGATTTTAGCTGCCGCCCCCTTGCATCGCATACACTCAAACAGAAACTGCATGTATGTATTCAATATTTTAAAAGTGCATCTGAAGAGAGAAGAGAAGTATATGTGACCACTGGATGTTACATTTTAATAAAAAACAGATGCTTGGTGTGTGCTATACATAAGACTAATATAGACATAATGAAAATACGATGAGATTCATTCAACTTTATCGTCATTGCAATGCAATTCAGTCTAACCAGATTGCAAAAAGCAGTAAGTGCAGTGAAATTAATATATATACATACATACATATAAATATGTATACATACATACATATATATGTATATGTACATACATACATATATATATGTACATACATACATATATATGTATATGTACATACATACATATATATATATATGTATATATATATATATATGTATATATATGTATATATGTATATGTATATATATATATATATGTATATATGTATATGTATATGTATATATGTATATATGTATATGTATATGTATATATATGTATGTATATGTATATATATATGTATATGTATATATATATGTATATGTATATGTATATATATATATATATATGTATATATATATATACATATATGTATATATATACTACAAGGACCAAGGAGAGAGTGCTTTGAGAAATGTCTGTGCTGACCTCAAGGTTGTAATGTAAGTAGACAGTGAATGTGTTTCATGTTCTGCTGTAGATGTACCTACCATACTAGATGCTGAACCTGATACTTACCACATGCTGAACCTGTTAGGTTTTTTTATCTGAAAGTAACTAGTTTTTCCCCCTAAGTTATTTTTTTTCTGTCTGTGTGTCCGTGTGTGTGTGTAGGTTCAGTCAGGCTGAAATGTGCTTTTTGGCTGAATATGCCAAAAGCATGGCTCCAGTTGCCAAGGCCCTGGATGTGCTGCAGGGAGAAGTCAAAGTTACCATGGGATATCTCCTCCCTACCATCAACATCATGATCGACAAGCTTGAGAAAATCAGACCGTCGCTGAAATACTGCAAGCCGCTGGTTGATGCCATCCTAGGTAGGGATGCGTCAGAATAATTAAGTACTCACATAATTGCTACAAGGCTAAAAAGGATTGTTTTACAGCAAAGGCTACATTGTAATTAACCACTAAACCCCAGCACTGATATAGTGAGGAAAGCTTCCAATGAAAATAGCAGACTGACAAGTTCACAATGCTGTGTCGGATTGGGAGCTGTCGATCAGCTACTTTCATTGAAAGCTTTCTCCACAATAACTAAATATTGCGCCCTGAGTGACTCCAGTTACCCATAGGAGGTTCATGTGATTAAACCCTGCTCACAGCAACCACATTTGAAAGAATACATAGTATAAGTGTGATAATTCTATTTTGCATCGAGGTAATTAAAAATGTAACCCTCCCTGTTTTACACATCGCTACTACTCCTAGGTGGTGTGGAGAGGCGATTTAGAGGAATGATGTCAGACCCAGAGCTGATTGCTGCAGCTATCCTTCACCCAAAGTTCCAAACGTCCTGGGCAACTGATGATATCCTCCAACCAGGTGAGAATTGTACCAGTCAAAATATGAGCAAGTCCACTTTGGTACCTTGCTATGATGTAACTAAAAAGGTTGGCAAAATGTCTAAATAATTCCTATTATTGACTAGAAATTGATACATCAAAATTATGCTCCTCATTGACTTACATTTTACGGCAAAAAAAGCTTTAACAGTAGTACATCACCAGACAGTTTATTATAGGATTGTAATGGGAAGTTGTCCTTTATATTAAACTAGACATACTTGGTTTGGTGTTACACATGTGAGAATAAGCTTTCTTTGAGTTTGTTTACAGGAGCACATTTTAAATCAATTTCTAGTCTATGGAGAAATGATAAAAATTGTATAATGACTGATTGTTTCATTTAGGGCTTGTGTACATAAAGGAACACCTTCCTTCCTTCGACGAACCTCGGCAGCAGCATGTTTCCTCTCCAAGCGCCTCTGATGAAGAGGATTACTTTTCTGGTTTGAGGCGCACACACACGCAGGAGACCACAAAGCAGCTCGATACCTACCTGGCGTGTACATCTGGAGGTATGGAAACGTTTGCACCTTGTCCAGCTGTTGCCAGATTGGCACTCAAGTTGAACACGGGCCTACCGGCCTCGGCGGCCTGTGAAAGGCTGTTCAGTACAGCTGGACTGTTGTTCACACCAAGAAGAGGAAGGATTCTTTCTCAGAACCTGGAGAACCAGTTGCTTTTGAAGTTGAACAAGGCCTATTTTGATTTCAGGCAGACATAGGCTGACAGAGACACAGAGATGCACACAGATAGACGCACACACACACGCAGACAGTTGTGGCACATGCAGTGTTGTTATATGTTGTTGTACTGGTACTTGAAATAGAGTTGTGTTGTTGTAGTTCTTATGTCATCACTGCTCCTCAGTGAGGGAGGAGACAAAATCTTGATGACTTGACTTGCGATGCCTTGGAATATATTTCTGCTCCGTTTATTATTATATATATTCTTGCACAGATTTTGTCTGTTAAAAAAAGTATATGTGCAAATTTAATAAATAGGATCATCAGAAAGGACAGCGATTTGTCATCCTTGTTTGATTGTTTGCAACCTTTTTCAGAACAAAGTCCAATTTATAATCCATGTGAAGGACGGACCACCATTGGGTGATATTTCAATGTTTCTGGATTAGATCTTGTCCACAATGACATGCTGTATTGATCTTGGTATCATAGGAGGACCCATAACTGGTTACTAACAATACTCACTACTCATACCTTCTGGAAGTGTTGACTTCTTGTAAAGTAGTAATGAAATTTTTAAGGTAGATCATTAACAATTTAACTCTTGAGAGCATGGACAGGTCCATGGAGTTAGAACAAGGTGCTATCAATCAAAAAAGAAAAAAAAGGCCCTATCAATTAAAAAGGAGGGGGGGGGGGGGGGGGGGGGTGAAAGGTAAGTCGAAAGAAGAAATTTACTTTTACTTTTACTTAAGTACTTTTAAAAGCCTGTACTCTTGATTACTTAAGTACTTTTAAAAGCAAGTACTTTTTTACTCTTACTCGAGTAACATTTTGACAGAGCTACTTTTACTTGTAGTGGAGTAAATTTGACAAGGAGGATTTGTACTCTTACTCAAGTACTGAAGTCGTGTACTCACTCCACCACTGGGCATCTTACACCTGGAAGTTAGAAATTACCACTTCATGTTGACTGGAACGTAGCATTAAAGTTCCCTTTCAAAAAATGTTTTTGTTGCTACAGTCGAATGTTTGACCTTCACTGTGTGGAATGATGTATGTGCAGAGTTTGACATTAGTCGGCAAGTGTGAACTTTCTTTGTGCTTACTGAAACCTGAAGCCTCAAATACACATATACTGAGAACCAGTGTTGTAAAAAGTACACGCAAGTCATACTAGAGTAAAAGTAAAGATATCATGCTAAAATATTACTCTGGTAATAGTGAAAGTCAGTATCTGACATTAAATGTGCTTAAGTATAAAAGCTACTTTTCTACTTGAGTATCAGAAGTACAAGTAAAGTAAATTATACCAATCTGATATTAAGATATGATCTGATTCAGTGTTTCTGTATCTGATTGGTGATATAATAAATCAATTTAAAAATACACTACGTTGCCTCTGGTGCAGCATTTAACCTGGAAAGTAACTAGTGAGTAAAGTTATTAAACAAACGCAGTGGAGTAAAAGTACTATATTTTCCTCCAAAATGCAGTGGAGTGGAAGCATAAAGTAGCAGAAAATGGAAATACTCAAGTAAAATACAAGTGCCTCAAAATTGTGAAAGTTTGAAAGTACAGTACTTGAGTAAATGTACTTAGTAACACTGCATCACTGCTGAGAACTGACTTTTCAGGAAAAGTTTTTAATGAGGGAAAAGGAGTAGATGTTTTTTTTTCACAACAGAACTTTTCGGTGGAAAATCAAGATCAGAACCACATTATGAATCAAAGCAAAATGTTTTATATACATCTTAAAACATGTCTGGAGGGGATCTTTAAATATTAAATAAACAATGATGATACATGTTTTATTTATAAGGATTTTCCTCCGTGTATAGACATGAAAATGATTAGCACAACTCACTGTGGAGTAAGGTTACGCTGTGATCTGGATTTTTAGTGATTCATGGTGTTAAAGCTGTTGGTTTGGATTTTGAATGAGAGTTCTGGTTTCACTTCGGCTCTACGGCAAACTACCAACCTCCTATTAGCTGAGTTTAACCCTCTTCAGTTTTGCGTGAAGCTGCTCAACAAAAGAGAGAAGCGTTTTTTTAGTCAGCTGCGACACAGGATACTTTATTTTCCTGCTTTACAGTAACTTTGTGTCTTGTAGCACCTGAGAGTGCCAGTAGCCACTACGTACCTACCGAATACCTTGCCTCAATTTTGACTGATCTTTTTTTAACCTCTCAGGAGTTCTTCAACTTCATGAAAGTGCAAGTGATCTTTGAAGTAAACATCAAGGCAGAATTGTTGAAAAAAAAGCAAATCAAACACTTTTCAACCATCCAGTTGAGGTCACCTGATGCGTGCTACAGTACCTTTCTCTTTTATAGTAACCCGATGGACTCAAAATGTTCTTTATTCAGAGTAATGAAGAAGAAGAAGAAGAAGAAGAAGAAGAAGAAGAAGAAGAAGAAGAAGAAGAAGAAGAAGAAGAAGAAGAAGAAGAAGTAATGTTTGACTATTCAGGCTGATAAGTTGAAAGTAATTAGAGGCTTTTACTGGAAAATTAATATCTTCTCCATCCTGAGTGTGTGCCTCCATTCGTGTGGCTACACTCCAGACATGGCGAGAGCTGCAGAGAGAGCACTTATGAAATCTCGAGAGGTCATGAGAAGCTAAAGAGGGTGCAAGGAAGTGGAATAACATCCAGAGGGGAGCTCTTGCGGAGGAATACAAGCACAAAGATGGAGGGAACGCTAACAGGCAAGAGGAGGAACAGGCCCGGCGGGAGTGCATACTTTTTGAATGTGTTACTGTATTCCGTCATTCCTCATGGTACCAGGTGTGGACGGCCTCATGTGACAACCTTAAAGGCTGATGGAGCGTGGCCTGCTTGCATACACAGCCTCCGCCGCCAAGCCCTTCACCTCCCCTCATTTCGGGGCATTGTCTCCCAATGAGTATCATTTGTCACCATTGGGTTGCTCCGCGCAGACAGCCGAGCTGTTTTTTCTGTGGCCCTCTCCCATTTCCACAGTTGGTAAACAGCTAAATCCCTCTCCTAATCAATGCAGCCTATTTAACTTGAGCTATTGACTCTCCTGCCCCTCAACAGACTTGAGAGGCTGAAAAAATACAAACAAATTAGACGGGTGAGAAAGAACAACAGAAACGGTTGCGGGGACTATGAAAAGTCACATTTTCAATAATGAGCTTTTGGCGGCAGGAGGGAAGAAAGTGACAGAGTGGAGGTAAGGAAGCTAGGGAGGGAGGGAGGCAGGGGGGAACAGAGGAGGGATCGATCGATATGAACAGATAATCACCAGGCCTCTGTCCCGATGTGTAAAGAGTGTGACATTGCAGAGGTGGGCACGGCAGGGAAGAGATCAATGGGCTGCTTTTTGTTGATCCGTAATCCTTAACTATCTATAAGTAATTAACCTTCAGAGGAGAATGCAGGGGAGAAATAAATGGGGAAATGAGACGGGGAATAACAATGAGCGAAAAGTAAAACAGGAGCTACCTTGTATTGACCAGATAACAGCACAGGAAACCAAATTAATAGTTGTCTCCACTGCTGCTGCCTCTGCAATTTGCTGCATCTGATTCGGTTTTGTTTCTGTCAGGGACTGCATTCGCTGGAAATGACTGCATCTCCCTGTGGTGCTAAGATGAGGATATATATAGAGCAGGCCATTTCATAGCAATTTTGAAGAAAAATGTTCAAAATCCAAAGTATTACTGTTATTTTGTTCTGGTTTAAAGGAAGAATGTAGCCTGGTCTTATCATCTCTGGTCTGACGAGTGTGTGTATCCTGAGAAGATGGAGGAGAAGGATCTTATTAGGAGTCAGAGTGCCCTCTGTGGGCACGAGAAGAAAAACAAGGTGAGAGATGGGAGGAGGGACTTTGTCTTTGAATAGAAAAGATGCCTGATTTTACACTCTACAGACACTTTTTTGGTTTTTAAGCTCAGCCACATGAACAACCTGTACGGTCAAATGAACACAGCACAGTCACAGTGGTATCTGTACAGGGTTTAATGGCACACAAATGCCCATACAGTACATTATGATCATCTCAAATCAATTTTAACTTATATCTCGTTATTAGTAAACTGTAAAGAATGTTTAAGTTAGTTAAAGGCAGAGCGTGTGAGTGAAAATGGTCGTATTAATACACAATGATACAACAGACCGGTGGGTTTCTAAGAGGCAAACAGCGTGTGAAGTCAGAAATGTCATAACTTATTACAATATGGCCGCTGTAGAAAGCTTTAGCAAGTGGTTATGGGGTTAAAAGTGAGGGAAGTCATTTGACGGCATTCTGAGTTAAATTACTATCATCAGGTAAAAACAAAGCTCTTAAAATACGTCCTCATGAACTGAATACATGTCACTGGAAAATCAGACCAACAACAATGAAAAAAATCTTTCTCAAAGGCTCGGCACTTTGCCTAAAGTACATTTTTCAGTGGATACATATTTGAGTCGAGTGCTTCCTCTTGGTTTACTGGTGAAAAAATGTCAAGTGTAACCTTGGCTGCCGGATACGATTCTTCACCAAAATGGACACCTGTAGAAAGAAAAAGTAAAGATTTACTCAAGTCGAGCACAAAAATCTGGGGAAACTACAGGATGATCTGCACATGGGGTTATCATGTAACTGTTGTTTGTTTTCATTGGATTTCTGCTTCTGCGAAAAACAGAAGGTGAGCTCGAGCAGCAGCACTGACCATCCAATGTAGCACTGGCACAGGTTCTCGTGTGATGTGGCTTGCTTGATGAGGAGCTCCACTTGCGTTGGCACGTCCAGCGTCTCGTCATGAGAGAAGTCTCGACCTGCGGGGAACAAACTCGCATCAAAAATACTAGACCTTGACCAGAAAGTTCAATCTGGTGAGGCTTTCTGATTTCAAGGGGTTCAATCAGGGACACCCAAGTATTTTTTGGATTGTTTGAGAGCTTTTATCCACAGAAGAAGTCCTGCATGTATGAATCAACCACCAAAGATCACTTGACATTTTTGTGCATAAAAGCATTGAGGAAACTGAATAAATGTTTAACATTAAAGAATATGAGCTTTCTTTTTTGAGCGGTGAGTTCAGGAAAAAAAAATAATTTCACCTGTGGCAGTTTAATAATGCAAATCTGTTTCCTATAGCAATAGGAAAGCTTGGACCCTTTCTATATTGAGGTTGGTGCTTTAGAGAGCTGCAGAACTCACCTGTGAGTTTGTCTCTCACTCTGTTGATAATCTGAATGGCTTTCTTGTTGAGTGCCTCAGGTTGTACCAAACCGTCTCCAACTAAAAGAAAACAAAAAAAAAAGAGTCCACCATCAACCGCCAACAACTTGAGAAAAGCAAATTCAAGTGCTCTCTGTCTCTTTCTCTGCAGCAGACAGAAGTCAAAGTGCACTTAAGTGCTGCCCTGCAATTGCAAAGCAGTTGCACCAATCATTCATGACAGCGAGAGAGCTCGGTGCTGTAGTGGTGAGCAGAGAGAGAACAAAAGGCTTGTACAACGACAGAATGAGCTGATCACTCACTGAAGGAGTGGATGGATTCAGGTACTGTGGTCCCTGGTTTCTTGTGCGTGGTCTCTCCAAGATCTATTCCCTCAAGGGCCTCTGCAAGGAAAGCACACAGCCACGTCTTTCAACATGGTCTTACAATATTAAGTAGGAAACAGGGCCACGATTTGTACTGTAGGTGAAGTGCTTTTGTACTCACCTACTGATTGTCCAGCGGTGTACGAGTCGGTCCTGGTGCGGGAACGCTTGTTGCCTTTGGTGTTTGCTGCGAGTCAAACAGGTGAGATGTGTGAGAACAAGCATGTTTTTCCTCAACATTAAAATTACTACCCTGCATTCTATTCTTCAACCATCAAACAGGAAGCAGCAACATTGTTCTGACCTTTTTAAATGCAGAAAAATGACACTCTTTTTTTAACCTTTACAAATGGTAAGGCTCTGACATTCACTGAAAATACTGAAAAGAGCACATCTGTTTAAATTTTGCAAATTGACTGTCAGATTGTATTTATCTACGTGCCGGAAATGTTTCCTGCTGCAAGAAGAAAATGTTCACAATACTTTACATCAAATAAGGTCCTCCCTGTGATGTTGACAATTAAAAGTTCACCCAAAAATAAAAGAATGGTGATTATCTATTCGACCCCATGCTGATGGAAAGTCAGGTGAAGTTTTATAGTCCACAAACGTTTCTGGAGATTCACAGCAAAACAGCGGATAAAGTTTTAAAATGTAAAAAACAACTGAAAAAAAACCTTAAAATGTCTCCAGCATAATCCAAGTCTCCAGAAGCTGATTTGAAAAGATGTTATTTATAACCTTTTTACAGTGGAACTCTTCACTCTGGCTGCGACGCTTAAAGCGTTGGCGTGCACCCCATCTGAAGTGAGTGCACGAGCTCGACCACATGTCAAGGGTGCAAATAAAACAGGATCTCAGGGCTTCTGGATTTTCTGTTATTTTTTACATTTTAAAACAAGTACCCATTTACTTCAGTTGTTTAAGACACTGCAACACTGTTTTGCTGTGAAGCTCCAGAAATGTTAATGGAAACTTTACCTGACTTTCAATCAGCATGAGGCTGAGTAGATAACGGCTGAATTTTCATTGTTGGGTGAAATTATCCTTTAAGGAAATGGTTCCAGTAAAGCAAAGAAAAATCACTAATGAGCTTCTAATTAATGTGTGTCATATGTTAAAAAACAGACCATTTGTGCCATAAACAGTGTTTCTTGAATCATATTTCACCTACATTTTTTAATGATCACAATGAACACCATAGAAATCCAGCACTGTATTCTTCTGCTGCAGAGAAAATGTCTTGCTTAAGGCGACCTTGACAGTATTAGCTGAGAGTGTGCCGGAGGTATTCATTCACTTTGTTCACTTGAACTTAACCAAAGACCTTCAGATGTCTACAACACTTCTTTAAGCGTTTGGTCAATTTCTCCCCCAAATACCAGCAAAATCGATTTCCGTCTCACTACTGGGACAACACTTTAGTTTTTTAGGTCAGTCGGATTAAATTTAACGCTCCACTCTCCCACCACTTCAAAGGAGGATTTTCTAATGTACAGTAAGTGGTGTAATACACGCTGACCTTCACAAATGTATTTTTCTTGGTTTATTTTGTTATCATGTGATGCTGTTACGGCCATTCCAGTCTGCAACATGTCATCTGTGTGCTGTTTGTGTTCCTTCACTACATCTACTGAATGTGAGCAGCTGATGATCTCTTACTGTCCATGAGCCTCCAGTTGAGCAGCGGGTCGTAGACGAAGGCCTCCAGCACGGCCATGACGCTGTCCCTGTGCTCCCTCAGCACCTCCATCACCGTGTGGCAGGTGATCCGGTAGTTCCCGTCCAAACCCGTCACCTGTCACCCAATCAGACACAACCTTTACCAGTGGAGACAAACCTTTCACAACATCAGAGGATTCAGTTTCTGTCCTGTGTTTGTACAATACAGAGGTCGAAGATTCAGTCTGGTGTTCTGAGGTGTGCTGATGAATCCATTTTTGTTTATATTGAGGTCTTGGAATCTTCCTTTTAAAGTATTTCTAACTTTAAAGACTTTTATAACATTGAATTTTGGGTATTAATGCTTTCATTTTTAATTCCTTTTCTTCTTGGCTCATTAAAGACAAGGCACAGTGACTCACCATTCCTAATGAAACACTGCACACTTGTAAAAGATTAATTATTGTTTTGACTTAAATCCTGAAGGTATAAAAGAAGAAGCTCAGACAGGATTCAGTTTAAGTCCCGTTAAGTGTTGTTGAATGTTGAGGACTTCAACACTTCAATAACTCTGGAAAACTTTTTTTTTCTCCTTTTTTAAAAATTCTTTTCAAGCTGAAATACACCTTTATGGCTGCTTTAAGCTGGTCCACACACACTTTTTAAGAGTTTATCACAGCATAAGACAGCACAGAGTCGCATACCTCCATGGCGTTGGTCAGCATCCTCGTCAGTCTGAACGGGATCTTTTCAGGGAACTTCTCTCTGGTCATGGCAACCTGTCGAAGGTCGTAAGACAGTCAGTTTCAGATAAATTCAAAAATTAATCAGTGGATAATAGGTTGAAAGAAAATCTCCTCTCACCTCAAAACAGTCTCCAAAGTCAATATGGAGGATCTTGCCACTTAACCGGTCTAACATGAGGTTGGATGGATGTCTGGAGAACAGAAACATGGTGCCGTTATTGATGATAACTGTCATCCTCATTATTCTAACAACCTGCTCCAAATAATACAAGACCTCTCACCTGTCACCAAGTCCCAGGATGTAGCCCACCATGGACATCACAGCCAGGGAGCGGGTGTAGTTGGTCCTCCTGTCGAACCACACCTGGAGGAGGAATAACAGCTGCATTATGAGAGCTCTTCTGGTTCACAACATTAGAGGAGAACAGTGTGGAAAATGGCTCAGAGATCTCTGGCAGGCGGCTTCAGATTATCTTTTCAGACACTTGAGCATGCAGAACATCAGGCACAGAAGGTACTAAAAAATTTTTATTAAATTTAAAGGTCTGTTTGTTAAGTCCTGCTAAATCATTTGTTGAAACTGATTCTTCAGTTTTATTTCACTCATGTGTTAAGATACACATAAAAGGTTTCCCTCTTCTTACTATGTTTCCTCTGCATCAAATGAAAACCTTTCATAATGACTGCCAGTCCAGCCTCTTGGACATCTGGATAATTTGTCATCTTTTCCATAACTGATCCCAGAACCACTGAAATGTGAGGATGGGTGTTAAACACACAATCGTCCTTCCATGTGCTAACAGAGCATCTCACCTCAGAGCTGGGACTCTTGAGCCACAAGAGCTTGGCCAGGTCGTCTCCAGCTGTGTTGTTGACGGCGTGCTCAAACACCTCCACCTTCTCCATCAGCGTCAGGTGGTCGTAGTCTGGAGCCATCTGAAACACACAAAGCCCCATTATCAAACCACACTTTAATCTGAAAAGAAAAGAAATCTGTTTATGTAGTATATTTAGACATTTTGGAAGCCAGAGAGTAGAGGAAAAGCTGAGTGAATGGAAGGATTTTAAAGGGATAATGATTCTTATTTTTAACCTGGGCCTCCACCATGATGATTGATTGTGCTCAAAATGTCATCAGTTACTTCACCGCAGAGACCATGAGAGCTGTTGTGTAATACACACCCACGGGGGGAAACACAAGCTCCAAAAGGTGATTAAAATATTGAACATTGTTCATATACGTCTGCATTCTGCCGAGCTTTAATTACATACAGTATATTTCATAGCTTCTGAATGAGGTGCTTCCTTAAGGTTAATATATTATTCAATGAATATTAGATCAATTATGTTGATGAACTCTCAGTGAACGAAAGTGAATTCAACTGGTAGATATATTGGCCTAAAACATTCTACATGCTAATGTAATTACAACTGGTAAATTGTGTTTATTTTAAGATAAAAGCTGTTCAGGTCAGGGAAAATTAAGTGCAAGCAGGTCCCGTTACAGTATGAGTGTTAATTGTTTTGGAAGAAAATGCATTAATAACAGTTCAGGTGTAAGAGACTGTGTTTGCCCTGCAGGTGTGTACTGGACAGCAGAGTATAAACAGAATAATGCTTTACCTTAAACGAACTGTTAAGTTTTTTGTGTTTAAAGAAACAAAGTGTCACCCACTCCAAAAGATTAAATTCTATCATTGTCTCACTCTGCAGTCTCCCCCATCTTTTATCTAAAAGTGATTAATGAGCTGACTGATTGACTGGTCAGCTTAATATCTCGTCCTTTAGGAGGCTTAAACTGAATGTAACACATCATTAATAACTTACACACTATTAGTAAATTGAAAATGAACTCAAGAGTCTTACTTGAGGGCATTATGCAAGGTTTTCCTGAATAAAATTAAAACAATGTATGGACTCTTACGACCTGCTAGCGTCTGCAAACACTGTCAGCTGCCTTTTATTTCTTATTTTGCTGTGTTTGGAACATTTCTGGGCATCAACCTTCGTGCAGTGGTGTGTAGCTCCAAACTAATAACAGTGCAACGGTGGTACTTTATAAAAACATAGTGACCAGGTTACTTGCTGTCTCATCTCTCTGCTCTGCCTGTGTGAGCTCTAGGTCGGGGCTAAACTACAGACACACACATAGAGCAGATAGTTAAACAACGGACAGGATGAAGCTGTTCTTCAGCTGAATTCACACAAAATCCAGCAATGCGGCACCTTTGCTTGGAGCTGTGGCCGTGTTTATTTGGGCTTTTGAATGTAGACAGTGTGAAACAATCAAAAAATAATGTTTTATCTCTCTGCTACACTGCTTTGTTCTCAATAACCCTGCTGCCTCTCTTTATTCACTTGACCACCTCTGACCTCTCAGTTGAGTTGAGGCAGGGGTGAGGATCCACCTTTGAGTGGTTTGTTTTCAAATAGAAACCAAATATTGCAGCATACTATGCTTCTGAACATGCCAGCAGAATAGTATTTGTGTGCAGGGCAATTTCCATTAATGGTTTATTTGCCTGTATTTGTTGTCACATCTGAGATAAATTAGACTGCAAATTTCACAGGTCATGTTATGGTTCAATGTTCACTATTACTGATGAAAAAAGATATTCAGCAGGCTTTCTTTCAATATCTGCCTTGTTCTGAAAAGCAAAAGACCTGTTTTTAAATTTGCAGTTAATTTCAACCATCATTGTTATTTTAGTCTTGGATTAAAAGAGAACTGAAGGACAGGTTGGGAGAGACGCTACCTACTTGTCTACTCACAGTCTGTTTCTTTTTTATCCTCTTGACCAATGAATCATGATTGGTCATGATGTCAACATCACATTGTGGGCCAATAACACTTGAACTTCAGCCCTGCCCTCCTCCTGTAGCCTTGCTGTTTTTCTTTAGTTGACTGTGAGACTTTTCTCATTGTACCATTTTCAATCAAACCACTCTCAGGGTCTTCACCTGCTCTTTCTCTGCTGTTTACGTGTGTCATCTGAGGCACTTTATCTCACTGTAGTGAGAGTTCAGTGAGGACGATTATGTATGTGTGTTCTCCTTTGACTAATTGAGCTTTCTGAGGCAGAGATATGTAGTTAATTTGTGACAATTAAGGAGCTGTGAATGCGTTTTCATTAAAGACTGATTGGTATTCATCAGTTTAATCACTGAAAACAGATGCTTCCTCAGCTTTGATGAATCTATTTCGTATTTAGTGTGGATGTTTTAGATGGAAATGACAAATTTACAAACATTTCAAGAATGAGACCAACAGTTGGCACAAAACAGGGAGTAATATGCCAATATGTAAGACCATTTATAGTAGGAGTGTCCAGATATTGCGATACTCACATTAGCCGGGACATTAAGAACTGACATACTGATATTGCATTAAAAATACACGTGATAATATCCTGCATGAGAACGTTAGGCCTTGTGCATCTTTTGTTTATGAGTTCATCTGTGGCCTTTTCACTAGTAATTGAGTGTAATTGTTCTGTCTTTTTTAAAAGTTATGCTTACAGACTGTCTCCACTTCCCTACACTCGTATTTTGAGGATAATGTATTTGCTAAAAGAAGAGACAAAACACACAGTAAAGGAAATTTAACATAGATTTGATTGCAAGCATCATTTTTTGATATCGTTATAATATTGTTATCCTGAATTTGTTTGGCCATGATAATGGTGTAGTTAAATCTAATATCATGAATATATAATAATATATATACATATAACATAATAGCATAACTAATTATGTTGCTAGATGACTTAATTGACTGAAAACACTGTAATGGAGTAAACTTAATCAGTCTGTTTTCTGTTATTGAAAGCAGGAAGAAGAAACCAAGTGGATATTAACGGCTCCTCACCCTGAGCATGATGCGATGTTCTATGTTGAGCAGAATCTTTTTCTTCTCCCTGTAGTCTCTGATGAGGGCATGCAGGGTGTCACAATGGGGCACCCAGCCAATCAGGCCTGAGTTGGTGGACAGGGGGATCACTGCGTAGCGCTGAATGCTGATGAATGCAACACAAACAAGCTGACAGTTAATTGTCAAGGTTTCAGGGTTAGTTTTTTCAACTTCATGTCCTCAGCTGTGAGAGTATACAAGCATGTGTGCTCAAGACACATACCTCAGTGTGTGTGTGTGTGTGTGTGTGTGTGTGTGTGTGTGTGTGTGTTCCTGTGTGCGTGAACATGACTGTGGGTCTACCTGAGGTTCTTCCGCAAGGACGCAGGGTCGTTGGCCAGCAGTGTGTTGACCAGACCAAACAGCTGCATGACTCTCTCATCCTGCCTCAGGTCCTCGTGGCCCTTCAGCAGGAACATGAACTCGTGGCCGTTGCTGCCTGCAGAGGGCGCCACAAAACAAAACATTGACACACTGCTCAAAAAACGGTGATGGCATTATATAAGGATCATTATATGGTTAGATCTGGCAGGACTGGTTGTTTTCTCCAGGGTGCTCCCCTGCTGCTCTGCAGCTGCATCTCCATTACCTTCGCCTGGAGCAATGTGAATTGAGTTTGAGCAGGCAATAAATGATTTCATTAGAACCACATCACTCCTACTTTAGGCTTTGGACCAATAGTCCCTCACTTTATGGTCACCCTCGGTTTGGACTGGCACTCCAGAGTGACAGATATGAGGGACTGTGGTAAAATAACTGTGCTGGAAAGGAACCCGACAGCAGAACCAACACAGCACCAGGCTGAAAGTACCTTGTGAAGTTCTATCTGTTGATTGTGTCTTGATCATCTCATATGCAGCAGAAAATATGTATCAATGCACTGGATGAACTCTGACATCAACTCAGTCAATTGAATCAGAATCAGGTTTTCAACATTACAGAGAGGAAAGTGTATTTGATGATGTCACACATCTTATTGTTCCACTATCTTATTCTCTCCTCAGTGTTCTGAACAGACCGAACAGACACTCTAATTGCCGCACTACCCTTAGTGGAGTTACCTGATCCTCTCAGTGGAACAAGTAAGACAGAGTCCCTGTTGTAACCCCAGTCTGCTCCTAATGACAATCCCAGTAAGTACTGTATTGTGTGTCACTAGAGGTGGAGAGCGCTGACATTAAATCTAAGGCTGTAGAGGGTGACAGGTTTTAATCTGAAGTCTTGCTCCAGAGGTCACTTGATTTATTGGCTATCATCTTTTACAGAGCATGTTGTGTAACACTGATGGGATACTCCAGAACAAGGTATCACATTGAGCGCTGCAGTAGAGAGAAGTAGAGGGAACCGTTTGTGATTGATAATCTGAGGATTTGGCTTTAAAACAAGGTGACTTCATGGTGCTGTGCCATTTTGGGAGCACTTCCGTGTTGTATTTCAAATCACAAAACAGTGGAGGGAACATGGTGTCAGGCTTATTTATTTCTGTATTCAAATTAATGCCAGTGGACAGTGTTGGGACGTTATCTGATAATTCGATCTGCGCTTGCATGCAGCGTTTCTTTTGGGACAGAAAATGAGAAAAGGGTGACTCATGACATGAGCTTCGTGGCCGCAGAGTTAATAAAAGTTGTTGTTTTTTGATGATTTGGATTCGTTTTGGTTTAAACTTCCTTGCTGGTTTGATCTTGCTTCTGTTTTATTTAAAGATTTTTACTCTTGTGTTTTATCCACACACAGAACTTTGCCATGACTGATGAATTCAGAATAAATCGTGGCCTTAACTGTTTGTTGTTAGCTGAATTTTCTCTAATGTGATGGCCCACGCCTGCTGAAACTCGACAACTCTGACTACTGATATTCTTTCATCTATTTTCCTAATGTAATGAGTTTGGAGCCACAAGGCCTGTGCAATTTCCTCCTAATCTTACCCATGATGGTGAGTTTGCGTGGGCGCTGCTTGGAGGTGATGACCTGCAGGGAGGGGGCGATGGACTGGATGCGGATGATAGGCTGGTTGGGGTCGTAAGTGCCTGGTACAGCCAGCTCCAGGTCCCGGCACATCAGCAGCTTTGGAGACACATATTGTAGCTCCAGGGAGGTTAGCTGCGTGGAAAGATGATGAGGTGAGGATGTAGCACAGGGGGAGACAATCAAACAACAGCACTGGCAAAACAGCTCCTGCCAACAGTGCCTGAGTGTTACAGACACTGGCTAATATCCAAGCTAAGCTCTTCTCTGAAAAAAAGTTTTTTAATAAATGACTCTCAAGCATTTCACTTTCTATGTGCATCAATAAATTCTTTCTCTGCTTGTCTGCATTCAACCATCAGTGATTTAAACCGAACCAAACTGGACTCTGGCAGACGATTTACAGGCTTTTACAGTTCACTTCAGAATGCTAATGTATGGTTACTTCATCACAGCTGCAACCTGCTCCGGATCTCCTGGTCGCATGCATCACGGAGAGGGTTTATTTCTATGTTAATGCCCACAGGGGGAATATTTGCTTTGCTCCCAGCATGTTATTATAAGGCAAAGTATTTCATGCTGCTTACTGTAATGTCTCAGCAGGGAGCGCATCCCTGAGAGCAAGACCATGCCTCAGTGTCAAATAGCATTGCTGTCTCCATTTGCCATGTGAGGCAAGAGCTCCTGACAGAACTATTTTCAATGTCATTGTTCAACAACGTGATGATCACTGCGAGGAATGTCATCTATAATTCAATTTTATTTTCACTGCAGAAGCAACAAAACCTGGTGTACGTAAAGTTTGAGCCATTTTGCCCACAACATATCAAACTGACTTTTAGTAGAACTCTAAAAACAAAATACATCTTGTACAGATTCATCCAAGCTGAAATAGGTAATCCAGCTGGTAGGATACAGCATTTCCACGTGCAAGCTCACAAGGACAATACTTATGAATACAGAACATCATGAGGTTCTGAGTTCACAGAAGAAAACATTTAGATTTAAAAAAAAATTAAAAGAACACCAAATTTTGAATGCCTTTGTCAATTCATCCATTCTCAGAGAAAGCAAATGTAAAAATTGGGACTTAAAACGAGCCAGATTGAGACTTCAGGTTCCCCTGAATCAAATGATGTATGGCATTTGATGTTATCTGCTATAATAGCAATGCTGCAATGGCTGCAATGTATTTCTTTGGGGCAACTTTGATCTTCAAACTTAGAGCTTGTTTTTGTCACTGACAGGCTGAGGTTCTTATTTTTAATATTGAAAAGATTACAGAAATGATTCCTTTGGAGATAGACCTATTTGTTAAATAATAACCAGATAACCTTTTTGTAACCAGAAAAACAAGTCTTGCTCTGAACTCTTGCTCATTGTTGCATCATGATGACGGTGGAAACATGAGTCAGAAAGATGAGTTTGGAGTTAATCAAGAGGAACTCCCAACAGGAATTAATTTCCAAAGTCATGGCTGAATATTTAGCCAATTTGACAATCTTAGATGAGGCATCAACTATCCTCGTGAGATTTCAGAGTGATACTTCACCTTGAACGAGACTTGTGTTCCTTATTATTTAACAAACAAGGTGTCTCTCTGAAGGAAACATTTCTGTAATGTTGTCAGACACAACGTCAGCCTCAAGGTGGCAAAAAAAGGTGAGGTGATCTGATTCCTAAACTTCAGATAAATATGATTTTTTTGCACAAAAACATAGCGCCCAGATTTAAAAATACTGGTATTCCCCTTTAATGAGCATGTTACAAAATCCACGTTCGGTATAAAAGAGACTGTATAATGTATTTATCTGAAGAATACAGGAGTTTTTGGTGAAGGAAAAAGCATTTTAATAATCAATAAAACAGCCCTCCTTCTGTGTTTTGGCTGTTTAACTGTGGTTTGGTAGATGTTAAGAAAGTTGCACAGAATTAAAAAAATCACAACAGTTAGGTGCATGACAGCTGGGCCAGAAAAGATAAGTTAAAGTCATTACCACATTTGCTGCAACATTTGATCTGATATTACTGAAGTGTCCCTCATCATTAAGTTGATAAACTGCTGAGAGTATAATCTCAAAAGGAACGATGCTCTCCCATGATGTTCTGCCATTCCTCTTTCACTTCTATCATCCCTCTGTCTCATCACATCCTGCCATCTTTCAACATATTTCAACACCATTTTTGGCATCTCGTTCAATGACTTGAAATGAATGAGTGAAAGTTCCTTGTTTCTCTATCATCATCTTCCAATCACTGCCTGCTCCTTCTTTATACCATTTTACAGGATGAAGAGATAGAATGTACGGATTTACTTGACAGGAGCTCAAAGAACAAGGCAGGACATGAAAGACAAAATATATCTCATCCCATCTGAAGGGAGATTGGAATGGACACAGGAATGCAGAGCTGGAGGGATGTCAGCTCTAATTTTCCCGGGAGCCTCAGAGTTGCTGTTTCAGCAGACTCTTATCAACCACATTTGTCTGATTTACATTAGTTTGTGTAGCTGAGGTTCACTGGTACATGTCAGTATCTCTTTGTTCCTTTGGCGAATATAGTGAAGAACGTTTACATAATTTCTTTGTTTACATCTATGTCTGAGCACACCCCTGAGGCAGACTGCAGTGGGTATAAGAATGTGGTTCAAAAGAAAAAAGAATACAACAGATCCAGTCTGTAGTTTCACTCACCTGTGGCAGCTGTTTGGAGATGCGTCTGAATACGTGGTAGTAGAGGTCCCAGGCCTGCGTCAGGTCCTTTACATTTCCAGAGCGCATGTACTTCCTGCACCAGTCCTGAGCCTCCATTAAGTCCCTGCCATAAGCCTGCAAGACAAAGTCAGACAAATAAGCTCTGTCCCTGTACAATGACTCATTCAATTAAATGAAAATGGTTTGCCAAAGTAGGTCTATAAAAGTGAATGCTAGACATCAATGTTCCAACTTGATTAATCCGGGATCTACTAAGTATTTTGTTTTTAATAGAGCACATCTGCAAAGGCAGCCTGAATGGAAAAATCGGATACTGCTTGTGCAGACAGTCAGGGTCACTGGTATGACTTGTGGCTGTAAAGTAAATAGGCCAGTGTACAAACCCACAGTTCATTTTGGTGATAAAACATAATCTGTATGTAATTTAACAATGCCTTTAAAACATATTTACACTTACTGCAACTTTTTATCTATTGTTTAACAATTTTTTGAATGCATTAATGAGCCTTACTAATAAAAAGACTACCAATTACAATAAATGGATCTAACTCAGCACAAATGTAATATTGTGTTTTCTGTTTTTTTACCTCTTGGAAACTAAATTTAGCGACCAAATCAGGAACTGAATGTTCCTTCAGTGCATTTGTCTTTGAGTTTCCACTAAATGCCAGCACAACAGATTAAAAAGCCACAGCTTCATTTGTCGCATGCTTTTTGCACACAAGACAACAAACATTTGTGCAACTTTTAATCAGTGTTTTAATCTGTTGACACGCAGAGGCTAGAGTTTGTGGC
Organism: Pagrus major; assembly: GCF_040436345.1. Lineage (NCBI taxonomy): Eukaryota > Metazoa > Chordata > Actinopteri > Spariformes > Sparidae > Pagrus > Pagrus major. Next base: position 25,744,169 of record NC_133221.1, read on the forward strand.
ACTGCAGTAAACAATGGCAAACACTGAATTCAACCCCAATCTGAGAAGTCACGAACCTGGTTAAAAGAGGTCTCTTTGAGGGTCTGTGGTCCCCTCTCCATCATGGCATGCAGAGGCTCGAGCACAGCGAACATGCCCTTGACATTGCGCTCGCCAAAGTAAAGACGTGATGCCTCTTCAAGGCCCTCGTGCCACATCTCATGCCACAAGATGGCCACTCGGATCAGCTCCTCACTCACCTGGACGAGGAAAGATGAAAAGGTCAGACTAATCTCAGAGGTATAAAATATGGGATATCTGGTCTTTATGGTCACTATCTACATTATAGACTATTTCAAGTTTTCTAGATTTTTATCAAGAAAAAAGGAAAACACCAAGTTCCATTTCAAACAGTACAGTAGTAGCGGAGTACGAAGTCGATGCCCATTTCTAATGATGCAACTTTCTTTTTTTAATGGGAAAAATGACTAAACTGAAGGAGAAATTCTTGTTCCAATGCTGATTTTTCATGCCAGAATAGGTATAAAAAAAAAAAAGAAATTCTAGGTTAATTGATCCACATTTACCACGCATGGAGACGAAGCAACTGACAAACTTGTTCTGCTGAGACACAACAGACTGAATAACTCTTGTAAGTGAACAATAAAAATGATTTAAGATGATTTTCGTTAGTACAATAATCAAATCCCTGTACCATGATGGCCTGCTGAACCAGAGTGTTGCAGTGTTCACACATGTTCTTCAGGATCTTGTTAGCAGCATTGTGGCGGGCTGTGGTGGTGGACTTGGAGGCCACAGTCAGCGGGTAGATCAAAGCCTGCAGGTGAACAATCAAACAGTCACTCGTCATGACAGTCCTGCTTTATGTTACCATGTCAAATGTGTTCTTGGTCCTGGTTGATATTGTGGAACAACATCAGCAGTAATGTGAGCAGACTTACTTGAGGATGATAGCGTCCGATGTCTGTTAGCAGCTGGTGGATGAGACGACCCACTAGAGCTCGAGGAGTGTCGATTCGAGCTATGAGCTGAGGGATGACCTGAGATAAAGGAATAGAAACTCAGTCACCTGGGTTTACCTGTGAAGTGTCTAATGAAACATTGTGCTCAAATCAGCAGGAACTGACAACATAGTGTTTTCCTTATCTTTTTTTAAATTCATTTTTAATTCATGTGTGCCTGTATTACCTGAAGCCAGGTGTCTATTTGAATGGTCTTGATTCCCTCCACCAGCGCTTCGTTTACTTCAGGCCAGTGACCATAGTCAAACCACAGAGTCAGAACCCTGAACAGGACAAAAAGTCAAAAACTTTATTATTACAATCAACCACTAGAGGTCATCCTTTCCCCACACACCCCATCTGATGGGTGTCCATGAATATGAGTGCTGTTTGTTTGCTTGGACAACTTGTCCAATGTGAATGTTACAGTCCTTTAACTAACCTGAGTGTGTCCTGCAGGTTATTGCCTCTGGACAGTGATATGGAGCGGAAGAAACCTTGAACAGCAGGAACTGTGTACAGGAGCAACGTCTTCGAGAGGTCCTGTGGAAGGACGGCACACAGAGTATGCTTTCTCATGCATGGCAATAAAAAGTATACTGGAGAACATATTGTACTGTTCATGTTGACTGTGGTTGGGGATGGCAACGTTCAGAGAATTTATTCAGAGATCAAATTTCAGAAGTTTATCATTACTGGAAGCAAAGCTGACATGATTTTTTTCAAAGCCCTTTCTACCAACTGTGACAGGAAAAGGGCACTGATATAATAATAACTTGTCAGGCTGAAGCAAGGCTCAACTTGTCTCCAAAATTTATAGCTTTCTTAACTAAAGATTTCTACTTCAGTTGGACTCAAAGTGCTCGGAGAAGAGGAGAACACTGAATGGCCGAGGTGTGTAGAGGGCTCAACTCTCTTTGACTCTCACCTCATTGACCTTTTTCTGGCCCGGTGACGGCACGGGACTGTGGTCAGTGCTGTCGACCTCGCTGTCGCTGTTGCTGGCTTCGCTGTTAGCGCTGGCACCGCTGGCGTGGCGCAGCTTCTTCTTCTCGTCACGTCCTTGGTTCTGGTGTTTGTAGTGAAGCACCGCCTCAAAATTCATCACCGCCCAGGCGTGCCAGGCCTGTCGAGAGATGGCACAAACGGGGTGAAACTGGTTTTCTAGAACTGGAAATGACTTCCACGTTTGTTCATGATGTCATTTTCCATTTTACTGAGGGACAGATGTCCCCTGGTGGGATCTTATTTTTCTGATCCAAGCTTTAGAGTTTGTTCTGCTGTTTTCAGTAACCAGCTATCAAATATTGAAAGCTGAAAGGAGCTGGTGAGGACATGTGGGCAATGTGACATCTGTGTTCCCTGCAGCACAAGCACGGACAAGAAACAGCAGATTCTAAACTCATATCTTTGATGCAACAGAGATACCACCAGTGTAGCAATCTCATAAGCAAAATAAATGAGCCATGCACACACGAAAGCTGAACAAACAGCTGTTATGGCATGTTTGGTTACAGGGTAATAAAACGGGGTCCAAGGTTTTCCTGGTGACACATCAGTGTCAGGGCGACCTCCTGCCGACACAGCTGGGATTTTATTGCGGCCAGAGAGAAGTCAGAAGTGAAGGGTTAGAGTTGAAAGGGGGGGGACTGACCTTGTACCAGTTGCGATCGTGTTCTGTGGAATGGCTGTAATACTGCAGGACTTTGGGGATGGTGCTCTCGTTGATACCCTGCAGACTGAGCTGCCACTCCCCAAGCTTCAAGAAACATCTACATGGAAGAAAGGGAAAGAGGGGAGACATTTGATATGAGATTATTACTTAAAATAACAGCTTTTATTTCTACTTCTTAAAGAAAAACAAGTTCAACCTTGTGAAGCAAAGATTATGAGTGCCCTCTCACATTTATAAAACTGCAAGCTAAAAATGAAGTGGGTACCAACCACTGAAGCTCCTATGACAAGCCCTTGAACTTTATTCTGTAAATAATAAACACAGTGACATTCTCTGGCATTCAACTGAAACATCACAACCTTTATGAGACAGAACAGTTACTAAGGTTAATGTTAATAATTTGCAGCTCTGCACTGATTAAATGACTACATGATAGCATTAGCAATTAGGAAACAAATGCACTGTTGGGACAAGTCATGAAGAAACATCATCAGGAGGTTATAACCACACTTATGTTGTCATTGCTTATAAAGAGTTGGCAGGGACATTCAGTACACCCAAGGGCAGTCCATTAAAAAGGAGCAAGGTGATGATAAAAGACTTGGAAATCATGCAGACATTTATCAAAAGCATCGCTACTTAAGGCAACGTGTGATTATCTGCTGAAAGGATCTGGGATTACATCTGGAGAGTTTCAATTATCCAAAACACTCTCACTTCTTTACAGTGAGATCTGTGGCATCCCCGAGGGCCTCTTAGCTCTGTCCATCACCCTCACAAACACAGATGGCTACCGGCAAATAGTCAAATTAGTTGTCTTTGGCAGAGACAAGACAGATACTTCTCATACTAGACAAAACTGAGCAACTGGCAAGCACTGTGTTGTCGACCCATCTGACAGCAGTCTGAGTACTCTTTGCAAAGCATCTCCAACTGTCTTTCGTGATTACGTAATTTCTCCCGAGTGCTTTTCCATGCGAGCATACAGTTCAGGTTCAGCGTGTCTATGCTGAGCTGTTTCCGTAAACCGTTAAAAGGTTTGACTTTAGGGGAAGGAGCAGGAGGAGGACGGAGGAGGGGGGGTTGTAGGATGTTGGAACAACATGTTTATTTAGACAGGAGACGCCAGAGTTATTGATCTTAGGTTTAAAAAAAAAACAAAAAACGGTGAAATAAGCCTGGATTCTTTCAGGAGAGAGTGGAGGCATCCACGTGATTGTATGGATGTGAGTGTCTGACTGACCGCTCCAGGTGTGCTCCATACCACACAGCTGACCTGTATTCATGAAAGTGTGTCAGCGCGTCTGGAGAGAACCTGTCCTGACTGACATTTATACAGGTGTTTTCCCTCATATGCATTCCTCAGACAGACAGAGTCACTGTCTGGAAGATGCAAAAAAGAACAAAAAAATTCCCCTTCTGCCTGTTGTCACGCTTGTTGTCATGTATGATTTATGAAATGGGAGGGGGCACATGACTGCTGTGTGTTTGTGCACAAGGCCAGGTGAGACTACTGTATGTTTTAACCTGCTTAAGATTATACCTGTCTGCTCCCAGGTCGCACCTCTTCTCTTGCTTGAGTTGTTTGTCTAACGTGACACACAATGAAGTGCCGTAAAAAAATGCTCCAAAAACAAATCGTTCTCTCCTGCACTGTTGAGCCACTAATAATCAAACCGAATGAAGACAGCATTACATATCAACCTCAAATATTTCCATAAGCCCAAGAGCATGCAAACAACTTCTTTAAGACTTTTAAGTCGTTCCCAGCAATTTGGTGGAATACGAAACTTTCCATTTTGTAATCCCCTAAATCAGCATCTGAAAACACATGAGAGTTATTTGAATTTCAGGTTTTAAAAAAGATCTGGTTTTGTGATGACAGCTGTTTGAAACAGACTCCATACTGCATCTTTTCCCACAGTCAAGCGAAGTGATGATAGTGGAAAGTTGCCAGGGCTGTTAATTGAAGAGCACAACACCCAGCTGGAGAGGTGTAGGTCCACTGTGGAGGACACACCTGGTCTGTGATACCTGTAGGCACTGTGCCATGATTGGTTTTTGATAAGTAGCTGTGTGAAACCAGCTGCCAAAGTGGATCGTTTTATTGAAAAGTTTGAGGTGAGATATTCAGAGAATCTGGCCAGCTTTTAAAAAGACCGCAGGATGCCAATGGACCAGTAAAAGGTGCTATGCCAGATTGGGTCATGCTCATGGAAAAGAGGCAGAACGCACTGTACATGACCCTGTGTGTTTACAACATGAGGGCAGAAAATACATGAGCTTACTTTTTCCTTACTTCAGCATGTTGCTTTGGTGTTTTCTCCATTGTGCTGGAGTGGGGGTAAGGACATTGGCGGAAAGTTACTTCTGAGATCTAATACAACTGAACCACATCTAAATGCATAATGACACATTGGCATTAGTTCTGGTGAACTGGACTTTCCCTTCGGAGCTGCACTGGTGATATGTACCAAGAAACAAAAGCCATGGGGTCGATCTTATCTGTGTATCCATTGGAAGAGATATAAAAGGAGTTTGCCTCAAAGCACTGAGCGCTCCCCTCCTTCTACCTTGTACTGGAACTCAAACTGCTTGCTCAATTGATATGTATTATAACCTTCCTTTCACTGGTCACATTGTTATGTAACGTTAGCAGCTGGATACAGCAGATGTTGAGCACTCTTCACTATCTCATAAACCAATACAACTATACAGACACATTTCTCCATTATTTGTCTAGATTCACTTACTCCTGCTTCTGAACTTACATGCTGATCTTCAACTAATTTTTTATGTCATTTGATGCATAACTTACAATATTCAAGAAATTGTCATGTCAAAACTAATATAGAGTAAACTTAAAGATTTTGTCAATTCTTTCTCTTCATACTCGTCCTCTGAAAACAGAACTTGAATCAGTTTTGGTATCACTGAGCCTTTGATCAGATCAGATCAGATCAGAATGATGCGTAAATGTTGACTTTTAACTTATTTTACTACAATCCCATAATTTTAACATTCCTGGAATTACTTCTGCATCTCTCATTAAAACTGAAAAGGTCTGGAGGGTATGTAGACACTTGATATCCACCACAGGATGTTTTCACAGCAGACATTTTGACTTATCATAGTAGGAAAAGCACAGGTGTTACAAATAACATTAACAATGGCTCTGTTCTATTCAGAGTCCTGGTGAGTCATGACAGTGTGTCAGTGAACAAGCATGCAAACCCAGCAGGAACCTCAAACCGTCATTCACTTCATTATTTACACCTGTGCTTTTCCTTCTGTGACATGTCAACATGTTTTACATGAAAACGGCTCATTAGGGAGGGAGCTGCTGCTGCTACTGTGCTTTCAGAAAAAAGGGCCAACCTGGCCATCAGTTTGTGGAGCTCCAGCTTGTGCTGTTGGTCCTCTGCTGCGATGGCATGCTGAGCCTGCTGCTGCATCCCTTGCACAAAGTGCTGCATGTGCTGGAAGGCATCAATCTGGAGAAATATAGAACAATTATAAACAGGTGGTAAAGACTTGTTCATTGAAAGAATTCTTTTGTCTGTAGAACATTCAAAAATCACTTTGAATTAAATATACTGTAAGCATGTGATTTGTGATAAACAGTGAACAGAGACTTATTTTTGTCTTGACAGATTCGGCATGTCTCCTGTTGCCTTTCTCTGATGTGTTGTGGTGAAGTGTTGCCATGTTATCATCTGCCTGACTTGCCAGAAGTGGCATAACTACTGGCCGACTGTCGAGTATAAAGTAGGAGAACAAAGGACATTGTTCTCAGTTCATATCAGTGTCGCTGGACTCACCAATGGCTCACTGTGGGAAATCTTCTGCTGTTGTGGTTACACTGTTTTTGTTACTTAAACTTGTGACATGGCATTGTCCATGAACATTGAATTTTTTTACATGTATGATTGACTTTAAAACTCTAGTCTTGCCTTTACTTCTAATCCATTATCCCTGGTAGAGGACCCACTACTGCATGGTTGTTAATGAGTGAGACCCCAGTCATGGCAAATATGATGAGTGGCATACTGAGCATTCCCTACAGTTCCAAAACACAGGAAACAGCGAGTGGGCCCTTTCCAACTCTGACTGGTATGTAGGCATGTAAGCAGTCCAGCTGGTCCTAGCAACAGCAGCACTTACACTCACACTTACCTAAGTCCCCTAATGGGAGCCACAAACACTATTCAACACCTGGCAATAAATGTGGAGGTGTATGTACTACATGTGAATGGGTGTGTGGGGTAGACAAATGACACAAGGCAGAGCAGTTCAATCCCATGCTGCTCTGGTGACATGTAGTTTGAAACACACAGTATAATGTAAGTTCACCACTGCTGGTGGCTCGAAGTTCTGGTGGTTGTTCTTGTGCTGGACACAGAAAACACAAATCTTTCTGCACAAATACTGACATTTATTGGTAACCTATTAAGAAACTTTTTTCATCCACTGTTGCCATGGATTTGAATAATTAATAAAAACAACATTGATCTAAATGTAACAGCTGAGTTGATTTAAATGAATCGCACAGAAATCAGTCAAGACTGCGCTTTATTTGTGAGTCTCTGCAGGATTCAAAATAATTCATGCAAATTCAGCCAAAGCCTGCAGTATTTATGAGCAGCTGGACTTGCTGAAACACCGTGGCTCTGTCAGATCTGTCAAATCAGAAGAAAGCTCCACAGAGGAACAATCTCACTAATCACAATATTGTCCAATGTAACATTTTTGTTCAGTTCAGAGCTGCTGTTAGGAGCCCAAATCAAATAAAATCTGACTTCAACAGCAATGAATTAACTTCATTACAAATATGTTAACAATTGAGGATTTTTGTTGGGCAGCTGCTGCTTTCAAATTAGTATAAATCACTCCTAAAGAGCTGCGCCAATTCAAATCTCAGCAAGCAATCAGGAGCATAACAGCAACGTTACACGTTATTTATGGAGCTTGTTGGAGGGAAAATCCTGGACAGGCCTTTCTGTAAGCAAAATTATACAACATGATCTTCTGCTGGCTAACTGCATATGTACCAATTTACTTAATAATACCAGAACTTTCCCATTAAAATACATTTACATAGTTAAATGAAGGCTGGTTTAATTGTATGCCTCAAGGTTACTGTGCTTAAAACACACAAAATAAATACAATATTGGTTTCTAATTTTTTAAACTGAATGTATGCTATTTTTGGCTGCAATTTAATGTTGTTTCATTATTTATGTTTGCTTTTCAGAGCCGTTTTAGGTAATGGGTTATCTAAAGAGAACATGGTTTCATGTGAGTTTGTTAACACAATATTTTTTTTCAAGTCCAGTTGTTTTTAATAATCTTGGTGGGACTAATTAAACAGGTTTGATTCTATGGTCACAAGGCTGTTAAGCATGTTGCAATTTCAGTTCATTTGTTAACCAGATGTAGTTCATTAATGTTCACGTTTCTCAGGCTGTTTATGTCACTATTGTTCCAGTAATTTAAGCTCTCCCCATTATTTTGTCAAGTATGACAACTTGTATAAAAGCAGCAACCAAGTATTTTCACAAAGTAAATAGTAAACCATCACTTGTCAGTTTGTTTGCTCCTACCTTGCGGGCACTCTTCCACATGTACTTCATGTAAGCATAAGTGACGTGTGGGTGGGCTGTTGGCAGCGGGTGATCAAGTTGTTTGGATGGGTCGACACCGAGAAGGAGCACCAGGGTCTTATGGGCCAGTGCCTGGAGGGATGAAGAGGGCAACAGAAGCAAAAAGAGCAAATTAATCGCCAGAGGGCTTATAGTTTAAGAGGAACCCAGATGTTTTTTAGGGACCCCAAGACAGCATAAAGCTCAAACTTCTACCTTGATATGACTTTAGGAAAACCAAACAGTTCAGAGCATTAGTAAGCAATTAGGATTGTGTCGATAAAGACAATTTTAAAAAGACAGAAAAGAGACAGAATGTCTTAGTACCGTCACTTTTTCCAGGCCCTTGTAATCATATTTCCTGCCATGTTTGATGTTGGCCAATGAAATCTCATTTTTCAGTTACGTCATAGTTTTGAGGATTCTGGCATTCTGTGTGTGCGTGTGTTTGAATGCAAAAGAGTGTGTAGAAAGAAAAATTGCCCAATTGTCTGCCATCCTTTGCAATCAATTAGATCAACAGTGAGGGTGGGAGGATGGAAAATTACACCACTTTAATTGTGCTGATATGCAGGTTCAGGTTTCTAAACAGTGTGATTGAGGATGCTGTGTTACGTTCATCAGAGCCAACTTGAAACAAGTTGAAGTGAAGTTCAATTTCATGGCCGCAGTTCATGGTTGCACTTAACTTTGTCAGAGCCTGACTTCCCTTTTCCGTTTGACAAGACTTATTTAATCAACATTGATTTATTCCTGCTGAATGTTATGGGATTATAATTTACTCTGCATCAGGGGTCAAATCAGGGACTACTGAAAGGCTTCATTCATCAATGTACTGACCAGGCGTCCGCTCTTGCCACAGAGGCTGGCATACTTCAACCAAGTCCTCATGTCCTCGTGGGGGCTGATGACAAGTGATCTGACCATCAGGATCCTCTGCCAGTCCTCTACGATACGCTGACAACCCTGGAGGGAAAACACGCAAAAATAACAAGGGACAGACGGGTTAAAGACACTCTTTTGTTCTTCCCTTCAAAGAGAGGAACCTCCTCGTTAAAGTCAAGAGAATGAACACACGTGAGAGAGGGCTACAGTGTAAACCCTTGGGGGCTGCTATTACTACCAGCGGTCCCTGTCTTAAACATGTCCACGTGAGTTCAGGTTCACGTGCCACTAAACACAAACACAGGTTTGTATTAATATATTTGTACCATACGCTGACGTCCTCTATTTAATATCCTCCTTACCCAACCTCGGAGGGAGGCAACACAGGAAAAAGACACTGAAGTAATCCAGCTCTGTTTGATTTAAACTGAAGACAAATCTACAGGGGGTAGACACAATTATATAAACATTTCATCTGATGAAACTTGATTATAATTACAAACACTACTGCTGCAAGGAAGAGTCAAATTAGGTTGCATGGCAGCACCGGCATAACGCCGCCGCCCCAGTGTGTCATTTTGTACAGCAAGAACCAAAAGGTGTGATGGTAAACATCATAATATTGAGATCTGTGATATTTTTTGTTAATGTGTTCCCAAACCGTTTCCCCCTGTAAATCTAAAAATGTCTCAGTAAACTGTTTATAATGATATCACCATCGATAATTAGCAGACCCTGTCTGGCTCTCACTACCAGAGACGGATGCTGTTTTCAGGGGGTAGGTTCACTGAAGACTCGGTTGGGACTCCCTCATATAAAGTTGCCAGAGACAGAACCTGCAACCATATTACTGTTGTTTGGTCTTGTAACGTTGCTTTGTGGGTTGAAATGTGGGATATCCAGTGAAGGATCTGTTTAGTGGTGAGACTGTGAACATAGATCAGATCAGAACATCACACCCGTGTTACATACGTGTGATGTATTTATGAAATGTATATAAAGTATATATTTAGATAACAACAATAAATTCACATATCGCCTAGCTCTAAAATCAGCACAATAGAAGTGTGAGGTACATTCTTTATCTGTGTATACAGGAGCTCAGGTCACATTAGTAAAAGGAGAGGAGAAACTGTTCACCTCGAACAACGACCTACAGCTGAGAGTCCAAAACAGACAGGTTCTCACAGGAAGAGAAATGTAAGAACCCACTCTGATACATTTACCCACAAGCGGTGGGGTGCAGTGTTTTTCATACGCTCTTTAGCGTACCTCTAATCCTTTGATGAGGGAGAGACTGTTGTAGAGAGAAAGAGTTAAGGAGTGCATACAGTGACTCCCTGACAGATGTGTGAGGTCAGCCTCCAATAAATCACTATAGAGAGAAGAAACCTGTTAGGCATCACAGCCCCAGCTCTGTTGCTGCTATAATGGGCCCTGTCTGTTTGCTCAGGAAGACCCCTCTTGATCCTAAATACCTCCTCCGACCAACCTCCATCTGTTGTGAATGGAAAAAGTCGAGATGATCAAGAGTATCTTCATTTTACTGCACAGGGATTTAAGTGTGTGTGTAACGGTTTCCATTCAGCGGTTAAGCTGATTTCAGAAAAACGTTGAAATGTCACCAGGAAATTAGCTAGACTTGGGTGCATTTCTTAAAGCTAAGTAAAAGCAATCGACCAAAAAACATAGTTTGGATGAAAACAAACAGTACCTTTTCTGTCTCGGTCAAGATTTTGATGCTGACTAATATCAAGCCCCTGTCAAAAGCCAAAAAACAAACAAATAAACAAGAGCTTCACATGAGTGCACCACAGAGTGTCTGTTTCATTGCCCTGACTTCATTATTTTGTGCCATTTAGTTTTCTGCTTTTTGGTGTTTTAAAAATGAACCAGGGCCCTCCCTAGAAAAAGAAAAGTCTTACTTCCTGCATTATCAGTTGTCATTTTTAATGCAGTTACTTTGGATTATTTCTAGCATTATCTCCTTCACTGTGACCTCCTCATGTGGACAGATTTGATTCTGAAAGAAGCATAGCGGAGCCCTGTGGGCGGCCCCATGCAGTCTTCATTCAAATACGATCTTCCAGGGCTGTGGTTAAGGTAAAAGATTATGCATGTTTTTTTTGTTTTTTTTTTTGGTTGAGAAGATTCTCTCAAATGTCAGTAACATCTGAGCAGGATATGAGGGACAGGAATGCCTACAGGGACTGAGGGTCAGCGGCATTATACATGCTGTATTAAACTGAGAAGCTTGGATGCCATGGTATGATGAGTCAGAATCGGTGCATCACAGATCAAAGGCTTATCAGTTTATCTGCCTGACTTAAATTCCTCCTTCAACATGAACATACACAGCTGAGGTCTTTCAAACAAGCACATTTTGATCCAGCTGGAAAAAAGCCAAAAGCAAAAGATGGACTTGAACAGTATTATCTTAAGTCTGATGGCATTTGTCTCAAATTCCAAAGGCCTGGCAGGCGGCAGCATTTTTCCCGACCACTTGCAGATTTGTGGTTCTTCCACACATCTTCCTGTCTCATTTGATGGCATGTACAACACTGTAATTCACAATTAATAATGATAATGATATATAAATAGTAATCATAATCAGTCTCAGGAAGAAGGAAGGGTTTCGATCGGATTACAGTCTGGGTTACACAAAATGAGCTGTTTTTTCCCTGAATATTCCTAAAAGTTTCTGTTCATGCAGGCGAGCGAGCAAGGGCACTGTTTTATCGTTTTAATCATCTTATTTCCTTTTAAACTGTAAAGGTGTTTTTGAGGAGGTAAACTCTAATTACGGAGTAAGACAAATCAAGTGTCTTTTCCCCTGGTGTGAAACCATCAGCTTCATCTCATCTGGGAGGCAACAGATGTAAAGACAGTGAGCAGTGCAGTTCACACTGTCACTGTGACCTCTTCTGTCGCTGGTGTCTCAAATAAGCAATCTGCTCCATGACTAGAAATATAAACAACATTAAACAAAACATTAACAGAGATTAAGACCACCTCCATTCTCCAACAGAGAAGTGTAATGACAAACCACACGCATCCACTTTCGTCGCTTGTACGCTGCAGAGTGAACAGCAGACAACAAGTCATTTGTTCCAAGTCAAGCAAGTCCTAAGTCATTTTTTCTTGGGCCAGTGAAGTAAAGTCACAGGTTGTTTCAAGTCAAGTCACTGCCACATACTGCAGCTAAAACTGCAGTATTAGTGACTTTCAAATAATAATATTATTGGCCGATTTATCAAACCTGTTCAAAAAGTATGACAATAAATTGAATTTGTATTATAACTATTAGAATTAAGTCAAACAAATCTAATCAAACAAAAAGCAAATAACTTTATAGAACATTATTTCTTAATTTCTTCTCAATCAAAAACAAAAATCCCTCACCATCACTTTTAAACAGTGAAATACTGACAGCCAGGCTAAAAAGACAAAAAAAAAGACAAGTTGTCACGTCTCAAGTGTTTAACTTCCAAGTCAAATCTCAAGTCATTTATTTTCCGTCAAGTGAAGTTGTAAGTCATGTAACAGATTTGAGTCCACATCTCTGGTGGACAGTGTGCTAAGGATATTATATAACACTTTTCCTGTTATGACAATGTGCAATTGTGACTTCTTTTCTTTGTTGACGAGGAAATCTACAGTTGTGACTGAATTTCTGTAGACAAGCTCACTCACTTGGACAGACTGTAGCGACTTATAGCTGCATCGCTGACTTTCACGCACTGTAAAGTACCGTCACCAGAGCTCAACATGATTTTTCTTTTACAACTCTACTTCAGCATGTAGAAACAAACACAACTCTACATGATGGTGAACCTTACTCACTAGGGCATTTGTCTGTGCCTTTGTATGTATGTACTGTATGGTATGGTGTCTGGCTTGCAATGTTTCCCATTAGTAACAGTAGCCTTTCCAACATCTGCTTTACATTTGTAGTTCCACACTTGAGTATGAACACATACTACACGTGTGTGTGTGTGTGTGTGTGTGTGTGTGTGTGTGTGTGTGTGTGTGTGTGTGTGTGTGTGTGTGTGTGTGTGTGTGTGTGTGTGTCCATTTATCATGCACTGTAGTTACCTGAAGCCTCTCCCACCATGTTTCCCTGATGATGTCCCTCCTCTCTGGCACCAGCTTGTACTGGATCACCTCCTCGAGCTCTGACAGCATCTGGCAAGACACCATGGCCTAGGGAACACACACACACACATTAATGCTTATCCACATGTTAATTATATGATAGCTGCAAAGTTTATATTGAACCAGATGGGGCAAAAAAAAAAACCTTCTGTGCAAAATAATGGGATCATTAAAGCTTGTAAATGAATCAGAATCTGCAATTGAATGTATTCATCAACCCACTGGGCCTTCTTGTATGGCATCTGTCAAATTTAAAATCTACATACCTCCAGAGTGTGTTTGCTGCTGTAACTAAAATATGTACATCAAAATCAACCAGGATCAAATGGCTTTCATTATAATCGTACCTGTATGAGGGGGACACTGCTGTTTATGACTTGAATTGTTTAGATAACTCTAAAGAAGCTCCATCAGACAATAGTACATTGTCTATGTAATAAAGGTTTGTTGCTGTGCCATGCTCCCTCTGCGTATGAATGCTATATGAATGAGAGTTGAATATTTTAGTGGTCTCTGAGAAACACTTACCCCGTACGCTCGACTGTAGCTCTCTCCGGCCATGGCTGTAAGCTCAGCATCCAGGAGGTCTCTTGCTTTGTCAATACACTACATTAAAAAAATAGAAAACAATATATTGTAATCATAAGGCCCACAGTTGCAAAGTTACATACATCACTTTTGGCTATCCTGAAAGAAAATTGTGTATTTTCAATTTTTTTAATCAACAGTTTTAAATTTTGCATCAGAGGCCTCCTAGAACGACATCTGAAAGATGAAAAAGACGTTTTTTTCCTATACTTGGGCATTACATGTTTAATAAAATCTGTAGTGAGAATCACTGGTTAAAATCCATGATTTAAATTAGTTAATTTCCCAAGACAGTAACTCTTCAGTAAAGCTAAAATTAGCAATAATGTAAAGATAACATGACCCCAGAATGTACCATGACACAAAGACACATTCTCCCAAAAAACCCTTGTATCGGGAACAGCCACGACTGGAACTAACCCCAGGGAATAAAAACACTTTGTGGGAACAAATGAAGTCGTGTTTTTGCTCGCTGCACACACCCTTTTCACTTAAGTGCGGCCAACGGTAACACATTAGAGCAACGAGGACTAGAACGCCTGCTTGTGTAGCAAAATGGTTTGATGCACTGCTGAGTGCCAAGTGTTTTATGAGGAGAGGTAAATGAACTGTCGAGAGCAACAGCGTGAAAATTATGTAACCATGGTTTGTGGCTGTCACGTGCATCTTTAAAAAACGGCCTGAATTTGTATGCACAATCAGATAAAGGGAGAGGAGATGGAGGATGATAAGGAGAATTGAAAATAGGGGCTGTTAGTCATAGTTACTGCCATGACAATGATGCAAAGCATGAAATCCTTAGATGATGTTCAATCAACTGTCAGACTACAGTCATGCCCTGAAAATGTTTTTCCTACCTTCCTGGTTTTGGGGTGTATTAGTGTATATTACTGACTCATTGTGAAATTCCAGTTCCCTGACTTTTCCTGAGAGAAATTCAAGGACATTCCATCACCAGTGCGAAGCATGAGGAGTGGAAAAACAGTAAGTGAAGAAAGACCTGATCCAGAGCGGGAAAAGGGACAAACAAGGACACAAGTACTGTGCCTGAAAACGTGCTGATTTCTTGGGCTTCTCCACCCAATGTTTTTGGGAACTGTTATTAGTGGGAAGGTAAAATGAGGGAGGATGACTGAGGAAGTTCTCTGAGGCCGGGACACACAGCTGTTTCAGACCGACTCCCACCAATTATTTTTTTGCGGGGAGGGAAAGGAGGAATGGCGTGCACCAACACCTCTTCAGGCATGCACAACAAGAGGAGGGCTTATGGGAGGGTGGCGGGGACGAGGTGACAATGAGGCTGCTTCTTTACAGCCTCCACTCGGTTAGGGTCCTGTTTACTCCTGAATTACTGCGCTGGGGCCTCATGGGAAATGTGCAGTCCAGACGACTCCTGATAAATGCAGTGTCTGGCTTCTGGCAGCACAAACAAACCGTGAACCTATCTTCCATTCTTTTACATAAAGGTTGCACTTACATTCTTGCATAGGTTGAAGTCCACTGATACTACTTTATCATTACAGTGTGGTATGAAGGCATGTCTGTGAACAGCTAGAGCCAAATCAACCATGAGAGGAAACTGGAAACAAAGCCCAAACATGACTGTGAATTCAAAAGAAGGGCTCTGGTTTGTCAAAACCATGACAAAATCAAACACACACTGGAGGACTGGATGTATCATGAATCTTGGCACAGACTGCTGTGTCTACACATCATCGCTGGAACAGACCAAACAATAAGATTTATACAGCAAAGTAACCTGAAACCCTCACAAAGACGCATGTCGAGACTCCTGTAGCACATGTCTGGTTGTTGGGGGTATAGCGGGAGGAAAGGAACAGCCCGATGGAATCAAAAGAACATAAGTGCGAGGATTACCAACCACATCCGGAAGACTAGACTGAGCTCATGTTGACATTTAAGCTTTCACCCTCGCTCCATCTGCTTCTCATTGCTCTCTTCGTTCATTGTGAGCGGCCTCATTGTCGCCAAGACTGCTTTCCCTATTCAGCTGATGTAGAATCCTATAGGCCACACCTGGATCTAATCTCCAAATTAGAGGAGGGGGTTGGCTGTGGAGGGATGAGGGGGCACACAGAGCAGCTCTCCAAGGCTTTGTGGTGAAAAAAGGGCTTGGAGGATGAGTCCAGGGCAAATTAGAGTAGCAGGTGTTTACTGGTGTCAGTGCTGGAGCTTGCATTCGTTAGACGCGCTGGCATCCACCTCGAACGGATCCATCCTCGGGGACCGTGAGCTCATCTAATACCCCAACCTTCATCAAATGAGGAAAACACCACCCTGACCTCCACCAGACCTTGTTGACAGGCAGGACGGGAGGCGTGACAGACTCTTTATTTGTTTGAGGCTGAATGCTGTGATGATTTACAATTCCAAGAGTTACATAACATTTCCACACCGAGTAGGTAGCACATTGTAAAAGAAAAGAAAAAACAAACAAACCTTGTGCTCTTTATTCCTTTTAATGAAAAGCCTATGCTGATGGGGGAATTCGATCCCGTCTGGAATAGCCGTAAAACCAATTTTATGTTTCTTTGCAGTTTAGGTTTCCAATGATTTGGACTTTTCATACATTGCTATAAAGACTAATGAAAATTCCAGAAGCCACGAGGTTAGTCAAAATCCCATGTGGCATGTCTTTATGAGATGTTTTCTAAAAATATATAGACTTTTATGTACATTGAATGGGGAAATTTTTGGCACTGGGTGTATATGTGAATGGTGATGTAACCCACCTGCTGGGCCAATGAGAAGAGGTCCTGATGCAGGGCAAGGACTGCTCTATAAAAAGCACCATCATGTGTGTCTCTTGGGATCATACATGTGTACTCCTCCATGCTGTCCCAGTGCCCTGGGGAGACAAAAATGAAGTTAAGAAGAGCACAAACACAGGCTAAAACAGGAGTTTTTATAGTGACTGAAATGTCCTGAAATCAAATTTGGCAAGGCTGAAGCAGATTGAATTTTAGCAGTTCGTCACACTCCACATCAGCATGCCATAATATAAATGACGGCATCTTCAACATTTTGCTTCCCAACGACAACAATAAAAGATGGTCTGAGTCTTCAGATAGACAAGCCTGCTGGTTGGGCATCTTCTCAGGGTTCATGATTGAATCTGGAAAGTCAAAGCACAGACCACAAACCTCAGAGGGAGCCTCTGCAGTGTGGTCCCTGCTTTTCTCCACCATTGCACGTAATGATATGTCAATGTTATGACTGGATACCGTTCCCATCTGGTGATGCGAGGGGGGCTTGGCAGGAGCTGTTACTGTTTTCATTGCTGCTCAATTTGATTGTATTGTTGCACTGAGTCAGACGGCGGCTGACCTCAATGCTCCATGCATGAAACTCTGCTGACTGCTACTATACTGTTCATTCAAATCGGATATGAAGTGATTGAGTGGTTACCTAGACCCCAGGCTGCAGCGGCAGCCATACGAGCCATCTTGGCCTGGGTTTCCTCGCTCACCAGCGTCCACTCTTCGCAGCACTGCTGGTGCAACTGGCCCCTGGAAAACATTAACCACAGGCTTCAGAGGGTCGAAAAATCAAATCCAGATTTGTTCACTCCCATGTTCACAGTGATGACATCAGTTAATCAGAAACTGATTTCAGCTATCATCAGGTTCTTTAGTTGATCAGGTAATCAGGGACAGTATGCAGTAAGACTACATGGACAGATTCAGTGCAATGCCATCCAAAATGATTTGCATGTCACTTGGTGTCTGACAGCTTTGTGAAAAAATGCTGGTATTTTTACAGCCAAACACTGAACACACATACAGTAAATGGGACATTATTCTTCTGTAGAACATGATGAAGTTCGACTATAGGTAGAGAGAAGTGACGCACTCATTCCTGACTCATTGACATGAATAGTGATGTTGTGTCGTTTAAAAAATTATTTTAACTTTAATAACTTGTCTAAAGCATAGCAAAGCTATACAGTACTGGTCTATCAGATAAAAAAGGCTGTTCTAAAATCCAACCTGTATTTTATTCACAATTCACACAAGGCAACAAAAAAAAAGCTAACATATCGTGATGAAAGATGGATGATTTAATATTCCATGTAAAAACTTTTTCCTTCCTCTTTGAACCCTTGTGGGACATGTATTGCATTGTCCTCCCCCCCTCTTCCTCCTCCTCCTCCCTCTCCCTCTCCTTCTGCTACTCCTTCTGCTCCTTTTTTATGCTGGGATCAGACTACACAATATTTATGTTGTTCACATTGGTCACCATGTCAGATTAAGCAATCACAGTGGTATAAATTCTTGCTGTGTCAACACTACGAGTATGACCCCGACCAATCACCGCTGACGACCCTCCACGAGTTCAA
The DNA here is from genome assembly GCF_040436345.1 of Pagrus major. Lineage (NCBI taxonomy): Eukaryota > Metazoa > Chordata > Actinopteri > Spariformes > Sparidae > Pagrus > Pagrus major. The sequence continues at coordinate 25,762,475 of NC_133221.1, forward strand.
AGGTCATCAGGGAGGAGGGACAGGAAATTGTCAATCATGGCTACCGAAGTGCTGTGTTTAATGTTAGCGGTCTTGTGCTCAAACACAAAAAAGAAAAAATGATTGTGGACCCGTTCCTGGGTCTCAAGAAGAGGACAGTATGAGAGAACTTCAGGTAAGTTAACGAATCAATGAACCGTTCCTCTACTTCACTATTCCACCTGACAGCAGCATCCCTCTTCCTCTTGGCCATGTTAACATATACGCGTCAGAGCACTCTGTCATCCTACTGGTCAACATCAAGGGACACATCTCAAGGGAGATGTTAAACTAGGCAGGAAGATACAAAAAATTCTGACATGCTAGAGTTTTTGTCGGGGTGTCGTGGAGCATCCCAGATACAACATCACTGTTCTTCAGTTATGTTACACTACATGTCTGTTGGTCGTTACCACCGTTCATAATCGAGCCAGACACTGGAAATTTGTCGGCCACGACCAAATCGTATGAAAATTGGCCTGAATTTGTGTAGTCTGATCCCAGCATTAATGTAAAAGTGCATACCACCACCTACTGTATCAGAGTGTATACATACTGTGCTTGTTAAGTCCATTAAGCAACTTAGTTTCATATTATAGTCTATAAATATCGCCTTTAATTTTACCAATACCAATACATAGCCAATAATATACTGTTAGTCATTCCTCTATTCCCAATATAGGGCAGATATATTGGGCCAAAATATATCTTGTATCTAGTCAAGACACTAAATTTCCTTTGCTAGACAACAAATGAGGAAATCTTTCACAACAATAGCAGAGTGCTTTTGGCCATGAATGAGAATGAGATAAGACTAAGTTTCCATCACATCTGCCTTTATTTATTTCTTCATTTGTTCCTAAAGATGAACATCCTTAATCACTGTCCCACCAGTCTGATAAAATCCAGTATCCTGGCAAACAGATGGATGTTCTGGTTGAGGTCAGGTGCATCTAACCAAGACTAATTCCTCATTAACAATAATCAGTGCGGCATTATGCAGGAGATCAAACCCACCGCATGTGTTTTACAGGCAGGATGTTGGAGCGAGCTTAGAGGAGGGAGGGAAGCAGGAGGGACAGACAGAAAGTCAGAGGAGGGTTTGGGTCGAGGTCAGTGAACTGAAGCCATTCTCCAGCTGCCTGGCTATCGTATAACATGAAAGCAACAAGTACAAAAAGCTCCGATACACTGGTCCTACATGTTACTACAGCAGACAAACACAGAGTCCAGTGGAAGGACAGTTCCAGCAATAATTTGACTCAGCAGACCATCATTCACATCTTTGGAATTTCTATTGAATAATCGACCAGAACAGGAGCCAGAGTGAGCGAGAAAAAGTCTGTGGGTCTGCAGGGCATTTACAGTAACATACTAGCATTATATAATAACACTAGAATGGCACTCAGTGGGGTTCAGTAGAGCACATACCTCCGACAAGGCCCAACAGTCCCCTTTAATTAAATCAAGTCTAATCTGATATCAAGAAAGCATACTTTAATCTGCTAGATCCAAATTTTTAATTGGATCTGCATCAAACTGTACTCAATCATAGATACCAGCTACCTTAATACACCTCATTTTCTATAATCAAGATCCATGTATTATTCCCTGAGAAATCAACGAAAATGTTGAAAAATGCCCCATCTCACAATGTTAAAGAAAGTGAGAAAGAATCCTGGATCCATCCCTTCCGTCCTGATCCGCACCAAAACTTAATGTGGTCTATTTTGGGCCGAGACCATCCTCCAGCCAAGTTTTGTGGGAATCCATTATGTAGTTATTGTGTAAAACTGCTGACAAACCAACCAACCAGCCAAAGAACAAATAAACACAGGCAAAAACAAAACCTCCTTAGCGGAGGTAATAAGATAACTTATCCTTGATACCATGAGTTGACATCCTGGTATATTGTAGTAAATTGTTGCCTAATTCAACTCTCTTTATCCACCTTTATCCCTCTGTTTTAATGTCCATGTGTTTCCATACTTAAAGCTATTATATGTACTGAAAAAAAGTCTTCTCCAAAGTCAACCTTGAAATGCTGTTATTTTGGTTATATCACTTTTCAAAATAAACAGAATAGCGGCATGACTAAGTTTGAGTGCCAAGTAGCAGCATTTGTCAGGTATAAAACGGCTCAGTGTTTGGACAACACTTCCCAAACTCTTACTCTGGACACAATTTGAGACTAACATAATATGCCCCACCATTGTAGCAATGATGACTTAGCTTATTCTAAGCCCATTTTAAATTTTTTGTCAAACCCCTTGATTACCTTCAACACTAATGATGGAAATTCTAGACACAAGGTTGCTTCAAAGCTGTCCAATACCTAACTATGGTTTGAGTTTGAATATCAAAAACATTAGTTGCACTTTTAACAATTTCTGACCAGTTTTGTATTAGCACAAAGAAGTCCCTTTACCTTAACAGGGAACAGTGTGTTCTTTTAAGTCTGATCACCTTTAACTCATGTCCTGCTCAACTGTTAGATCATCCCCAAGCCCTACCCAACAAAACACAAACACAGACTCTCTCAGAGTCTTCTTCTTGTAAAATTATTGAATCATTTCCTTGTGAAATGAATCAGGGTGTATACAACAATAGCACAAGGACGGCAGGTTACATAAGCAAATTAACATCTGCTTAGCGTCATGAGCTCAGTGACGATAGACATATTTGGATCTGTCTGACATCTTCTGACTTTCTTTTTCCCTAAAAATGCTCTTTGAAGGTAGGCAATCATTAAGGAGTCGAGCTGTGATGAGCTTTCACCGGAGTGGCGGCGTCTCTCACTAGCATTGGATGCCTAATTATGTATTTACTGGAAAAATTGCGCCACTCAACATAGAGGAATGGTTTTCTCACTCTTTTCGGCCAATCATCAAAGGCCTAATGTCAGAACTCATTAGGAATAGGCCTCCTACGCACCATGAGCAAAACAAAAGTGGGAGAAGGATGAGCTCACAGCAAGTTTACTACCTCAGACACTGTCTTTATCCAATAGAGCCAAGGTTAAAAACAGAAGAAAGCAATGTGTTTTCTATTTTAACACTTCAGTGAATCACAAAAACCCCACGGCGGGAAAGTGTTAGAGAAACACTTTCTGCGGTCAGCAAATATTACAGACATTGTCTCGATAATCAGTGTTTATATATTAAGATACATATCAATAAATTGGACACGTGAAGGTTGGAAAATTTGAACAAATTGTTGCAGCACCACCGAACTCACAACAGATGTGACTACTGACATACCATTCTCCCAGGGCCTCTAAGCAGCGCATCCTGCCCAGGATGAGCTCTGGATCCTCTTTGTTCATGTCGATCTTCTTGTCGTATGCTACCAGGGCATCTTCCCACTCATGCAGCTTCTCATACCAGGTGGCTTGGATTTCCTAGTAGAAAAAAAGACAGCAGAAGGGAGCCACATAAGATACATTAGATTAGATTAGAGAGTTTATTGCCATCGTACAATGTACAACGAAATTAAAAGGGCTTCACATTAAGGTGCACAAGAAACAGGCATCCACATCCAAAATACACAATCCAGGCAACCCAGCACAAAAAATAGATGAATACAAAATGTGTTTTGTTTTAAATATTTATATATATTGCAGGTGTTCATATAAATATACTGCACTATAGAGGAATATTGCACAAATATATATATATTGCACTGTATCAGTTTTTGCACACAGTAGTAGGTGAGGAGAAAATTTTAACCATGGAACTATATGAATCCACACAATTAACCTGAACTACTTCTCTTCAAAAGAGTCAAAGACCTGATTTTTTTTACATTGATCGTCTTTTAGAGTAAACAAAGATTTTTTAAACTACACTCCTCTTACATTTACAGTCTCGCAAAGACTTCCCCATCTAACTTTTATTTTAATATTAAATGGCTAAATAGAGACTCTCAACTCAATCAATCTTGGACCCGTTGTATCTAAATGATTACATTACGAGAGTACATCTCTTCCAGCCGTTGCTTTACTGATGATTCCTGACTGGTATACTAAACAGGGAAACCTCACATCCTCTCACAGTAAAGCTTTCCAAATGGTCACCTCATAAACAAGGTTCCTGGAAGTGCATAGTGAAACTGGTTTTACTGAGTCTTTTCACTTTTACCATGCTTTCACAGAGAAACATAAAGACAGCTCACAAAGGAAGAAGGGAAGACCTTTTTCCATAGGAGTCCTAATGGTTGGGAACAAAACATTTGACTTGGCTTTAGGATAAAAAATAATGGCTTCCTAAAGATCAAGAATGCATTCCACTGAGAAATACTGTTTAGGTTATCTCTAAAACATAGCCCTGTTTATTTTACTGAATAATCCCACCACTGATCGCATACATTAAGTATGTCATAAATACAAGCTTAACTCTTGAATTTGTAACAACTGTGGATTTTAGGAAAAGTAAAAACATTGCATATTAGCGACTCTTTAATGCTAATGGGTTGCTTTGTTTTTTTAAGTCATATTTACTGTCCTTCACTGTATTCTATCTTCACTTTCACATAAGATGAACGCCATGGCTGTTTAAGGTTTTTTTAAAGTGTGTCTGTTAATTCAAGAAATGTAGTTCTATTGTTTCCAGGTACTATTTAGTTTTTGATGTCAATGTTGAATGTATTCAAGTTTAACATCATAAAAATGTTGTTTTTTCTTTATCATTTAAAAAAAAAAAAAATTACATTGACCACCTTCATTGTAATGAAGTAAGACTGAATACCTGCTGATTTAACCACATCAAACCAGTGGTCGATACTGGTTCATTCTGTTAAAATAGTCCTCCCGGTCTACCCAGTCAAGAACCAAACAAAAACCACAGTCACCAAATGATGCAATTTTGGTTACAGAGACGGGGGCCGATCGGAACAAAAAATGCTCCTTTCCTCTTATGTAATTGATGTGGAAAAACTGTGTGCTGGTGTCCAATGCACGTTCACTGTCCGACAGTTGTTTAATTTCTGGACCAGGTTCATCTACAAAATACTTAAGACTTTTATGTAATATTAAACTAGGCATGATTAGTCCTGAACATGAACTGGAAGGGGGAAAAAAAGACAAAGATAAAAATATGGCTCCATGATTATAAAAATAAACTGCAAACAATTTAGATTTCAATGTAGCTAATACAACTAATACAGGAAAAATCTGGCATTTGCTCAATATAAACACCAATGCCAACAATCAGGAGTGGCATATTATGTGTCTTTTAACTTGGACTTGAATCATTTATCAGGAGTCACATAGGGAGTTATAATAAGTGAAGCTATTTAGGAACCTTACAAACCACTGGTCATTAAGAAGAAATTACCATTTGTAGTTTTTGGTATGAAACATCATATCCTTTTACCAGTGGAAAAAGGCAAAAAGTGGTCGTAAGTACTGTTTGAAAAATGAAAAGTAGAAACACATAAAAGGTGTGCAACTATGTACCAAAATTCAAACATCCTGTGATTTGGACAAAAAAGTCCATTATTCCGCTCCTTGCCCTTGACAACTGATCAGCTTAGCAGATGGGTTTTTACACATGCTGCACATTGAGAACAGGGTGTTCTGGGGGTATGTGTCTCAAATGACCCTCATCCCCATGTTAAACTGTGTATGCAGACAAGAGACCACATTCAGTACGATCCACTTAGAAACCTTAAAGTACAATTCAAACTCCACAAGACTTGTATTTACTTGATAGGCCAATATAATATGTGGCCAGATGATGTGGAACTGAGCTTCATTAAAAGGTTTAACAAGATTTAACATTTTTGATGAAAAACCTGTGTCTTTTGCAGGAGGCCTCTGCAGCATAACCCCTGGCTATGCCAACACAGTGGTACCACCAAAGGGAAAGAGCCTTGTTTTTTGTCCCAGTGTTGGTTTGATTGCCACCTAAAATAAGGTTCACATTTTGGTTGGAGGCATAAAAAATGACCAAAGGGTGATAAAAAAAAAAGTACTTACCAGCTCTCCAAAATGCTTCATTGCATACTCTAGTACCCCAGATGCTGCTTCTGGCTGCTGCAGTTTATTGTTGATGCTGTAAGATGTGACAAAAATGAAAAACAAACCTTTTGTTAGACCTTTTGAACACAAAACTTGGAAAAGTACACTACACAAAAAGTCTTTGGTTCAGTGCAGTATGTGAACAATGTGTATGGTAGATGTGTCTTCTGTTGTTACTAAAAGACAGGCAAATGGCAAAAAAATGCCTACAATAGCAACTTGCTGTACAATTACAATACAAAACATCCTGGTTGAGAGTGATTATGCACAGGCAGGCAATTGAGTAGGTGTCAATAGTATGTCAAATGTTTAACCTTTTCTGGAAGAAACTTTTGACAGCTTGAATGCCTTTACATAGCGAACATTGATTCCAAGATAAACAGCTTTTTCTCTCCAACCTGAAGTCTAATTCCCTTGCAGTGAGGTATCTGTTGCTGTTAACTCCACTGTTGACCTCGGGAGGTTGTAGGCTTTTCTTCCTAGTTCCCACCCACCTAAGTGCAGGCGCCATCCAACCAGTAGGAGTCAGTGGGGCAGAGACCAAGTGTTGTTATCCTTCACTGGATTCCCACCCACAAACACTGCTAACTAAGAACTAACTGAATATAGAACTAAGCAAGGGGAACCACTACTAGTAAGCCTTGGGTTTCTCCAGTGGTGGCGGTGGTGAGAATTGTATCCCTGTGCCATCCATGTGTCTTCTGGGAAAGTCTTATCATTGCCAACTAAGTCAACTAAGAAACATGCCTCAGTGCATTTTGAAAAGGTAAAATAAATGTTTCCTCTCCCGGGAAGGTGTTTATTGTGAAAAGCAAATGCACCTAGTGACATTTGTCACGCATGTTTGACAAATGATGAGTTATCTGTCAAGACACCACAATTCCCGTTTGTACACCTTCCAGTCACCCGCACCGCCACCACATCTGGAAACACTCAAATGTACCGCAAGTCTATTATATTTCCTCAAGTGCAAAACCCGTGTGCAGCCACAGCCAATACATCTGTAAAATGTAGCGTTTGAAGAGGGCTGGTATGCAGTGGAGTTCCTGAGGACAGCGGGCGAAAGTTGATGAAGGATACCTGAGCATATATGTCAGAAACCTGGTTTGACATGGGGTTAAAGGCCAGAAAATGTGATGAAATGGCACAGCAAGTGGTCATGCCAAAGCGTAGGGAACTGCTGGTGCAGACCTGCATGATGACAGGTAAAATAACAACTAATCACAACAGGAGCTATCTTGTACATCTTTAGAAGACAACCACTGCAAGGACCTTTCAAAAAGTGTTCGCTGACTTCAGGGACTCAATGTTCTGAGTTGCTATTGTAATCATGCACCAATAGGCCAATGTGCCTGAGGAAAGACTTACTCTCTACCAATACTGATTCCAAAACCCAAATTTAGAGTTCTGACTGGAACAGTGTGCTCATACCAGTAAACTGTTTTTACTTTAACAATTTAAAATCTGTGTGGAACAGATTTGGATCAATTTTCGTTGTTGTTTTAACTATGAGTCAATACACGAAATCCTCCATAAGGGAGACACTTAGATAAAAAGTGCACATACAGATCCGTATATGGATCCAGTGTATCACTGCCTGTATGCAACAACAACTATTTCAGCTATGTACGATAGATATAATTTGGATGTGAGCTTCACAATAGTGATGCCTTATATCCATCGATTATCTAGACAGTTGCAGGAAGCCAATCCCAGCTGACATTAGGTTAGAGGCAGCATAGACCTTGGACAGGTCACCAGTGAATTACACAGCTGACACATACTGTAGAGACAGGCAACCATTCACACCTACAGGGGATTTAGGGTTGCCAATTAACATGACCTGCTTTGGACTGTGGGAGGAAACCGGGCACCACCATGCCATCCCCACATGGAATATCATGCTACTGAATTCTGAAGTTATCGGCTGAATAAAGAAAGTAAAAAAAAAAACAGTTCTGACTGAATTGTCAACTTTTTGCACTCGGTTTCCATCTTCAGTCTGACATTGCCTCCATTCCAACTGATTTTTGTGGGAGAGGGGGATTCATTTTCCCTAACCAATCACTAGAGACCAGTATCCACCTGAATATCATGACATTTTAAACAGACACTGAAGTGTAGCCAAGCATACATAATGGTTTTGCTGGGGTTTTAGGAATGGAGCAGAGCGAAATAAAAGCAAACTACTATGTTGGCAATTTTGAGAAGACATGCCATCTATGTTAAAGCGGCATCTATCTGGTCCATAGCGGTCGGCCATTGTTGTTATAACTCTGGCGCACAGGTTGATAATGCTTGACAGCAGCTCGACAAAGTCGTTAGTCCCGCCCGTGGCACTGATTGGCTCGTTAGTCCCTTCCACAGCGCTTAGTGGATTTTCTGCTTTTTCAAAAACTGTCGTTTCATGTCATGATGCCAGACGAATCAATCAACTCTGTGGAGTGGACGGATTTAAAGTTTTGGACTGAATGACTGAAGAAATGCTGAAGACTTATGACACGATCTTACATCAATCACAAACTAAACCAAACAGTTACGCAAGACATCCTTTATTCTTTGCTCTTGCGTGACAATGAATATCGTCAGTTCACAGACTACATTTCAAGAGATTTTTCAAAAGAAGCTGGTGTAAACAGATGATGAAGAGTGCAACACTCAACAGACTATGGTTGCATAACACAAGAAAGTGAGCTCATTTTGGTAAATAAGCATTTGTCTGTGACTCTCACGGGGCCTGATAGAGTGCCATGCATCATTACAGCAGCCAATTAAACAACAATCCCAGTCTTCAATAAATACAACTACAACACATCCAGTATTCTGACTAACACTGATGATAACACACGGGTATGTTATGTATATTTGATCATTTAAATTTGGGAACTACAAATTACTACTTGTTGTCGAACTATCACCAAACAAACGAAGAACTGCAAGGCCTTTGTGTCCCACCACACACAAACTGCCAGTGCCGAGGTATGCTAAAGCTGCCCAGATGTGGTTTCATCTGAGGAGACAGATCAGAATAAGGGCCTTCTCTCCTGTGGACCCTGGAGATTTCATTGTCCCTCAGCTGAAGCCATCTGGCTGCCAGCTCCAAGCGCACACAGTCTAAACGCATCCAGATGACAGGGCTCACATAGCGTTCTCCTGAAGTAAAAACTCCATCAAACTATTAGCAAGCAGAAAACTTCTTGAAAAACTGTCAAAACACTCTCGTGCAGTGCCACAAGTATCACTTCCTAACTGGAACTTAACTCTGATTTGCTCATGTGAGACATGGACAAGTCACTGAAAAGAGCTTGAGCTTAAGTTCTATCAGCTGTAAAACCGTCATGATTTATTATATCTCGCCATGAAATTCAGACAATGTGCTGTGTATCCTGAATCAGATTTCTCTGAGGTTTAATCCTAAACCCTGAATGAGATTAGCATGCTGCTCTTTTCCACAGAAGTCAAGAAAGGTAAGAAAGGAACATCTTGATACCTGTTTTTAAATGTGTAAGGCCAGTCTGTAGACTATAATGTAAACAAAACAGCCTGAGACTGAATTATATAACATATTTTACAGGACAAATGCAGACACTATGCATACCATTTGGCCATATCCTTGGCCAAATACAGAACAAACAGTTTTGTCTTTCAGCTAACTTTGACTGTGAATTTTTATAGCCCCTTCTATTACAAAAACAGAACCGTGAACCATTGCTATTCAAATACCTCTGACCAGAGGAGAAAGAAAAACAATCACCTTATACAGACTCATACCTTGTATCTGGTTTTTAACTATTAAAACATGAACAGTCATGGCATATGTTTTTGTCATACCTTAATCAGAAATGGTGACTGAATCTTTCAGTCAGGACCTTGGTAGACACATGCTGTTACATTTTCAGCACAGAGAGAAATAAATCACTTTCTACTTGCATGTCTCAAGAGTGTAACACAAGCGATTTATCACACTGCAAACTCTAACCCAGCATGTATACATTAGATTTTGATTAATATAATACACTTAGCCATAATTACCCTGGGTCAGAAAGCACCAAGAGGGAGTAGAAATGTATATATTATTTTCAAATGTTAAACTCTATAATGTATCCACAATCCCCCTCTCGACTATTTTAAAGTGGTTTGGCTTTTTCATTGAAGAGAGAGCATGATCCCTAAGAAAATTGCAGGTATTTTCCTACACAGAGGGGAAGATATATGTGAATCGCGTAGAAAAGAGGAAAAAAGGGGCCTCACTACTGGACTTAATCTAATCTAATTAGGAAGATATCCACTTGATCCTTACTGATTTTTGGGATCTTTGCTTGCCAAGTGCTGACTCCATTCCTTAATGTTGGACATAATAACTTCAAAATTGGATTGGATATCTAAAGACTGATCAAGGAAAGACTCAATCAAGCTCCATTGAATTGATTCACTTTTGTTTTTATAAAGATATTTGTAAGTTTGAATATTTCTTAAAAGATCATTAAAATCACTGACAGGTGAAGGAGTACTGCTACCATGAGGGTTGTACTTGGTCTGTGACAATGTCTGGGTAGGTGTGCGCGTCAAGTGGCATCCACATGAATGCCAGGACCCAAGGTTTCCCAGCAGAACACTGCATTGAAATGAGACTTGAACTCTCAGCAGTTTTAATGTTGTGTCTGATCGGTGTATTTTTGGCAAAGGCTATCAAGAGGCCTAAAATGGAAGTACATTGATTCATTACTCAAAACAGGTGTATTTACATCTGTCCCGCAGGTCCTCTCAGCCAGGTGCCAGTTGTAACCTAGTGATAGTGCATTGTCAAGGAATGCACAAAAAATCTAGGAAACAGTCGGGTTCAAAAGCTCAGAAATCACAGATGTAGACAAGATATGACTTTTGGTTCATGGTTTGATTTGGTTGATGGTTGCTGGAGGCGTGTATATAGACACCAACAAGAAGGCCAAGTCTTCAAAATTTAAGAGGAGCCTTACTGCTTAAATGGTTCATTACATTGGCAAATCTTTCATATCACTGAGCCGTACACTTGCACCACTACAGGAAAAGTGGAAAAGTGACCTGATACTTCTCTGACCTTTGCGTCTACAGAACTGTTCATTGTTGGGGCAGCCAAAATGCAATCAACAATATTCCAAAGCAGAATGAACCCAACTATCTAGCACCTTGGGGGAGTTCTTTCCATTGCACAAGCCCCATCTGAGCAGACTACAGATGAGAAACGGATGGAGGTAGAACATTGTTGACAGCACAACGTACAATGCTTCAACCAACCATTGTCTTTGAAACAAACACTTCCCAAGGCAATAGGACACAAGAAGGCCAATTTGAGAGATTAAAATGGAAAAAACATTCCAGTCAAGATGACCTCATGTTTACGAGAAAATATGTCATGCAGTAGGGGTCGCCACACAGAGCCAGTAAAGAGAACCTGTTTTACATAAGAATTTTTTTATCCTGGCTAACAGGTGGCTCAAAGTTGAAAAGTAAATCTTCATCTTGATTCTTCAAGACATAATCACACACACACAAAATGAAGAATTCAAACCTCTGTAAAATGTTTGCTGGAACTAAGTAAACACATGCAATTTTAAATAGATAAGACCTTACATTAAAGCATCATTATGCAGAAATGTGGTAGAATGTAGGCATTTTGTGCAATTTGGCGCCCCCCAGAGTCTCTGGGCGCAACACTGCTGTCGTTAATACAAATCCCGGGTCTGTAACAATGTGTCAGACATAATGTAGGTGCTAACTGCAAACAAAACTCATTATGTCATAACAATGTTATGTGTTGAAAACTTGTATGTTGAAGTAAACATGTATGTAACGCTGTGATCCTACCCTCTCATTGAAGTTACATAGTGCAGAAACAAGTGATAGAGGGGCGGAGTGTCCGAGACAGAGACACCATTCACCCTGTTACAAGTAACTTTACCGTCAAAATGATTCTGAAGCTGTTATCTGAAGGTAAAAAAGTTACATAATGTTACTTTAAATAACAGCAAGTTTTGAAGGCATTGAAAGATTGATAGTCTAAAACAAAACAATATTAAGAAGGCCCTTGTACCCATTTTTTCTTTGCCTAAAAGCCTAAAAACTATCCTCATTTGTTTATTGGATCACAGAGACCAATGTAGCATGAAGTGCTTTGTTTTTCCTTCTCTGTCCAGAAAAGTTGCACCGACGATCCAATTCAGACATCAGTCACGGGCAATTACAAAATGATTGACATTAATGGGTCCAAAACATTCCTACTTTTTCAGCTGCATATTTTTTTTAGCAGCATGACTGAGCTCTGAAAGAAAACGATACTGTACTACTGAATGTTGACACGTGAATCGGATGATGAATGAAAGCAGGGCAAGGCGGGGCAGGTTTATTTCTTTAACCCCTTTCAAACACAGAGAGAAATAAACATGCATTATGTAAGGAATTCAAATTAACTAAAACATTTGAATAGAAAAGGAAACATAAAGAGAAAGTAGAAAGAGAAAAAAGATTAATAGACAATGCAACAAATGTTGGAGCGTCCTGATATCCAACCAGTACACCAGTACACAGTACACAACTACTGCTGCTTGATACTGACATCTTACCTCTTGACTTTAAAAGCATAAAATGGAATAAACATTACTTTTAAAGCCAAACAATGAAATTATTGTAAAGCATTGAAATCCAAGCTATACAGTGCTTTGATAAATGCTGTGACATAACCAATGCTCCATCTCTCATTTAGATAGCACCTGAACAAAATATACCATATCTGAGCAGTGTCAGTCAACACCGTCTAAAATGAGGACTCAAATCCTCAACTTGTAATGCATGAACACCACATACATTTTCAAGCCTGTCATGCACAGGTCATCTATAGCAGTGATGAGCAACATGTTGTCATCAAAAACAGATCTTGGCCCCTGTGTGTCTTAAGAGACAGCAGCATCACATGCATCACTGCATGAGATAAGCATGGAGGCATACGAAATGGTTACCTCAGTCATCTACTTCCTTCCAGATTGTCCTGGGGGGTTGAACTCATCACTGACTTCATATGACTGGCCCTTTGTCTTTCATTTCTCGAAAACGTCAAGACAAAAAGGCAGTTGTTTCGTCACCGAGCAGATGCTGCAGCATGAGGAAATTCTTTCACAGTATCCCTCAACTTTGAGATGATAAAATACACTTGTCAGTGACGTTCACCAAAAAGCTTACTCCTTTGGAATGTGGCATCCTAAAAGGGTAAATACGACTAAAAATGTATTGCAATGCCAAATGAACAAAATGGCCCTTGTTGAAATTGTATACATAAAGAAAACAAGTCGCTCCTTCTATTGCATAATTCTACATAACTTTCTTCTGTTTTTCTTTCTCCTCAAGTAAGTTGGGCATGTTAGGAGGCCATTGAGACATCAGCCGGAGAAACCATTCCGCCTATGTTTACACCACAGTATCACCACACTGGGACACCACTGCAGAATGTGTCTCCTGGGTTCATCACCTTCAGGTCAAGAGACCAACAGAACAAAGCGTCTCCGGTGGCCCAACAAAAAAGAAAAAAACATCCCGACAGCTACCTCATTGGAACGCTGCTGTTGCTATGTTAACAAAGGGATCCATATACAATGTTTTTTGGAAGACTTCAGTTTCTGTGGGCTACATATTGACTACATTTTCACTGAAATTGTCCATTAAATATTTCCAATGAAAGATGCCAGGTCTTTGATATATTTATTTTTTCTTTGTCCTACTGAAATCGATCCATGCTGTAATTCGCTTTTCTTCTAAACAATGGAAAAAAGCGGGTGCAGATGTATCATTCAAACAAACAAATTACACCAGTGTTATGAGGTAACAAAACGACAGCTGTTGGCCAAAGAGATGTTTATATGTAGTATCTATATTTACGCTGTATTCAGATTCCTTGAGATATAATTTCTAGATGCATGGAGACGAATCAATACAGTGAAGGATTATGCAGATTGACGTTGAAAGCCAAAGTTGTTATATTTTACTTTAATTAAAAGCAAAACCTACTTAATGCCTGAGATCACAACCACAAAGCTAAACACATTTAATGATTAACCAGAAACAATGGAATCACTTCATGGCACAAGTGGTTTTTGTTTTCTGTTCTGTGATCCAACTGTTTTTTACATCCCACTGTCACGAAACGTCTCTCTGAAGCAGTGCCACATGGCGAACTGTGCTTACACGAAGCAGAGGGGACTATTCTAAAGGGATAGTGGCTAATCCACCTTCTTCCCCTGCAGTACTGTTTGTCCCTGCTACTGGTTTGTAGGGTGGCGAGCAGACAGCTGCTGCCTGGCCGGGGTCCGCCAACGGACACCACCTGGTAGCCATCACCAGCTTCAGCCACCAGACCTCTTGAAGGTCTGCCAGGGCATGAAGGCTGCCACTCTCAGAGCTGCGGGATGCCCCGGTGCATACCAACTCCTTCATTATGGAAAATATGGAACAGTTTATTCTGCCCCTACACGTGACCAGGTTTAACTGAGTTGCAGTTCCTTAACCCTTGGGTTATTTTGAAATCCAAATCCATGGTTGCTCAGCTGCTTGCCTTAGGTGTCTAAAATCAAGGTAATATCCATCCCATTGTGATTTTGTAATGACTTAACTGTAAATCAGCTAGACTGTGAGAAAATAACTCAGACCAAAACCAAAAGTATCCATTTTATAATGTAATCCAGCAACCTTGTGGCCTTCTTAGTTCAGTGAATCACAGTGAATCCACTGCTGTTATAAGGGCTTTACAATAATGTGTTCTACTCGAGATTGATATGGTAAAGGGGCTCTTCAGTAAAAAAAAAAACAGGCTGATGACCCTGTCTTTGCAATCAGACCACTGGCGTACAGTGAATATCAACCCTATTTCTCATACCTATACTCTCATTTAGATGCCAAAGATCTGTGTTAGATTATTCCTACTTCAAAGTCTAATCAAAACCATATTACTGCTATGATGATCCAAGATTGTAAAAAGATGAGAAATGTAACCTTAAGCTTTGATATATTTGATTAATCTGAACACAGGATACATAAATGATTCATTAAATGGTGAGAGTAAGCATCTCAAGGGAACAAAATGATGCCTTCAAATAAACCAATCTGTTACCAAAATCTGTCGAATTCAAATGAAGATCTTCTGTGTGAACACAGCAGACAGGTGGAACAGGTTACTGTTAATAAAGGTTATGTAATTCAACGTTTTCAAGATAGAAGCCCTGGAATCTCCTGGCTCCTTCTTTCACCTCCTGCCTTTCCTGTAATTGAACCCATGAGTGCTCTGCTGACAGCTTGGCCCTGGTGGTCACTTTGATTACAAAACGATTTTCCAGTGTATTTAGGGACACAAAGCTGTCTGAGTATATTCTGACTGAAAACACGTTTTTGTCAGCTTGTACTTATCAAAGATAGATGACTGCTGCAATTTGCACAGCAGGGTGTCCAACTTGTCTTAAAAGGAGAAGGAAAAAATCTGTTCAATGAAATGTGTGGGCTTCCCAAGGAAGTCACATAAAGACGGGAGCTTTGGTTAAAGTTTAGTGAATTCCTCTAATGTTAAGAGGAGCCATGCATTCTTCAAACAGAGCCTGGTGAGACATGGTTTGAGGGTAAAAGGTGTTAAAAGAAGCTGCTTGGAAGGGAAAAACAGCGTGATGCTAAACGTATAAAACGGCATCCAGCTGGACCTTTGTGTACTAGCACCGAATGACAGAGTCCAGGACCAGAGGAAAGTGATGCCGCTGGGATGCATTGCTGGAGAGTGAGATGTGACTCACAGAGCAGTTAGAGCAATGAGAAAATCCAGGAAGGCAAATTATCCACATTTTTCCAAAAGAGACTGACGCACATCAGTGACTTAAGGTTAAAATTTACAGGGAGGTCAACAAGCACTACACACCATCGAGCATTACATTATTGAACAGTTAGAAACATTTGAGACTGTAGAAACATTATTTAGACAGGAGCTGAGGGGAAAATGATAAAAATAGAGAAAACAGATACTTTCAAATGTAAGACCAGTAAACTTTCTGCTGTTCTTTGTTGGCAGCAGAGTTGGAAATTGTCACAATTACATTTAACATATCAGGGCAAAGATACTCATCTTAATTGAATTTACTCTAAATAGTTTCTCTCTGGTAGATATAATCTCAAGACAAATGCAATGGAAAGGCAGACTGAACATCCAGGAGAACATTGTGGTAGCTGAACCCTACATATTACAGTCAACACATTTGTTTCCTGTTTAATGCTTAAAGCACATGGCACATGCGGCACATGTGACTGAGACACATAAATGTTGGGGTTGACCATAAGCATTTTAAAAAGCAAAACAAACAAATAAAGGAAATTCAAAGCACATGTCAACTTTGAAAATAATTATAAAACCATGCAGTGAGTTAAGGGGAAATGCAGAGCGATAACCAGTTGTGGCCGGTAACATCCAGAGAGCAGAGTGACAGGGGAAAGGAAGAGCCTTACACATCCAAATATTTCACTTCTACTCCGTGACACATCAAAGCAATAACAGACCATCTCATAATTATGTAATATTTGGGAATTTAAGGGAAAGTCATACTTTTTAATTTGTGCTCCAAACCGCAGTCCCCGTGACACAAAGATGATGCTTAACAGAGCGCTCTAAACTGTTTCCTTATTTGTTCGCCTGACCAATGGAGGAAAAGTGAGGTACGCCTGCCAAACATTTGGCAGGAGAGACACAAAGAGCCTGAGGTTTAAAAAAAAACACAAAAAAAACACGAGGCGTTGCTGGTGATGCAAGATTATGTAATGTGATGGTAGACGAGGGTTAAAGTGTGAAGTTTTATTTTTGCTCCACAGTTGTAATATTACCTCAACCCTCAGTTCCCTGGTCTGTGCTTTCATGAGTTACATAATTCGTTTAACTGAATGATATTACTGATTGACGTCCTGGTTGTTTATATTATTGACAAGACAATCAAGCCATGCAATAAATATTGACAAATGTTGAGAAATTATATATATGTGTCTCAAATTGCAACTAAGGGTTTAAAGGTGGCACTACAGTTATTTGGTACTAGACTTTTATTGAATTAGGGGAATTGTATGAGACAGATTAAAAACTATTAACATTTTTAGCAAAACATTAAGATTTCACAGTGAAGTTGACTTTTGACCTTTAAAAATGTCATCACTTCAGACATTTACGTAAAGTTTTGTCATAATTATCATAGGAATTGTTGAGAAATGGCCAGAAATGTCTTTTGTGAGGTCACTGTGACCATGACCACCAAAACTAATCAGTTTATCCTTGAGTCCAAGTGGACGTTTGGACCAAATCTTGAGAAATTCCCTCTATGCGTTTCTGAGATATCGTGTTCACAAGAATGGGATGCACTGAGGTCAAAGTGACACTGACCTTTGACCTCCAGTTCATCCTTGAGTCCAAGTTAACATTTGTATCAAATTTAAAGAAAGTCCCTCAAGGCTTTTTTAAGATATTGCATTCACAAGAATGGGACAGACAGACCATTGGACGGACAACCCGAAAACATAATGCATCCGGCCACAACTATTGCCAGCACGGAGGTTTTGAAATGTTACAAAGGGAACAAGAACTTCTATACAAGTGGTCTTTAATACAAATATATAGGTCTTTACAGACTTAAACAAAGTAGTTTAATGTTGTGTTTTAATACATCTACTGTACTGTACAACTGTGTGTTGTCAACATTATTATCTATGAATGTGCAAACACCATCATCTCTGCCTTTTCCAAACAGTTCATTCCTGTCCATGTGGAGAAGAGAAAAACCCATAAAGTTCAAGTAAAAACTGTCAGGAATCTCTTGGCTTTAGCCATGTCCAGTAACACACAACACACAACTTTGCATGACAATGATCACACATAGCTGAGTATCACAGAAGTCAAATATGACTTATTGTCTCGATGCTCAAGGTACACTCAGACACCCCCAAACCCCACAACGACCTCTTTAGCTTAATCTCCAAAGGTAATCTTCTCTAAGTTGGCAGGGCTGGCAGCTCCTCAGGGAAGGATGAGATAGAAATTCCAAAGAATGAAGATTCAAGAAGGCCTCTCTGATGTCTGGCTTTGCAAAAGTATTATTATCACCTTTAGCCAGGGATTGGTAAGTTAGAAATTTTAAAAGCAAAGATGACCTAAGTAGACATTTTGCAAACATCATCATTACGAAACACAAATGCAGAAGGCTGCTTTAACTTCCCATAAAATATTGTTTTAAGTGCCTACTGTATGAGTGTTTCCTTTCCCTGTGAATAAATTTGACAAAAATCACTGAGTAAATTAGTCCATGCAACCAGCTAGTAGTCATTGTGCAGAGCTTCTCAATACCCATTTCAGACAGACACAGTGACCCAGGTCAAACCAAGTTTTGGGGCTATTTTAATGGGCGAATGTGGGTTAGCTGAAAGACAACCAATTTAATCTAAGAGCAAATACACTGTGTAATTCTTCAGACATGGTTAGGATACCAGACTAATCGCAATAACCAATCAGGAGAATGGAGGATAGGTGCAAAAGGAGTTTCATATCAGTCTAGTCCTTCTCAATTCATTTTTTTATTTCCAAGGGGTGTTATCAACAGGTGCAGACCAGAAGGCAAGTTTGGGCGGTTCTTGGTATGATTTTAGGCAGGAAAAAAATGTCAGCCTGGTCACTAACAATCTCCTATTACAGCTAAACTCTACACTAGAATGTGTATTTGATAATATTTAGGCAAAAAATATGCTATGTGGTAACAGAATATTTTTCACATTTGACCAGCACGGCCTAGTTAGACAGTACGATCTGTCCTTGATGGACCCTCAGACTGAACACAACTGGATAGACCTACTATCACTCAAAGTCAATACAATACAATACAATCCAAGCAGCAGAACATGTGGCATGTGCCTTTCATATCTGGACTGGGAGTGCTGCTCTGTCAGTCATCATATCAAACCCACCCAATATTAGATAAACTGTTGTAAACAGCCTGATCCGGACCGGACCAGATGGAAATCTATCTGAATGGGAGGGGGACCAGATGCATCTGCTGAGCGAATGAGCTTGGCAGATTCATTTTGTTCC
Organism: Pagrus major; assembly: GCF_040436345.1. Classification (NCBI taxonomy): domain Eukaryota; kingdom Metazoa; phylum Chordata; class Actinopteri; order Spariformes; family Sparidae; genus Pagrus; species Pagrus major. The sequence goes on from NC_133221.1 coordinate 25,781,629, forward strand.
CAGGCTACAAAGGACCTACAAGGACAGCAAAGTCAATAGACGATGCATGTGCGTGTTCGCATTCACCTGTAACCATAAACACTGTATGAGTCTAAGAAAATCAACTAAAAGCAGCAGGACAAATCCTGATATAGACAGCAGTGATTCATTTTGGATCTGAATAGCCACTTCTAATTTTAGGTCACTGTATGGGCAATTTCAGTAAAACATCACTTAACAGTTAAAAAAAAACATGTTAATAAATCAATTTTTTCAGCTCTAGTAGAGTCACATCAAAGAAAAAAAGGAAAAGGAAAGTGGTATGTTAAAGAGTCTATTTCTCTCTGCCTCCTAATGTTTCCAGTGTTACTGTGAAATTGTTTTTCAGTGGTAACACAACATGAAAACCAGTGACAGCGTTGTCAATGCTATAACACAGAAGAAAAAAATACAAGCAGCCGATTCCCTCCGTTTTCCATAAAAGCCACAAGCATATCGCTCTGTTGCTCTGTGGTCCTCTAGTGGGTAACATTATAACATTTAGCTACTTCACTTTGTGTGATGGCAAAATGTTAAGCCTTTACACATGTACGCAGCATATTCAGACTGTGCCTGCCTGTTCTTGAACAAATTCTTTCCGCTTAATGAAAACTGTATTTTGGGCTAATTTTATCCTGAAGCTTTCACTAAGCCTTTCTCCTTCTATCAACACCCTTTTGAAATTTGATGCTGAAAGGCTCTGCGGAAAACATGCCTGCTTTAACATCTGCCGAAAAGGGTAGCATCAATGAAACACTTAACCTACAATTAAGAGTACTTAGTGACTTCACACGTCTCTTGGCATGTGTAGACTAAATTTACTGAAGAAATGGTCAGCCCGAGGATATAGTAAAATCTGTCATTAACAGGGTAATTTAAGTGAGAAAACGGAGAAGGAAATTACATACAACAGATCTAGAGCCTAAAACAAGTATTCAACTTTTTAAACAATGTTTCTGTATAGCTAAACATTTTTTAAATGATATAGAGTATTCAAGAGTTCAGTTTTCATAGTGTAACAAGTGGAAGTGCAATGAGTTCAGACAGTAGCCTTTGTTTGTTTCCTAAGCTCTTCCAGGCAGAGGCATATGACTGACTACTGCCCAGAAACCTTCAACACCTGAAAAAAGAGAGGAGAAACGTGGGCAGAACTTCTGTGGAATGAGTGAAAGTAAGATGAGGGGAGAGGCAAGGGGAGGAGGGATGGGGAGAGGTCCTCCACCCTGAAGGTTGGAGAGGGTCAGCACGGTGAGTGGTGCGCACCGGGAGAGAGGGGGAGGACCCACATGCACACAAAATATATTTAAGATGTTCAGGCAGAGGAGGGCTTCACAGAGGACATAAGACAGAGCCTGGGTGAGCCTTTGGTCAAACAGCAGCTCCAACTCAACTGGTCTTCTTGATAATTCCAGCAAAGACCTTTGACAGGGACTGACTGCTTTTGAAAGCAATCAAAAACTCTTAGTGAAACTTAGATCTTTTAAAAAAATCTAGAACCTTAATATAGAAAATGGCAAAGTTAAATTTGAGCATAGTGGCTTTGGTGGTCACAGTGCTGCTTTTGGCAGAGACATGGGCCCAGAATCCAAGGAAGAGAATGGCACCTCCAAAGCCTCCCAAGGCTCAGTGCTGCGATGAGGTGCGCTCCCTCAAGGTTCAGGTGGCCAATCTGACCAGCATCCTCGAGGAGCTGAGTCGCAAGCAGGAGACAGACTTGATGAGTGTCGTGAGGCAAATAATGGAGCTGGACAAGCAGAACCGGCAGCAAGAAGCCCGGGTGACGGAGGCAGAGAGCAAGTACTCAGAGATCAACAACCGTGTGGAGATCATGCAGCTACAGACTCTACAGTCTGCTACTCAGACTTCAACAGGTGAGCATCATCACTCTGGAGCACCAATAGTGTAGAAAATTAAATGACATACTGGCCTAAGTTTTGTGTGCTGCTGGCTGGGTCATAATGTAAAATAAGTAAGTTTTAGCTTCACAAGTTCTTTGGCTGAATTTCATTCATGTGTATTAAATTTAAAAACTAAAATGGTCCTGGAGAGAGTTCGTTAAGTGTTCACACATGGTAAAACTCATCCGTCAGTGACTCAGTGCATATCTGAGCTACGTGCCTCTTCTCTCTCCAACCTGTTGAGTAGTTGCTGTCAAATTCACACTCCTGGTGTTAAAATTATTTCCACACATGGATTTAGATTTTTTGTCTAACTGTGCTTAAACTATACCATTTGTCTACAACCCTTTGTAGCCTGTAGCCTGTGTTGAATGAAAAACAGCTGTTAAAATTTTGTTAAGAGTAGTTTGAAAACATTACAAGGGCACCTTTTCATTTGGAAGATTACTTATTTTTGAACTGATAAGATAGACTCTAATAAGTAGCAAGTTGAGGAAACCATAAGCTGTCATTTCACAGGAATGTAAGTACCTACATTTCCCAAAACAGTCCTCAAATAGGCCAACTACGCACACACGACATTTTAGCTGTGAGAAACTATAATAAGTCCCGTCTATTACTTCAAGGGCCTCAGACAACTGCTATGAATTGGTCGTGGGGATAGATTACAGTGCACACATTTATTGGACTTGCCCAACAGCAGTCAAAAACATTAATTTGGAACTGTAGAGTCCCATCTGCAGGGCTGTCAATAATGAGCCCCATCAAAGCCAAATCATCGCCAACATTCATCTGAACTTTAACACACCACTAATCAGCACTGGCTGCTGTGGAGAGGTTAACCAGGCATGACGTAGTTTATTATTTCAATACCTTAACTGTGTGGTCTAACAGGGCCACATTTATGTCACTGGCAAAGGGAACACAGAGGCCTTTTTAGAACTTGAGTAAATTAGAGACAGGAGAGCAGAACAGGAAGGGATGCAAAGATTAGAAGAAGTGTAAGGTTTCCACTTCTTCTTCTTTTACAGACATTTAGACTTAGAAGTATTGGGCTCATTGCTCCATAGTGATCTCATAGCCCTATTAATGGCATCACCATACAGTCAAAGAATTGTACTATGCAAAAATCCAAGCCATGCAATGCACATTCCCCTCTGTTTTGATCTATTTTGCTATTGGTGGGGTTAAAGGTCACTTTTTCATCTGTCCAATCACTCCATATATCCATAAAGCTGTTGAATTTATGACATTCACATTTTTCAAAAACCGCTCATGAAGCAGCATATGGTTTTGGCATAACTGAAGAGATTCTTTTCTTTTCTTTTCCAGATGCCATATACGACTGTTCATCCCTCTACAGCAAGAACTACAGGATCTCTGGCGAGTACAAACTGCCCAAAGATGACTTTCTGGGTACACCTGAGCTGAATGTAAGTTTTACTTGAGTCTTGTGTGTTGCATGTCTTCTTCGTGTACTTTTTGGTGAAGCATGACGATTTCTTCCTCTTCCTCTGAATTCTATTACATTTTGGTGAATACTTTCAGGTTTTCTGCGATATGGAAACAAATGGAGGTGGTTGGACTCTGATCCAGAGGCGTAAGGTCGGCCTGACGTCATTCAACCGTGACTGGAAGCAGTACAAGAATGGATTCGGATCCATCCGCGGAGACTTCTGGCTGGGAAATGAGCACATCTTCCGTTTAACAAGGCAGCCCAGTATGCTCAGGATTGAGATGGAGGTATGTGTTGGAAAATACTGCTCTCACTAAAGCTCTAACAAGCAAGAATATGTAAACCACACATAAACTGTGTCATAGCCAAAGGTAAAAGGAAATACACACAGAGCCCTTTATTCCTTCTGGTACTGTAAAATTAATAATAAATCAAACTAAATTCTGCAGACGACCATAAGAGCCAGTATGCTTCAGGTTCTATAGTTGGCCCCCTCTTAATCATGTTATATGTGTTTTTCAATGCAGGACTGGGAAGGACAGACACGCTATGCTGAGTATGGCTTTTTCACTGTGGGTAATGAGCTCAACAGCTACAAGCTTTTCCTCGCCAACTACAGTGGGAATGCTGGAGACTCCCTGCGCTACCACAACAACACCAACTTCAGCACCATCGACAAGGACAATGACAAATGTGTGGATGACTGTGCTGCACGTCGCAGAGGTAAATTATGAGAGCAAATCTCTCAGAACAATCTATGCAGTCATTTACAGTCAGCATTACAACCACATATTTCCATCCATTAACACCAAGTGTAATTCTTATCCCTCACATTTTTCCAGGTGGTTACTGGTACAACTGCTGCACTGACTCAAACTTGAATGGTGTTTTCTACCGCTACGGTGAGCACACGAAGAACTCAGATGGGATCACTTGGTATGGCTGGCACGGATCCAACTACTCCCTCAAGAAAGTGGAAATGAAGGTCCGGCCAGTGGGTTTTCAACCATAAGTGCTTAGGCTGCGTGTCCTGGATCAAGACCATACGCATGAATGCTGAGAGATCTCACTAATACCTGTTCAACTGAATTGTGGCTTTTCCTGGACTGCGAAAGGAATGAAAATGTTGTTTGTGATGGTCTGGTCGATTTTAAGTCAGATGAATGTGTAATGTTTTGCCGTGTTTGATTGTAAATTGTAGTATTTTGTGTATTTATCAGTAAGATATTTTTTTAAAAGCTTCGATAGATGCTCTTTTACCACTGTCCCGTATGGGTTACTGCATTTTCACTAATTCTCTTATTTGTTTTGAACGCACTAGGATATATTTTTTAGTTAACACAAGCAATTTATGGTCAGTAGCAAGAATCAGTCCAGACTGGTCTGGTTCATGTAGAAATAATCACGGACTGGTAGGAACTAATTAAAAAGGATTTTTGAGATTTGCTGGAATGGGACCAACCACCACCACGGTATCTCCTATGAATTACACTGCATTTTATTGTAAAACCCTAAGAATTGATTATGGAAATGTTTAATTTGTAATATGTGTACAGCTCTGTAATTATGTTGTTTTATGTGATAGAAAATAAACATTATTTTTTAAAAGAAATAAGTTGCAATACATCTCATCTCTAAATAGCATAGTTGAGACAAATGTTACAAATGCGACAAACTCGGTCTCAAAGCAAATCGAAGTCTTGTGTCCATTCATGTCCAATAATGGCAACACATTTGCCTTGAGCCACCGACCTCTGACTCTTGGGTCATCTCCTGACATTCTGACCAAAGGTCCCAGGGCACCTACGCCAAACGCAGGAATGAAGACCACACACACATTCTGCCATCAAGTTAAATGCCTCCAGGTTTACTGCCATGAAGAACAATGATGCCATTTTGCTACGCTTTGAACACAACAAAGAATTCCTTCGAGCATTCAAATACCTAAAGACAGGGAGCACTGCCTATACAAGCTCAATGGAAGGGGAAGGCTCAGTCAGATTCTCTTCCTTTTATGAGGTGACATATTTAGTCAGGGTAAACATCTAATTAAAGCTGGACATTTATCCCCTCCCTTCAGAGGGGAATAGAGGCCACTTAAAAAAGACCTTTGGATGGTGACATATGACCTGGTCTTTCTATTCTAAGGTTTAAACGTGTTCAACCTCGTCCCCAACAACAAAAGGAGACCTTGAACAGCAAAGGACGGTGTCAGTGAAGCTACAAGAGTCAGTTACTATTGAAGTAAAGCTTTATGTCTCCATAGAGGTAACAACACAGCTCTACTGACAGGCATGGTCATTTAAAAAAACAAATTAATGCAGATGGAATTTATAGTTTTGTTTTTTTCAGGAGAATGAAACTTTTGTGAATAGGGCTTCCAAAAGTCAGAGTTATTATCTGATGATCTGGTGAAAGCGACTTGAGCACTCGGCTCCTTCAGCAGATATTAAAGCCAAAGAATCAGAAACTATGGTGTGGAAAAATGGATTGCATCGTATCATCTAAAAGGGTATTCAAATATTATAAAAGGCTTATTTCGGCCTTAGCAAAAACGTATTTATTGTGTGTATTTATAAATTGGTCCTTTTGGTTTCTGTATTTTACATTCACCTAATTTTCAACTGGGGTGCAGATTTTATGTAAAACAATAATCCTATGCATCCTGACTTTGAGCTATAGTAAACTGTAATGCAATCTACTATAATAGCTCTCCAATAAATGCTTTTGGACATTGTGATGTTGTTGAAGTTAACTGCATTACAGGCCATTGTTTTCCTGCTCTTTATAACTATATAAACATTTATAAGGTGTGATACTCGTGAATTTAAGAGGTGCTGTTTCTGTTATTTTTCAGATGTAACCCCAATGCTGATGTGGTCACAACAAAAGAACAACATCCCAAATTTCACAAATAAGTACAATGCAGGGATACTAGGGTTTCATTAAATTGGGTTCCTGCAATTGCAAAGGGTAAGGATTAGCTCATTTGAGCAGCTGAGAGGTAAAATTAAAGAATGCACATAGCCACTCTGGCAAGCTAGCAAAAGATGAGATTTTGCTTAACAGTTTGCAGCCCTCTGTACATCTGAACATATTAAACTTCATTTAAAATTCCATTTCCAGGCACTTCCACGGTGCCCGGTAATATTATGGCTACACAGTTATTATTAACACATGGTCCAGATACAATAATACCTGACTCCAGTCGATAAAGTGATGATGGAACCACCAAATTCACATTCACTCTGTAAATGAAGGAGCACTTTATATTTATGGAACTTTATAAGACCGATCAGACAGCTTTCAGCCCCATTAATACATTCGACCAGTTATTATTGAATTCAGCTAAATTGAAAAAGACAGAAACAAATTACGAACCCAAGTCTATTTAACGACGACACATGATGTACCAATAACATCATTGGCCATGCTCAATTAACAGTGTTCCTCTGTTGTTGGGTATAAAAGGGAAAATATGACCAATTTCCTGGCTCTTTCCAAAGCTAAAAGAATACAGTCAGACCACAAACTAATTCTTTTTGACTTTCTTAAAATCCTTCACACATTTTTCATACCAGGCACAACTCATAAAAGTTGTACTATTTTGTGCATGACACTTTTTCAGATTTAATACTCTGATTTCAACTAAAGATCCATATGTGAGAATAGGAAGAACAATTTCTGAAATAATCGCAAGCCAATCTACAAACACCACGACTCATCAGGTACTAAAAAAGTAGTGACGATGCCTCCTCGTCATCAAAAACTGTGCATCAGGTATGATGGCTTTTTTTTTTTTTTAAATACAGCAACTCAGTACTGTAGAGCCAGGTTCACCTAGTGCTTTTTGCACACCAGCCTCTGGATCTTTTATGGGAAATCCTGGAGAGGTGAGAACCAGATGGGGATATTGAAAACACCACAGTGCCGGCTCCCATCATTCATCATCATCAAGGCTCCCGAGAAATTGAAAACAGGCCCCTGAGAAACACAAGTCCAGACACTCATAGATGAAAAGGAGGCAAGCGTCCAATTAGATGCCTGGAAAACAGATTTCTACATGCCATGCCAAAGGCACAGAAATAAAGGAGGATGAAAAGAGGGGATGGAAAAGATGACAGAAGATATCAAAGGGTTATAGGACAGGGGGAGATGTGTAATGTGATTTCTTTATGTATTTATTAGATAAAAAATTGACTTTGAGAGAATAGCTTAATGTTTGTCTGTAAGCAATAACTTCTAATGCAATAACTGTGAATCACTGAAGCACCTGTCAAACCAAGTTTTTATGACGAGGGTGAATCTACACCAGCAGGAAGGGAAAGAAAAGAAATATGCAATTGCTCACTTCCCCCTGACACTGACAATGTTACGATCTCAAAGTTATCACAACATCATTTGCCATAAGCAAGAACAAACTTTCAAGAACGTTTGACTACCCTATTACAACTTCATTAAAAAGAAAGGTTTAACTGTTCCTTGGACCAAAGGAGAATTTACACAACCAGACAATAAGATGGTCATTTCTTATTTGCCCTGTTCATGTATAGAAAAAGTGTGCTTGCAGTTTTCTGTCAAATGCTGTGATGAAGACTTCTCACCATTTACACAGGCAGCAGTTGTTTCTCATTTTGGAAAGATAGGTTTGTTTTCTGAGGTTTTCAGGACTCCTACCTGATAAGAGACTCCAGGATGAGAGGAGAAGGGCCTTTCTGAAACTCCAGCTCTTTGTAATGCAGAGCTTTGGCGTAGGCACGACATTTGGCAGCTCTCTCTCCAAGCAGCACAATGCCGTTATCATCTCTGAGGGGCAGAGGGCCCTGGAAAAGGAAACACATTGTATGAAAACAACCACAGTTATTTTCTAAACCAAATGAAACTGGAATGAACAGTTGTCTGGGACTTTTACCGTCCTCTATCGGCAATAACTCAGGTTTGCACCATCAGTACAACCTATTACTCAGCTAAAATCTCACTGGTTGTATTATTTTTCAAGGAAATATTAAAACACAGCAAAACACAGTAGACAAACTAATAGCCTGTCACCTATTTATTCATTGGGATTGTAACACTGATGGAAATGCATGTCAGTTTTTACAGTAATGTGTCTGAAGTCATCTCGTGAGGACACATACAACTCAGTGTATTTAAAGTAAACTACAACTCAATTACTGTAAATGACTGGGATAAGGTCTTTTAATGTAGCATTTAAATGATTTATATTAATGCACCTTTGTAATTGACTTAATGTGCAAAGTCTAGCAGCCTGCAGAAAACATCTTATGTCCTTCTTTCCACTGGCTCAGAAAAGGACATTTTATATGTGCTCATACTACAACCTCACAGCAGGGGCAACCCATGAAGAAATGCTATATTATGACCCAACCATGACGCTCTCTGCCCTCAACGTAACAGTATCGCCACTAATTAGCTCAAGATGTGCATTTAAACAGTAGACTAGAGAGAAAGTACCACCTCAAAAGGCTTCAACCTTTGAGTAATCTTGTTACAGTTTCAGTAACACCTGTGTAACAAAGACTTGCTGTTGTTTTAGGTGTTATCTCTTAGGTTCCTGCTCTTGTTTTTTTATCATAATGATGTTTTATTGTACTTATGATTATCTGTTGAGAGGTATAACTTTCTGCATTTTGCGCCAACTTCAAACTTACAACAAAACATCTGTTTAAACAACCAAACATGGCACAGTATGATGCAAGTATCCCACCTGTAGTGAGTGCAACTGGGGGAATTGGAAGGTTTCTCTTGTTTTAGCATTGATAAATGTACTGAGTACCTTTGTGTAGTCCTAAACTCTGTTTTTTGTCCAGTTCACCATTTGACTTTTCTAGCAGATGCTTGAGCAACTTAGTCTGAAGATACATTGATAACGAAGGAAGACATCAAATTAACTGAGCCCTGTGAACAATCATCGTTGTTTCCACAAAGACAACTTTAAAACAGATGAGGTCTGAGTGCTGCTGCTTTGCCAGCTGGAGACGCATGTAAGTACAGCCTATTCTCAAATGGTATTTCAGCAGCATGTAGTGGATTTAATGTCATGCACATCCAACGGGCATGTACTTTTTGTTCCACAAAGGAGTTGGACAGTAAGAATAAAAAGCTCAAAAACAGACAAGTTGTAGTCATTGGTAGTAATAAATAACAGCTAAACCTTGTAGAATTATGATGGACTGTTTTACATTATATTCTTAGAGCCAGGAAAAGATTTATTCATCATGCCTTTAAAATGCACGAACTAATACAAAACATTAAATTGAGAACATGCAATTTAAGATATGGACCTGCCAGTACCCAAATAAAACATGACATATGCAATCCTTCAGTTCATTGTATCATATTAAGTCTGAGCTTTAGCTGCTACAGTTCAATGCCAACCTTGTCACTGTGCTCCATGAACTCTGCCAGGTTGAGCAGCGTCTGTGTGACCTCAGCAATGTCCTGGGAGGTGAGCGCTAACTCAATGCTGCGGATGAGCTCATCCTGCTGGTCCTCACTCAGCTCAGACCAACAAGACAGGAAGGCTGCATTGAACAGGTCCCTGTGGAGCACAGAAAAAGAATTTACACCTTAACTTAACACCTTAAAACGAAGAGTGTGACACAACAGGTAATTGATCCGTTGCAAGATTATGGGCAACATATGACCAGAGTGACCCCTAACTACAGCTAATTGTAGCTGCCCTTAACTAGTTAGCTCAGTTAGCCGTGCAGCTAGTGGTCTGGCCTGGGAGCTAGGGGACAAGGGCAGTGTTGGTGTTTACACCGCTCGCACAGGAGCTTTGGACCAGGACAGGGCTAGCTGGTTAGCATGCTAAGGACACAGACATGTCAAAACTGCTATTCATTCAGATTCTGTTGATAAATTTCGTTCATTTTTTTACTTTTTCCAACTAAGATTCTGACATATTGCCCCTTTAAATTCTGTGTTCATATGACGAATTATGTTCATTGTTTTAGCTGTAGTGGTCGATCATGGTTGAAGGGCATTAACAAACTGAGACAAGAAAGAAAGGGGGAGGGAGGAAGTGAGCTAGAGAGGTAGACATGACAGAAGTGGTTAACCTGGCGAGAGGGATGTAGGTCTGGGCCAGTGACCAGCACGACCGCAGGGCCGGGGAGGACGACTCCTTGAGCAGGACAACACTCAAGCGCCTCAGCCACTCCAGCCAGTCGTCTTTGGACACCTTCCTGGCAGCACCCCAAGCCTGCGAAGAGACAGATATCATCCATCACGGATGTTAGTGGGAACTACGTGGGAGCAGCACATTGTCTTCGGTCCCTGAGTTTCACTAGTAATGTGTGCGTGGGACGATCTGGCTGAGATACACAAATACAATTTTCACTTCTGGTCATCAATTGTTCCAAAGAATGGAACAGCATGTGTAATGATTCATTTACATAATTGTCACAGTACTCAAACCATTAAGTGATCCCTGCCTCCAGCATGGAAGCATCTGCATTCATTGTGTGTCTCGGCTTGTTTTTTCAGGTCTTTCCTTTAATTCATCACCTATCTGTTGGTCCGTATGTCACCACACATGTAAACTATGGGCTTGTACACAGGACTGTTCACTGTACACAATCACAATACCTGCAATCAACAACTATAACACTGAAACAAACACCGGACTTGTGTGTATCACCTTTTACAATAAAATTATAATTAAGTTAAATGTCAGTTATCCCTTCTGACCTTCTGAAGTGCTGTAGTGCTGACATGAAGCTTCTTCATAGGCCCCGCCTCCACCGGCCCGCTGACCAGAGCATCACCTTGGTTACCACGAAGCTGGCGATGTTGGAAGATTAGAGAGTCCTCTTCTTCCTCTGCCAGAGTATAGCCCTATTATGGCCACACACACACAGGCCACACACACACACACACACACACACACACACACACACACACACACACACAGAGGCCACACACACACACACATACACACAGCCCACACACAGACAAACTGTTGAATCAGGCCTCAGAGAAGTGCATTTCCTTCCTGAAGGGGCTAAGTGTTGATAAACAGAGCATGGTAATGACTTGCTCATGGTGCACTGTGATTGAAAAGTTTTGTTTATATACGATTATGTAATTTTTTTGTTTGACAATGTGCAGTTATTCTGTGTCATGAAGAATTATAATGTTTTGGGTCTCACTGGGCAAGAGGCAAGGAACAATGAACATACCCTCATTAATTCAGGAGACAACATGTGGAAATGTGCATAGTATGAATTGGTTTAAAGGTCCAGTGTGTAGGATTTAGTGGCATCTAGCTGTGAGGTGGCAGAGGGGAGCCAACAAATTACCCTTTGCCTCATCCTCCTCTACAGTGGCCACTAAAAAGACATCAAAGACCCTCTCTAGAACCAGTATTTGGTTTGTCCATTCCAGGAGACTGTAGAAATATGGCAGTGCAACATGGCCTCCTCCGTGGAAGAGGACCCATTCTGTATGTAGATATTAAGGCCCATTCTAAGGTAACGATGCACGAACGAATGTAACGATTTTTAATATGATTATGATTATACTTATTTAATATATGTTTAAGATAACCCAGATGTATTGGGGGGCTTACCTTTACAATGCGACATATAAGTACGTCATAACGCTGGTGGTTGATCCTGTGCTTCAGCATCACTTTGTTCACCATGGGGATGAAGATCTGGTACTGAAAATAACAGAGAAGGAGAGTAAATAAAAGGGTGTATGAGCGTTTTATGTGGTTTAGTCTTGCTACCTCTTTCCCCTCACCATAAGCCCAATAATTTAGTGTCCTGCACTTGTATCTTAACCACCATGGGTCTCAGATCAAAAGCTCCCCGTGCACGTTTGCTGCCAGACTTGGCTGCACGTGGCTCTGAGGTTCGGCCAGAAAACGATAGGAGGGTTTAGGGATAAGGGAGGGAAATGCTCAGGAGGAGAGGGAGGAGTAAATGTGACCTCATCCAATCTTATAAACATCACCCCCCGCCGCCAAATGGTCAATGACATCAGCAGTCTGGCAGGAAGTAATAAAGACTGGGGGGTTTACCGAAATGCTGTTCATGTGAAGCCAGCAGTAGGGAGGCTGGAAGTAGTCTTCTGGATAATAACTACATTTAAAGGGGGCCCTGGGGACAGTATTAGCTACCTTCTTGCCCAGCTGGAACACCAGCGAGGACAGGGTGTCCATAGAGGTGGAGCGCAGCTCAGGCGTGCTGTCAAGTGTCCGAACAATCGGGTGGATAATACGGGAAGCATAGTCGGTGAAGTCCAGGGACTCTGTCAGCCGGTCCAGTGTCTCCAAGGCAACCCTGAGCCACACAGAGGGAAAACAGATCAACACAACTTACTTAAGCATTGGGAGGACAGAGAGACATGGCCGGCTCCAAAGGTCTTTAAACTAGATGACATGTGAAAAAGGCTGAAGTATTCGCCAGATAGATTCCTCTATATCAAAGAAAGTGCTCATAACAATGTTGTATTGTAAAGAGTTCTACCAATGGAACAATTTAAATCAGATTTAGGAGGTAACACAACAAAATCAAATCATTAAAATCCAATGTGGAATCCAGTGGGAGTGCATTTTAACTTCTCACTTAATCCCAAACTATGACCACATGGGACAGCCATGTGTAGTACTGACTTGCGGGCCTGCAGGGGTACATCAGGGGCATCAAACAGCTTGACAATGGGAGGCAGCAGCAAGTGCAGGTAGTCGTCTAGGTTGGCACCAAACAGCTGGATGGCATTTAGCAGCTGCAAAGGAGAGCATCGGTGTTCAGTGGCACATACCGTAATACTCGACATGAGCAGTTCATTTTAATGAGCTTGTTATGGCTAAACGAAAAAAAAAGCCAGGCAGTGTTTTATTTCAGCTGCTGGCACACACACTAGCCTTCAAGGAAAATTCTGCGTCCCTATGAGTGAGTGAATTACTGAGTGTCTTATTTGTATGTCACTTCACTGCACAGAGACTATAAAATATCATACAAAGTGCAATTGAGCTACAAATATTGTACGTTTTAAGTACAAACTTAAAACGTACAACATGGGTAGGCCAGCAGCGATGTACTATATTATGAGAGGTGCACAATGTCACACTTAAGTCCTTGGTTTGATTTCCACTGCAGATCTTTAGTGTACAGCTTAGGTCTTTTGGTAAAAAAAAAAAAGTATGAAAATAAATAATACAAAATATAAACACACATATGGTCATATTGAAACAATTCACATTATAAGAGCTAGAAAATAACATGTGCTCGTATACATTCGGTTTTACATCAAGACCCATACCACTGTACAACTTGGGGCTGTCCCAAACCAAAGTTAACGATTGTGAGAGAAACATGGCGTTATCTGCCCAAAGCCGTGGTCTTATGATGGTTTCAAAATAAGAAAAACAAAGTTCTGCAATGTGACCGGTGCTATGACCCATACTGATACACTGGCTGACATGTAGATTTAATTACAGACCAAGATTCCTAAGGCAAAGACGGCGTCTGTTCAGTCCAATGAGAATTGTGCGTCTGGCACATACGCTGAAAAGTTTCTATCTTCCAGGTTTACATCCTGGTTATGCAGCCCACTGAATATGCACAGTAGTGTTTCTCATGCTGGGATCGTCCTCAGCGCCCACTCTGACATCACAGATTTTTAAACTGCTTATTTGGGCTTGAGGAAAGTTTTACAAATAAAGAACTTCCATGGATCAAAAATTCATAATAGAAATAATCATAATTATAGACTCAATCTCTGACCATAAATCCACTTGGAACAATTTAGATGTTGTATGGGTTTACATTTACATGTGTACTTTTTTATTATGATATGGAGGCCTGTTTTGTTTTGTAATACTATTACTATTATATTTTTATGTCTACTTGCTTGTTTATTGTCTTTGTTTGACAAATGTCATAAATAAAATGTTGACCGAAGAAGAGTCATAATTGACCATAATTGACAGTTTTACAGACATCTCTTTTATAATGGTGCTCTATGGGGAAATGCTTTCAGGGCCGAAGGGGAATTTTTCGCTCCAATACTGTGAGTGGCCACTGGGCAAAACTGGAAGCAAGGCTGAGTGGCATCACCATAGCCAGGTTCTAATAGTACATTCATGGGCCAACACTGACATTATAGCATGTGCCAATACTGTAAATACAGTATGTAGACATCACAGTTAAAAAAACCATTCCAGCACTATGCTAATGATTTTTTATCAACAACATAGTGAAGTTCGATTCAACTTGCAACCAAGACTGTTTTAGACCCAACTTAGAGTGTGACATGCATTTTACAGAAAGACTGCTGTTAACTTACATCGTGTAGAACCAAACTCATTCATTACATGAAATGATACAAATCTGGAGGTGCATGTCATGAGTGTATTATGCACTCATGACATTACAGGAAACTACATTAGCAGTGAAGCTCAGATGTTTCCAGTACAAAGGTTAATGGGATTCATAATCAGTGGATTCATTGTTACATTAGAGAGCACAGACACATCTATCACCCTTTAATCAATTTCTAATGAGTTGACACCCAAACTGAATGTGGCACAGGCACTTCATAGCTGTCGTGAAGCCATAGTCTGAATATAAAGCTCTAAATTCATAAGGGTGTCACTGCAGATGTAGGGCTCACTGGATGTAATGAGTGCAGCTTAAATAGAAAGTGTTAACATTAGCTGTGTGACTGTGTTTTGAGAGAGGTTTCTGTAGTACTAAGGTCTAATCATCACATCATGTTGTGTTGAGCATGTGTGACTAGTTTGCGTGGATAGATGGGGGTCCTGAAGTATGACGTAAGTAACAAACCCACCCCAGCCCCCCAACACGCACCATGACCACTTCCGCTCCTTCTCCTCACCTCCACCCCATGTCTAAATTGCGCCGGCGAGACAGCAGGAAGCCGAAGTGGCGTGTGTGCCTGTTGGGGGTGGTGGTGGTGGTGGTGCTGGACAGAACAGCTCCTTGAAATGATGGAAGTATGTTTTTCTTTTCTTCTCCTTTGGACTGGAGGGTAACTCGATTCCCGGTTCCCCTGTTTCATGACCTCCATCCTGTGCTAAAGATTAGAATCCAGACCCAGGCCTGAGTTATAGACTATCCAGACTGTGGGCTGCTGGGTTATCTAACACTGCAGACGCTGAGACAAAACAGCACCAGAGTCGAGAGCACTAGATGACCGAGCTTCTTATGATTCTGTCTTTGTGCTTTGTGCCCAAACCATGATTTAGGGTTTGAGGGAAAACTCGACAACTACTGGCAGCCGCTGCTGAAACAGGAGATTGTGTCAGCAACACGTCTATGCTGTCTTTGAACTGCTGTATTACAAGTGAATGGCTTAGACCCGAACGGTCTTGATGGATATCGACGGAAACCGCAAACAGAAAACAGAACCCCAATAAGTCAACTGTGGGCTGAGCTCCTGTACTTTCTGAGAGTGTGGAGTGATGGGAGTACATTTTAAACACGCACTCGTCTTGGCAATGCCAGCAGAATTAAGATATCTACTCAAATAACAACTTAAATCTGACATATGATTTTTTTCAATCTAATAAGCGTGTTTTCTTCACCAGAGTTATGACACACAGTGTGTCCCTTTTTCTCCATCCATTAGTAAAATGACTAAGAGAGCTGAGTGGTGACCTAAACAAAAAAAACAAAAAAACTTTTACATAACATACATGATACATTCTCACAGCCATTATTAATTATGGGCACTAAACTTTAATTCTTATTTATTACAGCTACCTACATTTCTATGTGAAGAAATATAGCACGTGTCATGTTTAGTTATCCCTGTTTTAGTAAAGACTCAACAAATCCCAACGACAAGTATAGTAATTGATATTCTTTCCTATTTATCTTCCCCTTAAACTGGGTTTGTCCTGCTCGGAGATGTTGTATGGCACAGTCAGGCAGACTGAAATCCTACTAAATTTACTCGGTGCTGTGGCAGAAAGCGGGGGGGAAGATAAATAATGTGGCTGGAGTTGTGAACAGAAACAGCTGAAGCTAGCATGGCCAGCGTGCTAACAGCAGCAGTCCACGAATCTGTTCCTTATACAGCAG
The DNA here is from genome assembly GCF_040436345.1 of Pagrus major. Classification (NCBI taxonomy): domain Eukaryota; kingdom Metazoa; phylum Chordata; class Actinopteri; order Spariformes; family Sparidae; genus Pagrus; species Pagrus major. The sequence goes on from NC_133221.1 coordinate 25,798,083, forward strand.
TTTGTGATACATTTTACTGTCATTCACATCTGTCACTGTCCTGCGCTCACTGCAGCCAAACAGCACCCCACTACATCATTCTAACTCACTGAACCTTGGAGAGCTTCAATCAGTTCAATCAGATTCAACAACGCACAAAGCAATTCCACACTGAAATGAATGGGAAACGATTTTTGGTCTGACTGCAACATTAGGGTGGCCTGAAATGTTCAAATCTTCATTTGTTACATTTCTATTCAAGTTGAGTTTATGTTTAAAAAGATTATGTTTAAATTCAGTGTTTCTCACTAAAACACACTGTGTGTATCTTTGAGCCCAATATCTGTGCTGAATCCAGGTTTGTCCTCCTAATACATATTTTATTACCTGTATCGTTTACACCTATGCTTACTAAAGTCAAGGAGGAAGACTACTAGTTTCCTTGACTTTACAGATGCATGGCTACATAGTGCTAATAGCAGTCAAAAAATCCACAGGGTACCTTTCAATCTTAAGTTAGTTTTCAAACGTTTGCTTTTTTGTTAGTAGAGTGAAGGGATGATTGATCAGATAGATTGGATTATTACATGTAATTAAGATATTTCCTGCAAAGGATTAGGTTAAAACCTTTTTGCCATGATCCGACTGTGATTCATGGTGTTATTTATCTCTTCTACATCAACAGTTCTCAAACTTCATCCTCAGGATGTGCTGATGTGAACATGGTACCATTAGTGATCCATTCACTATTACTACTACTACTACTACTACTACTACTACTACTACTACTACTATTTGGGATTTCTCAATTGTTTACTACAAAGACTTCGTGGTCTACAAGGAAAGCTGTATACTAAAAATATGATCCACAAAACAGAGATAGAACTGTAAATATAAAACACCAGATTTGTAAACAGCAGAGAAATAAACTTGACAACACCCTGACACTCTCTGTCCTTATTCATAATGTAGATGCTTACACTACTTTAGGCTTTTTCAGAGTATTATTAAATGTATTTAGGACTGAATAATTGCCATCCATGTCAATTTGAGAGTGGCAGTTAAAAATAAGGTTTGAACTGAGGCCACCTGTTAAATTATGTAAAGGGAATTGTCAGTGACTGAACAAAATGGAAAATGTTGCACTGCTCGAGGACTTGGAACATGATGCAATATGCAGAGAGTGCATCATTAAAAATTACACATACTGAGGTCTCTCTGATGATGATGCTGCCTATGCACTGGGCCGCGGCAGGCAGTTTGGTCTGTTTTTATTGCAAGTATTTTCAAATGACTCAATTTCTTTCTAATTTCAGCTATTTTTCAGTGTTAACCTGGCAGCATTAACCTGTTTCCAAGCAGTATTTTTTATTTGTTAAGTCTCTGCTGAGGTTTCTGAAAGCACCTTTTTAAGCTGTTCCAGCTCTGTAACCGCAATTTCAATTCAAGCTTCACTGGATTCATTTCTGTTACCTCTCAATTTGTCAAATCTTTATTGGTTTTCATTTTCTCACTTCAATTTTTATGCTTATACTCCCTTTTCCTCCCTGTGGAATTTTGTTAGTTTTCCTACTGCAAAAACTTGATTTTAACACAACTTTTTAAAATGTTATCTCTTCTGCAACTCTGACAGGTCAAACCTCCATGTGTCAACATTAAAGGCTCAGTTAATTTTTGTGACTGTAAAAATTCCAGGTAACAATTGGAGGTTCAAATAAAAACAAAAGATTGTGTTTGTTGTCGTTCCTCATCTTATAATATATAAACAATATGTTTTATAGCTAAATCAATCTTTTAAAGAATTAGAAAACAATAAAAGCTTAGAAATAGTTGTATTATCTACAGTTTCTGCTAGTGTACTACAAGCATGGCGGCCCAGCAGCCCTAATCATCAGGAAAATCATTTTTTTTAAATTTTGGTAAATAGCCTGATGATGACGAAATGAGAAAGGCAGAACTAAACTGTGAGGGAGTGCAGCACCCACACGCCAGGGCTGCCTTGTAATTCATCTTAAAAAAGGAAAATGGTTCCAAGCATATTATGATTAAATGACTTTGCCTTTGTGTGACAAATGTTAAGTGTATTGCGAACTTTGTATGCCACCACTCAGATACTTAGTAAAAACAACTTGAACGAACTCTAAGGTGCAGAAAATAACTCTGTGCTCAGTCTGTTTCTGCACCTGTTCAGCGGCTTCAACAGCAATGGCTTTCCCCAGAGCTATCAGAGCAGCAGAGAGGCTACTCTCCATGTCCTGAGATGTTAATAACTACACAGCAGAGCACTCCACCTCTCCCTCATTTTGTTATTCTCAAACAGGCAGGACACTGCCAAGTTTACTCTCAAAATAGTAACTTGGATAATGCAATTGTAGCAACTTTTTTAAACAAAAGGGCCGTGGATCATTGATCTTTTCTGCCAGTTATGTTTCATATTGTGTTTTAGTGGATTAAAGATACTAGCAAATGATCTGGCATCCAAGTATCATGGTAGTACTTAAACTACAGTAACAGTGGGGCAGCTAAGGTGGAAATACAGATGTAATGGTTGGAAAGCTTACCAGTGACATCTGTTATTTAAGTCCACAAAGGGCCCCTGTCCAAAAAGACACTAGGTTGCCACACTGGCCCTGATCTAAAGATCCTTGCCACAGGGCCCAACAACTTTTATGGGGGAACCCTGATCTAGTAGTAAATTTGGCTGAAAAAGCCCTGTGGTTCAGTTGACGATTGACAGCAGCTTATCATCAGCAGGTTTTCTTTGAATTCTGTTGGCTGGGTTACCTTTCAGTGTACATTTTACTCACGAATTCTACTTCTGAGTTCAGGAAAATTTATGAAATACTACTTTAGACAGGTTTGGACCTACAATCGCACAGCAGGATTGGTGATTTTGTCATCTGAACTGCACCACGTTCCACTCACCTTCATAGTTACACTGCGGCCAGTGCTGTTGTCATGCATGAAGACACGCAACATGTGTGGGATAAGCTGAGGTAGGTAGAGCTTGAACTCTCCACCCAGAGCGACCACAATCTGCTCGATCAGAAGGATAATGGTGTTCTGCATGGGGTTGTTCGGTGTCCAGTACTCCTAAGGTTTAGAATACAAAATGTTGGCATGAATTAGAATAACAACATATTAAGTATTACTTCAAATACTGTCTATGATTTATATAGCATACAAGAAAAACACATTCTGCTACAATACAGTTCCAAAAAGGGATTGAAATGTCCTCAGGCTAATGTACACTACAGAATTTCAGAGCTCTGATATTATGTGAGGATAAGAATTAGTTTACCACCTTACTAAACAACAGTTCAATAATATTAGCAGATCAGACTATGTGGAGGCCAAATTTTCTAGAATGTAAAAAAACTAATAATACCTAAGCTAACGGACAGACACTGTCGCAGTCGGTAATACGTTTGTCCTCAATAAGAGTGACCTAAATCAATGCATCCAATTTCTGAATATAAATTTTTTACAATGTTCAGAAAGTACATCCAAAGCACTAAGTTCAAAGCACTACCTCATCCAACGTTGCTCTCATATAGTACAGACAGTTTGTGTGGGTCTGAGGAATTGGGTCAGAATGTGTTTCCATCGATGAGCTGAGTGTGTGAGAGAGACGCTTGGACAGATTTCTCCGCTGGAAATACAAAACTTTCACGCACCAGAGGCAGAGAGGGAGCGTCACGATACTAGATGGCGCGGAATGGAGACAATTTCCTGTCAACTGGGACGGACATCACGTCCCTGTGTGGCTTATGACACTGTTTTGGAAAATCGAGGCACAGTCACGGTGTACATTAGAGATAATAGCTATTGGAGTTACGGTAGAAGACTTGAAGTCACGCAATACGTCAATCAGTCAATGGGCTTCAGCTGTGAGATCTGGCGGAGGTGTTTTGTCAGGGACCAGAGGTCTCAGGCAGCCCCCAACTTCCTGCTTTCCCTGCCTGTGGCAGCTGACTAGAGAGCGAGTGAGTGTACATCCTGAATGGCTATTCCAGCCCCTCATCTGGATGCAGGAGCTGAGCCGGAGCTAAAATGAATAGATTCTTTGTTTCACCCACCATTTATTAACTCACAGGGACTTAAGGTGCAGTGGTCCAGCTCTCAATTACTTTTCTCCAGAAGGAGTTGCCGCCATTGCAAAAGTGTCGGTAACAGTGTTACCAAGATTCCCATACAAGGACAGTCATATGATATTTTGTGCGTTGTTATTTGATTATGTGCTAGACAAGTGTGTTTGTGCAAGTGCAATGGCTATGGCTTTAACAGTTGTTCCACATCATGTGATAAGGATGAGTCCTCACCAGTTTCCTCTTAAGAATGAATGGAAATGTACATGTTGAAAAGTGTCATTTTTAAAAAACGAGGAATAAAAAGCATACCATCCAAAAAAAAAAAACGGCATGCTTTTTCTGTTTCTCTCCATACAGCAGCTTTTTTAATCTTGTTAGTTAAGTACCACACCACACATGATGCTTACTGGTGTGTGACATGGGGAAAGACTTCATCCAGGGGCCCTGAACGCATTACTCCTAATGAGGAAGGTGGCGAGCACAACTGAGTGCAATTAAGAGTTTGCAGCCGTTTGCCTGACTCACAGGAAACTCAGAGGGGCTGGATGATCAGTGTTTAGGGATTTGGGTTAGGTGGGAGGGTGTTGACACAGTTACTCACTCTGATGAGGGTGAAGATGTCGTCCATGTAGGGGCGGATGTGGATCTTCACAAAGCACACTACCATTCCCATCTGCTGGAAAAGGAACTGTAGAACAAAAAGAGCACAGAAAGAAAAAAGAGTAAGAGATTTGCTTTGAGAATAACCGATGGCCTCTTTTCTTATAATCTGTAGTGCTACGTACCTCTCGGATACTGGCATCACAGACCCGGATGACATTGAGGAAAGTGGGCATGACCTGGGGCAGGAACTGGACACACTTGAGGCCCAGAGACTTAAAGATAAAGGTGACAGCCTGGACCACCATGGTGTGGTGGTTGGAGAGTGAAGGGTCTCTCAGGATGCGCATCAAAGTGACGATTGCCACAGCAGGGTAGAACTCATCCAGGGGCAGGTTGCCCATGTTCACTAGCATCTCACTGGTGCTGTAGTCCGCTGCGAGGAGGAGAAAACAGAGGGACTCAATTCGATTTTAGTGAAAAATTTAACATACAAAACTTGCAACATCTCTCACACTTGAGGAAGAAATGGTTGTATAATGTGGAATGAACCAGTAGTTGTGATCATATTTTTCTTGAATCTCTTTGCCCTGAGAAAATCATTGTTAAGGGTCAAAGGCTTAAACGAGTAGCACACAAAATTGTGACTCAAGAAGCTTTTTGTTAACCTTGAAATGCCAGTCCTGACCAAACTAAGAAACATCTTGTCCATCCAGAGAGCCAACATGCATCGAACAGGAGTAGGGTACTACCTAAACAGATCTCAATATGCTAGATATATAGAATGTTTCTGGTGGTAACACAAGTTCACAAAGACTGCTCAAATGCAGTCTAGTGTTAGTCCTGTATTCAAAAGAAAGGGTGGTTGGATTTTTGGAGGTAGAAACTTTTCCTTTTCTTTAAGCAGTACAAACACTTCCAGCTCAATTCTGAAGAATCAAAGCCGTCCATTTAAACTACGTGTGCATTTCCAAATATGATCATACCACCATGAGAATTTGAGCTATTGTACAACTATAAATCCAATTCCAACTATAACTTCATCAGTCTAACCCTTGTGACTATGTAGGACAGAAGGGCTATGTCGTCATTAGTCAGGCAATAATTCTCCAGTGTGTAAGTTTGAGTATATCAACTGTGATTTATTGCATCCCAGACACACACCCCCACAATCCAAATCAGCTCCCCCTTCACAGTACATGTGGCTGAAAATGTGTCTGGTGCTGGCTATAAACTTGAGCTGATGGGAGCAGAGAGCTGATATTGTTGGCGTGTTGCTGCTGGCTGCTTGTCAGTTCCGGCTCTTACAATTATAGCAGTGGAAAACAAATTGTACTAGGATTTCTGCTCTTTTTTAATTTGATGAAGCTTGATTGAAATATTTAACGACTTTTCCGCTGTGTGTTTAGTCTTGTTTAAACCCCAAGAACAACTATGGAAAAAATAAACCCCATTTGCCAACAGTACGGTTTCCCTTTTGGGTTACGATGATAGTGGTTAACATGCTTATATAACTTCTGGTCGTGTCTGAGCACGCGAGTAGAAGATATGCATGAACATTACAAATGAGGTAACTGAGAAGTACATCATCAAACATGGATGTTCTGTCCTACACAGAATTTGCATTAAATGCAGGGCTGAGTTTAGCACCTATGAGACAGCTGCATTGGAACAAACCTGACTCAAAGCGTTCCCATCCAACTAAAGGAGTTGAAGTTGGGTCAACTTTTAGCACAACACAATGCAACGTCACTCATCAACACACTGCTCTGGTGTATCAAAGACGTGCTAGCTCACACATAAGGAGTGACACTTCGGAGTGACTGTTCGCCTCACGATCCTAAAAACAGAGGATAGGATGACAGTGTTGTAAAAAATCCAACTCATGGATCTAAAACTCAAACCAGCCATCCTGGATTGCATTTCATCTGCACATGAGAACCTGAAGAAACGCGTTCACATCAAGCTTTTTCTTTTAAAAAGTGACAGTTTTGGTCTGAACAGCCAGTAATTCTCACTTTTAAACTAAAATTTGATCATTGCCATCCGCAATAGCCTTTTCAGAATCACCCCAAAGTGTGGGAGAATGTGAGGAGACATGCGATGGTTTCAGCTGGTGTGCCCAGAATTAGACTGCACAATTTTTAACCCAAGCAACAGTGGTGGTCTTTTAAGCACTTCCAATACATATATCTTTTTAAAATAAGTAGTTTTATTAGTGCTTTTTTCTGATTTGCAATGCAAATGGGGTCAGTCTGTCCATTCATCTCTGCAGAGCTATTGAGTTTTACAAGGCATCTGAGAATACAGACGTCTGGTATTCAGCATTTCACTGGCCTTCAGCAGGGGTACAGTTTCAGCTGCTCCAGTTGTCTCCCTCAAGACTCTCGGCTGTAGACATAACAGATTGGCACAGCGCTTGCAGGCTAAAGAGGGTAGCTTTGCTTTTGGATCTTTTATTATCCCAGCCTTCACCAAGTCTAGATTAATGACGGTGATAGATGGCTACACGTGTGTACCTTTACAGCCTGCAAACAGGCATCAGTGTAGCTGAGCGAGGCAGCAGTGCTGCAGTTATTCAGGCCTCGGCTGTGTGGGAAAAGACATAATAACAGATGTAAAAACAGCAACATACTAAGACGGCATACGCACTATTTCATCAGTTTTATGACTCTCACGTTCTGTACTGACGTGATCGGTCTCGTTTTAAGTCAGGTGAGGAGCTGGGCCGAGCCAACGACCTCCCACATGAGAAAACCATGCTGTCAGATATTTCTAGTGCTCCAGACGCTGACCCTGACAAACCTGCCAACAGATCTACAGCCTCCAATTCTGGTCACAGTCCATTTAGCCGGAGAACAAACTGGTAAAACTATTCCCATATTGTCCAAGGTCACATTCTGAGACACATGACTGGATTAGACAAGTGGAGACCTGCATTCTCAATACACAATGCACATGACGAAAGACAGATGAGCATTTTTTATTCTGATTGTTATGACTTTTCAAGCTCTCCAGAGGATGGCAGGCTTTAACTGTGAGCATCCATCATAAGAAATGTCAAAATCTCCTGAATTTATTATGAGAATTTCTGTAGTTAATTGCAGTCCGCGGAGGATACAATTGTTTTTTTTTTTCAGGCGGGGGTGTTTCAAAGGGTTTTTTGGATAGTACAGCTCAGAGAGATGACAGGAAACAGGATGAGCACGGGGGGATAACATGCAGCAAAGGGCCACAGCCTCTGTTCATGGGGCGCACACTCTACCAACTGAGCTACTGGGGCGCCCCGATAAACCCTTATGTTCTGGTGGCACTGTGGCCCTTCCATAAGTGCTACTCTTACGATTAACTTAACAGGTTTTACCACTCAACTAGTAAGTCTCTAAAAAGGGCAGAAACATGTTATTTCTCTCTTACTGTGGCAAACAATAAAGCTGATTGGGCTGCTCACTTTGAAGCTTTAGTGAGAATTACCCACGAATATCCAGAGCATTCGTTGGACTGTTGTCAGTCTTTTGCCTCTTTTTTTAGTACAGCTGACGCAAGGTATTTACTCTTCCAAAAGTAAAGTAAAACAATAAATAATTTAATAATGGAGCATGCAAATACTGATTTGGACATTGATCATCATGGCAACAGAAGAAGCTTTGACTCTTCAAAGCATTCTGGCCAGCCCTTTATCCTTGATTAAGAGCCAAAACAACCTGAGGTTCCAACTGCCAAGGTAACAAAATCCCTCTATGGTTCCTTTTTGGCACACACAGCTCTTGATTGGTTCTCATAGTTTGTGACAAACGTATTGTGACAAAGGTTACAGAGGTAGAGAGTGATGGTAAAACATTATGTATAATATTAGACATCAGTGTTTGACAGAAGGATGAATGATTCAGCTGATGTGGATAGACACGTCTTTCTAAAGTGGGTCAAGTTAAATTAAATATCTCTCCTCTAAAAGATCCCCTCCAGTTGCAGTAGTTATATTTCCCTGTGAACTGGAATGCCCTTCGTCCTGGAGGTGGTAATTTTGTGTGTAGAACAGAAAGAAGCAAGAAATTAGACCCTGAAAAACAAAGGCTCCAACAAATTGAAAACCAAAGCCATAGTTGCTGTTGACTTTCCAAATGCAGGGGCAAGACCTCTAAAAATTGTGTTTTGTCTTGAGCTTGTAGACATATCACTTCACTGCACTCCTTTTCTAATTAGCTGTAGATTTACGAAATGTAAAACAGCCAAGCTGTAAAGGATACTCATAAGTGCTTTGGACCAGACAGAATATCACTGGTGTATGTGAGCCAGAGTCAGCAATTCAAATAATTGAAGATGAAATCAGTTCCTCTCTAGAGTGATCGCATTCTAACCAAAGAAAAAATTGTGCTGTGAGACTGCAAAGGTGTTTTACCCACACCGCTCATCCACTAACGGAGAAAAGTCAGTAAGTGCATTCATGTTTAAATGTGCAACCATGTATCAAGATCACACCTGCACAAATGGTTACTGTGCATAATTAAATATTGTTCAATTCAGTGAGCGATAAAACGTCCAATATTGCTCTGAACAGCTGCTTTATTTAATTTATAATCTGAGACTCTCATTCTTATTCACATAAGATGTTCTGCGGTACTAAATCATTCATGAATCTGACAAAAATGTATGCAATTCAATCTCTAGCTGACATTTGATAAATCCAAATGTTGCAGAACAACTTATTTAGCAAGTTATTACCCACTGCAAATGCCTTGTTCTATATCTCTGACGCGTTTACTAAATGACATTTACATGCTTCTCTAAAATGCAAACTGCCACTTCATAAGTTTTGTGACCTTTAGAACCAGACTTGTTTGTTCCACCGTGTTACCTCACAGTCCATCTCTTAGAAGTGTGTACTGCCTAGGCTGCCTCTTGCCAGACTTCCTGGTTTGATCTGATATCTATATTTATGTAGAGACACCCTAAATCTGTTCTTAATGTGTCCAAAAATCTCAACATGTTTTGGGAGAGGTTAGAGGGAAAACGGTGTCAGAAAAGGCTATTGCAATACCATGCCTCAGTGGAAACAAACTAGTTTTTTTAATTACTATCTTAACACAAGAGCTATAACAGCTGTGAAACATGAAACAAGAACAACCAGGGCCAAGGCCAAAATATTACCAGGACTCTTTACAATACTAGTATTATACCAGTATTCATAAGGCTCTCTCTCTCACACTCTCACTGTTGTACTGAAAATGTAATCCTGCTGTAACTTTGAGGAACAAATAAAAAGCTGAACTAATCCATGTTCTTTTTCTTTGAACATTTACAACACAAATTGCTCCCAAAACCATGATGGGTAGTAGTGATCACAGGCCTACCTGAGTCCTGACTGGACTTGGACTCTGAGAGACTGACGGCGGAGGCATCACGTGATTGGTCAATCATGCCGATGTTCACCTTGTGCTTGTAGGGGTCCAGAGCTCCGAGGAGACCCAGCACACGGATAGCCTGTAAGAAGCACATCATACACACATTTAACAATCCTTCAATGAATGAATTTTGCCTTGCACTGGAACACAACTCTGACAGCACAGAAATCTTCATTTAGACTTGACTTTGGTTTGACCACCAATGTATAGAAATGCAAAAAGAGGAAATGGAGGACTATCACCTCTTTATTGCTTTGAATCTCTGTTGAGGTAGCACATTTAGCCACTTTAGGACTATTTGGAACACAATGAAAATGTGAATCAACAACAGACATGTGAAGTGTATTGCATGATTGGTCTGAGAAGCCTCTATCTATATTGTGTTTTTTATGATTGAGCTCCCATTGGAATCACTAGTAAATGTTGTAATGCAATTCCAAGCTGACCATTACTACTTTCCCTTTAAATGCAATGCAACTTCAAAGTTTCTGGCAGTTGCTGATTTAATGCCATAATAAGCTGCATCCCAAATGCCTGCAGGAAATGAACACTAGCATAGCTAAATTTTCATAGTGTAGCCTATTAGATGAACTTAACTTCTGTCTGCACTGCACATTTTCCTCACAGTGGACAGTGTTCCAATGAGGCTTCATTTGCTCAGCACAATTAAGTCAATGAAATCATCCACAAGACAAACTACTTGTGTCTGTTTGCCTACATTGCTTACCGCCAAGCTAATTACAACCTACAACATCAACGGTATCGCCTACCTAGAAAGATGTTTGGATGAAAGGCACATAATATTCTCAACATGATGACACTAATCAAAAAGTTAATCTAACATGTAACAAGGTCAGTTATAGTTGAGTAATGTGTGTAAACATGCCGCAGTAGGTTTTAGTGGTGTTGCATGATCTTCGAAATGAGCTACAACTTAACGGTGCACATGCGCGCTTCATAGGCTCCAGTATTTAAACAAATAGCACTACACCTGTAGTTGGACTGGCTAGCTATGTGTGCCTCAGAATCTCTATAAATGGACCTGCCCCTGAAGCATACACATATAGACAGGCATTACAAATGTTTTTGCTTTTTTTTCAAGGCAAGGAAAATTCAATATTCCAACAGGGAATGCCAACTGTGTAAAAAGGCACATGATGAGAGAAGGAGAACAAATCTGGACCAAAAGCAGAGTTAAATAGTTTGAATCTATGGAACATATTTTGGAAAATTTAGATGTATTTTATCATTTTATCATATCATCATATTCATTTTTAACAGTATTTATTTTACATTTTCATCAAAAAGTTGAGTTAAAGTTTGTGTTTTGTTATTTGACAATGGAAAATTATTCCTTAATAGTTATTTTTGGTGACATATAGTTATTTATTGAGTAGATCTTCATAAACCTTTGAGTAGTATATTTCTGAACCCACCCATTACTCTCTGCACCACCCACTACCACTAGTAAATTCCCAACCTGTGGGAAACACCGCACCCACCATGCACAGAGACAATGCTCGCTCTCTGAGACTCATGTAATGTGGCAGGTGAGGGAAGAAACTTTGACAATTATCACTTACATCACAGCTCAGGACTTAGGAAAAAGTTCCATATAACTGTGGAAAACATGGATAGCCTCATACTGTATGTATTCATGTGACTATAACTCTCCAGTCAAAGTCAATAAATCCAAACAGACCTTTATTTGTTTAGTATATGGTGACAGGTAGAGTTTCTGGCCTCATAATGAGTCACTAAACGACGGAGTTGGGTTCACATTGCCGCTAAGAAACCTGTTGGGAAAACGAAGAGTTAGGAGCCAAGATGGAGGCTCCTGTGCATACCTCTCTCCTGATGCCCTGGTTTTGCTCTGTCTTGAGGAAGTTGAGCAGCACCTCCAGAAGGGAAGGGTACTTGCGGTAGGGCTCCACCACATAACCTGTGCTAGCCACCTGCTGGCCCAGTGTCCACAGCGCCACCTAGGGGAAAGTCAGAGGCAGAATCTCTTTGAACAACGCCACTCATGGAAGAGCATGATGAGTAATGTTTGGGGTGCACTGTTTTTTGCATTATTACCCAACGAGCCTTTCAATAAACTATACCTATTAAACAAACAGTTGTTGTAATCCTGTTTGCCCGTACCTGCCATCAATTCAAACTAATTGTCAGGCCCATATATTAAAAGGCATTGGTAAATACTTTTGAATGATCCCATCCTGTGTCAGCTCCTGGCACACAATTCTGTTTAAACAGGAAATACTAGAGGCACAATGTCAAAATGCTTTCTGAGTGACTTTAACCGTTTCCAGAAATCAAATCCAGTTATGTTTACAAGAATAGACATGATGTATTTATTGTACCCAAGAAATAAATATTATTTAGAACTTGGAGTAGTGCTGAAGAGAAATTAGTACAAGAAATGTGAACCAGATGCTCTTTTTCGGGACGAACTGTACCTGTCGTTTGGCCAATGAGGAGGAGTCCTGCAGCATGTCCATGATGATTGGAAAAAGCTCGTCCATCCACTTCCTCATCTCCAGGCCGCTCACCTGATGGCGCCAGAACATTGGACAGATTATGACATTTACTCAGTTTTGATTTGCTCTCCTGTGTCAGTCCTAAGACTTCAAAAATCATTTAAGGGATTGAATAATTACTTTTTACATTACAAAAAGAGATCCATAGCCCTTTTGTGTAGAATTTTGACATCATTTGACATTATCAAGTATTTGTCTAATAATTCTGATGGCAAGCTTTTGTTTGTGAGAATTTGCTGTCTATGTGTTGTTTTCTGTCCATTCATGTCTGTGTCCCTGGTCAGATTTGTTAGGGCAGGGGCGATGCAACATTTACTCCAAAATCAGGATTTTGCAAATCTACACATAGAGCCTTGAAGCTTTACACATCTTATATTTTTTTACACTTATGTAACGTCTATTGTATTCCCTACATTTTCTTGGGTCTTCCTGTGCTGGTTCATGAGCAGCTGGGCTTCTGTCTCTTCCTGCACTGAGTAAACCCTGAGCACTTGGAGCATCTGAGCATCTCCTGCACTCTGTCTGAACTGCATATTCTGAATCCCTGTAACTGGGCTTTCCTGACACCACCTTCGAACCACCTGGACAGGGTGGAGCAAGGCACACATTCATGGGTGGGGCTCTACTTTCTCTCAGAAAAGGACATGCTCAGGCTGCTTGACGGAAAAAGTGAGTGACGCCAAAAATGTAATTATATGCACAGGATAGAAGATTCTGCTTAGACGTACTGGGTAGAGAATCAATATGATACACAGGCTAACACTGTCCCCATGAAGCCAGCCTTACCTGAGCCAACTCGCCGATGGTTGCAAGGACACTAATGACCACTCCAGGGTTGGGGTCTGGGTCTTTCAGCTTGAGGATGAGAGCCTGCAAAAGTGAAAGGTAACAGCGTCACTTAATACATTGGGCCCCAGTGATTACTTTAAATTTCATAATCAGAAAAACATTTCTTTATGAGCTTTAGCAATTAAGATTGTAATGGACTTAAAAGTCTTCAATTGATTTAGGCATGAGGGACTGTTGAAAGCATGAAAAAAAGGTAAAATTTCTATTTCACACATAAACAGATCCTTGTCAAAATCTGCTGCCTACATCACCCATAGTGCAACTCAACCAACAACAGTTCAGTGGAATATTCATGTGTGTTACGCTAGTAGCAGCTAGACTCATACACCCAGATTTTTTAAAGAGAATTTTCAAACTTGAAGTCTTCAACTGATGCTACCTCAAATAGCATCACTACTTCTTTTATCAGATTATGTGGAGCTTCCTCTGAAGGAACAGAAGGCTTTATCCAACTTCGTCTTACATATGCAAAAGGACTTCTCACACTCATACACCTTCACAACGGAGAACCAGCAGCGTCGTACCTTGAGGATGGGCTCCATATAAGGCCGTATGAGGCGGGGGGCGTTGGAAACCAGGTGACCGAGCATACGGGCACTCTGCTCTTTGTTCCTGCCGACACCACTGTGCTCCAGCTCAGTTAAGATCTGAAAAAACACAAAACAGAGTATAAATCTTAATGAGGTTGATTCATAGTGCAAATAATAGTGTTATGGAAGCAACACCAATCTGAAAACCTTCACTAAGTCTGACGAAATGCTTTGAGTTTTTTAAGCTGTACACAATAATGTGGCTTTTGCTGCCCTCTAATGGTATCTTACCAAAACAACAGACAAAAAGTGATCTTTACAAGCAGAAGAAATGTGTTTTAAAGATGTGTGTGATTATTAAAATCTAAATTACTTTGTATTTGGTTTTTTTTTAAAGGCAACATCAACGAAACAAATGCTCTATTATCTATTCGATTAAAAGCCCCTACACGGTAAGTGATTACAGCATATTTCAATCTATCTTGATGGGAATAAGCTTTTAGCTTAAGGAGAAAAGGAGAAAAATGCCAAAAAGTGGCAATAAGTAGGTATTTCAATGTTTTCAGTTGAACAATTTAATAGTAAAAAAAGACTAAATCAATTTAGGGCATTCAACGCAACAAATCATTCAACTACGCATATTGTGCTATCTGTTGTGCCTCTCCTACCTGGATGAGCATCTTGCGTAGGAAGGGCATGACAAATGCAGGGTTCATGCTGCTCAGACGTCCAATTGTGCAGATGGCCAGCTCTCTGATCTCAAACACCTCATCGTTCAGTGCAACAAACAGCGCCTGCAAGTTCTCAGCCTGGGCAAGGTGGGCGTCGAATCGTTCATCTAGAGATGCCAGCACACAGTATCTAATGTCTGGATCTGTAGGAGAATGGGGACAAGAAAAAGTCACACATATTGAATCTTGGGTCATTACAGCTGTTAACAGGTGTGAAAAAACAAAGTTTTTCTTTTTATCAAATGCAGATTCTTGCAAAGTCTTGCAATGATCTTTATATATTATTAGCTTAAACAAAACTGCAATACTCAACACATCCACATGGTTCTTCCACCCTTTTACCTGGGTCAGTGATGCCAACAACTAACAGCTTGCTGAGCACATCTGCAACGACCTGCACAGCGGTCTGGCTGACAACGTGGCCACTGATCAGGTGGATGGAGGGCGTCAAGAGGCGTGAGCAGGTCCGAGCCGCCTCCATCCGGATTTCCTTGTGTTCACTGTTCAGAAAGTGATCAGCACAGTGGCGCACAAACTGGGTGAGGGAGTGACCTGGTGAAAGAACAAAAGAGTTAGTTAACATTTACCCACCATTAGCTTCAGGACTCTTTACTTTTTATCCAGACAGGACCATTTTGCTTATTCAAATGGTCTGGGATTATAAAGTTGGTGTAAAGAGCTAGAAATATTCCATTACCCATAACAACACCTGTTCTGTAGTGCAGTGTCACTCCAGCTTATTTTAGCACTTAAAGGCAAACCTACACTACCACTGTTCTGTTTGAGCAGTAATTGTTTCATCCCAGAGTGCTGTATGCAGATAATGTTGGAAAATATTAAGCAAGTCAGCTTGGTGACTGAATATGAGTCAAATATGAGTCACCCCATATTTGAACTGAATTTCCCCTCAAAACACCTCATCAACGCAGCTTCTTATTATTCCTATTCAACAATACCTTTAATAAACACAAATGCTGGTTGTATTTTGAGAAACGATTTAAGTAGTCTTGATTGTAAAAGTAGCTTTAAAAATGCTTTATACTTTAGAAATACATAGTCATGTAATGAGTTGGGCCCAGGGGAGCAAAATACATTTGCAGATTAAAACTATTCTATGAAAACATTTTAAAATTGTATTGCTTGTCACTGCTAACATATTACATGTGGTGTCAAAAGCCACTGCAGTAAACAGAAATATTAACCTTCTGTTTATACATTTATTTTAGCTTCTTTAATCACATTCCTCACCTAAAAAATACAAGGCAATAACTCAATTTGAAAGGCGAATGAGTTCAAAACAAATAGACAAGTTTTACAGGGAAATGAACAGAGCTATCTGTTATTTGATTCAGTGATATGCTATCTAAAGCTGTTTGGGTCCAGTCCAGAGTACTGCTAAAAACACCCATCAACACAACCACTTCAGACATTTTTGCAGTTCACTTAATCTTTTCTTACAGACCATGTGCTCCCCCCCGCCCCCTTGTGGCTCCAGTCTTATATCTGATGGTTTATGTTTTTGATTTAAAACCAAAACACTTCTTCTCACACCCAATGTGCAGTGTGAAGGCAGCAAGGCAGTAGTTATTTCTTTTCATGATTTATGATTTTTTTATGGGGCTGTAATGCTGCGACCCACATTTAAAAACCATCATTTTTGCTTCTGAAAGAACTAAATTTAAAATCAATCAACTGATGGAGTTTGGTCTGTTAGAAGAGAACTGGAGGTCTGTGTTTTTCTCTGCCGGTGAAAGAAATAAACTTAAAAATAAAATATGATAGTCATGCTTCAAAGCTGTGTCTTGTAAGGTACTTGCCTTCAAACTCAAAGCTTCCCAGTGTGCGCAGGGCCAGTGTGATGCTGCCTACATCACTGGCCTCAGGGATGTTTGTGAGGCTTGGCGAGGCCAGCTGGTGAGCCAGGCCTTTGGGCATGCCGGGGTGACGCAGCGGCTTGTGCATCAGCACCAGGGAGAGCATCTTCAGCAGACCGTCCTGGATGTCCTTCTTCAACTGGGGGATTTGACGGCTCAGGTCGTACAGCACCGCCGTCAGTGCAGGACTAGATGAGCAGAACACAATGGGCAAACAACCCAATATCATTGACAACATCATCTTTAGATGAGGACAAAGAAGCATGTTGTGGTATGTTAACAACATATAGAACAATCCAAAAAAGTCAAAGGCAAATCCTTGTTTTTGTTGAATAATTCAGGGTGATTCTGTCTTACCTGAGGCCCACAGCCAGCATAGGCTCTAGCAGCTCCTTGATGTCTGGTTGGATGCTTGGACCCATGGCTCTGGAGAGCATGCTGATACAAGTGAACACTGTGGCGTCCACCTGCATGGTCTTCTGCCTCCTGTACACATTTCCAGACCGGAAAGTGAAAAAAATACATGCACAAATTGTAAGTCTCTTTCCGTTTCATAGACAAATACTACCCCAAAAATACATTCTACACTCAGATCAAGTGACATTAAACTAGCCATTGGAGACTGAGGAGGGCCTCATCCAATATAGAACTACCAAACTACAAAAACTACACAACAAGAATGATGCTTAAAGTTTGTGAAGCAACTATGATATCTGAGCCTTATGATACATAAGTCACACAATAATTATTAAAGTACTAAATGACAATAAATGACAATTCAAACATATTAATATCTTGATTTGAAGGAATATAATTTACAGTATCTACAGACAAAGTTATAAACACTGACTTGTGTGCAAAGTCCTTGGGTGGCAGGGCAGCCTTGATGATCTCAAGGACCTTGGAGAGGTACGGCTGGATTTCTGCCCTGACAGCCACCACTAGCAGCCCCAGGGCCTGGAAGGCTGCCGTTCTCTCCTTCTCCTTCTTCAGACAGCCCAGCAGGTAGCCCATTGTGTCTGCCAGGTACTGGTCTACACGGTGGATGGAACAACCACAGTACAAATGATGAAAAGCAGAAGTAGGGCTTTGTGTAGGCCGCAATTTGACTAGGAGAAACTTGAAATAGGGTATTACGGCAAAGCACAATGACATCAGGACAGAGGAGACCAAAACGTATCGGTCATGATTCCTTTACATTTCGTGCCCAGGGGATATCATGAATTGAATGCACAGCTGCATGTTACTGAAAGAAAGATGGATTCAAATGGATTACATTCAATCATCCCACCTGTGAAGATATGTGGCTGGAAGGCAGCCAGCCGTGGCAGCAGGTTGAGGATGGTCATCTGGATTAGAGGGTTTTTACTGGTCCTGTATTTCAGCACCCACCGACACACCTGGACAGAGCACACAATAAAAGCTTGTGTCAACTGGGATTTATCTGGTGCTCCAAACAGCACTGGCCTTGTGTTGCTGACCTTGTGACATATTTGTTAAATCTCTTCATGGGTAAATATTCTTACAGCTGACTAGTCAAAGGGCTGCAAAAACAATTATTGTCATTGTTGATTAATCTGTCTCTTATTTTCTCGATCAATTCGTTGTTTGGCCTATAAAATGTTGAAGAAAAAATGTTGATCAGTGTTTCCCATCTTCAAATGTCTTGTTTTGTCCACAACCCAAATATATTCAGTTCACTGTCATAGAGAAGTAAAGAAGCCAGAAAATACCCACATTTAAGAAACTGGAATCCGAGAATTTACTTTTTCCTTCTTATAAAAATGACTCAAATTAAATATCAAAATAGTTGGTAATTAATTTAAAAGAAGACAACTTATGAATTAATTTCTCACTAGTCCTATTAATCAGTTTGTACTTGGCCTTCATGCTTCATGGACTGTTGGGTACATAACGTTTCTTCTACAACAGTCTTGGAAAATTCTAGAGAAGAGATCAGAACGGCTCATTTAATTTTAAAATGTAATTCCATTTCTTGTTTTTACTGTTGTCAAAGATACTTTAGACTACTTTTTTCCTCACATTTACAGATCACCAGTAAGTAAGTAAGTAAGGTTTATTTATATAGCACTTTTCACAGATAAAAATCACAAAGTGCTTCACAATAAAATAAAATACAACAGTAGAAACATAAAAATACAATGAATAAAACAATTTAAGACATTAACTAAAAGCCTGCTTAAATGAAAAAGTTTTCAGCTGTTTCCTAAAAGAGTCCACAGATTCGGAGCATCTTAGAGAGAGAGGCAGGGCATTCCAAAGTTTGGGTGCCACTGCCTGAAAGGACCGGTCACCTCTGGTCTTAAAATGGGTGTGAGGGACCACCAACAATCTCTGTACATTACAGTACATTAAGTACGCCATCTAACACTTATATGCTCACACTAGGAACCAAAACAAAGTGCTGGATCCAAGACTGAAGTGAGTTTGAATAGTCAGCTTAACCACTGTTGAAGCAATCATTCAAATCATTAAATTAGAAGTTGACAAAATGACAGGAATACTCTATTTTGTGATGCATTCCAATTTAACAACACTGTCGTCCAAAATGCTGCATAGTTCAATGAACACCTCTCTGGCAGTCTAAACAAAAACATTCATCGTTTACTGCCCTAAAACCCAAACTCTCACCCTAGCCCTCATTTTGGAGTGAAACTTCATTTTGACGGCAAACTAATGAAACACAAGCGAGTGACATACGATGGAGATGGCTGAGGCAGAGTAGGAGACGGATTCTTTTACCCCATGGACAATGTTTTTTCTATTTTTGTCTTCACTGACGGCACATACTGTACATATAAGCGTATAGCTGCAGAGTTTGATGGCACATTTATGAAGATATCCTTTATCATTACACAAAAGGTTAATAAGAACTGCAGTGTTCACAGTAGGTAGCACAGCACTGTCCTGATTGCAATGACAATACGTTTAGTTTCAACCACTTGGTAAAATATAAAAATGCATTGGCATGGTATGAATTTCTTCTAAAGCCAAGAAAATAAATGGAATAATATAACAAATGTCAGATCAAACAACTGTTGCATTCTTGGAAAAGCCAGACCTCTGCTGTAAAATCTACCTGGTCGAATCGCTCCTCCATCAGCTCACGACAGTATCGACTCTCCACCAGCGAGCTCTTGGCAGGTGCCGGTGCTGCTCCGAAGGTGAGGAAACCCTGCGGTGTGCTGTAGCCCAGCAGGCCCAGGAGGGCGTTAGACTGCTGTGGCTGCACCGACTGGAAGCTGGTGAAGGGTGTGATGTGGCGGGGCTTGGTTCCAAATCCCATCAGCTCCTTGCAGTACTTGTCATGGACCAGCTGCTGCTGTGTGATCTCCTCCATCTCCTCACGCATGCGCTGTTGTAGAAACAAGGAATGTGAGAGGAATGTTTTGATCGCGGACGTGAGAATGTTTCCACAGTGGACTCAGCCCTCACCTCTCCCTCCATGCTGCTGATGCGAACCAGCTCATTGAGGATCAGAAGAGCACCGTGGACCCTGTCGTCACGATTCATCCCTTTCTCCTTGGCCAGAGTCTCATCGAAGCCTTTCTCTGCCTCCTCAAAGGTTTGCTGTCAAAGAAAACACAATCACTCATGTTGCTTATTACAAGGACATAGCATACAACACATCCTGAAGAAAGATGCGTCTTTCTGAACTCTTACCTTGTACCACTGTGGTTTCTGCATTTCCTTGGTCTCCCTCTGTGTGGTGAGGATGAGACAGGCTCGCAGTGCAGATACAGCTCCTTCTCGGATGGCCTGCTTGGGGTCCCATACTGCGTAAAAGATGTTGTCAAAGAAGGGCTGCACTTGCTGGAAGAAGAAGGTGGGGGCACTCACAGCCAGCTCCCTCAACACCAACACCTGAGAAAGACATAAATCATTTTTAAGGGTGGTCATTACTTCCCTTCTGTGGGTTTATATGTCAGTATTGTGCTTTCAGACATCAGTGAGAAGTTATAATATCATTACAGGGCTTGTATAAATGTGAGGATGCTAAACCACACATTACTAATGAATGTTTGTAAATGAGAAAAAATTGTCAGAGACAGAGACAAGTGCCTCACCAGTGGAAAATCTTTGGCATTCACCATCAAACAATTAAGTTTTGGAAAGCTGTCCACAGAAATATCAGTGATCATTTTCCTTTAGACACTCACTCATGTATTAACTCATAACTGGTTCCACATATTTAAAAAGTGCCCAAGGTAGAAAAATCCATCACAAAAAACAAACAAATTTGATTTGATCTGTGTTTCTATTGTTGCATTACTGCCCTGTGCTTTGAGTTTTCATAATGCACTCCTCACTGCATCAGAGAATAATTGCAGATAAGATAAACAAGGCTACAGTGTAAGTTGGTCACATCTCACTGTACTGTTCAGCAACAGTCAAGGCCGCAGTGCAATGGGCCATTCCCGAGTCAAACTGTCCTTGGCCCTCATCTCCACCACACATAAACACCACCATAAAGCGGTGTTATTTCAACAACAAACAACACAGTTCCTGCTATCTGCTGTTCACTTACTGCAGCATGGCGTCGTCCTTCATTTCTGTCTGCTCCCAGCCACTCTAGGGCCCTCTTCACCTCAAACTCCACATACTCAGCGGTAAAGGTGTCCCCTGCCATGGACAGGTGGCCCATGGCTTTAGAGGCCATCTCCATCACCACGGGGTCGCTGGAGGGCAGCAGGTTCCGCAGGTAGTTGGCAAAGCGGCTGATCCTGGTGGCATTGCCTCCCTCGACTCCGATCAGACTCACTGGAAGAAATCAATTGAGAAGATACTGTTTCACACATACACTGTGAAAACTTAAGTGACATACATCCACAGCAGAAACTTATCTCATGCTAATGGCAAGTAAATCAAAAGTTGATGTAAACATTAAAATTTGGTATTTTAATGTTTACAGCTTACCTATGGCAAGAATCCCTCCTTTCTTCTCATTCACATCAGAGCTGGATACCAGCTCAAATATGTGGTGGTTCAACTCATCATAGAATGTGGTGGCTTCATCTTGGCTTAACTGTGGGGGGAACAAAATCAGTGTCACAAATACCAGAAAGTAGGAAAAGCATGACTTAAGAATGCAACTTGTAATAATACCAATAATAAACTACACAAAAAAAGGTCCCTGCTCATTTTATGAAACATTTATAACCAAAATGAAGTATGGATACATAACCACACCTGAAACAGCGTTAACAGCTGATCACTCCACAGCTCTTGATGACAACAACACTCTGACAGTTTACAGTATACTGGAGGGATATCCTCATGGCAGATTTCTATTACATCCAGGTTTATTTTGATCGTACCTCTCTGAGCTCTGTAGTCACATAGTGCTGCAGATCTTTGGCAGATTTCGCTCTGGTGTCTTCATTTCGACTCTTCAGCCCACTGACAAACTGTTGCAGCACAGTGGCTGTGCCTGACATGATCACCATGGCCTGGTCTGCAAGAACACAAATAAAAGGGACGTGCTTTCACTGAAACGTTCTGGGCTATCAAATTAAATGCAACGATGAAAAATAAAGAATAAGAAGTACCGGTATAAATACCATACTTGTAAAGAATAGTTGTCCTAAATAATTTACATAGGTCAATGTTGTTGTTAGCTGAAGCTTAGCTAGCTAACGTGTCTGGTTAGCTAGTAAAACAAACTGTCAGCCTTGCTCATTAGCAACAAACCAAGCAGAGACACCACACTCGGCTAACGAAAGGTAGCATCATTTACATCTCTAGCACAAAACTGACACGTCTAACTGGTATAGGTCAGGTACAGGCTAATTCAGAGCCTTATAAGTGTATCATGCTGGTTTGTTTAGCAGACGTTAGCTAGTGCTAACGTTAAGCTATCTAGTGTAGCAAACCGCTAGCCAGATAGCAAAGTCGCTTTGTATCACTTACGTGTTTATATTAATATACCGGGCACTTAATTGCTATTCTGCCCTTGCAGAATATCTCTCATTGTACGACAGCCGGGCGAGCATGGGGCACCGATGTTAGCTAGCTGTAGTGTCGCTGTGTGGAGTTGGACCGTCTCCAGCAGGCTACATACACCTAACTTCACAAGCGTTGTGTTGCGTTCACTGTCCTGAGCAGAGCTGGACGCATACAGTTCCGATGTCCTTCAGTATAGTGTTGAGACGGTGACGTTTGACTTATTTGATTTTATACTTTATTCTTCGACATTCCAGAGAGAGATACACGTATTATATTTCAAAAGACAAATGTTGTAAGTTTTACAAGCATAATTAGTATAAATTAGTAACCCCTGCATGCCTCGAAGACCTTTTTAATGGCACACAGACCTGTCAGATGATGAACAGTCCACATTAATGTTCCACTGGCTCACTGCTTTCTGAGACATTTGAATGCAAAAGAGCATTATGTTATGTCATGTCATGTCATGTCATGTCATGTTATGTTATGTTATGTTATGTTATGTGTCAAGTTTCAGTTTCGTCTATGTTTCCATTGAGAACGAGAGCAGAGTTCAGTCGGATACAGAAACCACAGGCTTCATGTCAGCAGGGCTCAGTTTGTCTACAGAGACATAATGTGGTCAAAATAATTTGCAACTTGCAACACCTGTGTGGTGTAAGGGATTAAAGGGGCAATACGTAGGATTTTAGCTGAAAAGGTTTTTAAAAAATGAACTAAAATTGTCAACAGGATGTGAATAACTAACCGTTTTGACATATTTATGTAGCTACTGTGCTGCAAAGCTATCCACTGAAGTTAGCATGCTAACCAGATAGCCCAAGCCCGTCCCCACCACCTCTTGAACTCATACTCCAAACAAATAGGGCGCGGCAACTCACCAGAGTAACCACTAGCTGCTGCTAACACTAGCCGCTGTTAGCCAGTTAGCTCAGTTAGTTGTTAATATTTTAATGTTTGAACAAAATTTCTTACATATCACACCTTTAATGTATATAATGTAACGACAATGAGTACGGAAGCCTTAAAGGGCCATGCATTCATACATTTTATTTCCTCCGTTTTCCCGTGATAACGAGTTAATTTCATTTGTTTTCTCGAGACCTCAAGTTATTATCTCGAAATAACAACTGCCGTTTTCCCGAGATAACGATATAATTAATTCAAGATCTTGAGAAAACAAAACGATAGTGTAGTATATTAAATCATTGCAGGAAACATCATTCAGTGTAGCAATGTCAGAGGAGCAGGAGCATATCGATCACCGCGGCACATATCTTTTCAATCAAGGCCTGACAGGCTGAAATAGCATTATGCCTTGCTGTTGCAGATAATATACACATTAGTGTGGGTAATCTAAAAAGACGGTCAGCAAGGCTTCAGCTATATCGGCTGCGCAATCTAAATGAGCCTGATGTCGTCGTACATAGCCGACCAGCTACGAGGTCCCGGGCGTCTCCATAATCTCAGGCCTATCATATCACAGTCATTATCTCGAGATCTCGAATTAATTATATCGTTATCTCGGGAAAACAAAATTTCGCTATCTCGAGAAAATTATCCCGTTATCTTGGGAAAACGGCAGTTGTTATTTCGAGATAATAACTCGAGATCTCGAGAAAACAAATTAAATTAACTCGTTATCATGGGAAAACGGAGGAAATAAAATGTATGAATGCATGGCCCTTTAGCTGACCAGCTATGAGGTCCCGGGCATCTCCATAATCTCAGGCCTATCATATCACAGTCATTATCTCGAGATCTCGAATTAATTATATCGTTATCTCGGGAAAACAAAATTTCGCTATCTCGAGAAAATTATCCCATTATCTTGGGAAAACGGCAGTTGTTATTTCGAGATAATAACTCGAGATCTCGAGAAAACAAATGAAATTAACTCGTTATCACGGGAAAACGGAGGAAATAAAATGTATGAATGCATGGCCCTTTAGGGCTTCCGTAAATGAGACCATATGAAAAGAAACTTAATTCAAGCTCAAGTTCTTTATTGTCATGTTGCACAACAATGACACTGAAAAAGTCGTTGGCAATGAAAATATTAGTTGTCAGGTTCCAAATACAAAATGTCTTTCAAAAACAGAAAAACATGCAGGTAAAAATGACAATCTAATACACTGAGGCATAAAACTGTATGTAAGTTTAAATATAGAAATACATGGACTGCAGTACATGCTGTATATGTATGATGGACACGTAAGAACAAGACGTCGACAGCTAGTGCACACAAATAGATTTACTATTACAGTTAAAATACTAATATATGGGGATGTAAACTGGTAGTAAATAGTAAACAAAGGTAGTATAAACATAAAGTGACATCCATGCATCAGTACAGTGGGTGCCAAAATGCAATTACACTGAGACTCTGCACAAGAAATGAAACAAAATAAACTGCCATGAAATGAGATCATGGCAACTGTACTGTAAAATATAGGCCACACATGTTTACATTAACACACTCCTGTGGCTGATGGTGTTTTCACAGTGACATGTTCAGCCTCAGGGGGGAGACATTGTCCAAGTAAACAACCGTCTCTCACTGCTGAGCGGAACATATCTGACCGCATGTACCTATCAATGTGTCTGAACGGTGACATTTACCACAGTACAGAACACTAATTAGACCCATACCCTCTTATTTGTCAGTTGTAGGAAATTGGACCCTAAATGTCAAATGCATTTTCATCATCAAAATGAGCCATAATTACCATCGTCTTTTACATAACTGCCATCATTAGGTTGAGGTCACGACGATGAGGTGATATGAACAAACAAACAAAAATAACACCCAGGTATACCAGCGGTTCCCAGCCTGGGGTCTGGGGACCATGAGGCGTCCTTTAAGAAGCTCTATGAGGTCCCATGCAAAAGGGGGAGCATTTTAAGAACAAGATGGATAAAATGTAGTCTATAATAAAGAACGTCATTGATTGTAGAGAAAAGGAGGCAAAAAAGCACAAAAAAGGGTCTATGAAACTTAAGAGGGTTAAATTCTTGTCAACTTTTACAGCAATAGAAAGCAATCTGACTAGAAAACACAACAGAGTGGCATGGTTCATCATCAGCACTCCATCATAAAAAAAGTTTTCTTTTTCTTGCGTAGCATAAAGGGAGTACAACTTACCTTTCCTTGTACAACCTTGTGTTGTAGAATGACAATTAAATGAACCTTTAACCTTGATATTATCAATCATTGTTTCTTCTTTGAACAGTTTACAGGGGAGTAACAGAATACATGTAACAGGATTATGTAATCTGGATACAAAAAAAAGGTAACTGTATTCCAGTAAAGTCACAGAAAAAAATATGTAATTAGATGACAGGTGCATACAGTAAGAAAGAGGATTATTAACAGGATACCAGTTTTAAAATAATGAACCTTTCACATGTGCACACATCCACATGACAACATTTCACAAGTCTCACATGACATCACTCTGGTCTTAAGTGAAACCAGAAGACACACTGAAGACACACATTATTAAGATTCAATCAAAGTCATCTTACTGATTTTTATGATCTCTTGCCTTTATTTTGCATATGTTTGGTAACGGAAAGTAATCAAGTTACATTATTTTCACATTGTGATACTTGGATTACGTTCCTGCCTACACTACTACTGTATGGAAATACATTTTCAAAGTAACCCTCCAAATCCTGGCCGTCATCACAAAGAAAAAAACATTCAAATAAACAACTCATTAGTCATTATTTTCATTGTGCAATCAGTCACCTCCCTTTGAATGTGGATCCAGCCGGTGACATTGTCACTGTGACCCCATCGAAAATGTTAACTAAATCTTCGTCAGTGTTCACTAAACTGAAACTGTAGCTGAATTAAAAATGTTTTTTTATAAGCTTTTATAACGGTTCCTGCTCTTAGTGAACGGGGACCTTGAATCACCTTGACACATGCTCAGTAAAACTGACTTCTGCCAATGACTGTGTTTAATATATCATATAAACTCTTAAGCTTTTATTCTGATGACTCCTGTATTCTAGTAAAAACAACATATTGCAATTAAAGTCTTTCTCCTTGGATTTCAAATGAATGTGTCTTCCCTTGCTTCTGAATAACAATTAGTGTTGTGTTTTATACAGTATGACACTTTTTTTATTTGTCTAAGAGCATAAGCTCATTATGGTCGCAAGGAAGAGGGAACATAATGGCAAATGTCAGGACTGCACTTTTTGTTATTAGGGATTTAGTTCATTGGTGCTTGATTTGTTAATTAACATGCAAAGTTACATAAAAGTTAATTAAACCCCAAACAGGGTGATGCTTTGATCAGCATGCTGCAGTGTGTGAGTGCGGACAGGAATGTGTAATAGTGTGTGTGAGTGTGTATGTGTGTGATGTGGTTTTGCAGAGGGAGGAGCGGCAAGAAGAGACCCGGCAGCCTTACAGCGCTTTACATGGAGAAAATGAGAGGGTGAGGTAGAGAGGGGGTGGGAAATGAAATGTAAGGACATTGGGAAGGGGAGCACATCCCTTCTTTTGCACCCAAGGGCCCCTTTCCCTCTCTCAGGCCTTGCCGAGCCAGACATATTTTACTGATGAGACATCAGCTCATTCAATCGGCAGCACTCACCTTTCTGTTCGACATGAGCTTTCACTGGAGAGTTTATATGTGTGTGTGAGAGAGAGAAAGAAAAACAGGAGGATGAAACACACATGCAGTCACTTGACTTCAACACACACATAAAACCACTCGAGCACTGCAAATGCATGCACACTCACAGCCACAAAGGGCTCTTGTCCTAACAGGCAGCCGGCCTCCTCCGCTAAGTGACAGACAGGATGTTTGGAGCACTTTCATCAGTCCGAGGCTTTGATTCCTCTCCCGTCACTCCTGTTTATTTTCTGCTTTGCTTCTTCACTCAGCCATGCTTTTGAAATATTTTTCCCTATGATGGAGCCTGTCATTCCATCTCAACTCAGAGAGGAGGGGGGGAGGTGAGCATGCTCCTGCACTGACTCCTCCACCCACCTTATTCATCAACCATTCATCCATCTTTTAATCCTTCCCACCTTCATCCTTCCCTCCCTCTGTCATGCACTTCATGATTTACCCTCCACCACCCCTCCGTGTTCCTTCCCTTTTTCCAATTTCATTCCTCCACAGGTTCTCAGGGATTTTTGTTAAGCAGAAGGAGGGATTTGGTATGAGTCACAGATTCCTGGGCAAGGATTCATGAGGTAACATCTGCTTCTAGATGCTGGGGGCGGCTCTCATCCTCTACCTGGCCACAGCCCAGCACTGTGCTCTGGCCCGAATGTATCTACCCACCTGCACGGGCAAGATGCCTTTGGATGCGTTCAGTTGATAATGGCAGGTCGACCATTTTGCCTCCCTAACATTTAGTTGTTACTACTGTGGCTATACTCAGACAAATGTTTAGTGTGAAGGGAAAACTGAATTTAGTCTAAAGGATATCTGCCCAAATGTTCTATTCAGTGAATAGTTAGGTTAGTTGGCATTTTACTTTAAAAAAAAAATAGCATAGCCATAGCTTAAAAAGAACAATGCTTTCCAATAAAGGTGTTCTTTAGCTTGTGCTAATAGTGCTGCTAGCTTTACGTCATTAGCTACTAGCTAAGCTGCAATGTTTGTTTTTTTTTGTTGTTTTTTTTAGCTAAGCTGCAATGTAGTCACATAGCTACTTTATTTATAATTGTAAATTTTTGAGGATTTAACCAACTAACTTTAGCGACCATAAGCTATAAAATAAATGTGTGCATACATGTGGGATTTTAGCTGTTAGCGTAATAGCTTGGGCACATACATCCATGCTAATTCTGTGTTTACATCATATCGTTCAGACCACTATGAGCAGTTGCTTTCACTTTTGTCTCAAGAATTTTTCACAGTTATAATATTTCCCACTTAGCAAAAAATTACTACAAGTGCTAATAAACTGGTGGCAAAATGGTTTCACAGCTACCATGGCTGCCAGTTGCATCTAAATAAAAACAATATGAATGCCAGTAAACCTTATTTAGCTAATTTAAAAAGAAGCCACACGCAGTTTTTTTTAAAATCACATTAATAGTCTTATACATGGTCTTATACAAGCCGACAGACTAATGCTGGGTTCAGACTTTGTCTTATTGTTGAGATGGTCACTGTGTCAGAGGCGATTATGGAGTCATAAATTCTTGTCGACCCGACCAATCATTGCTTGAAATCTTTCATAACCTGTGTGAGGTCATCAGGAAGAAACTGCCAGGGACCCACTTCTTGGAATGCAGGGGTGGAAGTAACTCATTACATCTAATCAAATTACTGTAATTAAGTCATTTTTTTGGGGTGACCATGACCACGGATCAGAACAGGAGTAATTTAGACTGAAGAATTGGAGAAACAGAAACCCCTTTGATATAACGCCTGCTATTGATAAAGCGTCAAACATCAATGGTTAAAAATTAACTAATACTCTGAGTAGAGTTTGAGAAGCATACTTTGTGCTTTCACTTAAGTATTATCTTAATACCAGTAGTTGTATTGTAATTAGGTAATATTTTAATAATGTAACTGTACTTGTAGCTACTTGTGTACATGTTTTCAGTACTCTTTCCACCACTGCAAGAATGGCCACAAACAATGGCATCGGTAGCAGTGTGCATGATATTGGCCGTCTTTTGTTCAGGAAAACCTAAATAAGAAAGAATCATGACCATGACCTTTCCTTTATTTCACAGAACCAACAACATCATTCCTCTTTTGTTTTGCAGAAAAGCATTCTGGGTTCCTATTGGTCGATGTCATGGTACACACCATGAAATATGTCATACTACATTAAAGAAGGGGGAAAACGTTCCCTCAAAAGTGCCATATGCTGCGTTGGTTGTCTACTATTATACACTACACAGGATAAAATGGAAGATGCCATTTTGGTTTCTGGTGGCCTGTGTCTGTCAGGTTGGTCAAGTATTGGGCTGCAATTGTGTAGCCTGAACCCAGCACAAGGTCAACAATGGAGATAACCATCTTGGAATATCAAGAGGTTCCCATTCCTTCCATTTTGCAGACATTGTGTGAAGGAAGCATAAAGCCCAACCAGAACATGGTGCATTAGGATTGCTATGGTATCGCTCGGTAGTCGAGCAAAAATGGTACCAACAGCAGTCTGTGCACAGTGTTGGTTGCTTGGTAGACGAGTAGAGAATCACTGATCTGTTAATCTGTAAGATTCATAATGGCTTAATCAATAATCTTAGATGTCCTTTTTATTGGTACAGGTGAGTCCAAATTTAATAGTCGCAGCAGAATTAAGTGATTAAACTCATCTGTCTGAAGTGAATCAGGTCAGGTCTGGTCAGATTAAGTGCCAAGTGGCAGAGAGACAATGGAGTGTGCAATTAGCTAATGCAACCGGACAGTCGCTGGGGGTCGAAGAAAGTCTGCAGAAGAGGGAGCCATGATGATGAGGCACTTTCTTGTCACAATGTGCTGAGTTTGTCTCCTGGCACAGTGCTTCAGCTCCCTGAGGAGGGGCAGCAACAGACGCACACACCCACAAAGTCAACCTATTGATCATGTTCTCCTCCCTTGTTGAGACGTCTAGATCAAACACGAATGCAGGGGAAACCGAAGGCCAGCTTATGGAAATGAGGATCCTCTCTGACATGAGTTCCTCTACATCAAAAAGTCCCTAATCAGGGAGCATTACAGTGAACACTGGCGCCTCTGGTTAATATGGTGTTGGTGTTTCCACAGAGGCATTACTCATCGTTTCTTCTACAGATTACTATCTTCCTACGGTAATCCTGTTGTTGTGATTCAATCTGTCAAACAGAGAGGAGGGGACACAGTGCTTTAATGGAGAATTGTACTCAATTTCACATCCAAATGGATCTCATTACACATCTAGCAACAGAAGTCGCCAACAGGTACAGAATACAAAATCAGCTCAACAGTGGCGACTAAATCACTCGGAGTCAGACGGGCTTTGATCTTGGCATTCATCTGCAGTGGCGTGGTTGTGGGCGTTCGCAGTGGACTCATTTCCTAATGGACTGAGGCGAGCGCCTGCCAAAGAGCAAGCTGGGAATGAATGAATGGTATCCATTAGACAAAATGGCCGTCGGTAAATTGTCGCCACTCTGCATAAACGAGCAGGAGCTGGGCGGGAGCGGGAGCAGATGGATGGAGGGGTCTCGTAACCGACTAATAGTAATGGAAGCTGGCTCGCTATCATTCACTGCTGCCATGCCTCCGATATGGCCAGCAAACAGTTGGCAGCTGGTTTTAACATGATGATTTACAGAAATCTCAATCTGACATCTTAGATCTGACATTAACATTTTGTAACCCCAATTTTGGGGATATTTGTGATTTCATGGAACATTCAAACCAACCTTTTCCAACTTATCATTGCTTGTGTGGTAACAGTACACACTGAATCTGCTCTAGGAGGAAATATATATTCACCATGTGTGACATGAGGATTTGAGTGGGACTTTATCTGGGCCCCTATCTATAATGAGGCAGACACCAGCCTACATGGTGTTCTTCACCGACACTCCTTTATCTTGTCTCCACTCAACCTTATCTATGGAAATCCATTCTGATAAGACAGATACTAACGATGGCAGAAAACCTCAAGGACCATACGGCTGGCATTTCTTGGAATGGTTTATGGCATTCTGGTTCATTTTTAATTGGTTTAAGATAAAGATTTCACCAGTTGATATCCCTTTATCTCTTCCTCCATCCCCCCAACAAATACTGGTAAAAACTGAAAGAAGTGCCTGAAATTGAAAATGATTTGACGATCTGTAACTTACCTCTTGTGTAACTCTTTGTTTATTGCTCTTTCATGTGTGTGTGCCCTTTAGTGTGCACACACTCACCAGTTGGTGCCCACACAGCACTGCAGCAGAAAACAAGGAATAAGGGAAGGAGGGAGAGTTCAATTAACATAGAACATCTGTTTGACAGTGAACGCAACAGGACGTTATTTATTTTTTTATTGATCTATTTATTTATTTACTTATTTATTTATTTTAAAAACACTCCAGAAAAAGAGCACTTTCTCTCTCCGAGGTCATAACAGCAGGTGCTCAAGCCCCCTTGAGGTCTATGTGTGCATGTGCATGCTTGGAAAGTCATTGCATAAATTTGGGTATAAGAAGACAAAACCAGAGACAATGTACTCAGACAGTGATTAATCACCTGCTTGTTCATACCCTTGTCACCAACAAGAAACACATCAGCTCTACTCAAAGCCTCAAACAGCAGACTTTCTGACTAAAAAGAGAAAGCTGGAGAGAGAAAACAGAGATGGGAGAGGCTCCACAGGGATTTGAACTATCTGACATTCCAGTTAAATGCATGGGGATAAAACCAGGTGTGAAACCACCTCTCCTGTTTAGACTTGACGCCACAAAGCAGAGGGCCATCTGGCAAACTGTCAGATGGCTAAACACAGTGTGTTTGCTCAAGCTCTACTGTTTGTCTTGAGAAAGTGGTGCTGCAATTTGAGGAGCATAATGAGGCACTAGAAAACACATCATTTTCACCCAAACTTTTCATCTAGTCTGTAAGCAGACAATATGGAGAAAGACTGAGACACTAAAATTTCTATATTTTCAGCGCTTTAGACGTCAACAGATTAGTTAAGCACTAGTTGCATCAACGCTACACCTTAAGTCCATTGAGCAATATGAGATGCCCTAAACAAAACAATCTAATGTTGTGAATGACACACTGGGAAACCAATCAACTTTGACTGAGCTCCTACCAGATGGTCTAATAGCTCCAAAATAGATTTGAATAGTGCAAAAAACCACCAGATTGAAAAAGCAATTTCCTTATGCAAATCCATAGAGCAGCTATAGGCATCTCATACTGTATGTGGCGGCTCAACAAGGACCTGATGAAACTCTGCAGTTTCTCAGACACATGAGCAAATGTAAATGCCAGGCCTTATGGCAAGAATAATAAAGACAGAAGTAAAAACATCTTGCCGCAACATTATCACTGTGAAAAACATCCAGACTCCAAAGATATTCAGACTCTCACTGCTCTGTGTCATGAAACTGAGGAGGCTCCAAGCATGTTCTATATATTTACATTTCCCGTGGCGTGCATTGACTTTCCTGCTCCTCTTTGTATAGAACTTTCACACACAAACTCTGTGTATGACGCCTGACAGTGAACATGTGTTCAGCCAGTGTTTAACCATTTGTGTCAGGCTGTTGGTGTTAGGAAAAATCCCTTATTACTGATGTTCAACCAAAGTCTTGGTCTGCAACTACACTGGCAAGCCGTAATTATTTAGTTTTTCATGCAAATCTTCATGTTAAACGGGAAAGTTTGCAATGTTTCATACATAAATTCAACATGACAAACTGTACAAATAACAAGTGATTTCTTTACATTTCCTGTCTCCTTCATAAATCTTCAACGAATTAATTATTTATTGCGCGTTCGAGCAGTTATTATGATCACTCTAGGGCTCCTCCTCTCACTGATTATGCAGTGATTTCACTGGGATTTGTTTGCCTGCTTTCCTGTCATCCATTAAACATATTTCATCTCTCTGTTGTGAGATGCCACTTTGCCGCTTCACCCCTTCAGCCCTCCACCACCACCACCAGTGTCAAGGGCCAGCCTATTTCTCCCTAGAGGGGGATCTTAGAGGAGCTGCTGTTTATAGGATTCTACCCCTTTAAATCAATCTAAATGACATGGTCAACATCAAGTTGTTTTATGAAATGTAGCTTCTGCATAAATGTTCACTTGTGGTGTCTGTCTGATTGACCTCATCATGTTTATGGTTAAGTTGTAAATAGAAGAATGGGTTTTATGACCTAGGAGGGCTGAGGCAGGGTACAGTATATAGCCATTATAGTTAAGAACATGCTGTGGAGCACTGGCCATTGACCCATTCAAACCGATAGCAAACGTGTTTTTACCAGGTCCTTGCATCAGTATGAAAAGGATGATACACTGAAGTAAAGCAGACTTCAGGTTATTTTATCAGCTCACTGGAGGGGTCCTGGAGCCTCCAGGGGTCCTTTAGAGAGGGGGTTGGTTGGTTGTTTAGTTCCATTTTAAAACAAGTCTTCATCTACTTCAGTTGTTTAGGAGAATGCTGCAACGTTGTTTTGCTGATAAGCTCCAGAAATGTTTTGTGGACTAAAATTTCACCCGACTTTCCATCAACTTGGGGTTGAGTAGATAATGACTGATATTCATTTGTGGGTGAACCTATCCTTTCGGAATAATAGGTATTGTATTGAGGAGTAAGGAGGATGTCGGGGTACGTCTCTTACAAATCTGGAAGCAAAATAAATTCCAGACATGTAATTAGACGCTCAGGATGACCAAAAATCCGCCCAACTGTGGGCTAAATGTCCTTCATGTTTGATGTGGACAAGTCAAACTTATAAAGAACTTTAATATTTTTGGGACAAAAATACAAACAACAAACACACCCATAATGACTCGTATTTCACAAGGTAAGCATATCACCAGATGAGTGTATCTGCTGCAGGTCTGTCAAACTGGCAGCGAAGAGAAAGGGAAAGGCTTCACTGTACGAAACCGGACACGGTGTCTGTGGTCTGAGCCAGGCGAGGCTCGCTTCTCTGTTCTCATGCTGATACCTGATAAAGAGGACTGGGCCTGTCCTCTGGAAAAACAAAAGAGCTGCAGCAGCCTGGTTTGATAATGCTGGAATGTCTCAGTGAATGTGTGTGTGCTTTGTGTATCTGAGTGCCGCTTGCTGGGCGATGCTAAGTGGGAGTGTGACGGCACATTATCTATAAGAGCAGTGTAAAACACAACAGAGGAAATGAACGGACACTATCAGAATAAAGGATGTTGAAACAGAACTTGAATGCCGAGACGCTGAATAACTTTAACAGGAGTGGTGTGCATTATTTATGTGGCACACACTGTAAGGTATCAGTTACATGGCTGGAGCACGAGCCCAAAGGTTGGATTGGTTTTCGATACAGTGATTCTCTGACCGACCATGAGGCAGTGATACACAGGAGTGCAGCGATGCAGCTGCCTCACCGTGAAACGCAGCCCGTGGGCTTTGCATACAATTTGGCTGCTAATGTTGCATCTCGGGTTACACCTCTTTCTTTCCAGTGACACACGTCTGAATGCGGAGTCAACTCTTTCCAGCTGCGATGGCTTCTTCTGTGTAAGCCATCAACATAAGTATAACTTTTCAAAATAGATCATAATAAAAGGCTCCATCTGTATCCATCACTGTCATAATTGTGAAATGGATAGATTGATGGCTGGGAGTATTTTAGGGCCACACCAGTAAGACACCACTGGGAGCCCGTATTTCATGCTGATATTTGACATTTTTAAAATTTTACCCTTCTCTTGCCAGATTTTATTCAAAACAGACCAACTTGTTTTGTTCACACTGTGAAAGGGTGTTGTTGCTCACATAGTCTTTCTTCAACATACGTGTCAAGAGAAAAAGATCCAAGAAAGGTGATACACAAGGTTTTCCAGCACACCGTCTCCATGAGACGGTAAATCCCCTCTGAGGGAATGTAGGTTGATGTCTCCGCTCCCAAGCTTTATCTCCTGCTGTAATTGCATCTGCCCACACTTTGATTCACAAAGGAGTCTATGAAATGTCAAATGCTTGTAAAAGCTTGTTTACTTTCTGCAGCCTTTGTGTTGAAATATTTGTGGGAGGAGGAGGGCTGTCAGGAGATAACTGGAAGTGGGGGGGGGAGACATGATCGCTCATGTGCTCTGGTAAGTCTCACTTCAGAAGAGATGTTCTATCATGTCCACAGAGGAAGAGGACTGAAGCTACAGCAGCGCTCTATGTTTGTCTCAAGGACTTTTTAAAAAAAAAAAAGTTTAAATACAGAACAAGAAAACATCTAATGAAAGATTAAAAACGCCATCTGCCCCTAAGAAGTTTTTGCATACTACATTGGACACATCCATTTGTTCAAAGCTTGCCTCTTTAATTGTCCGTATAATTTGTAATGTGGGATTCTAGCTGAGCACAGAACAGAAGACTGTTGCAAAGTGTCACCTGTCATCTCATGTCAAGTCTTCAAAAATTAACAAAAACGTATCAACAGAATGTGAATAAATAACAGTTTTGACATTGCAATTCCCATACATAGGCTCTACTTGGGCGGCCCGCCCAGGTACATTGAGACCCACCCAGGAAGATAAAATCCGAATTCCACTTTTTTTTCCAATCAACGATGTACTTTTACAGCACACACAGACCATCTGCCCTCCAGCCCCACCCACCTCATCACACATGCGTGCATCACGCAGCATGCATCAGCTCTGGCATCAGCAATTTACTTCAGTGTTTCCCACACATTAATTTATTTGTGGCGGTCCGCCACAATATCTACATCTACATATTGATTTTCTATTTTTGGCACTGCGCATCCCATTCTCATTCACTCAAGACAGTGCACCCATCAGTGGATAGCATAATTTATGTACTCCAATACAGTGGATGGCAGTGTGGTTTTTATTCCGCTAGTAAAACCAAGGTTGAAGAGCCAGTTTTCATAGTGGCCAAACCATGTAATTACATCGTCATGTGATGCACTGCGGCCCAACAAGACTTTTCGACATACGCTAACATTGTGAAAGACGCGTCTGTAAAATGGTGGAATTGTTTTTGAGCCTCACAACCACTGTGAAATGACTCGTTTTACTGTCAGAATGTCAGCATGATTAAATGATCATATCCCCATTTAAGTTAGCGGGGCACTGAACTGGAAGTTAGCTGGCTGCACACGCTCTCTGCACAGCTAACTGAGCTAACTAGCTAAGGGCAGCTACAGTTAGCAGCAGTTAGCAGTTACTCTGGTGACATGCTGCCCCCTGTTTGTTTTGAGTATGAATTTGACAGGCGGCCACTTCTTACATATTGCACCTTTGATGGAACCGACAACAGGCTTTGAATATGATTTATTCTTTAAAAATTCCGTGAAGCAAAACACAGAACAACATTAGCAATCAATCGAGTCATGTTTCTGGTTACCTGATAAATGTAAATCCAGTTCACTCTCCTTTAAGCTCCTTTTTGTCCCTTTTCTAAACAGTCCCTCAAAAAACATTGGAGGCCCGCTCTCAGCACATCATATTACAACTTTCTCTCCCAAGTTGATTCTATATTATAACAACTTTATCATACCATGGAAAGCAGAAGATGCATATGTATGGAAATAAAAGACAAGTATCCTCTTTTCTGTCAGGTGGAAGTGTCACGCTCTGAGGTACCAGAGCATCATGATGATAAATTCATGTCCAGTGAGATTGAGATAAAACATGATAAAGTGCCTTCCAGGGTGTCCTTCCAGTGGACAAAACGTGAAGTGTCCTCTAGGGTGCCCTTCCATTTCACTATAAATGTATCACGACTTTCTGTGAGCTTGTGCACCATGGCATACAGCTGGTGCCCTTTTTTCTTTTGTTTTGCCCTTGCCCCTCAGACATCCAGAGTCCACCACTGGGTAGTGTGCTGTGGGTTTACAAGAGCTTTCTAACGAATACAGCAGGAAATGGGATTAATGACCAGATTTCTGGGACAGAAACCCAAAACAATGGTCTGAAAGACACTAAAACGCTAAAGAACAGTTGGATGATCTGCGGGTTTGTCACTACAAACAACACATTTGACATTACAGAGTTATTTGATCTATTGTGTGAAATCTAAAAAGGTCATATAAAAACGCTGAGTGGTGCAGCTTTGAGTTATCTCTATATATTATACTGTAATTAGAGTGCTGAGAATAAAAAAGTGCCGAATTTTTGTACTCGAAAACACACACCCATGCAGCTTTAATTTACACTCATTACTGTTTACTGAAATCATAAACAAAGGAAGAGCTGCTTTTATCCAAATATGACAGCAGTGATTCACGTCAGACACCAACACACAGCTACATAAGGAATACTTTACAATACATAATAGCATGCGGTGGAAATGTTTTTGAATTTTGGGTGTACTCTTGTTCAAACTAGTCATTACTGCTATAAAATCAAGCTCATTTAAATGTGGAAGCCAATGAAAATGTTATTCAAAACCACAAAGCCGTTTACTTTGAGTGGAGCCGCTCCAGGCCTGATGACTGATATTACAGATTGTGTCATTTGTTGATTTGAGAGATTATTTGTGTTTGAATAGTTCTTATTGAACTGTCCCTGGCCAGTTGAATAGTGTGTGATAGTGTGTTCACGTCACCTCGTCTGTGTAAAGAACATGAAGAGCGAAGGCAAACTGTATCATTTTCCATTCAAAAGACGGCTGTCTATTTGGGTCAAGTCAGCTGTCAGAGCCGAGGCCTACTTGAACAAATTTCTGCAAATATCCTCTCTAGCAACGGTGCATATGCAAGCCTGTCATTTTCCCAGGAATAGAAGGGTAGTTAAAATTACAGCTTTTGAGGAGTGGAAATTTACGCACTGTCTGTTCTTAAATAGGAGCTCTAACAAAATAGCCATATGGTAACATTTACAGATTTAAACACGGGAAGTTTTATGATATATGGGGAATCTTTGATTATATATGATAAAGTGTGAGTTGAGCATCCGCCTATTAGGCTGTAAAGTTCAGTTTTATGTGGAATTTTCAAAGACTGAGGCAGTTTCATGTTGGGTGTAGAAAAAAGTCTGCAACCTTAATATCTCAAATAAAAATACATTCTTAAAGACCTGCTTTAGGCTAATACTTAAAATTGAATCAAAGATCAAATATTGTTAAAGGTGGGTGAAAGGATTAAAACTGCCTACCCGAGTATAAGTAGTTGCTCTGTACCTCTGCTATCCTGACATGACACTTGCCGTGTCGGGGTGAAAGAGATGCTGTCATATAGGCAACAAAACAAAACATGCACTGACAGTCAGAGGTGAGACTTCACCATCAGAGGAAGAGAAATACTCAGACTTGTTGCAGATGGAGAAAGCTTCTCTGGAGGAGTTGCTGCTCCTAATCTGGGAGCAGGAAACCAGACGCTATCTTGGTGGAGTTCATGGACCAAACGATGATAGGTGTTTCCTGCCATCCAACTGTACAACCCTGCACTAAATGCCACTATACTTGATTTGGTCTGAATGAGGCCTGAGAAGGTACAAATGTTACAGTATGCAACATTTATATCTCTGTTTTGGTCTCAACCTACTTTTCAGAAAATGACATACACTATTTTGTGTTGTTTAAAAAGAAAAAAAAAGAAAATATCTGCCTCTATAGCAGTTTAGTGCTTCATGGTTTGCGCCTAGCTTGTGAACAGCACTGCTTGGTGCTTGTCAGGGCTCTGAAAACAGTCAACTGAATAGACCAGGATAGACCCCATTAAGTTTTGGTGCGGATCCGGTTTAAGGGACACATGCAGAATGTGACTGCTGTGTTTTATGTGTTTTTTAACCTTCGAAAAAATTCATTCATTCATTCATTCGTTCAGCATTATTGTGTGTTGACTCTATTTTTCTATTTGTCACATGACGTAGCAGACTTGAGTATGTTTCAGTGGGAAGCTGGTAATGGCATACTTAATTGCTCATTTAGTAGGCAATATGTAGTACACACTGAGTGAGAGTATGTAGCAGGCTGATATCGAACCCAGCCAGTGTTTCTGAATTGGGTCCAACAACTGCCAGAAACCACAGAAGAGGATCTAGAAAGGTAAATATCTTAAAAATAAATAAATAAATAAAACTGTTTATCTTCCCACTCTGTTGCAGTGCAGGAAATTTTACGTGACACTTTATTCCTTAACAATAGAATCAGACAATAATAAAAATTGCTCGTATTGTATCGGTGAAAGACTCTTTACAAGACTTTAACAAATTTGAAAACACAGAGCTTGTTAGGACTTGGGGGGAACGCCTAGGCCTACTGTCTTATAAAAGTCAATTTAGCTCGCATGGTAAAGTTCTCCTAAAGCCTTTAAGAATCTGAGCTCTGCTTCGTCCTGCCTTGAAAGTCTGAGAGGAGCCAGCGGCATTAAACCAGCCAACTCATACAGCAGTACCTGATACAATAACACTTTAAACTGGTGCTCACTTCCATTATATTCTTGAATTATGTCAAATTACTAATAAAGGTTGATTAACTATGAGATTAAAGCACTGTTGTGGTGTGATGTTGTAAACTAGATCATTTGGAAGCCAGAAGTGACCTACTGCATGTCATGTGACTACACATCCTGGACACTGAGAGTCACTGGATGTCACATATGGAGGTGATCACTTTTGGCGGGACAGGTTCGTCATACCTGATCCCTGCCTGCTCCTGCTGAGGGGACCGGAGGTAACGACAGCGTCTGTCCGACTGGGGGCGGCGTTGGACAGCCACTTTCTACAGGCATCCCGGCGCGCAGCCGGCCACCACCACCACCACCCTCTTCACCCTCCTCACCCTCACTTGTGGGATCAGCAATTCAGATCGCATGCAAATCCAGGAGCGTCACAGTGTGAGTGTGTGTGTGTGTGTGAGACAGAGAGAGAGAGAGAGAGAGAGAGAGAGAGAGAGAGAGAGAGAGGGGTGCTGTGCATTCCTGGAGAGAGAGAGACAGAGAGAGAGAGAGAGAGAGAGAGAGAGAGAGAGATATATATCCCTCCTCCTCCCTCCTCCTCCTTCCTCTCTTCCCTTCTGGTCTCCCAGCCGGCGGCGGCAGAGAGGGATTTTTAACCCGGGCTGCAGATGCAGGGAGCAGGGCTGCAGAGTGGAGCAGACACTGGTAGTCCGTAGTGAAGTTGTGGAAGGAGGCTCGGTGCACAATTGAAGCTCGTTCGAAAGAGTTTGGACTTTGTTCTCGGACCCTCCGGCCGCTAAAATTAGTTTAGTTTTTTTTAGAAAAAGTTTACTTTCTGGGTTCCATCCGTGCGGTGGTCATGGGTTCCCAGCGCTCCGCCCGGCCCGGCCGGACAGCGCTGCTCGTCGCGGGGCTGCTCGTGGCTCTGTGGCAGCGTTGCGCCGCAAGTTGCCCGGAGAAAGACTTGGAGGACAGGGAGGAAGAGGCCAACATAGTTCTGACCGGCACCGTGGACGAGATCATTAACATGGACCCGGTGCACAACACCTACTCTTGCAAGGTAAGAGGTTTCATGTGGTTTCTTTAAAACGAGCAAGTGAAGGGTGCATTGCTTCAAGGAGGAGACACCTGCTCCCTGCGCCGAAAAGTGTGGACTCAGTCACATTATTACTTACCTTTATCGCCGTGTAGCTGATGGAAGCCATTAACCAGCGAGTCTGTGGCCCAACTCCCTCAGTGCCTGACAAACATTGAACAAACTCATTCATCCAGAAGCATTTGGCAGCACTTACACGGACACTGACAGGGAATCCACTTCGCCTTCAGAAATAGATAGATGTTGTTTTTTATTCTTTATTTCCACTTACCAATTACATAGCTACAAGGGAGGCCTAACCGACCATGTAATCATCCCAAACATGCTGCAGCAGGAGAGTGGCCCCTCACCGGCCCCTGGCTGCAGCTCTCTATTGATTTCCACTCATAAATGCTGAAAACATGCAACTTCACTTTCCACCAGCTGCAGGGATGATACTCTGAGACATGATTTATTCTGTGGTGCTGCTGACAAATGACACCACATCTATCCCAAAGTAGAGATTAGTGACTTGTGGCGGTGACAGTGATGTCTTTGGGATAAAAAAAAAAAACCTCCATAAAATGTGATAAGACTGCTGTGAAGTACCACAGGAACACTCACAGGATCCAAAATAGAGCAGTGATTTGTAGGCTGCTGTTATAACATTGTAAGA
This sequence comes from Pagrus major, assembly GCF_040436345.1. Lineage (NCBI taxonomy): Eukaryota > Metazoa > Chordata > Actinopteri > Spariformes > Sparidae > Pagrus > Pagrus major. Next base: position 25,839,423 of record NC_133221.1, read on the forward strand.
GATGATCACATGGGTTTTCTTCTCAGTGAAGAGTGCTGACAAGTGCTGCAAGGTGTGCCCAACGCAGCAAAGATATGTAGGGGGGCTTTACATTGTCCTTAGTCATACATGTGTACCTGAAACCACTTCTCTTCATGCCACAGGAACATTAAGTCAATGATTAATAAACCACACAATAGCACATGGTGAAAACAAAACAAAAAACCCACAGCTCCACAAATGAGCACGTTTTCTGCCAGGAAGCAGACTTCCTCCATTCTTATTCCAGGGCCACTCATTGTGAAATTAACTTACGCACCTAACTTATGGACTTGCGGTAGACCACCCTATAATCAGTCAGAACAATCAAGTTGTGTTTGGTCAGCTCTCTTTCGCTGCTCTTTTCCTCAGCGCCCACTTGCTTCCCGTCTCACGATGAATGAGTGGAGTAGATTAGAGGCACACGGCTCGCCTTCTGGAGACAGAAACCACCGTCGAGTGCTGAAGTGAGACAAGACAGCTAACATGCAGCGGAGGGGGCGAGCTTTCCCATGACAGTGCATAAAGCTGGCTTTGCTGCACTTCCTGTGATGCACAACCTCTGGGTGCAGGCAGTGTTTGAGATTAAGTTTTCAAGTAGCCTGCCAAACGCTGTGTCTGTGGATCTTTTGTAGAAAGCAGTCACTTAATAATCACTGTTATTACTTATAACGTCAGTGGATGTTTTGGTAGCACGGTTAAAGATTTGAATAGCACTTTTAGAGACACAATAATCTAATCATCAGTTGTTTCAGTCATTTTTCAAGCAATAATGTCAAACTTTTGCTGGTTCCAGCATTATAAATTTAAGGATTTGCTGCTTGTCTTTGACATTTATGACAGCAAATGAAGAGTCTTTGTTTAAGACTGTTGGTTGGACAAAAGAAGCAATTTGAACACGTCACTTTGGGCTCAGGGAAATTGTAATAAGCACTTTTCACAAATAACCGGTAGATTAAGAAGTAATGAAAATGATCATTAGTTGCAGTCATTGGAAAAACATACACCCTCAGGGGAGAGGCACTGAGGGAAACCCTGATCAGATGGACCAAATCTGGACAAGGGCCCCAAATCTCTCACAGCACCCCAATACATACCTAGAGATTACAACATACGTTTTTGACAAAATGCTAAAAGGAGATCTGTCTTTCTGCTGTCGTCCGTCTAAAGGTCAGGGTGTGGCGCTACTTGAAAGGGAAGTCCAACGTCAACCGCGAAATCCTCCTGGACGGCGGCAACAAGGTGATGATCGGTGGCTTTGGAAACCCCGGGATCTGCGACAACCAGGTGGCCACGGGCGACACACGCATATTCTTCCTCAACCCCAGCCCGCAGTCCATGGGGCCGGAACACAAGAACGAACTTATGCTCAACTCGAGTCTGATGAGGATTACCCTGCGCAACCTGGAGGACGTGGAGCACTGCGTGGAAGGTAAGGAGCCAGCTTGTTGGAGTGGAATGAGTTCTATGGAAAATACAGTAAATGTTATTGGGAGTCTAAAAAAGCACTTTGAAGAATGATTAACAGGTATGGGAATCAATTTGTAGCCTTCATCAGGGCTTTTCATTGCTATTATTAAGTCACTTTGCTGTAACTTATTTCAATATTGTGTGTCACCTGTGAGAAAGTCAGTGTATGATCCATGCTGCGGTTAATTGTAAATCACTTAAAGCAGCAAGGATTTCATACACCGCTGGCTGCTTAAATTACATAGCCCTCGGGCTCAGGGAGTCAAACTTTCCCAGAACTCCATGACAGAGACATCTGAGTCATTTTCTGAGCTTTGTTGCCATGGTGAAGCTCCAGCCTTTACAAGCATAGCCTTGAGGTTGGTGTGTCCCATTAACACCTTGATGACACGGCTTCAGTGGTTGCGAGATGATTCCCGACCTTTGCACTTTGTAGCCGGGCCATTTTATTAAGTCAGAGGTGAAGGTGTTTAACACTTAATGTACACATAACACATGACGAGGGAGCTTTACGGGGGAAACACAGGTTCCCACACTTCCATCGTAAAAGAAAGGTAAAGTTTGCAACAGTAGTAGCAGGGGGTGGATGGACGGATCAAACAGGAAAATGCTTAGAAAGAGAAAGTAGAGATGAATGTTCAAATGTTGTTGTTTTATTGATTTGGATGCCAGAACTTCAGCATGAAAAGGGTTAATTGAATACTTTCATTCCCCTGAGTCCTTTTTTGGTTGAGAAGTCATTTGTCAGGCACTTATGAGACAAACCATGCAGCCATGACTAATAAATCTCAGCATCTACCGTGACTGTAGCAGCCTCTGCCCCCATGCCAGTGAGCAGTGAGCTTGCTGCTGTTTAACTTTTACTGGTGCTTGACAATGTTGGCAGCTGTTCAGAAGTTTGACTCTGAAACACTCCGGGAGCACCGGGGGGAAATGAATCAGAGCACGAATCACCTTGCTGAAGGCTTTCTCGGGCAATCTCTGCTTCAGAGTTGCAGGGTCTATATGTATTCTGGGTACTTTCCCCTGAACAGTTCAGGGTGGCAGGATGTTCCAATGGATGGAGCTTGTTTGCAGTGTTAAGTTGCATTTGGCACACACATAAAACTTCTTCTGTTTGTCTGTCCAGGCACGAAACACTGCACTGCTAACCTTTTTATTCAGCCCCCTTTTCTTCTTTTGGGACTCCTGTTGTGGAGAGGGGAGTTTCTTGGCTCTGACAAACTGTCTAGAATGTGCCCTTTTTGTTTCGGCGCTTTGTATTTGAAGAGGGTTTACTTCACATAACCTGATTTTCTCATATCACCTTACAGCGGAAGGAATAGAGGTAAGGAAATACTTCAAGAAGTCATCAGGCAAAAGTTTGATAGGAATCGCGCTTTAAGACTTCTGAAAGAACTCTCCTTGGACTTCTCTGGAGCTTCTTGTGCACTGACCGACCATTAAGTAATACCCTGGGACAATTGTCAGGTTCAGCCCGGCCATGAAATCTCTATTTGTTTTTTTGGCCCTGATAATTAGCATGCTTGCCTCTATCCGGTAGTGTTTTGAGGCTTGTTACTGTGCAAAGTTTTAATTAAGAGAGTCGAGTCAGATCCCATCCGTTCTGCGCAACCGCTACCCCCCGGAGACTGTGGGATGTCAGTGCGGCGGGACAAGACTCTACCTGCCGCAGCACTCATTGTACCCTCCTCTGCTTTCTCCTCATTCTTGACATTTTCGATAGCTAGGATAGACTCAGGAATGCCTGGCAGAGGGCTAGGTGGGGAGGCGCATTGTCCGTGGTGGAAGAAAAAAGTCTTTGTGCGAACGCCTTCCCACCAAGAGTTTTGAGAGGGACACAGACACGAAGGAAAATAAGATGAGTGATGAAGCACGAAGTAAGAATGGAGGAAATTTTTTTGTACATGTGAGAACGTGAGGGATGTTGTGTTTGCTGTGGCATTTTTTGTTTAAGTTTGGATCAGTGCTGCGTGAAGATAAGATGCCCTCGGGCTTTGTTTTTCACTCTCTTTCTACTCCTGTGCTCTTCGTTCTGGGCGGTGGCACTTCAGGGCCACTCAGTCCATGTGTGCGATCGCTTGGCTACAGGCTTTCATGTGCCACAGAGCTCCCCAGAGGAGTGTTTACAAGATCTCAGTAAACACTTGCAGTGCCGACCAGATCTTAAAATTCTGTATGCCATATTTGCAGCACAAAATAAAGCCCTCTTTTGTATTTCCTGATCCCTGTCTCTACCTATACGGTATGTATGTATGTAGGTATACTGGCATTTCTGTGGTTGAAGTAAGAATTGAAAACAGCAAAAATGTTTAACTCCTTAACTCAAAGTGTAGCACATCTACACTGTTGAATTGGCACCTTGTCTAGGGTGATAAGCAGAGGGCCTTTGGCACACACTCTCCTTCTATGGTCCTCCAGCTACCATTCAGGAGAATGTTACCGTAGTCAACTGTGCTGTGCAGAGAGCTGACAGATAACATTTCAGAATAAAACAGAGACATTTGCTGTGGAAACAAAAAACAAGTCATGCTTTTGTAAAATGAATGAAGCGGACAATTTGAGGCCCAACGGAACACCTTGTCCTCCAGATTTCATGAAAGAGGTACAAGGATAAAAAGAATGTGCTGTGTTTATTATCATCTCCATTTTTTCCACTGCCGTGTAAATGACAACAAAGAGAGAAGGCGGAGGTGTTTGGGGTTTGGACGAGAGGAAGCCCTCTTGATGGAGAAGTGTTGAGCGTACAGGGAGATCTTATCTGTCTTGCTCTGTTTATCAGCTGCTTTTGTTTCAGCTCTTGATGACTTGATGCCAGAGTCTTTCCCTCAAGGCCGCCATGAAGAACAGCAACAAAGGGCTGTTTCTTCCTTCTGTCTTGATCCGTTCCTCCCCTTCCTTTTTTGCCTCTTTTTAGAAGAGGCGAGATGAGCCAGTCAGAAGTCAGTGCATAGTCATGCAACAGCTGCATCAAAGATCAGCTCTTTGTCCCTTTTGTGCCGCATCTATTTAAATACTCAATACTGAGTGCGGCTTGTGTGCTTCACTGGTTGGACAATCAAAAGTCCTTGTGGGATGTTAATGAGCAGCGTTTTACTGCTCAACATACCACTGGCTCTTTATGATCTGTGTGTACAGCAGTCCAGAGGCTCACTGGTAATGGGGTTAGCCAGGCTTGCTGAGAACATGATGGGGGTCCTGATTTGCCAGCAGGTGGTCCTGCTTAATGATGGGCGAGCAGACAGTCCTGTGGAATGCTCCTCGGGGTGGGTGGGATGTGGGATGACGGTTTGAGCCCGCCCCTCCTTCTCCTACAGTGCTCCTTCAGTGAATGAGCCGAGGCCTCGATGAAAACTTTGAGCTCCCCCCCCCCCCCCCCCCCCCCCCCCACACACACACACACACTATTTGTGCAAGGAGGAGGCCTAGAAGTGAGTGGAATTCCGAACCTGCACAAGCGCCTACCTGGCCTCCTCCTCCTCCCTCCTCACCTTTGTGATGTGAGAGGAGATAATGAGTGAACGATAAGGGCAAAAAAGGAGAGGAATGAACGCTTCAGTTTCAAGCCATGGTATGTACTTTAGATTTTTCATAACGAACATAAATGATGAACATCCGCAGGGAAGTTGGATTACTTGTTTCAAGAACAAGTAAAGACATACTGAAAAATGCGGGGGTCGCCTCACAGATACGGTTAATCAGTGACTCAAATATTCACACGATGTTGGGAGAATGTTCAGTGCCAGTCCAGGTTTACCAAGAACGATAACTATAACAATGCTATAAATATAAACGAAGTATAAATGGATTGATTTAAAAATCAATCTGACTCAAGTGGATGGCGGTGCCCACATGACAACTATAACGACAGTGGCAAACGATATCCTCAGGATCACTTATGAGTCATCACAGTTCGTCACGTGCACAACTTATTTAAGGCTTATATATTGGGCTGCATGTTACACAAACAATCAGCAATCTTTCTCGCTGATGGGGTCTCTGGAGGTCATTTTGTCCAAAATGTTGTTCTCTTTGACGATTGCCAGGACAGTTGAGTGTGGATAAAATTGGTCCTTTTTTGTGTTTATTCTTCTCTCCCTTTAAGTATTTGGTGAGCCCACATCCTTTCGGTTTTCTTTTTGTTCCTCTGTGCCACGTACAGCAGTATCAGGTCATCAGTCTTAACCCGCCCACTGTTAACTTTATCGTTCATCAGTGTGGATGCTCACATCGATAGCGTCATAGATATCGTTACAAATAACAGTCTTTGTGTGAATGGCCCTTTATTCTATTGTCTAGCCTTATGTGTTTCATGCTATGATATATTGCTGCAGTAGTCTCTCACATTAAATATATGGTTATATGTGATGTCTTCTACCTGATGTAGTGCCGCCTCAAGTTTCCCTTAAGATTAATTATATTTCCTACAAGTGTAATAATTTCCTCTGAGTTAACGGAGGCAGTCTTTATTTCAAGTGCGGTGGTCTGCCTCCCCTATAAAACACTCTGGGAAATCTTGCAGCAAGTCTGCTGCCCTATAATTTAAATATCAGGCTCAACTACCACCTGCTCATGTTTTAATCTCACCAAGAAGTTCTCGAGACAGATTACAGCATCACTACTGCGCAGTGAAGTATTACAACCTACTGTATATTTGACTTTCCCTGCTATGAAAACATATGGCTTGTGGGTAATTCCAGAGAGGTGATGGAGTTTATTTTATTGTGGCTCTGTAAAGTGTGTGAGAACACTACGCAGCTGCACCCAGGTGACTGAACTAAGGCACTGGCGTCTTTATCCAGTCCGTGTCTACACAAGCAGTCTTTTGTCTTCGAGAAGTCATGGGAAGTCAAGAAGACTGACTTTAGGGATCAGATTTTTCTCAGGGTCCTTGAATGGATTAGGCCATAGTCTAAGAGTGAAAGTTCATTTGCTTGCTGTAGAGCTTTTCTACAAAGGTGTACCCTTGGTAAGTCTGTGTACGCTGTGTGGCTTATGTCAAAGCATTTATGCAGTGAAGTGAACAGAATTGGACAACAGAAAGGCCTGATGGAAGGCTTTGATGAAATCACCAACAAAGGCTTGAAGGGAGAAACAAGACCAGCGGACCTGTTTGCCAGCTAGCCCAGAGTCTCCAGAGTTATTGCACATTTTTCGATTTTAATTAAAAATGCGGGAGCGGAGAGCCTGCCTGGCATAGCGATAAAGGCCTCCGAAATGAAAAAGCCATGAAAGATGGAAGAGAGCAAAGGAGGAACAGACCACTTAACCACAGTCTGTTCACCTTGGCTTGTGTCCCAGCTCCAGCTAGAGTGTATCACTGTCATGCTGATAAGAATCATAGATGGTATTGATTGTATGCAAAGACACCTACATGTATTGACATGCCTGTCACTTCAGTGAGATGTTAACATGCCCAGTGTACACACAGACATACTGTGTAACATCATGCCTGTCCAAATATACTTTATATCTTGTGAAAAAGCAGAGTCTAAATTTATTGTCATAATTAATTCGTTTTTACTTGCACAACTTACTCACACCTTTATTTGTAAAATACCTGTATAGCACTAAACCAACAACAACATCCAACATGGCACCTTTTTCCTGCTGTGGTTGGAAGAAGCTCTCAAAATCAAAATTCAAATGCATCACGATCAAGTCAGTAAGTAATTTGATAGCAAAGATGACAGTCTTTGACAACAGTTTTGTTTTGAAGCCCCTGAAATAGAAAAGAACATTTAAAGTTAGCTGGTGTCAAAGTCCAAGTTAAGCTCTTCTTTAGTTTAGGAACAGGAAAGTGGAACTGACCTAGGAGGAGCTGGGCAGGGACTTGGGTGTACAGTGACCCGGAAAACCATCCTCTTCTATCCCAGACATAAAGAGCTCAGAGCAGCAGTCTGCATGAGATCTGGGCTCCCTCAGGGGAACTGGATCCGTGACAAAATTCTTGCTCCAAGACTGCATTTTTGAAGCAGGGCAGCTGCTGTGGCAAGTGTGGCTACTTGCTGTCAACCCGCCAAAAACATCAGGTTTAGAGAAAAGGGTTTTGGTGGGACACCAGGGGGATAGCAGAAGCCCTAATGTGATTTAGATTTAGGTCAGCTCAGCTGTCACTCCAGCGCGGCTCAGATCAAGAGATCAAGAGATCAAGAGAAGAAAATGAAATATGTTTTTTTTTTTTGGCCTATAACTTCTTTTTGTTGAAGGATACATAAGAGACATCTTTGATAAACTTTTCTTCTTGAAAAAGTTTGACACACTTAAGCTTGCACTAAAGTGCGCTTGGTCAATAGAAAGCGTATAACTGTCAGATAACACATGTGAAACTGCCGTCAGTCAGTGGTGTCTTGATGGGTGTTAACCTCCAGAATGAGCCAGCAGTGTTTAAGATAAAGTGATTTTCTGCTTCCTCTTTCATTGTTATCAATGTTTCTGGCCTTTAATGAATCATAGTTTGTCTGAGAGTCTCAGATGCATAGTTGGATGAAAAACAGGAAGAACGTGGTTCAGAGGTTAATCACATTCTGTCACCTTCTGGATGTGGGCTGGAGATGCAGTGACCCAATGCTGGTAAATTAGACCTATCATGTTCCCTGTTGTCTCATGGTATGCACCTGTTACATACCACTATCCATGTGCATGGCAATGAGGCAGATTATATAATGCCGGTATCCTTGTTTCCAGGCTTCTCTAGCTATAATTGGTCTGGTTTAAATGTCTGTTGTTTAACAATACTTCCAATAACGACCCAGCCCTGACATGCTCTGTTTAACCACCCATATTATGTTTTATATGTGTGTCGTTGTTAAAGGTTTCTAGATATTTATATGTTGCTGAAACAGCCTTTGCTCTTCTAACCCGGCTTTCTGCAAGTTTTTGGAACATGTCTGCAGTAATTTCCTCCCATTTAGCTACAAGAGCATTAGTCAGGTCGGCACTGTGATGTTGGTCCGTATGGCCAGGCTCACAGTCAGTGTTTCAATTCATCCCAAAGTTGTTTGATGGGATTTAATTCAGGGCTGTGCACTGGGTTAGAGCTATGGTTTGGTTAAGGATCAGCTTTAGGGTTAGGGTTGATTATATAATTGTTTCAACAATGGAACTTTTAGTTATACCAAATCACTTACATAAACTGTTGCTCAGTCCTACTTTGAGTCTATTCCCATGCCTGATAAAACATTGCATACATTACAGTGCTGCTCATACAGGAAGTAGGGGAGACCTGACAGTTGGGGGTCCCGCGTTCATAAACAAATCACGGGATGTACAGGCCTTTCCCGTGCTATTTTGCCCCTCAGACAACGGCCCAGTCTCCGTTACTTCCTTCCCTCCCTCTCATCTGTCTCTCTGTTGATGGGTTGTCATGGTAAAACAAGGATGAACACCCCTCTATCCCTTGTGACTTGTTTCCTTCTGTGTTTGCCATTTTCTGTCTATTTTTCTTCCTACTTCCAGGTGTCATCTTTAATCATGTTCTCAGGTTCTGATGATGATCTGCACATGTGTCTGTCTGTCATCATGTGCGTGTGGATGTGTCCCCTGGTGTTTGTTGACTTTCCCCAATGTTTCTCTGAAGCACCTTCGTGACAGGCAGTGCTGATATATGACAGTTTGCTAAACCATCACAATTGTATGTCTCCACTCTTAACCTTTAACACATATTAAATTCTTCATGACTTTTGTTTCCCCACCCCTCTCCCCACTTCTGGCTGCTGTCTTCTCTATTCCCACAGTTGTCATCTTTCTCCTCCCAGTGTTCCCATCTCACAAGGGTTCCACCTGTAATTAGACTGGAATCCCATGCCCTGTAAAGCCGTCATAGTCCTAACAACCAGGTGCACCATCAGCCTCTGACCTAATTCCATATACCGCTCTCTGTGTCTCTCTCGGCTTCCTCAAGAGCCAACAAAAGTGAATTTTTAAAAAGTCAGGCTAATGTTTATTACAACATGCCTCTTTTCTTTTATTCAAAAGGGGAACTCCATTAATTTTACACATGTCTACAGATCTTGGGGGTACTACTACATGCATGGGAAAAAAGTTGTACGAAGCCTTTTGCTCCAGTTGGAGCTATGTGAAGTCAGATTGAGTGCCTCAAGAGATGTCACTTGGAGTTAGAACAAAGTGAGCTTACCAGATCTCTGTAGCCCACCCCTCATCTCTGCTTGAGGCTAACGGTTAGAACCGTACCTTATCATGTCGTATTGTATCTTATTGCACGGTACTATACTGTATTGTATTGTATCCTGCAGTAATGTTTTATACCGTATCGTATAGCACCATATTGTATTGTAAAGTATGATGTGCTGTGTTGTATCTAATGTAATGAACTGTATCGTGTCTTGTTGTATCGTATCGTGTAGTATCGTATCGTATCATATCGTATCGTATCGTATCGTGTCGTATCGTGTCGTATCGTACAGTACTGTATAGTATCTAGGCACCTGGTTTTAACTTGGAAGAAGAAGAAGAACACAATTGATCTAGGAGATTTTGACAGGACACTTGGCTGTTGACACAAAACACTGAGCTGCTACGGGGATTAAACCAAGACGAGAGATTAGTACTGCAGAAATTTAATGTCATCTGAAATGCCAGTCTCATTTGTCTTATTGAGTTAAGGAACTTGTGATATGTGTGTCTCCTGGCAAACCCTGAAGTTGACAAGTCTCCTGAGAGATGAAACCTCTGAGGAATTTTCCCCCTTTCTCTCTCTCCCTCTCTGCCTGCCCTCCGGGCTGACAGATTTGTCAGGCTGGAGGGAGGCGCTCGGCCTGCCCCTGTTGTTTTAGCCAACAATGGGAAGGACGTGATGGCTTTCAGAGACAAACCGAGATATCTGGCAGAGGATGTCTCACTAACTTGAGCATATATCCGTACACACACACACACACACACACACACACACACACACACACACACGCGCACAAATAGACATGCATAGTTTATTATCTCCCCATCAGAATGAGACATAATGCAGTATGTGAGACTGTATCTGACCCAGCCATTACATTGTTATTGCTTTAAACAGTCTCAGTCTCCAAAGGCTCCTACTCCTACAGGGTTGTAGTAATAAGTACAGACAGAATAAATTATTCTACAGGGGATTTTGTTAGGGTCATAGTTCCACATGACCACATGAGCCAGTTTCTAGTTTAAAATGAGCAAATAGCAACTGCTTTATAAGAAAAACAAAGCTGCTAAAGATAAGACAGTTAACAGTGACAGTCACAAAGCTGCGTTTTCTGAAACCTGCTATCTGTCTATATACACTTTTAGAATGTATTTTGAACACCAAGTGGACTGCAACAACTCCTGTCCAACTAAACACTGGTGACATTTTAGCCAGTCTGGAGCTCATTGTAATACTGATTTGATATGATGTGAATGTATAAGCTCATTGCAACCATTAGCCAGACACTATGAGTCCTATTACGTGAAATGGTGTGATCGACCTTATAAGCAAACACTAAGAAAGAAGCATTATGGGAAACATAATTGCACTAGCAAATGGCATCATCATGCAGTAGGTTGTGGGCAGTTCAAGGACCTGTAATGGAAATGTATAGGCTCCGAGACATGTGTAGCACATAGAAGCGCATGCTTACTGTTAATACATGTAGCTTGTAGTTAAATGGTTTTTAAATGGGGGGGATGGCCCTGCAACAGAGAAAGTGTGCTGGTAATATACAGGGAGAAAGGAAAGAAACAGGTTTAGTCCAAGAGGAGAAAAGATGGTAAAGAAGGAAAATCACAAAGCTGGATTAAAGTTTGTGGGGATATGTGTCCATTGTTTTGAGGTTGTGACATTTCAGAGGTACCTCAAAATCTCAGCACATAAAACTACTAGCTATTGGCCAGAAACTGTTAGGGCTGAGTGAGAAAAATATGTTCTTTTGTAATTTGGCTCAACTGTCCTTTAAATAGCTCTCTTCTAATCACATGAACAGCTCCGTGAAACCTGGACCATCAAAGAAAAATTACAAATGCCCGGATTATCAGCATCTTCCCTTTTGCTTTTGAGCTGTGCTGGAACTACACACAGACACACACAGAAAAAAAGGGAAGCAGACTTGTCGCGAGTGCCATGAGGCAGCTTTCGGCATTTTCCAGCAGAAGCATGGCGGCTCAGAGAGGCTCGCCCTGAGGGAACAAGTTCTATCACAGACTGCGAGCTGTTGCCAGAGGTATGCCCAGATCAGCCTCTCTCTGAGTTCCTACTTCTTGTCACTCCGAAGCCCCTTGTACCGAATTACCTGAACAGTGTGGCCTTATTACCATACAACACTGTCAGCCATCTTGAATTGCCCTCAATTCCCTTGGGACCATGAGAACAACAGCAACAATTCAACTCAAAAAAACAAAGTTTCTGCATCCATCTTTCAGAGAGATGATTTTTCTCCCCTTGCATTGTGAGTGGGTAGGTAGGTAGAGGCATGCCTTGGAAGTGCACTTGAAGAAGACATGTTTTAGAGAGCTCTCTGAGAAATATATGAGCATTGAGATGGATGGCGCTGTTGAATGTGGAGAGTTTTGGTTGTTGTAGTTTTCAGCAGGATATGTGGCCTGCTTGGACCTGTTGTCAGTAAAAGAGTGTCCTAGATAAATCAGGACTTCCTTGTTAGGCTGTGCTCAACAGGACGGCCTCCTGACTGTTTGAAAGTGCACTGCAGTGTTTCTTTGTAAGGGACAAAACAACATCAATCTTTCATAGGCAGATATCAGTCATGTCGAGCTCAAAGAGTTCAGCTGACGGTCAAACTCAAAGCCAGTCAGAAAGGGCTGGAGAAACAGTGCGACCCCGTCCGCTAATAAATAAGTTAATATGCTGCCAATCTGCCTCGCCGAATACATTTACTTATACTTCAGTTAAGCTTAGGGAAAGATATATATATATTATCTTTACATAAATACTGAAATAGCCAATGAGTCCCATCTCATTTTTCAACTGTTTTTGGTGTGCCTGCATGTAATTTAGGCGCCCCCAATAATACATTTTAATTTCTTAACACATTATGTAAATAATTGTAAACAGGGCTGTAGGTGCAAATAAATTTTTACTCATTTATTCACAACACAAGCAACGAGAAACATTGATAACTTACAGTTGTGTAAAAAGTAGAATACAAAATTTCAGGTGCACCGGTGCAACCAATGAAAATCTGTACTCACACTTGATAGATTTTTGGGTTCATGTGCAAGGTATTTGTACCTCGGAGCCCTGAAATGTTTATTTAATGTAACCTTAAAAAATTATATTGTAGGGAAAACCATGGACATTTGCTGCCATTGAACATCTTATGATGATTTAAAACAGCTGCGAGTGAATGTAATCACTTAAATCACAGTAGACGTCTAACCTAAACTGAAGCAGAGATGTTATTTCAAACAAATCCAAGGGTTAGGGTTAGCTGCCCGAGGAATTCCAGAGGTCTTTTTATTACACTTAAATTGACAATATTTTCTCCAGACTTCTATAAACTCGCTGGAAATTTAGCAGTGAGTTTAGTATTTTACTGGTTTCAGGTGTGTCTGAGTATATCGACGGAGTTCATCAAAGGCAAGTGGACTGGCTCCTGTTCTTAAATATGGCTTGGTTGACAATTTTCACAAACTTTGGGTAGCTCCAGAAAGAAAACTGGATCCATTTATGGTATCACTCCTTCTTAAGTCACAAGACAAAAATATACATAGTTATTTATGATTTTGACTGCCTGCACTTGACTACCCCCCAGGTCATTATTAGCGCAGTGTTACTCATCAGGCACAGGACAGGTTCCAACGTGCATGCTCCAATCTATTCAGTTAATGAGAACATGTGGAAAGTCATGTGTGTTATTGGCTCCCTGCAAATATTTGCTATTGCTTTGTTTAGGTGAATGGAGTGAATGTCTAAAGGAGCTCCAAGAGTTGAGCAAATCCTCCCTTGGGTGGGTTTGAGAATATATTGATTAAGGATGTGACGTATTTCTAGTGTAGTTTTTCTCGAAGAACAGTAAACTCCTCTGGGTTTAATAAATAAAAATTGTCTGAGCACGACTGTGAGCAATAGCTTTATATCTCTGAGAAGTGTGCAGGTTTAGGGAACTCGGCCAACACAGATAACACCAATATCAATTTTCCTCATCCATGCACACTTGATCCCCATCAGGCCTTAGATACAAAATTCCCACTGGAATTCCCCCAGGTCCTTTTTTCACTCTTTGACTTCCAGGGCCTCATTCTGGCCCCGCCAGGATTCAAGCTGGTGCAGGCCTCTCCAATCTCTAGACATCCCAGTTCCAGGTAAACGAGGGAAGAGTGAAAGGCAACGGGTCAGCCTCCAGTTAGCCTTCACCTGAGGCCAAAGGGAGTGTGAATGAGTTTGGGGTGAAATCGGGGTCAGACATGTTCACACCACCACCCGAAGGAACTCTTGACACATTCCCTGAGTGAGGATCAGTCAGAAATCCACATTCTTTTCCAAATAAGTAACAACTACAGACTAATGAGGAAACTTCTCTCTAGACTTTTTTAAGCATCAGACAAACATTCTTTCATTCCCTTTAAGGGCAACTTCACCAATTTTACACATTAAAGTGTGTTTACAGGTCTTGGGGAGTACTACTGCATATGTGAAAAAAGTAGATTAAAATCTTTTGTAGTTCCAGAGGAAGCTGCATGTGATCTGATAAACTGCCTCCAGTGATGTCACACTGTGGCTAAGATGCATTGTGGGCAATGTAGGCATTGTACTCCTATAACACTCTTGGACAGTTGATCAAAATTGATTGAGTAGAACCAGAGATATCGCTTTATTCTACTTTTTCACATATGCATTAGTACTCCACATGAACTGTAAACACACTATAGTGTGTAAAGATTTGTGGATTTACTTTGCTGTATTGAAATAAAGATGTGTATATATGTGTGTGTGTGTGTGCTCCTGCCCTTGAGCACATCTGCCCCCGTCCTTTATTGGTTCTAAAGTGGTGCATTTGTTGCTCCCACTCAAGCCAAATCTCTTTCTTTGTCCCTGTGTGTGTCTCTGCATGTCTGTCTGTATGTGAGTCACTCTTAAACACACTGTTGTTCTCCATCTATGTCTCTCTCTCTCTGTCTCTCAGTAGGGCTCTCTCTCTCTCTCCGTTCAGTCTGTGCAGATTGAACTTGCTGGTTACGATGCTGGCAGAATCTTGATCAGCTCCGATTTACATCTAGACAATGGTAGAAGTTGAGAGGCGATTTCTCTCTTCTTTTTGCTCTCATTTCCCCTCCTTGAACCCCCTAGTCCTCTTTCTTGTCCTCCCTTCTGCTGCTCTGTCTTTGCCAGCAGCCCCCACTCCTCCTCCTTTATTGTGTTTTTGGGAAGATGGGTGTCTTGAGAGACGGGAAATAAAGGATGGAGAGGGAGCCTCCTCGACAGTAGACTAAACTGAATGTTTCTGGACTTCATCTGTGCTCCTGAGTACACAGCCCTCTTGATAATGAACTCCACACACTTGTCAATACACACACACACACACACATTATCATGTTAAAACCTTAAACAAGCTTTTGATGGCACAGCTAGCCTTCTGTCGCACTGTCTGCCCGTCATTTTCTTAATGGCATTGTGCATATATGACATGACACTGCACTGCACCGTCAATTAACATAAGCTTCGTTTGGCATCAATTCTGGTGTCATACTCAGACATGGCAATTCAAATACTGATCCTCTTTGACAGAATGCACCTCGACAAATAACAGGCTGCTCTGTGCACAAGCACAAAGCATCTCAAATTCGAGTAAGTGCTGCAAACTCAAACTGACTCGGCATAATAATTGCTGTTTAATTGTATGTTAGAGGACAGCTAGGTGGAGAAGCCTGTCAGGCTGCACTAACACTGTAAAAAAATATCTAAGTTTAAATTAAATCATAAAAAATATGGTTTTATTAAAAGGGGAATCATGTGACTATGGACATCCAGTGATGGGCAGTAATGCATTAATGGGTTATACATTGTAGGATACATGTAATGTAGTGTAAGGGTTTACATTTTGAAATGTCGTGACCACTGTAGTACTTTGTTACTTAAAAAATTTTGGGTGTTCAGCTCCTGGTTAGTTCTGTTAGCTTAGTGCTAGAACTAGAGGTGAGGTGGCTAGCCTCTGCTAAAAAAGGAGAATGAAAACTTTGTGGTAACTCAGACGCTGTCAACAACCAAAAGCTGTCTTTTTGACTGTCAGTAAATACGTCCAATCCACTGTCTGACTGCTTGTTAAAGGATAAATTCACCCAAAAATGTAGTCATTTTCTACTCAGCCCTGTGCCAATGGAGAGTGGATTGAAAAATGTAAAAAACAACCCCAGCAAAAAGCATATGATGGCTCCATACAGCTTGACTGGTGTAATCTTTTTTAAAGCTCAAATCTTTACTTTAGCTGCTAAGATAAAAGCGATGGCGTGCACACCATCTGAAGTGGATGCACAAGAGGGTGTAAATAACATCTTCTTACATCGACTTGGAGTTTCCAGAGCATGGATTATATCAGATGAGCTATATGGAGTCATTTCTTTTTCATTCCTCCTCTTTCACCCCCTTTTTTTATATATTTATGAGTTTTTGTTTTTTTTTACATTTTCCAAACTATTCTCCATCTACTTCTGTTGTTCAGGAGATTGCTACAACACTGCTTTGTTGTGAAACATCATAAATGTTTCGTGGACTTGGAAACTTCACCTAACTCTCCATATGAGGGTGAGTATCTAAAGACGAAATGTTCCTTTTTGGGTTAACAAATGACTTTAACTGCCGAATAATAAGGAAAGTAGTGATGTGTCGTTCACGAACGAGCCGGTTCAAAGAGCCGGCTCTTTGCCGTGAACGATTAGAACCGGTTCTCCAATGAGAGCCGTTTGTTGGGAGCCGTTTTTTTTTCTTCAGTATATCGCTGTCTCTCCACTTCCCTGTACTGTGCGTGTGCTCTGTTGTTTCCCACGTCGTTTTTTTACCCTGCGGTGCCTCCTTGCTCTCTCTCCCCTCCCCCTCCCCTCCTCCTTCTCAAACGCCAATCTGTAAGTCTTTGAGTGATACAGTAAGTTCCTTAACTCTATAGTGGTTCAAAACTGGTGTTGTTCACGTTGTGACATGTTAATAGTTTTATACTTTAATTTAATAGCACTGTATTTAATATTTGTATTGGGGCACCTTTTCTGTTATGAAGCTGCTTTGACAGCCTACTTTTTTGTATTGTGGTGGGTGTTTCTAGGCCCTATTTATATTTAACTATTTATTTTTTAAGTTATTTTTATGGAAGTGGTGCTATTTTGTGATAATTGAATTGGTTTAAATAAAAGTTTTATTCATAAAGCATTGTTGTGCTGCATTTTTACTCATATAAGTGCTTAACAATGTCAATAATGAAACAAAATGACGTAAAATTAGGTTTACACTATTAATTAATTAATAATGTAAAAGAATGCGTATGTGAGCCGTTTGGGAGCCGAAAGAGCCGGCTCTCCACATCAAGAAGAGCCGTTAGAGCCGGATCTCGCAAAGGAGCCGAAAATCCCATCACTAAAGGAAAGTAATTCAATTTCTCACAGCCTGGGCAAAGCTTTAATTGAGTAATGCCTGAGCATGTCTGTAGCACACCTCACGGTGGCCTGTTGTAACTGATACAATGCTCAGGAGTCACTAAGCTTGTTAGAGCCAAGGTCCAAAACAAGCAAATGAAGGGCAGACTGATACATCACCATGCAAACCCCTGGAATAACAGATTTGGTATGTGATTTGCTTTATTTGGCTTGGGAGGCATGAGACTTTTTAGCCATTGTGTTTGAACCGTCTTGTCTGCAGGGTATAGAGTGAGTTATTGAATTTCAGCAAAAATATCAGCAGCTGCTCCAGAAATGGTTGAGTTGTTCCAGTTCATCAACAAGTCCATCAACTGCTCTTGCACATATTATAGTTCTGGTTCTTCTGATTGAGGAAATGAGATTCCACTTGATTCAGTGCAGTTGTAGCTGTGAGAATGTCTGTGAAACATGAGCTTATATTAAAACAAACTAAATCCACCACATTTTATAGAAATAATTGAACACAGTAGAATTACATTGAAAACAGGTAGAGTTTCCAAATCAAGTAGGGTGTTTTGAACCTGAGCAGCTAATTTAATGTAAAGAATTATGTCTTTTGCAGTGTCTATGCCCTCATCCTAACCTCTATAACGTCAGATGTGTTACTAGCATTGTCCCTCAATTGAAGGGCGGGCACCAAGTCACGGGTCTGCGGGCCCAGAATCGTTCTGCCTCAGCGTTTACAGCTGGTGGATTACATGCAGTCAGTCGTGGCTGTTGTGTTTTGGATTCGCTCGCTTTAGCGCCGCCATTACCTCTTTGAAGACGCCGAAATGAGATCCGACATGCAAATCACCTGGTTGGTTTGAGCTGAAGCGCCGACAGTCTCGACGCATCATCACCTCCCCTCTCTGGATAACCAGTAGAGTCTGAAATAAATAAGAAAGCCCCTTTCCCAAGAGTTCTCCATTTGAGCTTTAATAATGGAGATGTGCGAGGTGTGATGACGCCGAGACGTGTGCGCGCTCAAGTGTCCTCCGGATCCATATTTGTGTCTCGGTGTGCGTTTCTCTATACTGTGTGCACATCTGCATTGTTGTGTGTGTTTGGGAACACTCATGAATGAAGGTAGAGCGGCAGCCTTTTTCTCTCAGGCACCGGGGCAGAGTGTGAAACCTCCGGAGAGCGAGCAGACGGCTTTTTAATTTCGCTCCTCTCCGCCGCCGGTTGGCTGAATTGACAAGAATTGAAATGTGCCCAGAAGAGAGAAGTTTTATCATCAACGGCAAACTTTGAGAGCGACCTGTTATCAGACTCGCTCATTTATAAAGCACTGAAAGGGAGACGGAGTTCAGCGTGGCGCAGGATGGATGTTTTTTTTATCATATCTGCCAGTGCGGTATTTAGGGAGCGTTGTGGAATACGCACTCTGCATTGGAGCAGATTGTAAATGATCACCCTCCGGCCGCTGTCAGAGCTTCTCTTTTTAGATCGCTGTCGACAAAGGCTTGGAGAATGGCTTCTGGTGGGGTGTGGAGGCTCGGGGGGGCAGCCTTTGTTGTTGACTACTTGTCTTTCTGAACCCTCCCCTCCCAACCACCTGTCGTCCCTCATAGCCGATTATCAAAGCTCTGGAGTTGAGCTCTGCGTGCACACTTACCTGCTCTGAACTTTCAAAACTATACACGCTGTTCTGCACTTTGTCTTCTTGAAATGAGCGGTAACGAAACTGATTTCTGGAGGAAGAAGGAAGGGTGGATGAAAAGAATGACGCCAACCAGTCGTACGCCAACCTTCGAGCAGCAACCTCAAGTTTACGAGGAACGAGGAACTGTTGGGAGGAGAAAGGATTAAGCAGAGGGACCACAGCGGCTCTGGAGAATCAGGGTATTGTTGCGGCCTGCTCATCAAAGCGTAAAGAGAGTTTTGAAAGGGGGAAGGGGAGGGGGGGTGTTATGGACGTGCACACAGCTAAAATGTGTTGCTCTGAACTTGACAATGCCAGACTCTCGATCTGCATTAACCTTCCGTTTTGTCTTTTTTTAATCTATTGGATGATGTACATAACCATCTTGATATCATTGCCTTAGGTTTCCTCTTCTTTTTAGGCTCTTCGCCTCAGAGCATTTCTACCCAGAGGTCTCTTTTTTAATCAGGCGTGCTCAGCATCCTTTTGCACCTTTGATTTTGAGTTGAAGATATACATTTTTAATGTTTTCTTCATCTATTCAGTCATTGTGGTCGTGCTAACCACATCCCTAAAAACAGGTCAGTCCTCGTAGGTTTGTCGAGTCATAAAGACCCCCACACATGCACTCACCCAAGCACACTTCATCCTGCCCATTCCGGGTTAGGGAGACAGGTTCTCATGTCGGCAGATTATTCACGGGGATTTCGTTCTAAATGAGGTGAAATTATTGCTCTCTGTGAAGCGGCTCTTTCAGAAGTCACTGCCAGGGCTCGAGCTGCTCCTTTTTGTTCTGCTCCCCTTTGTTGGTCTGCATGGCAGAGTAACCTGACCCCGGATGTGACAGGCGCTCAACTCAAAGGAAAAGCCATTTTTAGCGGTGACTTTAAGTTTCAAGGAATGTTTATCACAGTGAAGGTGTGTTATTGGCTGTGCAAGACTGTCAAAGAAAAAAATCCCTCCTGTCTCTCTTTAGCTTTTCTATTCTTCTTCTCTTTTGTCCAAATACTCTCACATGGGTGTTCAATATCAACATTTACACATCCATCCAAAAATCAACTTTTTGATTATGACAGTGATAATGTTGACACAATCAGCCAATAAGGTCATTTACTGAACTATAACTGAGGACAACTGTGGATCTGTGAGGCTGTACTGCTTCTCTTTTGATGACTGTGAAAAATAGTCACTTTCCGAAGTTTCTGTTAACGTTTCAACAGAAGTTTAACCTTAGATAAGTGAACTAGTCTAGAAGGAAGAAAACATTCACAAAACATTGTCTGAAAAATGATTGCATATACCAGCCATTCATCAAATTATTTTAGAATTATGCATGTTTCGTTCAGCAAGACAGTCTTCATTGTTGAAGCGTAAATTAAATTACCAGAAGTAAAAAGCTAACACTGTGGCATGACTTCAATATCACCACCACTAAGCTTCCAACTACACTATACTAGTTACACTTGATTGTAAACTGATCAATCTATGAGATGAAAAGTCAAAGTTAGAATAGTTTACAAAGATGAAGGAGTGAGTAGATGAGTCTCCGTGTTTGGCGTAATGTCCTCGACAGCTCATTTAGCTACTTGCTGCTGACTTCCCATTGATTTCAAGATGAGGGAACCAGAAGTGCAAAAGTGCTGACTTCTTTCCAGGTTGCAGGACTCACTCCTACGGCACTCTATAAGATAACCGACTAGTATTTCTGGTGGCGAGGGAAGCAATGTTTAATCGATTAGTCCACTAATCGCACACATCCCCAGTGGAGAATGTATTTGAAGATGTCATGTTGGGCTCTATGAGACTTCAATCAGCACCTTCTGATGTCTTACAAATTGACTAGTTAAAGGTTAATTATAAAAACTTTCCCTGAAAATCACCACCTTATATTGCTTTGTTTTAAGTGTGAGGTGGAGTAAAGGCACATGGCCAGCTGATGTTTGTCTAAACTTGGAAAGCGGAAACCAAGAGCTATGACATTTCCCAGTTAATACAACTTAGCACCGACTTCCCACATTCTTCACCGAGTCCTCAGAGGACGGGGTTGCATGTAGCTCTGAGTATTTGCTCTTTGCAGGCCTGGCTGTCTGCCTAGCTCTGGGCCTGTGAGTGTGTGGAAGCACTTGTGTGGTCACCCGGTAGTGCTGTAAATGCCTGCATGCACAAACACCATGTCACTTTGATGTCTGGACAGCAAGTTTATTCAACATTTGAAGACAGTCAAGTGAGACAGGAGTGTATGTGCGCAGGGCTCGGTGTGCTTGTACAGCATGTCACCGGGAAATGCACACAAACTCAGCTCCTGCTCCTCTCCTTTCAAACTCTCCTCTTCCTCCTCCTCCTCCTCCTCAGTCGTCCTTCAGGTCCCCTCCTGGCCTCCGAGTCATCTGCAAACATTGTTAACATACTCGATGTGATGACTGTCATCCTCTCCCAGAAGGCAGCGGCGGATGTTTGCACAGGACCATTATCAGTTTTCAATACACGTTTGGTCGCTCAGATTACTTCAGCTCAACAGAAGCCAAAAGCAAACATCTCTGTTAATTTTTCCATTCCAGATTTATCCACTTGCTTCATTCCTTTCCAACTTGGGAGCGTCCTGTTCTGCTCTGACGCTCACCAACGACTGAAGCGTGAGGGGAATCATGGGGAAGAGCCAGGCTACATTTGGAGTCCTGCTCTGACTGGGGGGAGGGGGGTGTGGTAGCTGTAGTTGGGGGTCTTCTTCTGCTGTTTGGCCTGCCCTTTTGTCTCCCTAATGACCTGGCCGCGTAAAGTTAGCCGCTCTATTCAGAAGGCATTAAGGGTCATTTTACCTGACGACGGCCGTTTCCCCCATCACTAGCCTGGGGGAAGGGAGATGTTTGGAAAGTTCTTCTCTACTGGGAAGCCACAGGGCCTTCAGGAGAGCATTATTAACCATATTCCCAACCATATTTCACTTTATTTAAGCTTTTTTAGATTAGACTGTTGAAAGAAACAATCTACTTGCTCTGTTGTCTGGTCTGTTAATGTTGCACTGTATTGCTCCTTTTGGAGGACTTTTCTTTTCGCTTGCCCCCCTCCACATAGAGATCAGAGGTCAGAGTTTAGTTGTGGCACAACAGTCCTAAAGCTGGTAGTGACTTACCATCCCTTTGTACACAGATCGCGCAACATTGCTGCCAGGAAGGCTCTTCTTTACATCGACATTGTTTATTTACACTGAACAAAACAACCACATAATGATGAAGCAGTGTATGATTTTGAATAGCATGCCGGCGTTTCACAAGCAAGTTTTACATAGTTCAATCAGGCCAAATTCAGTATCAGTAAAACAAAATTAAGTCAGCTACTTGTGGATTTTTACTTGCATCTACATCCAACGGTACTCACACATAGATACCAGCCACCTAAATATGCCATGCATTCCCTGAGAAATTAATGAAAATGTTGAAAAACGCCCTATTTCCAATGTTAAAAAAAGTGAGGAAAAATCCCTGGATCCACATCAAAAGTTAATGGGGTATATTCTGGGCCGAGACCCATACTCCATCCAAGTATTGTGGACATCCATTCAGTAGATTTTATGTAATCCTGCCTACAAACCAACAAACCGAACAACAAATGGATATGGGCTAAAACATAACCTCCTTGGTGGAGTTAACAATGCCGTAAAATGTAAATAACAATCATTTGCAGTCCCTGTTGAACGGCAGTTGATCTCATCCTCTGCTCAGAGGGTAAGGAGCTCTCAAACCTCGTTATATCCTGAAATTTGCAGACATTTTCGGTAGTTTTTTTTCCCTTTGAGATAGCTGCCAGCTGCTGCTAGCTGCTTTTTAAATCTCCCAGTTGTGGTTCGCACACATAATGTCATCAGAACCTCACACTCATGTCCGTCCTGCTGGCTCGCTGGCTCTCTCTCTGGACCCTCCAATTGAGGGCAGACTGCCTTACTGCTCAGTATCCACAACTTTGAAAAAGTGCTAGTCATTGCTTCCAGCTGCAGGAATGTGGATTTGAAAATTAGTTTCAAACTGAAGGCTTTAACATCAGTCTCGTTCTTACCGGTAACACAGATGCATTCAAAGCATCTGCTGTGCCAGGGATTCTGAAAATGTTCTCATCAATCATGTTTAATCAACTTACAGGGACATTTATGGGACAAATGGACAGGCAGAGAAACATGGAGCTTTCAAAGTCCTGGCTGTAGCCCAGAAAGACATTGAATCTATTTAAGCGGGCTACTCAGACCTATTGATTCACCCTTTATAAAATGCCTCAGAATATTTTTAGTATATAAAGTTACTCACTATAGTTTTCTCAATGTTCATTGGACAAGCAAGCAGATGTCCAGGATGCTGACAGAGCACGAGGTCACATGAAGATTCAGAATAAGTCTAAAACCATACTTTGAACCTTCCTGTAAACAAAGTCAAACATAAATGCTTTAATCAGACCATCACCCAAACTTAGTTATTAATACTGATGAGTCTATAATGCCCACATGAATGTACTGAGTGAGGGTTAAAGCACTGGTGCTAGCCTCCTCATTAGCATTCAGTTGGTGGCTTGTGGTTAAGTGTTCTAGTACCTGCTCGGTTGCTAAGGAATTGGCACTTAGGTAATGAAATGCCCATCGCTGACGGGGGCACTTGATTGTGCTGAGGCTGAGAGAGTGGGGCCAAGTGAGAGGGGAATGGGAACTAGAGCAAGGGAGAGAGCTGGGGATGGGCCCAAGTGAACATTAAGTACATAGCGGAGAGCTGGAGGGGAATCAGTGGTGATGCTGCTGCTGCTGCTGCTGCTGCTGCTGGCACACATCGATCACCTGAGGAAGGGTCTGACAAGTCTACTTACAAAGTCTGCACAAGTTTGAACTCTCAATAATATAAGGAGGGGCAGGTTGAAGGAGCTACTGTTGTCATAACTTTAGGAAGAATGGCCAAATTGAAGTGATAAACTAGAAGTTCTTCTTAAAAAGTATGTTATATCTGCCACTAGCGGTCTTTGAATCAAAACAATGATAACAAAATTAGTAGTTTGATGATACCGTGAAGTAGTGTGGGAGTTGTATTTATTGTTACAAATGCAGTGCCAGTTCAAAATATGCCTGTTCGATTGCTTGGCCTCTGGTATTGGTCACTACAGCCTTAGTGGTGAATATTGTTCCCTGTTTATTCAGACTTTCTTAATATTGAACGTGTCGTTTGTCCAATTTGCACCAAATTTGGCACTGCACTTCCTCGAGTCCTCAGCAGTCCTTTGAAGTAGGTCAGATGAATGCTTCTCAACATATGTGAACCACAGACAGACAAACAGACGCTTAAAAGCAGAAATGTTACATACTATGCCTTTAACTCAACCGGCTAAATGAAGTGTTGCTAACTTGTACTCCAGCTTGTTTTCGTTTCTGTACATGTAAAGATGAACTATTTGTTTGCTATTGCTCCAATTTCTTGTTCTCGTCTTCCTCTCCATACTATACACAGTCACCTGAGTATGAAAAGCAACACATGCTCATTATCTTCAGAGCTTCCCCACCACTTTGGCTCCATTACCTTCAGGCCTCCCACAATCTCTGACCTTTGCTCTTACTTTCTGACCCCTGACTGTCCTCAGGTTCTTCCCAGCACTGTCCTGACTTCACCGTGATGCATCAACTGCATTCATGCTTCAAAAACTACCTAGACATAACAAGATTACTCTGTGTATCACCTGTCCGCTCATTTATTATTAACTGCTTCTGTGGACACTGAGGCCTGACAGGCAGGTCGCAATCTTTGATTGTGTTCCTGCAATAAGTAACGGCACAAGTTAACAATGGAACCCAAGGAGGCTATTTAGTTAAATATTTGCGCCTCTTGACTTTTGGACATTTCTCAAATTCCTTCCTCCATTCATGTTTTGTGTGTATGTCGTCATGTGTCAGTGCACCAGTGGCCTCATTCTGGTGTAACTTACAACAATACAGTGTATCCTGAACTCAGATATAATGAGTGCATTGTCCTCAAATCAACCGTCTTTTCTGTTTGAATGATGACATGCAGGGCTGCAATCAAAGCTAATTGTCAGTAACAGGTAATTGGCTGGGAGAATGACTGCCATATAATACCATAATAATATCCAAGGAACCAAGGGGATGTATTTAGATTGTTTTTTTCTTTCTTTCTCAAACGAATAAGCTCCAACCCAAAGATATTCAATATGCAAAAATATCAACAAAGCAGCAAATCCTCACTGTGAGAAACTGGAACATTTTTTTTTTTTTTGTGCAAAAAATGGCAAAAAGCCATTGCTGCTGCAGTCAGGCTGATAAACAGGGATGAAGATAAATCCACACAATATGGTCAAAAAATCATTTTGTCAAATTTTGACCAATATTGTGATATTGTATATGATTCACAATTCATGGGAATTATCATTTTAGCATCAAAATCACTGAAAAAAACTATAACGATCACAATGATGTGACATTTGTTTGAGTCTTTAGCAAACAAACATGTTTTCTTACATCTGGAGAATTCGTTTGCCAGCGCACCTCTGCAACACTACATTACTTCCTTAGAATGCTGTTTTGTAGCATATTTACCTTCATTAAAAAATTGCAACTTCTTGCGATGGATATTGCACTTGCTATATTAAGATTTCCATGATATTTTGGTTATTTGTACAGCCCTACTGAAAGTTCAGCACTACTGATATATGAGTAATCAATACTGCAAACTGGCCACTAATTAAAACTTGTAAAGAAATGTGAAACCTGATCCCAAACTTTCCTTACCTCTTCCTGATTTATTTCTTCCCTAATTGTTTCTCTCCATTGAAGTCCTCGACTTGTTTTTACACTACAGGTACTGTACTCTCGAGTTTGACTGATGATTTTCCTCTTTCATATTTCTGGAGCTGCCTGCTTAGCCCATATGGCAAGTGCGCACTTTTATTCTCTCAACTTCAAACGCCAGGGGAGAAACTGATTGAAGTTGCATGCTCACTAAATTGCTACCTGTAACATGGAGGTCCTAACAAAAAGCTGTGTTGTGGACGCAGGTGTTTCCTTAGCAACAAAGGGACGGGGAAGAATGGGTAAGAGGGAGCGAGAGAGAAAAGGAACATTATTGAGCCTGGAGATACTGTTTTCAGGGTAGAATATCCAGCAGAAAGAAACAAGTCCAGTCTTTTTCCTCAGCCTGTTCCATGTGGGAAGTCACATACAAAAGTCCTACTCCAGTCTCAATAGGTAGAGGGAATGTATTGTGCAGGCAAACAGACAAGGGTATGTTGGCAGAGTTAGTCTTAGTCTTGTGCCAACAATAGGCGATGAAGCAGCATGATAACGACATTGTGTGGAAGTAAAAACTGAGACTGTGATTCTCAGGGTTAAAATCCATTTATTGCAGGCTTTTTGACTTTTTTTTATATTCATCTAAAGTCAGAGGAATTTTAAGTGCACACTTGATGGCCAACGCTAAGTGAACACCCATTACATTACATTACACCAATATGAAATTGCTCAGCATCCCCTCCCAACAACATGGGTCATCCACAGGCTTCCATTCTGAATCTCAGCAAGATCAAGAACTTTGTTTTATGTTCCCATTCAGCCTCAAGAGCATTCATAACACCTTTGGTGACAAGTTGTGTCTCGCAGGCATTCAGCATTCTTGTTCAAGCC
Organism: Pagrus major; assembly: GCF_040436345.1. NCBI lineage: Eukaryota > Metazoa > Chordata > Actinopteri > Spariformes > Sparidae > Pagrus > Pagrus major. The sequence continues at coordinate 25,865,801 of NC_133221.1, forward strand.
AAAGGTGTTGAGGTGATGGGGTTGAGGTCAGGGCTCTGGGCAGGCTGGGTTAGTGCTTCAGCACCGAACTTTGAAAACCAGTTCTTTATGGATCTCGCTTTGTGCAGTGTTGACACAGGAAAGGGCCTTTCCAAAACACATTACTGTCTACGATTATTGTACGCTTTAGCATTAAGATTACTTTTAATTGGAACTAAGAGCCCAAGCTCATACCATTAAAAACAACCCCAGACCAAAAATGTGTTAAGCATGTGGATAAGACAGTCCATAAACTCATGCAGCTCTTTTTTCTCGAGTGAGAAGAATAACAGCTGGAGGAAAAGAGGCTCTCAGGTGGGGATATCTTAGTCAGTTGTAATTGATGTGTGGGTGTTAACAATCACACTTCATGTGACACTTGACACTTTACAATTATTTTATAATGCAGGCTTCTCTTGACACATGACATTTGGTGATTATTTACTACTTTGTTTTGGGGAACATCTATTCAAAAGGTCAGCTCAGCACTTAAATGCCACAGAGAATGAATGTGTAAACACTCCTCCTTACTGTCCACCATATACCCAGCCTTACGGCCAAGACACACCAAACCAACATCAAAGAGGTAATAGCGACAAAAGCCTCACGTCCCCTGTTTCTCGGCCAAAAAGCTGCGCTTGAACACACCGCAACGACGATAGCTGACGGCCAGCTTGTAGCTCGTATGTTTTGCGCCTGCATGACAGGAAATATTACTCCATACCTCCAGGTGGCGGTAGTCTGTATTCGTCATTCAAAAAAGGAAACCAGAAGACTGCGTATATAAGAACCTGCATTTTTTGTGATAAAAAAATTGAAAATGACACAGAAAAAAGGCCGAAATGAAAATAATGAGAAACTGCAGGAAATGGGTTCCGTCTCTCTTCTTGGGCAGTGGTTCATGTAGCTGAACAGCCAGTCAGAGTGGTTTCTCTCACTGATGGGCTCTGCCAATGATTCAACACCAAAAGCCAAAAAGCTGTGACAAGGGCCAACAAGGTTTAACTCAACAGATGGAGACACGCCGAAAAACTATGGTCACAGATGCTCACCGATGTCCCCAACATTGGCCGTTGGCTGTGTCAGAGCCCTTAATAACAGGAGCTCAGGCCTCTGCTTTCCTCCCAGCGTGTTACACTTACTCTCTCTGCAGCAGGAGGCAGCTCTTGAAATCAGGCTATTGTGATGTAGTTGCGTGATTGAAGGTCGGAAACACAGGTGCTATGACTCAGTGTTTGCTCATTTGGATTTGTCAATTGGCGGTGATAAGAGCAAAGAGGGCTGGAGTAAGAGAAAGAGAGGGAGAGGTGAACAACCTGTTCATTAAAGCAGCGTGCTAATGATTTACAGGAGTTTGAGAAATGCACTCAGCAGAGCTAGTGAGCCGAAACAAGGAACAGAGGGTGAATCACAACAAGCCCTGTTTGTCTGAGATGTCTTGATGTCCACGCACCAAATTGCATAATTAAACACCCCAAAGTTCAAGTGAAGTCACTCGTGCGATAATGCACCATAGATTTCCGGGCCCGTTTTGTTGTTTGTTTTTTTAAATGTATTTATTTTTGTGTAACTTTGCACACACAGGCACCATGACATCATACTGAAATATTATCAAGGCAGCTACATCTGAGTTTGATAACAGAAGGTTTAAACTTGAGTAAAAGAGTCCTACTTTCCTTGAGGCCTTATGACTGCCGTTCATGAATGTACAGAGACAGGGAGAGAATGATGATGAGGAAGACTTTGAGTAAGTTTTGAGAAAAGTTAAAGCCTGCACTGTCACACAAACACAATACAGGCACGACTCCACTAGCTCCAGCTAACGTCTAGCTACTTACGTCTGTATAGTCGTATCATCGGCCTGCACTTACAGAACAGCTTTCAAATTTGCATTAATAAAACGAGGCAGAAAATCACTTGGTGTTCAATTCGAATGGCCCTTTTGCAGCAATGTTCACCAACTACAAAGGAGAATATTTATTGTAATGTAGCCAGAGGTACCATAGAGATATCTCTGATAAAAACATAAATAGACCAGAATGCCGTGCATCCACAACACATGTTGAGGACAGGGAGCAGCCTAGCATTCATGAACTGCTTGAATAACCAATACTGATATTCTCATATTACCAACTTTACTGGGAAACAAGTTCAAGCTAGTTTTCGACAAAAGGACACCCCAGGAGTTGTTGAAAACCGCAGCCTGGAGCAGCTGTGGGTACACCAAATAATGTGCCAGTTCATTACAAAATACCTTCTGAAAAGCTTTAACATATGAATAAACAGATAATATCTAAATAGTGTCCAAGTGAAAAAGTTATATTTTAATTAATTCCATTCCCAGCGTAATAATCCACAGAGAACCGCTAAGCTTAGATAACTATCCCTGTGTGTACACTGAAAAATCATTGTTGGAATGACTGCCTCGGAACAGAAGACAACTCCTAACCCCCGCAAATTAACTGAGTCAGATCCCACTTGGAAGGACTGCTCCCATGTCTGACGCCCTCCGTAACCTCCTCCGCTGCACAGCCCACTGGACTTTGAGGCAGAAACATAAGCCTTTGACATCTGGTTATCATTTCTCAATGTTTTAAATTGGATATTGGGATTAGTCTGGGCTAGCCGTGTGTCCCCAGGCTCGCCGTTGATGTAACTGGATTGCTTAGCTTGTAGTGGGCAGACAATCCCTCCTGACTTTCCCAGGGCTCATAAAGCAATCCCAGCACTTCCACTGGAAAGTAATGAGCAGCTGCAGGGCTCAGGTTCAACCACAGGGGTTAAAGCCCAAAACCGAAGCATCCAGCACCACCGCCACCAGCCTGGACCGCAGCCCAGACAGTGAGGGGACTGCTGTCCAGTAAGCCCCCGGGCCACAAACACAAACCACTCAGTAGAACAAAAGACAAAACCAGCAAAACTAAAACCTCACAAAACCTCTCCAATTTCCCTCGGGTTTGTTTTTTGTGAAAGCGAGGCGTCTCATCTCCTGTCAGATTAGCCATCCCAGTTATAGATCATTCCACATCGGTTCTTTATGGGACCAGAGGGAGCTCTGCTGCAACAGTATTCAAGTGGACTGTCAAATCATTGTGGTCCTTTCACTCAGTCGTTATCTCTTTCCGGCACATTTTACTCAAACTCGATTCTTTTTGTGTATTCGGGGAATGTAAGAATACAAATGGTTTTCATCAGTTTGCAGATAATCTTAGTGCTTGGAGGAGCTGGAGTATTGAGACGGACGATGCTTAAAGATAGTGAGACAGAGAGATCACTTTTATTGTTTTTCTAAGTGTTAGATCTCACTTCATGGTGTTCAGAAGAAAGTTTGCAATGAAGGATGTTCTCATTTACTTGTGTACCTTTTTTTAACCCTCCAACAGCTTCATCTGCTGTTTACTTCCGTTAGGGAATTACCTCATTTACTAGAATGGCTTTCAACAACCACCAGAGAATGTAAGTGAATTTGCTGCATTGAGCTATGGAAAGATTAATCGTGGTTACAATAGCAGGAGTTTCTCAAGATTTGATGAGGATAAATGATGATAAGGAGCAACAGACAGATTATGTCCGTCATGGACGCTGATGTAGAATATTTTCTTCTACTTAACTTCCTGATTTAAAGTGTTTTCAAGTCATTGTTGCATCTGAATACCTTTTCATTAATCCTCTGTATCCTCTGCTCTGGAAAGTACACTTTCACAAAGTCATAGTCGTTCTGCTGGAAGTCATGCTAAAATGTAACACAGTCATGTTGCATTTGATTGAATTAGCTCCCTTCGGTGCCAGCTGTAAACTATCATAGCCACTTTATTAACAGCCCTCCTGTAGAAATAGCTCTTTCTGCAGCTCTTGCTCCTTCAACTACAGTTATCCATCACTGTGACTCCTCATAAAATGAAACTCCATTTTGCTTTTCTGTAAATGAAACATCCCACATGGCCCAGTAGCAACAGGTCTCAGATCATAAAGACTACTGAAGCTCGTCACATTGGCAGGAGTATTAATTGCCTGGGAAGTTTATGACATTGCTGAGTCCATCAAATTCCTCCTCTCTCAATGATCTCCCATGGTTCAGCTCTCTCACCCACATCCACTCCACCTCCCCTGCAGTCGTCTTTTGGCTAAGGCCTTGGGTAACCATGGCAATTACCATGGGAACACCCCTGCCAAGCCTTATTAACCCCCGGCCTCTCAGGATCCCGTTCTTGACAGCTGGCACATAGCGGCTCCTTCCCACCACATCCTCTCCATTGACCCAGGAAGTGCTCCCTTTTCCCTTTGGAAGTAGCCTGCAGGTTTGGAAAACCTTGGCACCCCGCCAGTGGACATCCCATCTAATTCCTCTCGCTTTTCTAAGCACGTCTGCATGGTCTGGTGGTCTTGGTTACCTAGTTGGTAAAATATGAAAGGAAACCAGGAAGAAGAGGTTCTGAAGGGGCGAAGCTTCGAGCAACCTGGCTGGATGAGAGTAGTGCTCTGCCTCAGCTGGTGTCAACCCAAACAGCCTTGGGCCACTGCTACCCCTCTGTACTGCAGTGATCCAGCGGCTGGAAGCACTATAAACCAGAGCCAAGGATAGGCTGGCAGCCATTATACCTAATAAGAAGCAGATTCTTAAAACATATGGTCCCACTTGATAAAACCCCCAGAGCTGAGAGAGGAAATGTTGTATTTCCAGCTTATGAAAGTGGTCTTGAAGCACCTGTCAGTTTGTTAGTTTTTCATTTAAACTGCTGTTATTACATTACGTTGAACTGCTGTGGAGACAGACAGCTGTTTAGATTGCATTTCGATGTATTTGCTTTCCCTACAGCTTTTCATACAGCCACGTGTTTCTAATCGTGGGGCAGAGTTGCATACATGTACAAAATCATTTAACACCCACGTGCTCTCAACCACAGCGCTGCCAGTGACCATGAGCCCATGAGGTGTTGTGACTGAAATATGCTGACAAAAGGCAGTTCAGCAAACTTTGAATTTCTTATTCTCAGGATGGTTAAATTCATTCATTTTTACTGATCAAACATAATCTAGTCAAGCACCATTTGCATTGGATTATTAAATTAGTTTCAAGGTAACCAGGTAGATCTACAGTATTAAAAGCACCTCAGTGCCTTGTGTATTTCAAGAATCGCAAGGAGATATATACATTTTGTACTGGAATCAATTCCTTTCAATGAAACCAATATGTTTTTTATCTATTGTGTCAAGCAGTTTTCTCCAGAACTCAATATTTATCTTGTGTGTTGTTTGGGATTTCTTGCAGTGCACTGTGGAAATAGGTGGTAAGATGTGAGATCTATCTGTGATGCTGAAATCCAGTGGAACTTTGCTGGGAATAGCTTTTCTTGTTAAGATGTGACTCAGTCTTCGTATTTGTTATCTCCTGCTGGCGTCTCCTGTTTGCTGTGGCTGGAACCATCAAACCCTCAGACAGCTCTGGGGTCAAAAAGCTAGATAAGAGACGACGTCCGTGTTGCAGCTGAAGCAGATATCTGCGTGGTTTATCCTCTCAGGTCACGAGTTTCCTCTGCCTATTATGAACTCTTAAAAAATGCTTTGTTGTTGTGTGCATTCTTTCCTATTTGTCAGCCCTGCTTGCTTTTATCTCAGCAATACTCTCTCCTCTTTATCAGGGTGTGTTTTCTGAATAGTTCTCTGAAACACGCTGGCCTTGGTTGATTGCCAAGATCTACACCGGTGCAATTCCCCCCCCCACTGATTTGCATTATTAATTCCCCTTATTGCAGTTTTCATATGCTAATCTAAATCGACGCATCTAGAACAGTTTGTTAATTAAACATACAGCGAAGAACAAAATGTGGAGCCCGTTCTGCTTGTTGGAAATCTTTTGGAGCCTGAAAACGCCTTCCCTCGCTGGAAACAAATGCATGACAGACATGATGCTGAAGATCACGGCAAAGTCGTGATTTGCAGCCAGTTGCTGTGTAATTATTTGAGCGCTGCATTTCCCTCGGCTGCTCATTTAGAAAACCTCATTGTCATGTTAAACCCTCATTAACATGACACTGGCAGACATGATGCTAATGATATTGGAAATTAGCAGCTATTGGGGCATCTGGGAGGCGTTGTTTCAGACTGTAAATCAACCTGACGTCTGCTGTACACACGCTCATCTCTTTGCACTGTATCGGCTTCTTGTTTCTCTTTCGCCTTCTCTGCAGTTAAGTTTTTATGTTTCAGTTTGATCAACAAAGCATAAGCAATAGGAAATCTGTTGATTGGTTAAGTTGGACACAAAATAACCTTAATGTCTTCACTTAAAGGGCCAGAAACCTGACTTCTCTGACTTGACAAAGTTTGAAAGTCAGAAGAACTGAAATTAAAATAGGCCCGTTTGTCCTTCTAAGGTATCATTGCCAGTTGACACCAGCAGACAGGACTTATCTTCTACAATGCCCCTCAAGACATATTCAGACAGGCTTCGTCTGCAGTGTGTAACCACTTCAATCATCACTCGAGCACGGCACCTTCATCAATATTTCTTCAAGATTTATGCAGACCACAAAACTAATTCCTGACACATTCATCAACCGCTTAGTTTGTTAAAATGATCTCCGCACAAGTGTCTCTTCACAGCGCAGAATCATAACGCAAGCTGACAGATTCATCACAAGTTTGATTGTTAAGACAAAAGTGTCTGACAAAAGGATTAGAAGCATTGTACATGCTTGACTTGATTCAAACACTTTTGAATATAATCCCCTTCATTTGAATACGTAATGAGGAGGATTCTGTCTGGATTCTCACGCATGATGTCTGTTAGAGGCCGTTATAATTATTGGTGTAAAATGTAATTGTACCTGAGATTTAGCTCAAAACAGTGATCAAACAGCAGCACAGTAACTCATGTTGACAGTGTATCGGGAGGGGGTTGAGTTTTCTCAAGAAAGCTCCTCTAAACTTTGCCTTTACCTACAAACAAGCCTGTGTTTCCTATAAATGCACAGCCAGTGCAAAGCTACTTATCAGCAGGGATAGCAGGCCGGACAGAGGCTATTCATTAGCTTTAAACAACTGTGGCCATCTTCTGTCCTTCCAACCACTGTTTCAAAGGCACCTTAGCAACCATGTGGACAATACCAGCACTGGTCATGGCCACGGCGTGTGTGTGGTCCTGTCCCAGTTGTAAAAGAGGCAAGACAAAGCACTATGCGGCCGCGGACTTTGGCTTGAGCAGGTCAAGCCGTTTCCTTAGGTGAACGCACTTGTTTGTTGAGGGACAAGCCAGAGGAATGCAGCCACGGTGCCTGTGAGGTGTTTTGTGTGACACGGTCTTGGTCAGGGTTTGTATATAGTAAGCCATGTTACTGTCTCATTGACATGTGAGCCATGTTTGACCTTTGGCAGTAACCCTCTCCAGTCTACTTATGTAAGACGTCAATAGGCAATCTTGTGAAAATTCAATAATGTTGGTTTTCTGTTGCGAGATTTGATGGGAAGTCTTCCAACAAGGGTTCTTTGTCTTCCTTTAACTATGTGCAGGTGACTTTCATCTCTTGAGGAGGAGAGAGTGCAGCAATCCAGTGGATGCTTTTCTCCTGCACTGATAGAGATCAATGCAGCCTCATCGTTTAGGCTGCTCAGTCGATGGTCCCTGGGCTTCTCTGTCACTAATGCGCTCCTGCATTAGTTTCAGCTCCTCAGTCATGAGGAGCCGACTTGATGCGAGCATCAGCCTTCTTTTCTATTCAGAAGAAGAATGGTGCCGTCAACTATGCTCGGGGAGACGACTTCATCTCTCCACTGGTAATTAGATCACAGCCACCGCTTGCTGAGGAGCCAGAGAAAAGCTCATTGGGCCCACAATAAATGAATCAATGCCACTGTACCTCCATTTGCCTAGTACTGGGGGGACAACGGGGAGAATGGAATGCTTTAATGGAAATGCTGCAGTGACCTGGGTAGTGGAGGCAGGGAGCTGCGTCAAACTGTTCCTTTGGGAGTCCTCTGCTGTCAATTTGCCTTTTCAGAAGTTCTTATGTGGCTCCGGTTGTCGTAAAGTGCGCAATGAATATGCTAACTTTGTTTCATTTCTTTGGGAAATGGAAGTGCAGGAAGCCTTCTCTGTGTGACCCCTGGGGAGAATGGGAAAATGTACAGCCCTCCCCTCCACTCAGTCTTGTAATCTTGTAGCTCCTCAGATCATTGCCTTTAAAATCCAAGTACAAACTGTCCGTATACTGTAAAATCTTGACAAACATGCAACGGTCATCTCAGGACTGTACCAAGGTCAGAATCCAAACAGGTGTCTGAAGCCCCCCCTCCTGTCATTTTTTGTGCCAGTATGCATGCTTTCTCTGTACAATGCTGGCCTTATTTAGCAGAATACCTGTGTCAGGGTGCCGCTGCACTCTGAGTTCCTTTGCAACAATGAGATCCTTTCTCATTCCACTCCGCCCTCCTTCACCCTGTTTCCCGCTGAGAGCCTGCAGGCAGGCCTTTTTTGTCGACACATTCAATAAGACCTCTAAGCTTTGCTGTGATTCATTACTGTAGGCGAAGGTCAGTGTCATGTGTTGCAATGCAAATCCAGAACTGATGCCGCCATTAGCACAACAGATGTCATATTAAGGAATGTGAGTGTGTGAATTAAGGCGCTCCTGTTTGGCTCTCTGATTAATTCATGGCATGTTACCGGGAAGTCATCTAGGGGAGCTTACTGGCACTGCTACACACACACACACACACACACACACACACACACACACACACACACAAATATGCACATATGCATATTCACACATAACAACACTGACACGTACAGGACACTTGAAATCATCCTGATTCATCAGTGAGATATTTCAGCAGGTCGACATTGAGGCTTACGACGCCGCTGCAAGTTCACTCACGTTTCCTCTGTTTGGTCTTTTGTTGTTTCTGTGTAAACTCAGTGTGTTTTCACAGTCTGAAGTTCCTTCCCGCAGGCTAAAATCTCTACAGTAGATACGCAGACAGGCTTGTTCTTCACAGGGATCCACTGAAATGACAAACAGGTTCTGTCACGAGAGAAATAGTTGTCAAACAGAGTTACGTTTAGATACATTTTTGATTTTGACAGAGGCTGTGTGTGTTCCAGTTTGTTTTCCAATTAGTGGTGGACAGAATGGATCAGCCAACACCAACATGTCTTAGGCTGCATACCATTTTAACTTTTTATCAAAGAGGGTCATCAAGTTCACATTACATGTCTTTGACCAGACTTTGGTGGAAGGGACGGGGGTGGAGTGACAGGCGAGAAGGCTGCCAAGCCAGTGACCACAGTTCAAGACTGTGCATCAACATTTTATGAGCGTGACACCACTGGATAGTTTTAGGTAGACCTCGGGACAGTGCCCTGTGTTGTTTATGGCAACAAAAAGCTGATATTTTTGACGGGAAGTTGGGTAATCTCCAGCAGTGTTTGAGGCGTCAAAAATAGGTATCTTTTCCTTTACCTAACCAAAGACCAAAACCTAACCAGAGCAACATAAAATTGAAATTCAAACCTTTGTTTATACCAGTGTTTTTCATAGCACGTAAATAAATATTAAGTCTCAACATATCTGTGGTTTGCAGTAATGTATATTGCCAGCAGTTATTCTGGTGATTGGGTTGAACACCAGCAAATTAAATGCTATTATACATTATTATGTGTAAACAACTACAGTGACTGTTACTGTGGCAAAGGGCTAATTTTCTGTTATTACGAAATGAAGGCAGACACATAAAAGTATCCAGCATTTGGATAATACAGAAAGGACTATTTGCGACATCCCAAAGGGTTTGTATGGAAACAAAGTTTTTCAGAGTAAGTAAAAAGAACCTTTGGTTACTAAGAAGGTAAAGTTTGAGATTTTTAGTCATCCAAGAAGGTGAGAACAGAAGTAACGTGGAGAGCCTCTGGCTAATGCCACGCAAGCCTCCCGATCCGACCCCAATTTCAATTATGCCTCTGTCTGACTGGGAAAGTCTTTGTTTGATGAACCCTCTTATCTTGTTGAGTTTCCAAGAGGCTCAGTGCTGCTCTGATGAGACACTCAGTGCTGTGTGTATAGGGGAGGGAGATGTATTCTGAATAATGCATAGAGCTGCGTGTGCGTGTGAATCCGTGAAGGAGGTAGACTAGTCCTAACTTGACCCAATTTGGGTTAGTCACGTGACTTCAGAGTCAACACTTCATTTACTACAGTGACTGCTGGGTGTTAGCCTAATTAATGTTTTATAAAGAACATAAATAAAACAGAAAAAACAGTTGGTCGTAGTGTTTCAGATGTTTTCCCAGGGTCTGACTGATCTTACAAACCATTGCCAGCCAGCTAGATATATTTGGGACAGACACACGCACACACGCGGCGGAGAAAGTATGTGCAAGGGAGAGGAGGGCAGGAAAAACGAGGGAGAAAGAAGCAAGATCACAGAGACATGCAAGTTCTCACTGCCAGAGGTTAAAGGTCACAGCCTTGAAGTGGTGGGGAGGGTGGGGAGGCTTGGGGCCTCAGGTCAGGTAGTCCCTGAGTCTGGCAGTCTGTGGGAACCAGAGGTCGGACGCACACACACATAAACACACAGACTGATTAGTGGTTAGTGTCAGAATTGAACTGCAGCGACAGACGGAGCACTACAGGTTTGAGGTTGCTCAAAAATGGGAAAACATATGGAATTGTGACCTTTTTATTCTTTTTTAGCCTATCTTTATTTTCTATTTTATTTCGTTAACGTTTTTGGCAGCGAAGCAGTGAAAGTCCATCCTTGACCCTTTGAGTGATGAAGTTACAGCATTGGTCCGTTGAGTGTTGGAGTTGTCCTCATTGGATGCCTGTTGCTCTTTTAAAATGTATAGATGTGAACAGTCCTCAAGGGGCTTTTACAGCCACTCTGTTCACTGACTGCCGCTCATTCCTAATCTATTGCAGGGTAAGATCAGGATATTCTGCTGGTCTTGGATACCACTTTTTGAAAACTTCTGCTTCATTAGAAGTTCTCTTTCAAAACAAACATCTTTAGATATGAGTGGAAAGTATTCTCACTACTGCAATTATAACATTTTTGACTCAAATGTAGATTAACCTTGACATGTAACATGCTGCTTCAGCACTCATTGACAACAAATATTACTGGGAGCACTACAAAATAGCAGACAAACATTTAATATTCAGGAATTAACATAATAGATACTGACTGTCCGTATAAGTTTAGAATATTGATCATACACGGTCCAGACATATAAAAGGAATGAACCTGGTCTTGCAACAACAATGCAGAATTAAGCTTGCCTTGCCTCGTCTTACAGTGTTGCATACAATTAAGCAAAGTGCCATTTGATGGCCTTCATTTGACAGTTGACAGTGTAGAAAGACATGAAGCAACATGGGTAGAGAGAGAGAGAGAGAGAGAGAGAGAGAGAGAGAGAGAGAGAGAGAGAGAGAGAGTGAGACAGAGCAAAGGTGCCTGCCTGGAATTGAATTAGGGATGTTAATGATTAATGATTAATTGATTAATCCCTGTTAATAATTTAACCAAATAAAAATGTGTCAACTGGCAATCAAAGATCGACACAGATACGTCAAACTTTACCTTTTTCTATAAATACTTGCTAACCAAATTTATCAAAAATAAAATACAAAATACTTCTATGAGAATAGGTTTTTATATAATTAATTTATATAAATAATTAATTTGTAATTAAAGAAATACAAAAAGACATTATATACAAGCTGATAGTATTAGATGTTAGCCATTCAGTAGGCTCAATATGGGTTGGATTTTGCCGGTTGTTAAATATCGACTGATGGGAGCTCTGCAATCAAAATTAGTCGCAGTTTATCATTTAAGTAACTTGGTGTTTACTCTATCTGATCATTTATCTCCTAATGTTGCCCGCTCTGATTGTCCAGCGACCATAGATCATGCCAGTGGTTAAAACAGTTTTCTAATGGTAAAACGTCCAACATATTGCATTTATTATTAATAATAAACCAATAATCAATTATTAAGGCAGCCGACTATAAATTAATGGCATTGCTTAAAAATGTTAAGCTAATTCTGTTCTCGGTGTACATGACCCAGTGGATTTAATAACATGCAAGTTGCACATTAAAAGACTGGAGTGTATTAATAGTAATTAATGAATACATTTTCTAAATAAGCTCATATGATTTGTTGCCTCGTGTGTTTAGTGTGACGACGAAGCAAAGCCCCTTATTTTCTCACTGTCATGCACCACCGAGTGCAGTCAGAGCAAGAGGCTGTCTTTTTTCCTTCAGAAGCAGTTTGAGCCATAAGGAACTTTTCATGTCTACCTGTATAAAGCAGAAATGCGCTGAGTCACAGCTGTCACACTTAGCCAGTGAAATGACCGTGAAATGAAAAGGTGAATTCTGTTGTAATGTCACCTGCGAGATCTTGACATTTCCCCACTTTTCAGAATTAATACTGTCAACCTGCTAACGCTCATAAATCCGACTGACTGCAGCTTTGGAAAAAGATCATCGTTGGGCCCTTTCTGTCAGGTCTCTCTGTCAGGTCTATTTTATGGGTCCCCTGACACACAAACACCAGAATGGATGAATTAGATACTGCACACACAGTGAGATACATCACAGAGGCAGACACGGCACTGCAGGAGTTTCCCCTACCATTTGTTTTATACCCCATCATCTAGTGTCAGAGAGCGGGAGGAGAAACAGTCATTTGTCAGAGCATGTCTGTTTCATGCAGGACAGTGAAAACGTATGATTGCTTTTTAAGACGCACTGCTTATTGTTTTACATTTCAAGTCTATAGTACAGTAAGTAGTAACAGTAAATGAAGCATTTTAGCTGCATTCTTCACACTTGCGTTTTGCATTTTTGGAATGAAACCTATCCATTGCTATCTGCCCACAGATAGGTGACACGTACTATATGTACTTAGAGTTCAACAGACTAGAGGCTGCTGCTTCAGACTTCATGCAAATTTAATCGGGCTGGAATTTGGCCGCTGTTGGCAAATTCCTGAATAAAACAGGAACTCTACATTAATCAATGCACTCATTTTGGCTTAATGCACAATCTTGTTTTTAGCCCAGCGTTTGTGTGTCGAACACTGAAGTCTCAAGTAATTTATATATCAAGGAGAGCTGAGCTGCCTTCTAAAAGTAAATAGCCAAATTGGATCGCATCCTGATACATTGTGCTGCTGTGTTTTCCCCTCTCCATTTAGGCTAAATGAGATGAAGTACATTGGTCTAGCCACACTGTTACTGTCTGCAATGTAGGCTAAGCTGTGCTTTAGTGTATTGTTTGGGGGTTGAATAGCATGCACTGTTTTAAGGAGAGGAAGGGCTGGGTATCCTATTTCTTTCATGCATCTTGGCATCTGTCATTGTTATTTAACATGCATCAGTCCTACATTATGTTTAATTCGTCTATTGTCAGTTAGCTTCAGTTCAGGGTTCAGTTTCTGTCTGCAGGCGCTCTCTATCCTCGTTCTTGTAAGTCAGAAGCATTTCTTGATTCACTCATAATCCGTTTATCTGCCCAATCAGGAGCACAAACAATCTCTCAGAACAGCAAACACAATCTCTTTTTTTATTTTTAACCTTACGCTGATTTTGCAAAGTCATCTTCTCCATGTCTTTGATACTCTAAGTGCATCACTTGTGGTGATTAGGTCATTTGTCTTGAAATATTGACGTTACTCCGGTTCCTCTGAAAGGCTTCACTTTGTAGATCCATGCAGGTAGCAATCCCTCCCTTCTGCAACACAAAAGCTGCGATTTGTAAATGATAACATATCAGAGCACTGACCCCGAAACATCAAAAGCCCTCGCACCTGCTGCGTGATAAGCCTTGCCTACTGTGATCTGTGATCTAGAGCTGATTCTGTTCATTCATAACTCCACCTTAACTCAGAAAAATAGTCACTGCAATAACCAGCGAGAGAGGAGAACAAACTCTTGGTGTGTGTGCTTAGTGTCCAAAGGAATTGAGTCCATCCGTCTCAGTAAACCCAACCCACCGCCCTACCATTCATTTAACTCCACACATTCGTCTTTAGAGAGTGTCAAGTACAGGTCAATATGCTCCTGGCAGCCCAATCAAGGCTGATGAATACGAGAACAGCTAAGTGTAAAGCCTCTGCAGTGAAACCACAGGAGTAACCAAAGGAAGACCCAAGACGAGGGCAGGAATGAATATTACATGATCTTCCTTTGCATTAAACGGCATGAAACTATAGCATGTTAAAATACATTCATTCAGTTACTGTAGTGTTTGTGTTCAATATAGTCCAGTCGCTTTTTGCTTCCTCATTGTGGCCTTTGCCTTGTTCGAGTGATTCACAAATAAGCTGCTGTGAATGAGGCTGAATACTGGCAGAAATGAGAAGGTTCAGCCTCCACCTCATCAGTATGTGGTCTTATGTACATATGCCCTATATTACTAGTTGTTGCTGGGTTCATTTGTTTGAGTATCGACCACGGTTTGATTGCCCCTCTCCTAATAACCCTGCTTTCTGACAATTAGACTCGTGTGGGTTAGGGTACGTTTCTTTCAAACGTACCTGGAATTGGAATTTTTTTAGATTTCTTTGGCAAATGCTTTTGGCAAAGTGCCAGTGTGAAGGTGGCCTCCTTAAATTGGATTCTAGTAAGAACTTAACAGAGACTAAAGTCTGCTTTACTTGTGGATGAGGAGCAGATTATTCTCGAACTTTACATGACTACCCAATGAATGTCTTTGTTGCTCAGTCTGCGCTGAGAACTTCTGGCAAAGCCCTCTGGGAGCTTCTGTTGTCAGCCTAATTTAATTACAGGGCTGATGGAAAAAAGTCCCAACAATTGTTTGGATTTTTTGACTTCCTGAATCAGAAAGTTGAAACACTTGGCACCCCCCATTTTCCTCTTCCCCTCTTGTAGTCTTAAACCCCCTTGAATAATGACACCATAAAAACGTAATGCCCCCTTGCCACAGGCTTTTTGGAAAAATGCTCTTAATGCTACAAACCCCACATGACTCAACCGCAGAATTATAGACCTTGAAACATTAAATCAGTCACAAGGAAGCCTCGAGAAATCCTTTCAAAACAGAATCAAAAAGTGATTTACGGTACTTTATCTCTCTGTCAGGCCAGTTTTCTTCATTTGCTCAAGTCTCCACTGTTTCAACAGCAGCATCACGCTCCTCTTTGCACAGGTGTTAGGGGGTGAATTGAAGTCAACACGCCTCTGGAGAGCAGCACACAGTATTTATTGCCCTGACCCAATAAGTAAAGGGTCAGCGAGGGGGCTAGCAGGGTGGGTGGATGGGGGGTGGTGATTGGAGTTGGGAGGGTTGGAAGAAGAGTTGACATAAGTGTCAGTGGGGGTCGTCTGGCTAGTGGTTCACGTATGGGGGGGACGGGGGAGGAAGACCAAACAGCTGGAACACATGGCTGACTGTCAGCAGGCCAGAGACCTGGGCCTGTTCCTCCTCACACCCTCTCCTGCAGATCTGTTTATTTTTCTCCCTTTCACTCACTTTGTAGAGGGCAGAGAGCAAGCTGGCCTTGAATGTGAATAGAGACGATTTAAATGAGAAAAAGATGGCAAATGCAACTCAAGCAGCTGTGCCAGCAACCTTTGTATGACTGCACCAAGAATGGCTGTCCATTCTTTTTATTTTTTCAGCCAACAGTGGATATTTCAGCAAAGCACTTGAACCCGTCTCCTCTTTCATCTTGTTGATCATGTCTCCAAGGACAAACTGACGTCTCCGTTTTTCAGCAGATGGAAGATTATGACATTGTCTTTACATTCTTTTTCGGTCTGTTTCAGATTTAGTGTTGAAATCAAGAGTTTTATTGATCACCTTCGAAAGTTATTTCGGCAGGCTAGAACTGGACATAGATAAATCTACAGTGCAGAAAATGAAAGAGTTCTTGTTACCCTGGAAGAACTCTTACTCTGTCAAATTTTATGAGATTTAAAAATGTACAGATTATAGTTGGCACTGCTTTGCTTTGATTAAACCAAAGGCAAACAGATACCTTACGCATAGACATAGTTTACTGAGCATTAATTAGATGTAGCACGTTGTCGTGTCTGCTGAGTTGATGTGTAAGCCAGGAACATCTCACACCCCCAGCTCTGAATCAAGACCTTTCTATTTAGCAGTTTCCTTAAATTGGAAGACTCATGAGAGACACGCTTAACAAAAAGGAAGGGTCTAAATCAACGATATCCTGACTTTAAGTCACTAGGTCCTACATTTCCCGCAATGCAACTCGATATGGCCTTTTGCAAGACGCCTCCTGCATGGTAAATGTGTACATCTTACAAACTTCTCTCTATTAAAATCATCACACCCAATCTGAGATCCCCTAATGACACCCTCACAATTACTTGCTTTTCTTTTTCTAGCAAATGTTTTCACAGGTTGAGTAGTAAAACAATCTTCATGTGTAACATTTGTGGAGGACCCCGTTGAGGCCGTTTTAGGGGTGTGTGTGTTGTGTGTAAGCTCGTCCTAACGTCCTTACTCAGAGATTGTCCAGTTAAAGTTGCCTGGTTCCCTGTTCCTCCTCCCCTGCCAAGCACCCACAGCCTGGCTGTAAAGAAAAATCTAATGAAATTGTTGCGTTGGATCCTGCATGCTTATTGCATTAAGTGCAATCAATAAATCCTTTTTGTACGCTTGCAACCTCCCTCTCCCTGAATCTCAATAAAGCTGAGTGCTCTCTGTGTAATGAAGATTGCTTGGGAACTTGATTACTCTTGGTGCCGCCAAACTTAAGGGGCTGTTCTTGGCAATTTCCCCCGCACTGTACGGGCCATTACTTGACTTTTTTTTTAATATATGGGTATGCTGTTAAAAGAGGGATGCTGCATAATTTCAGCCTTAGTGTGCTGAGTCAAACTGCGTCACAGTTACAGGACGGGAAGGGGGAGGGGGGTCGGGGGTTTATTGCATCCTAAGAGATAGTGCATCCTTTTCATGTGAAGCCAACTCCCTCAAAGTGTCGCTGTGACTCACACGAGCCATTCAGAGTGTAACTATTAGAGTTCAGAATCACTGTGCTGCTACTTCAACTTTTGTAGCTAAAAGATGAAGTGCCTCCATATGAAGTGTCCTTCAGTGTGCCTGGCAGACATGTGACCAAAGTCTATGGGTCCAAGTCTCAAGCAAGTCCCGAGTCAATTTTTTCTTGGGCCACAAGTCCACATCTCGGCTGTCTGGACAGGATTCCCAGTTCTTTTTCTCCCATTGGTTCTGTTTATGGCTTCACCTCTGAAAGCCCCAAGAGGATTGACCCGGCCTAATAGTGCGATTATGGCCTCTGTCCCTTTCTTCTTCCGCCAGCGCTATGCATGACTACAGCAGCCTTGTCCCAGTTATCTCACAGCCCACTCTGCCCCTTCTCTTCTGGGTGAGAAGAGGCTTTAGGGACCTGCTGGGTTCACCCGTTGCTCTCATGACCCAGACTAGATTGATAGGGATGGATATCACTGCTGGCTGGAAGAGGGAGCGGCAACACAGAGAGGAGAGCAGTCTTGTTTTGTCTAGAGCTCCTCTCCCACTGCAGGGTATCTCTTCATCAAGACACCAAGCTGGGTGATAAACTAAGAGCTTCTCTTAGAGTCTCCGTTCTCCCTCATCCCTCTCTCCGTCCCTTACTTCCACCATCGTCTTTTAAGTATTTTAAGAAGGGAGATGTGTTTTTTTCCCCTGCAAAAAATAGCATTCTGGATCACGGATCACAGGCTTTTCTGCAAATTGCATCACCATTAGTCAGCACTGATAAATCATGCATCGTCACCTCTAGTTCCCAGGTGAAGCTCAAAAGATCACATACGTGACATGCTGTACTTTGATGCACTATCACCAAATAAGGCAAAGAAAGAGGTGATGCAAAGATTTGGATCAAGCATAGTAAGACAATGCTTTCACCAAACATGGCTCTTGTCTTTAAGCTGCATTCTTTTTCCACCTCCTGCTCTGAAGTTTTATCAGATCAGTTTCCTGGAGTTCATTTTCTCTGCTCATTCATATTCTGGGTCAGCAAGCATGGCTCAACTGTGCCCCCGATGCCTTTTTGAAATATGGATGACAAAGGAAGGTGACTAGTGTGGCTCCTGCGTAATGCCAAGTGGAACCTGTTGGTGAACTTATCCCCGAGCTGTAAATATTTCAGTGCTTGTCACAGAGCTGAAGGATGTTCTGCAAAGAGTAGGATGGGATGGAGATAGAGTTTATCTGAACTGCAGTTAATACTTTTCCCGTCCCGCGGGAGTTATGGAGGAATACATATTTTCTCTAACAGGGACGCAGACTCACCCACTGTGAAATACAAGCACTTAATATCTCTGAAATATTTTATGTTGGGTACTTGTGCCTCTGGTTACTGATTAAGCCCAGTGAACAACAATTGCTTCCTGAGAATTCAGTCCAAGACTAATTTAATTGCAGCAATTATTATTTAATTATTAACACTTCTGCAACACAATTTTGCAAAATCAAGAAGTAAGATGGAGTGGATAGAGATAGTGTGGGGTTGCTGAAGCTTCAATGATGAACATTGAACAGTGATGTTTTGTTAATCTCAATGAATGAAGCATGAAAGTTTGACAAAAAATACCTTAAAGGGTAACTCCACCAATTTTACACATTCAGTTGTGTTTACAGGTCTTGGGGAGTACTACTGCACAGGTGAAGAAAATAGTGTAAAGCCTTTTGTGGCTCCAGAGGAAGCTGCATGTAATCTGATAAACTGCCTCCAGTGATGTCACTCAGTGGCATAGTTGCATTGTGGGTAATGTAAGCTCTGTGTTTTGAAAAGGAAGTAGAGGTGATATCTCTGGTTCTGCTGTATCTAATTTGATCAATTATTTTGAAACGGTCCACGATGACTCCAACACTGTTATATGAGTGCAAAACCTGGAGCTACCCACAATGCAACTAAGCCACTGAGTGACATCACTGGATATCCTTTAAAAATGGGGATTAAGGTGCACATTTCCAGACTCATGTCTCCTGAAGGGCATTCATATTGTTGCACTTGTCTGTTTGCATGAACAGTGATAAAAATAGTTGAAAAATAAAAAAGAGAGCTTGACAGAGAAGTTCAAACCACACTTATTTTCTCATCTCCACACAACTGGTTAATCATGGCGTGAATTGGGTATGAATATTAAATTGCTGGTTTCAGAAAGGTACATAAGTTTTATTTATGTATTTGTTTATTTAATAGGGACAGAGCATGTAGACCCTAAACAGGTAACAAAAATAATGACATTACTGGTAACAATATGCAGATACAGATACAGAGCACACAAGAAAACAAAGGAAAATACATGCAACATGTCCAGATGGACTGACACACCAATTGTCAATTGTCTGACAGAGAATACTGGCCCCTTGAAAGATGCTGTGATGGCAGCATGACAATTTAAAAAAAAGCCAATTGTGTTGTGTGTGTGCCTATCTGTCTGCTGGTCCTTCTCAATCCTATTATGACATTGCCATAAATAACATAAGAACCGAATCCAACAAGATCAGCTAAAACCAGCTATCTGGTGGAAAAAAATCAATACTTATTTTGTTACAGGACCCAAGTCAGAGGGCCTGATGTAATTTTGTTGTGATCCAGAAAGTCTGATGCTAGCAGTACCTGTCTGAATGCAAGTATAGATTTCTACCTTGAAATATGAAGATGACTGATGACGTCTACCATTATGCGTCTTGACTCAAAGTGCTTCACAAGTGGTTGTCTTCTACCAGACAAAGTTTCCATGATAGCAATAGTTTGGTTTCGAGGCCCCATAAAACCTAAAGGTACCTTTGTCTAGACAGCACTTTATCAGTGCAGAGACTGTATACTCTACAAATGTGCTGATATATGGCTTAAAGCTCGGCAAACAGTGTCTAATCTTTTCTTTTCTCTCTCTTTCATGTGCTGTCTCCTCTTTTGTCCTGCCAACGCCCCACCAGGTAAGACCACTCCCTTTACTTTAATCTCTGTATCATAATGGCCATGGTCTTCCTCCCAAACCACATCTGCTAACACCCCCACCCCTCACCCCCCAATCATACCTCAAAGGACCACCGGATCTGTAGAAATAGAAGGTGGCATGGATTATCTTGAAACTAATGTCAGATATAGTCACGTTTGCTCCATAATGGTTGATGTACTTGCTTTATAGTTGTTGGTATAGATGTTCATATATGGTTATAGATACATCATTTTTTGTTGTATACCTGCCCAGTAGCTTTTTTTGCATCCGTTTCCTGCCCATCTTGTGTCAAGAAGACACCACCCTGACCTGTGGTATCTCTCTGGCCCACTTACCTCACTGCCATTTTCCATGTAGTCATCAGCTCGCACAAATTTGACATGATTCAGCGTGTAAAATGAATAAATTTATGGTATTTTAGGTAGGAAACTGGGAATTTGTTGAATCATTTATGGCACTGCAAGACAGACTATGTTTTCAAAAATGTGTTTCAGCTTTTCGAGAGAGGTTGCCAAACGAGAGTGCTCTGTCCTGTTCTGATGATTTTGTCTGTGCTGAGCACTCTTCACAACGGTGCTCAGCCAGACAGTGAGAGTAATATGTCCAGCCGGGACTCTGTGTCGTTTAAGAGAACAGACAAGGACATCGAGAGAGGAGTGAACAGCACTACACAATTAAAGTAGGGGAGATTACAGTGACTCAAAGCCTAGTGCTTCATTTTTAGCGGGCCCAGCAGCTGAACTGTCTCCTCTTTTGTTTTGAACTCATTGTGCATGAAGAGTGCTGATCTCCAGCACACTGGATGGGCCTTCAAAAGCAGAAGGTTTTGCTCAGGCAGATGCCTTTGCGCTTTGATAGAACCTCAACCACCACTGATGATGACACGATGAAGAGTAGAAGCAGAGACAACAGAAGTTTGTCAGGGGATTTGGTGCTGTTGCCAGGGAAGGTCCCAGAAGGACGTCTTTTGTCATGCATATTAAAGGAGCTCTTCAGTCAAAACAAGACTGCACAGTCTGTCATTACAGCTCCCAGATGACGGAGCTGTCCTTTCATGTGTTCACCACTCAGGGCCCTTCCCTTCCTGTTAAAGCGGTCCCAGCCGAGCCCTTCTCCCTCTGGATCCAGCAATTCCACCAAAGTAACTTACACAACTGAGGTGTCTGGACGGACGGGCTTTGAAGCTGCTGGAAAAAGCAGAAATGTGCATCTTTTAGTGTTTAGTGTACAGCTGTGACAGAAAGTTAGACTCAACAGAAAGTTGGGTTCTTAGATACAACTAAAAGACTAAAACCCACTAACTTCTGGCTTTTATCTTCAATGGGAAAGGGTATCATCAGCATTCATTCCTGGGTCAAATGACTCTGCAGTTGTCACAGGCATTTATCGGCCCCAGCTCCGATTGGCAGTGATGGAAACATGATACTCGGGCAATCGGGAGGGAGTCAATCGCCTATTTTTAGTCGTTTACCTGCCTTTCAAAAAGCTGCATATATCCGTGCTAATTTTGGTGTAAAAATGGTGTATACAATCCAATTGCTCAGCTGTTCTTTTCTACATTTTACCACCCTTCCACTCTGGAGAGTATTCTTCAAACGCTCTGTTTTCATTGACTAAAAATGCCGCCCTAATGTGAGTGCTGGCCAAAACATTACATGTGCAGTTACTCCCTCTCTGACTTCAAAGATTTGGCCCCTTTGATTGAGGAGACAGCGCTGGTGCTAGTTAGCGTTAGCATTTGAGTACCTTACAGTGTGCTGTAGCTTTGCCGAGAAACAGTGGAGGCTTTGTGCATTGTAATAGGATTTTAATGCCTTCCCTTTGTGGCTCAGAGAAGATTTCTTCTGATTAAATTCCAGAGCGGCCTTGTGAATTGAACCAGCTTTTTTAAAGAATAAACACACCTGAAACCCTAAGAAGTAGCAGAACATGTGGCTTTGATGTGCAGTGGCTCCTATCGCTGTATACTCCTTCATTGTCACACTGGCTTATTGATTGATGCCCAGTTTTACGTAAGCTCTGTTTTGTAAAGGCAGAGACGGCCGCGTTTGCCGCAGCATGCCAAGCTCTCATCCCTGTTTGGTGTGGGATTTCTTCAGGCCTTTCAGGGGAAGTGGCCACTACAATGGCCACATCACGCCGCTCTGAGTGAGACAAAACACCTGTCAGGAGTGGTCACGCCTCATCACGGTGCCTGTTGAAGTGGGAGGTCCTCTTGTCACTCAGTGCGGTACCCCTATCCTTTCCTTAATTCCATGTTTTTGGAGGAGGAAGCTCTTAAAAGGGCCTCTTCAACTGTCCACACCAGTTTTCCGGCATCAAATGTAACTTTTTGTAACTCTGAGGTGAAGTAGCCTGTTTAAATTTTTTTGTCTGCGCGTGCATATTTGTGAGGGTATGCAGGAATGTCCACGTACAGCCATAACACCACCATAAAGGTGGACGGTCTCGGCCACCATGTCACACACAGCAGGGTGCCTCTGACATGAGGGCGCGCTGAGCGATTCTGATGTGAGTGTGTGTGTGTGTACATGCATGTGTGTGAGGGTGCTGGAATGCAGATTTCATATCCTACCAGATAATGAGATTAAGGACGTGCCATCTGAGGGAGGAATTCCAGCTATCCGTCCTCTCGCCGCAGACCTCTGCTGATCAGACACAGAGCTGGTGCAGCTCTTTCTTCTGTTCTCTTAGCTTAGCTGCTTTTCAATCAGTCCAGAAGTCTTTGAAGTCCCATTGGTGAAATACTCTTAATGTTGGTAACACTTTATTGTAGGGTCCCCATAGTTTTCCTATGAAGTTCCTGATAAAAATGAATATTTACTTGGTTGATCTCTGTCAGTTTTCCCAGTCATTAAGATCTTAACAGGAAAGAAATCCCTTTGTAAGTCAACAAAACTCTACACGACTGCAGTAATTAGTATTACTATATAATTTAATTCAAAGAATTAGGTGGTACATATTATGTGTGCTCTCTCATAACATTTCCCCTTTAATTAATACCAAAGTACATAATCTTTAATCTTCTTGGAAAGCTCTCAGGAAATTATTAATAAATTAGGGGACCCATTAAAGTGTTACCATGAATGTATAAGAACTTATCAGTTATGGGCCTTATATACTGTTCTTCATCTTTCCTCTGTATGTCTCTTCACAACATACGAGTTAAACAGTATTTAAAAACATACGGCAAACATTTCTTTTTGTTCAAAGAAAACAATAAGCGGGTAAAAGTAATCAGGAGGATATATTCATATACAGTGTTTCCAGAGGTGATCAACTTTCTTCAGAATAGCTTTAACAGATATTAATTCTACATAGTGTTGCTTTAATTGTCAGCCTTAGTGCATGCACACTGGCTTGCCTCGCCTTTCTGTTTCTCTCTCCTTTCTTGCACAGAATGACATCGCAACAACCAGGTGCACTTACAAGTTTGTACAAAGCAACAGCAGAAGCAGGTCTCAAATAAAAAGGAGAGGTTGCGTTACAGTCAGTGCTTTTACAGGAAGGATGTAACACCAGAGAGCGTCTCTCTCTAGAGAGTAGACGGGAGGGGAAGAGCGAGGGCTGAATGTCACCTAGTTAATCGTTCGCGGATGGCGTTGTTCTCGTGGGCGGATTAAAATAATAAAAGTAGCCTATAAAATGCTTAAATGGGTCCCCAAATATAGTGGGTGGTAGGTAAACTGTATGTGTAGGAAACACAACTATTTTTCCACTTACCTTTATGTGCATTTTTTTATCAACAGCCGAAACAAAGATTTTTTTTTTTAAACAAAAACTGATAGAATTCCATTGAAATGAGTTGATCCTCTTCAGATCTCTCACCTCTCTCTCGTCCTGTGACTCCTTTCCATGTCTTGGATTACTGTGGTATGCTGAGGGGGTTTAGGAAGTAGTCCTCTCAGACAAAATGACTGTACACTTATTATGGCCTGCGAAATTATAGCCCACCATATCCCCTTTCCTTTCTAACCAGTCCTTTGTAACACATGAAATCATTACAAAAGTGTCACTCTTAGAGAGCGGCTGTCAGGTGTCACTGAAGTCAGTTGCAGAGAGCGCTTGAAAACTTTTGCATGTGCTCTCGTATTAATCCCTGCATGCAACCGCGCCAGTGACATGACTGCCTGTGTGTTTGTGTGCATGCATGTGTGTAAAATGCTCCATGCCTCCGTACCAGTGCAGCGCTGGGATCCCACACGGTGGCAGGCACTGGGACACCCACCTACTTCATGGTATGTGTGTGGGGAGTCTGTGTGAGATTGTGTGTGTGCAACTTGAGCCCCTCCACGTGACAGCTCTAGTCCCATCCTGCCCATTCACGCGTAATGACTGGCCCACCTTAGACACACACACACACACGCACACACGCACACAACCTCACACACACACTCCCAGAATGGGTGACTTCCGACATGGGATTTCTCATGGCATTTTCCCAGAGCCTCTTCCTCGGTTCACAGCTAGACGAGAAAACGATGCACTGCACTGACTTCAAAGCTCTGTGTGCGTGTGTGTGTGTGTGCGTGTGTGTGTGTGTCACAAGAGAATAGGGAATGAAAGGCACACCTAAGCAAAGAGTAGAGATGTCAGGTAGGAATGGTGCAGCTCTGAGAGGCAAGAGACCTATGAAGAAGAGATGAGACAAGTTCATACACGTCTGAAGCTGATCCTGTGTCAGCCTGCACCTACATTCCTCTCCCGCTCTCTCTATGTACGTGTGTGTGTGTGTGTATGTGTGTGTGTGTGTGTGTGTGTGTGTGTGTGCGTGTGTGTGTGAATTCTATTTTGTTGGATCAATTAAATCTGGTGGGCAGAACGTACTCATGTGTGGAGCTGATGTGTTTGCGTGTGTCTAACTACAGTCGACACAAAATGGGCTCATAATGTCATTTTAATGATGCTGTAATAGCCTAATAATGAGCAGCCAATAATCATCATTTGCCTAATGGGCATAGCTTCACAGCTAATCACTTGGACATGGATTTCATTCTTTCAGTCGCTCCACCATCTTTTCCTCCTCGTCGTCTCTCCACCCACGGATGTGACACGGCTGTAAAGCGGCAGTTATAATCAGCACTTTTTGTTGAGAACTTTCATTACTGATGATGAGGAAATTGTTAGGTTTCATACAAACTACTGCACAGGTTTAAGTGAATTTCAAAATAAAATGTTAACAAGTACATGTCGCCATTAGCTACTTTTATGTGCATATATTCCAAGTGACAAGCTTGAACATGGCTTTGATACTTCTCAGAGTTTCATTACTGCTCCCACCTGTGATGGTATTTATGTTTATTTTTTTATTTTTTTCCAATTAATGAATCTGTCTGTTGTGATCCACGCGTACCCCGTGAGGCAAGGGCCCCCGTCTGAACTGGTTATGTACTCCCTCTCGCCCCCGCACTTTTATTATGTAACCGTAAGTGGCAGTACTCATTACATGAACGCTTTGTCGACAGTAGAAGAAGCAGAAACAAGTACCGCAACATCGAGATGCATCTGTTTCTGTCAGTGTTTGTCACCTTCTCTTTTTCAATATGCCTTTTCTCCTTCAGCCAAGTTTGAAAACTTTTTCGGCATTTTGCTGTTTTAAAATAAAAAAAAAACAAATAAAAAAATATTCTGACCTTTTCTCTTAGATTTTTTGCCATACGCTCTATCCATACTTATGGATCTAGGAATGGCAATAAACCACATTCACTTGGCGGCCATTTTCCTCTGACATCACAGTTAGCGTGGGAAACTCAATTGTCCTACTTCCAGGTTTTAAGTCTTATAAATGTTGGACATTTGACAAATTGTTATCATTTCACTGCTTCCTGGTCGACCAGCAACTAAAATAACAACAGATAGTGAAAATCCAGAGAGAGGTTGAGTCATATTTCAAGGTAAAACAACATATTTATAAATCAAATTAAATCAGTTTTATTTATATAGCCCAAAATCACAATCACATTGCCTCAGTGGGCTTTACAAACTGTACAGTGAACGACATCCTCTGTCCTTAGACCCTCGATTCAAGTGTGGACAAACTTGTCATATTGAGAAAAAAACCCTTTTAACAGGGAAAAATAAATAAATGAACTAGTGTATGTCCAACATTTATAAGACATACTAGTGTATGTCTGTGGGTGTGTGTATGTTTGTGTGTGTGGGGGTGTATGTATGTCAGTATGTCTATGTATGTACGTGAGTGTGTATGTAACTGTGTATTTGTGTGTATGTTTATGGGTGTGGGAGGCTTGGGGTTTTTATGATGTTGTCTTGCTCTGTTTGTTTGTTTTTATCCTCTGTGAGGCACTTTGTGCTGCAAAACTGCATGAAAAGTGCCATATAAATAAAGATTGATTTGATTTGATTTGATTTGAATAAATAAAATATATATATAAAAAAAATAGTTAGCTTCAAGTAGACAACAGCTGCCACTGGCAGGTTGACATTTTGTTCTCAACAGCAGTTACATGGATTGATGGTTTGGTATTAAATTTGGTTCAGACATTAATGTCCCCCTCAGGTTGAGTTGCAGTCTTGTGATCCTATGACCTTTATCTCGTGCCATCAGGTCTTTTTATTTAGTTTAAAGGTGATATATGTAAGAATTGGCCACCTGTCAAGTTCATAGTCAAAACAAACAGGCTAGCTGCTGCGGACTGTAGCTGCCCTTAGCTATAGCATGCTAACTTCAGTAGAT
Source organism: Pagrus major (assembly GCF_040436345.1). Taxonomy (NCBI): domain Eukaryota; kingdom Metazoa; phylum Chordata; class Actinopteri; order Spariformes; family Sparidae; genus Pagrus; species Pagrus major. The sequence continues at coordinate 25,892,491 of NC_133221.1, forward strand.
ATCTCTGTGACACAATACATAGACATCACAATGTCAAAACTGCAATTTAAATTTTTGTTATTTTTGTTATGTTTTCAACTCAAATTCTTACATAGAGCCAATGTAATGCATTTGACAGCAAAACTAATGGGATTCCCATCAGCCTCATGTGTACTTTGTGTTCATTGCTAATTAGCAAAAACATGCCACACCAAGACAGTGAACACGCTACACATAACCTGCTAAATATCAGCATTTTAGCATTGTAATTTTGAGAATGTTAGCCTCTTGACGTTAGCATTTAGCTCATAGCAATACTGTGCCAAAGAACAGCCGTACAGAGCCGCTAGCATGGCTGTGGATGAGTCATGTATGAGCACACTGAAACGGTAAAACAGGTCATTAAACAGCAGTTTTATCGGTTTCTTCTTTAGGGAGTTGTTTAACATTTTGGTCCAAGTTGAGCTGGTCCAAGTTGTGCCTGTTTTAAACAGGCACCTGACAGTTAAAAGAACAGTTCACCCCAGATTCACAGTAACATACAGTATTTTACAGACTACCCTAACCCTCTGTGGCTAGTTAAATCACACTTCTGAATGGAGAACAAGATGCAGTGAGATCTTTAGTATCAATTAGTTCCATGAATTATTACAGAGGAAGTGCTACTTGATGTTAATCTTCGTACCTTATGTAGGACATGTTTGTAGTCCTTTTTGCCTGATTTTGATTTTTAGAATTTTATTGCATATCTAGTTTTCATCAGCTGACTTGACCTACTCTTCTGTAATGTAAATGTCAGCTGCAGATGTTAAAGTTTGAACACTCTTTTATTAGTACTTAGTCTGATTGATTACCATCACTACACTGTTTCCGAGCATCTGCAGTCACTCAGGCAGAAATGACCTCAACATGAATGTGAAACATTAGGCCTTTATTTTAACCTGACATCCTCGCACTTAAAAGTAGTCCAATGCCTGATGCTCCCTCATAAAATACTCACTGACCTTCTATTAATGACTGTAAATAAAAGTTTCATACCGCAAACTTTCTGTATCTGTCATCATGTTGCTGAAACTTCTTGGTTGTGCGGAAATACTTAGTGGTAATGGCGTGACTTCTTGGACAGAGACGAGTCCAAGTTTTAAATCTTGCTGTCATCGAGCATACACCCTGCTGAAGTGTCCTTGAATGAGACGTCCCCCTGATGATCTGTGGCAGGTCCTGAGAAAAAACTCCCCGAGCATCACATAATTATATGTTGTTTGTCGTAGTGTTTTTACTGGGTCCTCGTCCCCTTTACGTGCTGTCTGCTCTTCATTGCATCCTGTCTCGTCCTCTTTCAGGAGATAGATGGATTGTAATTCCTCCATTGTCCTCCCTGTGGACGTTAGTATGTAACCTAACCCCTCAACTCACAAAATGGCTTAACCAGATGGCTGCGGCAGAACTATCCTGCCATGAATTCCACTTCTACTCTTTCTGGAAGTCTGACGGCTCCCCTTTCACTTCGTTTTATGTCTGCTGTCGAGTCAAAGACGTGAGCGTAATGGAGAACCTCAGCATCCTGCTCGCTACAGCTCCATGCAAACACCGGCAGTGTTACAATGCTGTTGTCTGTGTTCTTCATTGTGGCAAGTCCATAAAAAAGATCTCACCTCATGAAAGATGGAGTGTGGAGGGAGGTGTTAGTTGGTGTGTGTGTGTGTGTGTGTGTGTGTGTATGTGTGTTTGCAGCCCTCTCTCTGTTTTCCACATTCACTTTTTTCTCCCAAGTTACATCATATTGGGAGAGTTTACAGCTTGCTGGAAACCTGGTGCATGCATACATAAACACATGCAGGCAGACACACAGGCTGTTGTGTGAGTGTGTGTGTGTGTGTGTTGAGAGCAGGGCCCTAGCGGCATGTCTCTTGCTCTCCCTGTGGGAACATAGGTGGCCATTGTTGGGTGCTCAGCACCCCGCGGATGGGGGTGAGTCGCAGGCGGTAAAACTGGAAGGAAGCCCAAAAATACTGGGGCAACGGGGCTCGCTGGCCTGTGTGTGTCTGTGTGATAGGAGCTCTTCGGGTTAATGCCCTCGCCCGACATGTGCACGCACACAAACACACACCCCCGACCGTCCTCCCTCATCCCTCCTCTAACTCCTGTTTTTATTAATTGAATTATCTGTGCGGAGCAGATTTTGCAGCCAAGCCCTCATTCCCATGCTTCAGTAAGCTGAGTCGGGCCAGTGACTGAATTTAATATGAGGATTATGGGAAATGTAGTCAAAACAGCCCAGGAGCTTTAATGCTATACTGTAGTGCAGAGGTCCTGAATGTTTTTGAGAACACGGACCAGACGTGAGCTTTAATTTTTCTGTCGTATTTACACTTTTATGTAAATACATTTTTAACATTTTAATATTAAATGAAAATTATTTGCCTTAACTTCCTACTGGGGTTTTATAGCCTGGTACTGGACAACCCAAGACCCGATACCGGTCAACGGCCTGGTATTTGGGAAGCCAGGCCCTAGAGTAGCTTTACAAGACAAAAAAGAGCAATCTATTAGTCCTTATACAACATGATTATACTGTGAAATGTTATTTGTAGCACCATTATGCTAATCACAAAATACATTTAGAAGAAATAATGAATAAATAATAAGTCGATAAGAAAAGTAAGTCCCCTGTAGTCCGGGGGTATGGCAGTAGATACTTCTGTATCTCTTGCCGGACTGAAGCAGGAGCACCAGCTGTGGCTCCAACAGTTATGTTGAAGCATTAGTTTTAGAGGCCTCATGTGTCACCTCACAAAATAAGTAAAAAGTAAAAGTCAGGACTGTTGCTTCAGTGGTTACTGCATCATATCGCAGCCCTCACTTATAAGATTGACATTAAATGTTAAATGAGCCGGGATGTTAGTATTCTCACAGGGACACAACTTTCTGCAGGTCTCTCTCTTGCTTTTCTTACAGCTGGAAGTGTAGCCAGCAGAGACAGGTGGATTTCTTCTATTCCCGGGCCATCTGCTACTGACTGGCGTAGATGTTGGGGAGCTAATGGATGTTAAATAAGACTGTGGTCGGTCTGTTTGCAGGCCTGCAAAACACTGCGGTCTGAGGTCAGCTCTGGTTTTCTACTATATTGCAGACATTGGCTTTTAAGGGATTCCGTTGGTGCTCCAGCAGTGTGGCTCTTTTTGTCCCTGGGAGTTGTTAAATGTTGGTCATATTGACCTGACGGGCTTGAGAAGGAAAACAATCTGCATCAGAGTGACAAGAACTTGAGCCAGAATATATACATTTTTTATTGTAAGAGGGCCGACCACCACAGCACATATGTAATCTCCAAACCAAACTATTTTCTGTTGAGCATTTTTACCTCTTTGCAGTTTTTATTTAGGTCAGAGGAAACTACATTTGCCCCTGAGAGAATGTTTCCAGGGATGAAGTGTACTGTAGGAAGGTAACCTGCCTTCTTATGTGCTGTTATAAGCTGTTGTAAATGTAGGCCAAAGAATTTAAGTTGTTTAACAGATTAAGATGGGACATTAATGATTAAGAAACATTACTTTTCTGTAAAAGTACTGTAATTAAGACTGATTTGTTGTTTCAGTCACTTTTCAAGCACAACTGCAAAATGTTCTCTGGACATTTAAAGAGTTATGAGAATTTTTTCACATTTGTTTGATCTTTCATAGACTAACTAGTTACTTGGTTAATTGTTAAGATAATCACCAAATTCATTTATAATGAAAATAACTGTTAGTTACAGCCAAACCACAATACAGAACTTGACAGCAGCATGCAGGTTTGTAGTGAATGTAATAAGAATGTATTTTATTGTGACTCATTGGATTTAATAAAGCAATGAATTAATGCATTAGTTGATGCATTTATGAGTTAATCGACAGTTTCAGATAATTGAGTCATAGAATATTCATCAAGCAGAAATGCAAAACATTTACTGTTGTCTTTTTGATATGATTGCTATTTGAATGTCTTGGATTTGGACTGTTGCTTAGATTAAAAAAACGTTTTAAGAAGTGACTTGGGACTTTGAGATTTTCTGCATATTTGACAATGTTGTAACAGATTATCCAGAAATGAAATTTTGCAGCCCTGGAATGAATAGTGACTCTATTCAGACAGAAATCTGACCAGAAACTCATCAATCCCAAAGCCATTAGAGCCACACACATCCTGACGGAGCACATCCTCTCACGGACCAAACGTCAGACTTTCAGCCTCTGTGGATCTGTGTAGATAGATCAGATTGTGCCTGCCTGCACACCTGCTACAACCCTTGATGATAGTGTCAAGGGATGGACCAATACACACATACATGCACACTAACAAAGCATAAGTGCTTGCACACAAGCCCGCCTATTTTTAACCCCTCAGGCATGGCCGCCGAACACCACATCAGAGGCTCGGTATATGAGGCAGCGTGTTGGTTCCAGCATTTAATTAGTGGTTCGTGACATGACTATTCTGTGATGTTATCAAATCCACCCAGAGCCAATTAGACTGATTATACACCCCTCTCCTGGTCCATTATACAAGAGGCTGCCCATGTTTTCTAATAGAGTGGTCTGATTTGGAGTCCTAAAACCCAGAAGGGAGATAGCTTTATTTTTTCCAGGCATGGGTCCCCACGACTGAAAAGCAATTATGATTTGAATGGAGTTTTGGTTAAAATGCCTGAAATGAGGTCTGTGGTTAAAACATGCTTCAGATGTTTTGTTCGTTGAGAGAAAATGAAGCATTAAAATGAGCAGAACCGCAGTGGGCTTGTTTCAAATAACAGTACGTCATTACACAGCCCCAAAGCCTTTAAACTTAAACGCTTGCTCCCTTTTCAATTTAGTCAAACTCCAGTTAGGTTTAATTGTAGTTATTCTATGTTAAACACCGCTGATTTACAGCACCATTTAAAAATCCCTTCGAGGTTATGCAATAATAAATAGTGGGCAAGCCAGTATATAACTGCTCAAGTAGAGACTAATCCAAGGAAGTATGCGCAAGTAAATAAGCCAGCTGCCATAAACCTGCACAATGATAACGCTGTAGTGTAGGAAAAGAAATTGACATAAAAAAACAGCTTAATTACTACATAGATACTTTCACAGGTCAGAACAAAGTAGTTACAGAACAATTTTTTTTTCTCCTAAACCAAATGGCAGGATCAATTTCAGACCACATTCACATTGGCTACCTTCATCCATCAGAGGGTAATTAGTGATAATGATTCATTTCAACATCTATTTCTTCTAGGTCTACAGCTAAAGATTATTTTTATTGTCGAATAATGGATTAGTAATTTTGTCTATGAAATGTCTGAAAATGGTGAAAAATGTCAATCCGTTTTTCCCAAAGCCCAAGATGAAGTCTTCAAATATCTTGTTTTGTCTACAAGCCAAAGATATTCAGTTGGACTGTCATAGAGGAGTAAAGACACCAGAAAATAGAGAACTTTGACTGTTTTTTCTTAAGAATTACTATTGTCTAGAATTACTACACCCATTAACCAAGTGAATTTAATAGCAGTCGATGAATTGTTGTGGTTCTTATACCTTCACAGACAGATAAACTGTTTTAAGTAACTCAATGTACTAGCCAGTGCTTTTGTCTGTATTTCACTGTCTACAGTTGTCATCACCTGACCTATAGAAAGTTTTGGTCACGTGACAGGAGGTGGTCGTATAGAGGGTCCATAATGCTCGATCACATTGACCCTCTCTGTTGATTCTGTGACCAGTTTTGGTCGATTTTGTTTCTGGTGGTAATTCAGACTCTTGTCCACAGTCCATCGGTTGCACAAATGCTAGGTTTAAAACCGCGACTGTAAAAGTTTTCTTCAGTTCAACTCTGCCAGTGCAGCAATGCCAGCTTCATCAATCCACAATTAGATTCTATACCTCTTGGGTTATGTAATATAATGGTATTCTGTTTGTAATATTGCTGAGCAGGAGAAATACTGAAACCCATCCTTGGTGTTTGTCAAGTTTCAGCAACTTTAGAAAACAAGTGGATTTTGATGTAGTAAAGGCAGACAAATGGATGTATGAGAGAACATCCATAACTTACTGCTGTCTTCAATTTGTCTGCTGGCACTTAAAGTTTGTTTAATGACACATGACAGAGCGGGAGGAAACACCGCCAAGATTGATTTGGCGATGCCAGCATCAAGCAAGTATAAGTTCATCAAGCTACAGTCGTCAGGAATCGTCAATCTGTCATACGTGTCATTAGTTTTGTAGTGTGTCACATCCTCCGTCGACCACAGTTGTCAGTGGATTTATTATTCATGCGTAATGCTCGCAGGTTTCTTCAGTGTTGAGGATCCGGGCTGTGCAGGGACTTGTCTTTGGGTGAAGTCATGCTCAAAGCAGGTTGGAGGCTACAGATTCCTGCTTGTGGTAGTTTGGAATTCCGACAGCTGGTTTGGACGGATGGATGAATGAAAGCTGTTGATGTAAAATCAAACAAATCAATCATCTGAAGGGCAAACTGCTCAGCAGCTGCTGGAGGAAAGTTCCTCACCACCTCCTTAGATTGGGTTTTGTTGCTTCTCCCGCTTGCTGCAACCTCTGTCACCCTTTATTTTAGATTAAATGGATGAACCATTTTCCTGAGCCTGGTGGATTATGGGAAAGGTGCGCAGAGTCAGCAATATCTCGCCTTTGTGGCTGATACTTTCTATCACATGTAATGACCTGCTCTTTAAAGGAGGCTGGAGAGAGATTAGAGTGAGGGATGTATGATGACATTGACATAGACACTGACATTAAATGCACGGCCTGATTTTAAACTGGAAATGCAATGGACCAAGTTCAGCAAATTGGTTTTGTGATGGTAGAAATATTTCTTGAGAATATGCATTAATTGGCTCTTTCTTTATAGTTTTAGTTGTTGATGCACCTTAGTTTTAAGGTGAGGAAGCTCATTTGTTTGTCTTCTGCAGTGATTTATAATTAGGTAGAAAAAAAAAATCCAGAAAAAGAAGAAAAAGAAAGTAGTAGATGAGCTTCCTGCATTTGTATGCAGTGCAGGCTGGATCAGGAGCTTACCTTCGCCAGCCAGCACTCACAGGAAGGTTTCTCATCAGCTCTCATTGTCAGCCAGAACACTTAAGACGATTGCTTCCCCGGTGACCTGAAATGCGTGGGAGGTTGAGATGAAAGGATGTAGAGACGGAGAGAGACGAAGGGGTGGAGAGAGTGAAAAGGACAGAGGTGAAAGAAAGACAGTGACGAGGGTGAGGAGAAGAGATACACACCTTCAGTATATGATGCTGATATCGCCACTGTGACGTGGTTCCTCCCTCTGCTTTTCTTTAGTTCTCCATATGTATAACACAGGTCGTGGTCGGACTGACCTATCGAGAGTAAGCATTGAGCATAGTCTCCAATGCTCATGGAAGTCCTGGCTGTAAGGGAGTTGAATTCCTGACTAGGGTAGCTTTACGGCTTGATCAACAACCCCTGGTGGTGCTCAGTTAAACTGTCATGGAAACCAGAATGAAAAATGAACCCATCAAGAACATTTCAAGTATCTGGTTTAGCAGAGGAAATGGAAATATTTGGAACTTTGCATCAGGTGGCAGCACTGACTGCCTGTGGACATGTGCAGGCGTCTCTGTACAGCAGTGAATGGCCTCCTCAGGTGTCTCCATATTGCCTGCACACAGAGGCAGCCACCTCTTAATGAAGTCTCTTTCATTTTGCGGAGGAAGAAAGGTGGATGCACTTCATTAACCTCGATACCACTTACAACACGCACACCCACAAACACAGACTCACAAGGAGAGCAGAAAGCGACACAGGCTACATTGAGGGCGGAAGTAACTAAAGCACATGCCAGGCGGATGAAGATGGATGGCAACCTTTTCACTGGGTGCTTTATCTTGGCCCCACACAAGACAAAAACAGCAGCTTTGTCCACGTCCCATTCTGCTTTTCCATTGGAGAATAGAGAGACAATGTCTAATGACTAAAGACCCTGACGTTTATGGATATTAATGGCTTGTCGGTTGGGCTGCAGATAGAACTGCGGTGCATTCATTGAAAATAGGAACAATACCTGCTATTAAACCAGAACATTTCCATCTTAATAAGTTCTGTAGATTCATGCTCAGAGAATCTTTTCGAGTTAGGAGAAATGTTAGTTTCAGCTTCAGTCTCTATTGTTTTAGGAGTCAAGATAAGAAGGTGTCAGTATCTTCAAACACTCACGAGTATCAAGTGCTGACTTGAGGAAAAAATTGTCTAAAAATCTTTTTGTGTGTTTTTAATGGATACACAAGTCAAAAATCAGAACTGTAGGCATATTGTATTTCCATTCAAAATTAACTTTAAGTAAGTAATTAATTATTCTTTTGATTGAAAAAACAATTAGTGTGACTCACTGGAGGTAGACTGTTGGTATAAAACCTGTCATTGGGTACCTATTTCAGTCTGCATTCTCCTGCCTTCAAACTCACAGACGCTACAGGAAACACCAGCAATAAACTCCGGGCTAGCAACCTACTCACTGAAAAAGTTAGTCCAGTCTAACCTGGTCACCAATGGTAATTTGCAGGGATTTAGCCCTTTTAATTCCAGGGTTCACCTCTACACATGCCACAGAAGTTCCCCTCAACACTATTTTGCAGGTGCACTGTCGACAAGACGACTGTGATTGGTTTACAGAAATACAAACGAGGCAGAGCGTTTTTTCCCCCACTATACCTGAATGATAATTGGTGCAGCCAGACCTTTCTCCAGCACTGACAGAGCGCTGTGGAGATCTGATCTGGAGTTGTGGCTATGTGAGACTAGAAATAAAGTCAGTCCAGTTAGTAGTTTCTCTGGTGATAAGCTGCCCCCACTTATTTTGAGTATGAATTTGACAGGTGGCCACTAATTACATATACTGCACCTTTAAAAGATTAATTAATTATAAAAATGTTGATTAGGGTTAGGGTTATGACAAGCATGCATGTTGATCAAGAACTCTTCAGTCAGGACAGGACATGCTCTGCTACTGCCCTTCAGCTCTGCAGTACAGCATCCTAAACAGATTAAATACCCATTTAAAATAATTGCTTTCACAGAATATGATGTTAAGTCCGAGTTGGTGAAAAAGGTTGACCGTTATCTTTGTACGACCCACCATCATCTTATCTGGTGAAAAACTCCAGTTTCCTTGTAGCAACACATCTTCAGTTTTAGGCGTCTTTTCCTTCTGATTTGCTTCCCTGTCGGAATCCTGACTGGGCCGTCTGCAGACATTTGCCTTTTAAATACAGCAGGCTGATCTCGCAGTGGTCTCTGCTAGTGGGCGGACATGAATCAAATTATAATATCCCTCATCTGCCGAGTGCCGGTACCTTCAGTAGCCAAGGACGTTACACTTCTCAATTACTGTCCTCTGCACGTCCTCTGCCTGCCGGCGAACAAGTTCAGCCTGCATTCATCATCAGTTCAGATCTCTCATCTCTCATGATTGGATGAGATATTTTGCTTGATTCGTACCACATGTTCTGGTCCTCTGTTTATGTGTGTTTTTGATAATTATACCTCTGTAGAGGCTCCCAAGTAGGTCACGGGTTATGTGATGGTCCCCTTCTTCGCCTCATTTTCCGTCGCTCTTATACTCGCTCTCGTGAAACTCTCGCTTCGCTGATGAATTTACGAGCTTGATAATTGGCTAAATTAAAAGCTATTTCCTCTGATAGTGAGAGCTTTAGGGGCCATTAATGGATCAGCCTATTTAGCTAAAAGGGGGGAAGGCTGCATTTCTGATAGAGGTGGAAATAAAGGGAGGAGGCAGTGAAGGATGGGACACCATATACTAAAGGGGGTCGGCAGAGGACTCAGTGATGTCATCTACAGCATCGGGAAGCATGACTGGACTCATTGCTTTATGGACAGCTCACGTACTTTCATTTCCTTGTGCCTTTTTGACTTTGACCAGGCAGACATTAATTGCTTGGTTGAATAACGCAGCAAGGCCGATTGGGAAGCATGGCCATGCCAAGCCTGCATTTAACTGTGGACTCCTGATCCTGATCCTTTTGATGAATGCGTCGGGGAGGAAACCTTCATTGCTTAGCTGTCATGGGGAATATTTGACAAGCTGAATATGAGATGGCACTTTTTGGAGTGATCTAGTGTTCTTTTAAAAGCCAAGTTTCACTTTCTCTCTTGAACTCTGTTCAGTGGATTTTTCTGAGGGAGGTCTGAGGCCATGCCTAACTAAAAGTATTTCCATACTAACTACTAGTCATTACATTAAAGATATTTGCACAAAACCAAGCAAGTAGTAAAATCTAGAGCACAGCTGATAAATCTGTTGTCTGACATTATCCGCTGATATTGGCCGATTACAGATATGTTGATATCGACATATATGTGACATATATGATATGTGCCAATATGAAAACCTTTTGTTAGAAATGATAATGCAGAAAAAGATGTGTTTGATCCTCACGTTTGAGGGATCATTGCAAAATATATAAAACATATATATTGAATATTGTCATTGGCAAGTATTGGTAGGGCTTGTAAATTTGTTCCAGACACCCTCATCCAGATGATGGCACTTGGGCGGTCCGCTCCTGTTTGCCAGAGCTGAGCAACAAGCAGGCCATACCATGGCCACATGCCAGCCAAGAGCAGACCCAATAAACCAGGATGTTAAGAAAGTTTGGGCCAACAGGAGCAACCGCCCAAGTGCCATCATTCCACGCCATATGTGGGCCGGATGAATGTGTATGGCGTGGGCCAGATCTGGGCTTCAACAATTTTGCTTTCTGGGAAAGCTCAACATTCCCTTACTTCCTCATCAAGATTAGAGGAACCCAATACTTTCTTTGATAAGAAGCAGAAAAGGCATTGCATATCATTGCAAAATGGAAATCCTGCCTGTTGTGCGAAAAGAAGTGCGCAGTTTTGTCTTGAAACTGGAATGCATCATTCTTATGCAGAATTGATTTTAAGGCTTATAAACTCCAGCATATTAAAATGTGTCAAAACAAGCAGTGGCATATTAAGATTTAGCTTTAGCTTTGTGTGGACATGGCCCGAGGCTCCACACGCACCTTAAGGTTGGACAGTGTGCAGGTTTGAGGAGAAACAGTCATCTCTTGCCACAACTGGAATGTCAGGAACGTGGGCCGTCAGCCTCACACCTCCCCATCATGTCATCAGCTGCACGGTTTGGTGTAAATGGACCACAGAGGAGGAGCGCTAACACGGAGCCCCTTCATATCAGCTCCCACCTTTGACTTTTCAACACAGGCAAAGCAGCCGACTGTTGCAGGGCCTGCACGGAGAAAGACATCGACTGTCTAACTGGGAGTGGGAGGAAGGGTCCATGGCACCCTTATCAAAATAAGGATAACACTCACACACAGAGGCGAGCCTTTGAGGTGTCTGGAGTATCAAATATTCATCAAAATAGGCAAACTCCACATCGGATAGCAGTATCAATTCATTTTCATTATAGCCGAGGCTTTTTCAGTCAGTCCAGGCTGTCTATCTCAGTGTCTGCTTCGGGGTGTTTAATCTCTTCCCTCACACTAAATTAATCAAGGCAGGCCCAGGCCCACAGAGGAGCTGCAGATTTGCGTGGCGTGAAATTGCGCTATTGTCAAAAGATTCTGCTTGAGTGAAAGGAAACCCTCTTTGCATTTCTATCTTCTCTTATATATAATCACAGTGCCACTGTGCTGCATATGCAAATGACTCATTAAGAAATCTAAGTGGCCGCTGTGCTCTGAGATTAAGCTAGCCTTTACCAACTCTATGTATGTGGACACACTCACAAACTCCTAATCTGTATCTCTCCCAAGGAAACACGCTCACATGCTTGACACCTTGATCCATATCATCTCCACCACTGTATCCAGAAAACAGATAAATGAGAACACCAGAGACAGTGGATGTCACTCTACGTGGCCTCAGCAGCTCAAGCCTCATTTCCCGTCAGCTGAGGCAAATCCACCACAATGAAGATAAGCAATGCAAGCTTTGCTTTCTCCTTCTGGCGAGCAGTTGTTTGGCAAAGTGCGCCAAGGCCACGTAAACTGGGGCGACATGAAGGATGTGCTGCGAGAGGTAAACAAGTACCAAAAGGATCCTTCCCTCCTTTTTCTTGTCTCGCCCTCCGGCCCATTTCTCAGCCTCTATTTATTCAAGTGGTGGAGAAAAGGAGGGGACAGTGAAAGGGTTGTATACACCTCACAGCTGGAAACTGATAGGACTTTTTACAACCCACAGTGTCCTGTGTGTGAGAAAATGCAGTAGTCAGTCCAAGTCCCTTAGAAATCTCCTCCATTTCCCAGTTCTTGGCCCTGTTTGCGGATTGACCTAAAGACTCTCCAGTCCAGACACACATATGTTGTCTGACGCTCCCATACATCCTTTTTGAATCGGGGGGATCTGAAAAGGCTGCTTTTGTTCCTCCTGATGATGTCCATTACTAACTTAGAAGAGGGTCTGTGGAAAAGAGGTACAGAATTTGTCCGACTTTTATTTTTTATCCAGAAAATGAACTGGTTTTGTGTTTCGGACGATTCCCAGCACACAACCACAATTATGACTCAATTATTAAGCACTTGAAGCAGGTTGATTACGGCAGTGACAGTCTGACTTACCACTGTTCTGCAAACAAGAGTTTACCCCCTTAAAGCCTCGCTCAATGTGGAAACACAGGGAGGTATTTGAAGTGTACAATAGAGCTGGAGAGGGGGAGGGAGGGACAACACGTTTTTCTTCCTGTCTGTAAAATCCTTTTGGGTCTTTTTTTTGAGAGGAGGGGGTCTCTTTACAGTCAGAGCTGCAAACAAAGACCCCCTTCCCCTGTTATAAACATAGCCAAATCTTTAGTCTCCACGTGTGACCGTCTTTACAGTTAATAGCATTAAGAGACAGAACTGCACGTATGATGTGTGACATACGAATTAAACGAATATTGAGACCAAATCTTCTTCTTTGTATTTGACTCTTTGATAACTCACTGCAGATAAACCTTTGATGCAGAGTACAAGCTTTTCTAGTTTGAAGTGCCCTTGACATGCTGTCTCTGTCCATATAATGTGTGTGTGGGTGGCAACATGCAAAAAGCATTCGGAATCCAATGGGCCCATCTGCTATGTTTGAGGCCCTGCTCACACACACACACGCACACACACACACACACACACACACACACACACACACACACACACACACACACACACACACACACACACACACACACACACAGACAGACACACACATACATACACACAGACTGCTGTCCAACCCTTGCCTCTATAGCAGCACTCCGGCTGCTCAAGTAAACCTAAATCACCATCCATCCCTCATGCCCCTTCATAATGTTTTTAAGTACGTTTACTTTAAAAAAAAATAATGCAAAGACTAGACACAACATAAATAAGGACTGTCTCTCCCAACATACACAGATTTTTTTTAGTCTTTGACCGTCAGAAGCAATGTCGGACATGTTGAACATGTTGAGCAGGTGTGTCACTTGGCAACACAAATTCTTGTTGTCCTGTGCCAAAAAAAGAAAAAAAAAAGGAATTAACATCCATCAAAAAGGATTGACCTGATTTATGCTACAATATGCACAGAAACCAAGAAATAATGGCACACCATCAGACATTCTCCAGCAACACAGAACATTGTAACGTTGGCAGTTGTCTTCAAGTGTCTTTTTCACACTTACTTCCCATGGCACACAAATCAAATCATTCAAATCCAAACAGTTGACTTAAAAAAATGGCGTAAAATGTAGAGTGAAGAGGATATCTTCTGTAATTTATAGACACTCCTTGTACATTTATGTTTAAAAGTGGCAAGACGTCTTCAAACACGCAGGAGCTATCAGAACTGGAGCAACACCGGCAAACTAGTTCAGGCAGATGACTCGAGCTGCACTGCTATATACGTGACATGCCCCACTCTCCACAATCATCTACCAAACACACCCTCTCAAAAAATCTCCCAACTTTCCCTGCCTGGCTGCATGTTTTCTCTCAGCCCTGCCGCCACGCCGGCATCCACCTGCATGCACCGACTGGGGTGTGTTTGAGATGTTTTGCTCATCACTCCCCGATATTTGTATGTAAACATATCTGCGGGGAGTGATGAGGTTGGAGCCTAGACGGCAAACTCCAACCCTGTTTTGCTGCTATGATAAACATTTAGAACATGAGTTGTCTGACTGAAATACTTTGAACAAAATCTGGAGCGCGCAGAGGTTATGAAGACAACACAAGGGAGCCTTTTATCTTTGTCTTCTTTGAAATGAAGACATATCTGGTTTTGTAATCTTCTCTGTTCTCATGTGAGTTAACGTCCAAAACGAAGCCGATTCAGCTAAATCACCTCACTCAACAGACGACAGCAAATACACAGCTGGTCCTGTGAGTTTACCTCGAACCACTGGGCACGCGTGAGCTGCGTTGGCAGAATACATGTGCTGGATGCGTACCGTTGACGCAGTAGTCTGTTGGTAAGCATGGCCAACCGAACAAACACGGACAATCATGGACTTCGGGTTTTTTCCATCTATCTGCGGCCGTTAATCATTGCTCTTACCACTAAATACCACAATACCACTAAATCGTTCTAACGGAGCAAATGAAGAATCCAATATAAACACTGCTGAATTCCCCAGGTGGCTCACAGGGCTTTGGAGCTGCATTTAAACGTTTGATAGCTAAATGAAAGCAAATTGTGAGTAGGACCAAATTTAATCAAAGGAACAATTTTCTGACCTTGGGTGGTACCAATGAGCAATTGTGTGTGCGCATTCATGTGTGCTAATTTTGGTACCAGTGACTAAAAACGAGCTTGCACACACACACACACACACACATTCCTATTTGATGTGCATACGTGTGTGTGTGTGTGTGTGTGTGTGTGTGTGCGTTTGAGGAAGTCCTGTGACCGGCCACATCCCTCCCTCTTCCCCCTCGACTCTCCCCGACATGAATCACTTAGAACCAACACACTCTGAGCTAAATTAACTCCCCCTCTCGCTCACCCTTAATCACATTAGCCTAAGTGATATGGGAACGCCAGGCCAGACACACACTCCCTCCTTCGCTCTCTGTCTTTCAACCCAAATAAATAGCCACTCCTCCAGAGCTTTAAGTTGTCTTAAGCTCCATCTTTGGATAATAGAGCATTTGCTCCCAAAAAGACCCCAGTGTGGAATAATGAGGATCAAGACGAGGGCAGAGAAAGCAGGACGAGAGAAATGCAAGAGGGTGGAACAGAGGAGGAGAGCTGACACTGGGCTAATACCCGCCCCGGGACAAAACCCATCAAAACACCTGTTTTGTCAGGGTGTGAGGTTATTGTGCGGAACCACTACTGGATTTTTTTTTGTAGTTGACTGCTATTGTGGCGGTGGTTGAATAACTTTTAATGAACCAGGCTTATGTCTGGATGGTGCCAGTTCTGACCAGCTGGATAAAGCGACAGGGTATTTCACAGTAGATTAGTGTAGTCAGGATAATAAACTTCATACTGTGATACAATACTTAACATATAATCTGGGGTCATTTTTTATGTTTTGAAAAGAGAAATGTAAATGCTAGCTTATTAACTGAAAGCTGTCTGACATGTTTCAGGCATGAACGCTTTATTACCGTAAAACATCAAACAAATGACACGCACAGTTTGACTGCTGGCACGGTGAACCAACGAGCCAGAGAAAATGGCGAGCCGAGGGATTTGAATGAGGATACATGTCGTCTTTGGCCGCTTCACCCTCTCATGACTCCTCTCCCAGACTCTAATGCTGTTGGTTTGTGTTGGTATAAATGTCAAAACAGTGGCAATTTAGCAGCATTTCATTTAAACTAATATTGATTCCAGTAAGTATCTCCGTGCAGGATGATCTGGGTTGCTGTCCATGCAGGACACACACACAGTGTCTCCATGTGTTCCTGGTTAATAATCGATGGAGGGAGCTCTGTGGTCTCTGTGTTATTCCTTGTAAATAGCTCCCAATTTCTGGCCGTCCCAGCCCATCTTTTATGGATGAGCCCCTCATATGCCTTGTCAACACCGCTCACCATCAATCTGCATCAGCTGGGCAAACAGCAGATTGACTGGCCTGTGTGAGCCTGCATGTGTGAGATAGAGGACATGAGCTAGATTTATGATTTTGTATGTCTGCGGTGAATCTTTGTCAGTTGTGTAGTTTAGGTGGGCGGGTGTTGTCAGGTGTACCAACCTCGTAATTGCAGTACTTTGCTGGCGCTGGGCTCTGGGACATTAATTTCGACCTTCCTGTCGGCACCAAAGTTTTGTGCGACTTTCATCATTTTTTTCATCCTGTTTTGCATTTCTGTACCTCAGCAAAAACACTGCAGGATGGAAGTGATGGTATATATTGGGGTGCTTTTGCGTTTTGACATGCACATTTCTGCCAGTGACACTGATTATTACTTGTGAAAGAGACTCCATTCATGCTCTGTGATCACCTCTCATCTCATCATCCTCCTTTATCTACTTCCTGTCACTCATCCATCCCACGCTGGTCCATCCCTTTCTGCTTCACCCCTCCTCTTTTCCCACATTCTGACTGTGTCTGTGTCTTGTGTGCTTTTTTGACATCTAACTTTTTGCTAACTGTCTTTTTTTCTTGTCTTTTTTCTTTCTTTCTTTGCCTTCTGAAGATCACAAATATATAATTGCAGGTAAGCGCACCGAACCGTTTCCAGTGCTTCGCCATTTTGCTAACTCTTGGTTACTTTTCATGAAGCCCGATGCTGAGGAGTAAACTTTCTTGGGATTTTGCATCCTGCTACATCTTTAGTTATATGGTTGATCTCATAAAACCAAACAATATTCGAAGCCTTCTCGCTTTATGCAGGCCTCATTCAAATGACAGTCGACAAGACAAAGAGCTTGAAGATCAATGCCACACACAGACATACACATATAGACACACACACACTCACCCCCTGGAGGTCTTTGTCTGAACAAAGAGTGTCTGGTTGTGTCCGCGTTGGCGTGTGTGTCTGATTTAATAAGATATAGGAAGGATTTGTTAAGTATGTGAGCTGTGTGTGAGGATGCAACAGGGGGATGTGTTCACCTGTTGCATTCATGAAATATGTTATGATGAGAGCCCTTCTGCTCCCTCCTGTATATACTGGATACTTGTACTTGCTGACAGAATTAAGGACCGTAGTCTCATGTCATACCTACTCTGCATACTGTATGTAATTTGCTGCGGTGTAATTAAGGCTGCCACGGTAAATTTATCACAGCAACACTACATTTGTGTCAAGCTGCCTGCATAGAGAGGGCGCGCTATGAAAGCATGAATGGGTGTCATGTATTGAAGACATTTGGACATGTCACAGTGGGAAAAGCACAGGCGTGAATGGAAGAATTAATGACTGCCGAATATTGTGCATGCTGGTTCTAACTGTGATGACTCACTGGGACATCTGAGTAGAACAGAGCCACCTTTAAAGGTGCAATATGTAAGAATTGGCCATCTGTCGGCCAACATTTAGGGGGCAGCATATCATCTGTTTAACAGCTAATTGTCGCTAACTGTAGCTGCAGTTAGCTAGTTAGCTCAGTGAGCTGTGCAGCTGATAGTTGGGACTGGGAGCTCTGGGAACCAGGGGAGTTTTAGGGTTTAAACTGTTAGCAGGAGAGCTTTGGACTGGGACGAGGCTAGCTGGTTAGCATGCTAACTTCAATAGATATCCTTGCAACACTATAGGCCTATATATACTTCATAAAGCCGAAACTGTTATTTTTCCACATTCTATTGATAATTTGTTGAATATTTTCAACAAAAATTCTGACATATTGCACCTTTAATGTTATTAGTCTGTGTTTTACCTGCGGCAACAGCTTATAATGTGTGCTGTGAAAAAGACCTGTTGCCTTATGAAACTGTGGGCCTCCGGACTAACTTTTTCCCCACCGTCCTGGAGTCGTCCCCAAAAACAATCCTAACCACATCTAAAGCTGTTGATATTAGCATCTAAAGTCTTTTACTTGCAAACTGTAACGTTACTCAGCCGAAGTACTTCAAAATTAACCGTAGTTGACTCTCAACAGAAACTCCTGGTCCTGGTGTGTTTTTAGCTATTAGCTGCGTTAGCCCTATTAGCTCCTTTAGCTGTTAGCTTCCTTAGCCAAACACACTGTAAGACTTTGCTACCAACCCGCTGCTAACAGTTTATAGCTGACTAGCTCTCTTCCTGCCAATTTCAACACAGATTTGTTGTGTCAAAATACAAAAACAAAAATTGGGGTGCATCCTTGTCCATAGTGAGTTTACTGCCTCCTTTTAGATTTTAACATGTCATATTTACATATTAACATGTCCTGGGTCTTGGGCTAAGTTGCCAGCTTATTGCTTTCTACAGCACTAAAATATTTCTACACCCTCAGTTTATTGTGCAACATTAAAAAAATGTATTTTACAAACTATAATTTAATTAGAATGGCTCATTTGCAACAAACTAAGTTAATTGCATCTAAGCTTTCTCCTTTTATATGATAATTATTTTTATTCATTTAATTGTACCAGTTAACCTACTATATCACTGCAGGCTATGTATCACTCTTGTTGTCCTGAACAAGCGTGTGTTCAAAATATACACAACTCTCTAACTGTGTGTGGTATCAACTCTTAATTGAGGCTTTAGACTTTCACAAGATGATGTGGTGAGAATAAAGGTGGGGGTGAGTCAAAGGTCATGCATGGTGGGGTTATGAAGGCTCTGGAGCTCCGGCAGTCTGTGACCTGCTCGCCGTTGGTTTCCTTGGGGATCTCATTAACTGCTATACAGGCTAACACTTTTTGTCGAGCAAGCCGACGCAAACAAGCAACTGCAAGAGGAGAATGCAACACAGCCCAGAACAGACTCCGGACCAAGCTCAGACGGCAGAGTTACTCTTAAACTTTCTTTCACTGTGTCTGAATGGAGTTCAGATTGCAGGGTGATAACAATGACTTTTGTCTTTGCCGTTCCTATCCTATTCTGTGCTACGCATTTTTATTATAGATGCTGCCATTATGTGTTGTGATGGTACAAGACGGTACGTGGTAAATTGTGTTAGTTTCGTAACCTACTGTCACACAATTCTGTGGTTGGTGCGCTTTGTGATCGCAACTTAAATGAACCGTATTCAGTTCTCCCGGGACACTTGCAAGTGAACTGAGAGACTCTTTTTCAAGATGTTTCGGTGATCGCACAGAAGACCTATACAGCTGTTTTTTTTATGTGAGGACAGGCTGGATGATAGAGGCATAACATAAACTCCTGCTCCTGAGATTTGAAGTTGCTGTCTTGATCTGATTCCACCACCACAATGTAAGGGTTTTGGATGGCGTCACCTTATGGGACTCCCATTCTCATACAAGTCTCAAGGTCAGACAACAGCATCGTTCTCCTGTTTTACTTCTGTCTTTGTTGTGAATCTTTTACAATGTTTGCTTCGTCTCTCATGCATTTCTTCCTCTTGCCCTTTGATTCTGATATTGTGCCTCATTTTGATCTGACAATAACAGGATGGGGGAAGAAGTTAGTAGGGAAGATATTTTCTTTTGTCATTTTTTTTCACCATTTGCTGGACCTTTGTCACATGTTCATGCATTCAGTGAGTGATACCGCATGAATAGCGTGGGTTTCATCACCGACAGACCCTATTATCTGCACACCGGCATTTTCCTCAAAAAGCCCTATTCAACAAGGAACAGGTAGCTTGGCCCTTTTCAAAAGCAACGCACCATTAACAATGCACGGCAGTTGAGAGGACATCTTTTGTCTGCTCAGCTATGAATCAAGCAGATACCAATTTCCTCTCCTAGCCAAAGACAGATCCGTTGTTCCTCTCGTCCGCTCCAGTGATCCCTTCTTTTCTGAGCCAGAACTCCATTATCAGCCCTTTAATGTGACTTTCAAATGCGAAAGGATGCAATTATCTGCTGTCTGGTTTGGGAGGTCAGTCTGTGCAGTAATCAGCATTGGAGGGTTACGGCCTGTAGCTTCTGGCTCTTTAGCCTTCTGTCCTCAAGCGGTTAGGTGTCATTCATATTAAATGAGAAGCTGTATGGTCAATATTATCCAGCTTGGTGGTGGATCAGTGGCCACTTGACAGAAATCCTTTAACTCGGCCCATCTTATCCTGCTATTGCCCACTGGACTGTTTGCAAAGGCAAACTCTCCGACTGACAGCTGACAGTCAAATGAACTGACATTTAGGGAAAGGACTTTCCTCCTTTAGCCCTCTTTCAAGTGCGCCCTGGAGGTTTTCTGGACCTTTGCCTCGTTTAATACTGTTGTTTAATTCAAAGAGATCGACTTGCAGGGTTGAAAGTAAATTACCATGTGACAGAGAGAGTAGGAGAGATTCACTTTAGGAGCAGAGTGAATGTTTGAATAGTGTGACTAGTTTGATGTGGAGACTCCCAGCTGTGACCTTGATGTCAAGAAAAAAGTATGTGATTTTTGCATCTGTTGAATATATGTAAACTAAGGCTGCTCATTTAACGATCGTCCAAGGAGATGTGGGACTTGTTTTTTCTTCTTCTTCTTCTTACAGATTACAAGTTAATCAAGGCTTTTCCAGATTTGGTTTATTCTCATGTTCGCCAGTACGTCTTCAGACTTATCTTTCTTTGAGTAAAGTTGAGAAAGTCCATTCTGGGCCAGGCAAGCAGCAGCCCCATAAGTTATCGTTGACGATATATCACCGGCACCCCCCTTGTCATATCCCTTTCACTCCTCCTGTTTGGCTTCCTCTCTGCCTCTTTCCTTGAGGCCAGAGCGTGGCCCCGGCCCCCCTACAAGGAGCCCATCCTTGGATCGGAGACATCCTCATCTATCAGTCCAACAAAAAACCTCCCTGTAGTCAGGGCCATCCTGACCCTCTGTATCAGTCCTTCCTCAGATAAGAGGCTAATGAGCTGACATGCTCACAAAATAGACCAGAGTTTCAAGGACCATACTGGTGGTTTCCATTTTTCAGCCCCTTGACTGTAAATAGCTTATACCTGACATTACTGCACACTACTATCACCTGCATGTCTTGAGTTTTAGAAATATTTCCTACCTCCCAGGCAGCTTTAGGTTTCAGTTGATGTCAGTATGTTATGAAAAGTAACTTGCAGAGACCTGCTCATGATAGGTGATCAATCAGTGAGCATTTCAGTCTGCTTTATTTGCCGTCAGAGTTTGGTTATCATTTGAAATACAGAGACTGTTTTGAGAACTCTTCCTTGGTGGTGCATTTCAAGACACTCGAGACATCCAGGATTTGTGATTTGGCTGCCAAAAGCTTTGCATTCTTGAGCTATGCTGCCTGGAATTCAAACCCAAACCCAAAACAAACAGCAAACAGATATGGATGGTGCGATAAGGATAGTGTGGATGGATACATGAGTTGACAAATCTTTACTGTAATTAATCAAATTTTAAGAAATTAAATACAGTTTTTGAGTAGAACATGCTTAAAGCTCATGAATGGTCATACGGTTAGGTGATGTTGTTGGCTGTACAGTAACTTCAGGGTTTCCTCCAGGATTTTTTTAAACCGTGGGGGAGGTCTGCTCGGGTGGAAGAGGGGGGGTGACGACGACGACGACAACATGAATTTTGAAATGTGAAATTATGACTATTTCAAACTGAATGTTTTTCTAAATACATTATTTACTATAGGGTTTCCGGTACATGAATTGAAAATAATAATTGAAAATAGGATCTTGCAGTATCACTAGGCCAAAACAACAACCACAACAACAACAAATTAAAGATATATTTCAAAGTTAAATAACTAAACTAGTCTATACTGAATACAGTCAAATAAACATCTCTTCCTGCATAGAATGTGTACAAAAGAAAAAGGCAGTCCATCCATTTGAAGAAAATAGCTACAGTGTAAAAATACAAGGCTGTAGCACAACTACATACACAACTGTGCCCTCCTGTCTCCTGTGGGACTTGAAATTTTTTAACATTTGAAATTATGACTACAAACTGAATGTTTGTACTGTAGCAAGCATATACACAACTGCCTAATCTAATGGCACAGTTTGCAGCCTGGCTGAGTGCACTTTATTTTTCTTTATACTCATCTGAAAAGGTAACCAGAAAAGAGTCATGGCAGAAAATTACCTGGGCTAACGTTATGTCGTGCTGTTCAAAACGTGTATCTGAAACGTAACGGGTTTCCTCTATCAATAGAAAATTAAGTTTTACAGTTAAAAATTAATCTACAACAAAATAATATCTCTCTCTACTGTATAACCAAAGACTCGACATGCTTTATTAGGCCTAAAGTAATCTTTCTTTAACAAGTGTCAATGGTACAAAAATAAAATAAAAATAAGGATCTCTCTGAAATAATGATAGAAATAATGCGTATCCTGTATTAACCAATCAATAACACATTTATCCCGACTCAGGATTTTTTCTGTAGCCTAATCCATCTATAACATTAGGGTCGTTTTCACGGGTTTGAACAAAACTGTATCAAATATAACCTAGCTTAGGTACATTTCTTTCACCCTTTTCTCTCCCTCCACGTCGGACTGTCGTCTCTACTCTCTTCGTCTTTCGCGCGCCGCAGCCAGACAGGCAGGTGGTGACTCCGGTGTTGGTTTTTCAAAATAAGGGTATTTGCAGCGTAGCGTCACATTTCATGAAAAACACCATGTTTTGTGCCAAAATTCACATTTCATACAATAATTTACATTAACATAAACATAAAACAACATAAAAACAAGGTAAAAAAAACAACAACAAAAAAAAAACAACATTATTCTGAAGGTGTGGCGGCTTTTATTTTGCCGTGGCGGTGCGCCACAATCAATTACATGTAGAGGAAACCCTGAACTTTGACAGAAAAGTTTGACAAAACAAGACAGAAAGTCTGTAAGTGTTGGGCAACAGGCTTTCCCTTGGTATTTACACTAGTTCTTTGGGACTTATCCTTGTCAATAAATATCAGTTATATCTTGTACATGTGTTGTATCCATTTCAAGGTGTCCGGGGCCCCGAAGGTATACATGTCAGCTCTTGCATGCTGGTATGTGCAAGCCTTTATGTCCAAAAGAACGTATGACTGTTTATTTCCATAGGCGTATATGCCCGCAAGACTGTTTATTTCCAGATGTGCACGTATTTGTATAAGAAAGTGAGCGTATATGTATGGAGAGCAAATACTCTCAGCAGCATATGTTTAGTGCCATGAAGCAAGGCAGGGCTGACAACTCCTATTCTCTGAGCACTCTAACAACTAGAAACAGTGCCGCAACAGCCTGGAAGGGATTCTCAAAAGTTGTATATTGATGTTTGTCTGTTGTAAAAGAATGTTAGATATGGGCAGGAACATAAAAGATTAGAGCTCGACCGATACTTGATTTTTGGGGCCAGTGCTGATGTTAGGAAGTCAAAGATTTCGATATCTATATATAATGGCCGATATACATACATTTATTGCAATGATCCCTCAAATGTGATTATCAAACACTTGTAACAAAGATCTGTATCAGGCAGGATATCTTACAGGGTAACAATAAACTTTATTGTCTAAAATACACTTAAGAAGATATTAAAGGGGATTGCTCTCCCAACACACGTACAGATCACTGAAAAATATTGAAGTTATAAAACATACAGAAATTCAAATGAAATTTCATTTAAATGAAATTTCCTCTGAGCAATTGTAATTCCATTTCCACAGTGTTTTTAATATCTTTAATGTATTTAAAAATCATCGTTATACGATGATTAGCACACTTTAGACGTTCCTTAAGATTCTTATGTATTATATATTCTTTGTACCAAAAAAACCCTGAACATTCACTGGTAATAGCACATAAAATGGCTGCCACCGCTTTCCTGAGACTAAGAATTATTAAACCACTTAAGTTTTTAAAAATGTAAATGTCCATCGATTTTTGTTAGATTTATACTTATCTGAGAATTATTAAAATTGGACTTTAAGTGACTGTTGAACTGAAGTATTTGAAGTGTACGTCTCCTGATTAACAGCTGTGATTTGCTCTGACTTGTGTAAGATTATTGTGGCCCAGAGGCATGTTTATTAAGTTACACAGATTCTTTTTGGCAGCTCCAAAATCCACTGCCTGGAGTCTGTCTGCTTGGCTTTTAACTCTTTGTCAGGGTTAGGTTGCTCTCTTCCTTATTGGGAAGGAGTCTCTCTCTCTCTCTCTCTCTCTCTCTCTCTCTCTCACACTCACACACACACACACACACACACACACACACACACACACACACACACACACACACACACACACACACACGCGTAGAGAGTGCTGTAACTTAATTGTCTTGGTTGGAACATGACCAAGGGTTTTTGCAGCTACTTTTTTCCCCTGCAGGCCTGAACACTATCCTCATTGCTCCACCTCACCCTCTCCTGCTGAAGCGAGATACAGGCTTCACCTCAGCTGTGTTTGCTGTTCTTTCCTCTGCTATGATTTCTGACCCACATATTCAAACTCATTATCTTATCTTCGAGGCTCTGTGAACTTTGTGTTATGGCCAAGCTCATTAGTTGCGGGATATTCCTGCATTGTGTATTATTGCTTTTGTCTGGTTTCGGTCCTGCCCTGCTGTAAATGCTGTAAACAGCTCTGCAGAGCGCCACACTTACAAGAGGTGGCCGCTCCAAGGGGCTCAAAGGCCCACGGGAAAGTGTGTGGAATACTTTATGGCTCCTCTGCCAGCTTCTTATTCATATGTGTAAAATGTTTTGGTGCATTGCAGTTCCTCTTTTACCCTGACAGTCTTGCAATAAACAGAACTGTAAAATGCAAAGACCTGATTTTATCTGAGTATAGCAGATTAAGAGCATCAGATTTGCCTCACTTGAGTTAAATATTTCAGAAACACTATTTTGTAGCGAGTTTTGCTTTGATTATCAGCTTGATAACTGACTCCACTGCAGTATCAGTGCATGTATGATCTAGGGCTGATTTCCCAAGAAGCCCAGAGAAGAAGGAACCCACATATTCTGCAAGTATAAGTACTACAAACAGTGAGGAAAGATGTGTTGGATACTAAACGTACCACATATTGATTAACCCTCTAGAATACATTTGATTTGCGCTGACTGAATATATCTTTATGAATTGTGTAAATCTACAGCAGCAATCAGTCCAAAATAAATGGCCTTTGGAAGGAAAAAATATATCTGAATATCGACAATTTACTTAAAATGTCATGGATTTAGTTTACAGCACATACAGTATATTGACAGTTGCGCTCAGTGAACGACTTCATAGGTTTCCCATACTTGTTTATTACTTCATCAGTCATGCTGATACGGGGAAGGAGACGGGGGTCTATAGAGTGATTAATAGTCTGTTCCTCCACCTGTGGAGGTGGTTCTCATTCCTGGCACTGATAGTATGAATGAACAGAATAGGGGCTACTCTTTGAATCTGCTGCCATCTCATGGCTGCTTGCTGCACAGTTCAAAGTAACAACTGCTCCCTCAATCTTCTGCTACCTTACCTGTAACAACTGTATTACCGTAATCAGACAACAAAGGTAAATTAAATTAAATTAGGGTCCTGCCTCCTTGTTGTTCTCACTTTTAAGGTATTCTAAAGGCAGTGTTTCTGCTTTTTTCTGTAGATAACAACAGCAGGTCATACGGAGTTCAAGTCAGCTGCTCATTATTCTATTGCCCAAGGTCGGCCCTATAGTGCAAGGGCCCAGTTCTAGAAACACATAACACATCAATTGTTTGTTTGGCCGGGCATCTGAGACTTATCTGTTTTTGGTCTGAAGGTTGGTGATGAATGAAACATGATACAGCATAAAGAAGAAGAAGAGGCAGATGGAAACAAGTAACACTTGGAGATAACTGTTGCAGCACTGTTTTTGTGCGTCTGTGTTGAGGTCAGGATCAGTACAAGACTGACCAGTACCAGCTCTCCCACGTAATGATTGTTCTAACTCTTTGGCGCTTATTATTTCTGTCTGTGCTGATGGTGTACTTCTGTTCGTTACCCCCGGCAGTATCAGTGTGTCCTTCAGCTCTCTTTTCTGCAGAGATGCAGTAAGGTTAGAGAGATGGTTTAGAGTTAGGGTAGGGAAGACTATCTCTCTAAGTGTTAGGTTTGGGCACTGAACTCCAATGGTTAGGGTTAGGGGTTAACAACGCAGGTTCCAGCTGGGCTGACACTGACTTCATGTTTCCTTATATGGCCCAATGGAGGATCACATAGTTACTTTACTACCATCAAGCATGCAGAGATATTTAATTCCTCCGTCATTTTGACTGAACTAAACATGGAGCACGGATATCAAGAAGTTTGTACTTGTGTTTCAACTTAATCTGTTCAGGAGTCTTAAAACTTCCAGTCTCAAACTGCTATGACAAGTAGGTACACTAGGGGGCGCAGATGCTCCAACACTAAGTATAGGGAGGTGGCTCCACCAGCTGATCACCTCCTCCTCCTAAATCCATGGGGTCCAAACCTGAACTCAGCCCTCAAGCCGCCCTCCTCCTCCTCATCTTCTCTGGGGCCACAATCATCACATAATAGAATCACAGCAGACGGAGGTAATTATCATTCAAATACATACTTTAGACATGAAAAACAACCTCAACTCTGGCAAAATGTGCTGTCACAGAGGTATTTTAGCTTAATGATGTTTTTTTTTTATGGTGCATCTGCTCTTCCCAAAGAAAAACAGAGCTAAGAGTGACAGGAATGAAGAATGAGCGGGGGGAGGCAGTGAGATTGATTTAAGCCAGAAATAATATGAGCCCATCATAATCACCCCGATCATTAAAAGGAAGAAAACTGGGAGGGACACAATGAAAGGAGGGCGGTGGTTCATGCACATTCATATTTAATTTGTCATTTGAGCTGCTGTTGCATCAGGTCTTGTCATTCTAGCGACTCAGTAGCCAGTGCAGAGTCTGTTGCGACGCTGCGGTGAGCTGCTGGGGTTATTGTGTTGCCAAGGGCAGCGGCTCCATCGCAACCCAGTAGGTCATGGGGGGTGAGAATATCTGGGTTATGATAATATAATCTCTTTCACCCATGATCGCACCTACTGTATATGCAGAGGGCTGCAATGAAGGGATAAGGGTGTGTGCGCGTGTGTGTGTGTGTATGCACGTGCCTTGAGGCCTGCTAAGTAAGTAAATGCGGATGGGGGGTTATCCCATCTGGTGTGTGTGTGTTGCCTCCCCGCACCCCACCCTGTCCATCTCCAGATTAAGAGGCCATTGCTCAGTCCCTGACCCAGAATTCTTACCCCATCCTATCCACACCCTTCTTTCTCGCTAAATGCCCCCCCCCGCCAATCACCCCCATTTCCTCCTCAGGACAGACGGCCTCGTGGGAGAGGCACGGGGTGAGGTCTCCATTAGCAGGCCTGCCCCCAGTGTGTGGCTGTTGTGTTGCATTCATGGACCCATACTAAAGAAAAATGGGAGTTAAAAGCGATTGTGTCAGCTGTGGATTTGGATGGAGGGGGGTTAATGTTTTACGGGGGCACAGGGTTACTCTCAGCCCCACATGGGGTTAAAATGTGTTTCCACATGAAAATGGCATTCAGTCTTAATCTTTGCATATGCTGTATGTCACCAATTTATGCTGTCATTGGTGCAGATGGGGGAAATCCGGATTACAAAGTGACCAATACTGAATTTTTGGTTTAAAAATCTTAATATGATATAAAGCATCTATCAACACCAACTGCTGATGGTACAGTGATATACTCTGCGCATGCACACGCACCACTGGGCTCATTTTGGTCTCACATGTGTGCCAGCATGTTCTGAAATAGATTTTTCATGATGCAGTAACCCAGATCTTCCATATATATGTGCACCCCCTTCCCCATATATCCATCTGCTCTACCTCTGCCACTCCTTCAGCTCCCCTGCTGCCCCTGACTCATCCTGGATCCACTCTGCTGTCCCCACTACACCCACCCATCCATCCATCCATCCATCCATCCATCCATGCCTCCAAACACAGACTCTCTCCTTAGGCGCTGACCCACTGGAGGCTTTGTTTGAATCCAGGCCACACCCAGTGTAGAGGACCCAGTTTTGTCTTGTTTGTCACACCAAACAGAGCTGGAGGCTCTGCCAGACAGCTAAACCTCCACAAACACCATTCAGACACCAAAACATGGTCCAGCCCTCTGTGCACAAAGCGTGTTAACACGGGATGTAATGGATCTTCTATGACATCCGAACAATAAGATATGGCTACATCTAAAACCTTGACGAAGACAAGAAGCTGCCCCAAGTAACAGACAGTACACGCTCATTTGTGAGACGTCTTTAATCACCCCAGTAGCACAGAGTGTGCCTCTCTTCCCTTTTTCAGTACCAATTACCATCATTGACAGTGATGAATTTTGATTTTGACACGTTGGCTTTCACGCAGCGTTGTCGCCCCACGCTGTAACAGTGAGAAGGCTTGTTTGAGACAGAGCCGGGGAAATAACGACGCAACATATGGGGCTTTATGATCGAACTGTAAGCATCCAAAATACTTTCACTTTAATGGAAAGCATGCCCCATCAAGTAGGGTGTGGGAGGCAGCATCTAAAAGCCATTAACGGCCAGGCTTCCACTGAATCCTTAATGACTACATGTTGAAAATAATGCGTCCAGAACTGCACCAGTGTTTGAAATGATTGTTGATCAAATGGGAAAAATGGCAAATGTTGCCCTTTGGCTTTCCCTCTATTTCCAAAACTAAACACTATTTGTCTGAGAGACAACTGCATGTTGTTTGAATAATTCCTCCACCTGATTCTCAACCATCCTTGGGGCTAATTTGGAAACGACTCATGAAATTTCAAGTTCTCCATTTTAATTTCCTCAAGTGTCTACTCCCATTATCGCAGAAATTAAGCTATAATCCATTGTATGGCAAATTGAATAAATTGGTTTGGGGATTTAAGACGTACCTTATTTATGAGGTGATTGTGCCCTGTGGCAAGCCACATTTCTCATTTCAAAAAAGATTATGGTTCCTTAATTGATAAGATAAACAAGCCATTATGTGGATTCTTTGGTAGACCTTGCAAACTGAATTGAGTTTATTTCCTCCCTGTCGTGTAACACTAATCCATCTCCCCGTTTCTTAATGTAGTGCATGTAACAAGGCAACATTGTTATCAGACCCTTTCAATTATGATGTGTACTCCAGGCTAAATAATTATGTGTGCTCAAAGCGGAAACATCTTTCCTTGCTTTTGGACTGCATGTTAAAGTGGGCCTATTAAAGTTACATTATTTGGACTTGCTTTCATGATGCGAATGGTGTAAATGGGAGTGCTGGAACAGAGACAGCGGCATGGAAATCCATTAAGGGCCAGTAGGGAGAGGAAGGTGGGGGCTGCCACTGGGAAAACGGTGGGGAGGTTGGTACGAGGGGACATGTAGCAGAGGTAGATTGCCCTAATTGGCGCTTTCGGTCGTCTTGTCGCATACCTGCTTAATTGGCGTGCCGAGGGGTCGGGGAGAATATAAGCAGGGGGCTCAGGAGTGGGTGGCTTACCACTGCAAGTGTGGGAATCATGTTTGTGCGAGCGGTGGCAGGGATTGACGGAGCTCGAAGCGCATCTTTCCGAGAAGTAGATAGAACGTCAGCTCATCAGCATAAAGCATTAAACATTTACGCTGACCTACAAAGGCTGACAGCCCTCCCTTCAGTCACACCCATCACCTCTCCTGCCTCTGCTTCATATCCTTCATATTCTGTCTCCCCTCACACTCAGGCATATCAGCTGTTTTTTCTTTGGTTGATAATGAGGACTCGGCAAGGGGAAAACTAGAGAAATTGCTGGTTTGGGTGGAGAATGAGGGATGGTGGGCTGTGCTCTTGTGAAAATAAAAGGGGCTCTTTTGGTTTTAGACAAGTGGCAAATCTGTTGCTGTTTGTATGCTCCCCCCCTCAATCAACCACTCGACTCTGTTAAACAAGGGGGATAGCTTCAATGCCCTTCTTTTATTTGGGAGAAAAAGGAAGTCCAAGTTGAAAACTTCTGGTGTTAGCCGTCTTTGCCAACAGCTAAAATCTTCAAATGCTTTCATTATTTCTCATTAGTTTGGGCTTCAGAGGAGAATTTTATTGTTAACTGAAGGTCTAAATGCTTTATCCAAGGCTTTTGCCTTCTAACAAGAATAATTTCTGGGGAGAATCCAATGTGGGTATGAGCAGCCTCTGTTTGCAATTTGTCTAATGAAATGGATGCATTTTAAAATCAAAATCCTACTGTGTCTTTAATTACATTGGCATGAATATATCAGCAGCTGCATCCGGGAAAATGTCAACACCAATGTTTGCCTTCACGAGTTTTAACTCCATGCGTCATGATTTAATGCAGAAAGCATCCCATGAAGATGCAGCAGCTGTAGCTTTTACTCATGCAGCTCCGTGGTTTTTAGGGAAACAAATGGGTGAGATGCGGACTGTTTATCATGATCGACTGCAGATGTCTTTTTGTGGCCAGTGCACTCTGCTGTGGAAATGGTTTGGGCAGTGAGAGAGGGAAGAAAAATACAACAAGGATAAAAAGGGGAAATGAGAGTCTCTCTCGGTCTGTCTCTCTCGTTCTCTTTCTTTCTCGGTCCATCGGTGGTCTGTAATAGACGTGATGGAAATTGATTTCCAGGTGAATTATTTCGTGTGCCTCTCGGTCTCGGGGAGACAATAATCTGTCCCCTTCCCCCCTCCCAGAGAGGCCTGTGTGACTCTCAGGCTGTCCTTTGCCGTGTCGTCTTCCAGGAAGGACTGCCTTAATTGTTCGTTTCAATATTCTGCACTGATTCTGTGACACGTTCACCTCAAGCCCCACGCTCAGCGTTGAGCACTACCTGTCTATTAGGCAGCTGATTTGCTGATCGATAAGATGGAGAGCGATGTTAGGAAAGAGCGAAGCCAGAAAAAGAACGATTTTAAAGGGCAAGAGTGCCCAAATCATTTCTCTCGGTTCTTCCATCTACAAATCATCGCCTTGTTAATCCCCTTCAAATCTTATCCGTCTGGGTAAATGCCAACGCAGTTTTTGTGAGTTTTAGAAGGAAAACAGCCACAAAAAACATGCATAATGTTCAGGCCTGTGAACCGGGTTTTATCGTCAGCATTGGCCTCTGTTTTCCTAGGTCTTGATCATTCCTTGGGGGTCATTTTCTTTGTTTCTTCTTTACGGAGCCAAAGCTGAAGCTAAAAGGCTACAGTGTGCTTTATCGACAACAGAGGAAGGGGTAGTCGATGAGTCAACATTATTGACCTGGGGATATGGGACTGAGCAAAGATAAACTCTGCTGAAGGGATGATCAAGCTTACTCTAAGTTATGTCTTGCATCATCAGCTATTTGGGCTTTGAAGCCAAATCCTGCTATGAGCCAAGGTCAGACATCTGGGCTTTACAGGCTGTGTTGTATTTGAGTTACATTGCTCAGTATATTCCATTGTATAATATACATATATATATATATATATATATATATATATATATGTATATATATATATATATATATATATATATATATATATATATATATATATATATATATATATATATATATATGCACACACACACACACACACACACACACACACACTAAGACATGACACGTAGTGTTTGGTATTATTTAAAGCCTTAAAACAAATAACACAAAAGCATATATTATGATACAGCTAGATAAAGCCAATCTGAATGGCTTGTTCTTCCTGCAAAATCTGGATGATGACCCTCAAGGTGCGGTCAGCTCATGGTGTTTTTAAAAGCAATGTCTCTACAGGCACATTCACTTTAGATAGCACTACTGAGGATGAGCAATTCGTGGCCATGGCTTCTTGGGTTTTTTGGCACCTAAGCCAAGATAATTGTTAATCTCCAACTTTGACAGCACACAGGTAGTGAAGTAAAGGGAAGTAATGCTGGAAAAAGGTCAGCACCATACCAGGCAATTAAGTTTAAAGCAGGATAGCTTTGGGTCTTGTGATGGGGCTTTGGCTTGAGTTGATAATTGTTGATAGTAATTGTTGATAGTGACTGTTAATCGGTTCCTCAAGGAATATTTTGGACCATTTACACATATCGGACTATTGGTCAATTTGCATAGACACACACATTCCCACATACTTTGCTAACGGCTTCACTAGCTAGTAATCTGAGGTAAAAAAATTAAACTCAACAAAGCTTGGTGTGGAAATTTCCCCCAGAATGGCATTAAAGTCATATGTAAATTGTGTGATGTTATTCTTCAGTTCAGTAGTAGTATTAGCTATACCGCATTAATAACAAGCATCTGGCTGCCATAGCCAGGGATGGCTTTCAAAAAAAGCTCACATCGGAGAATGTCTGAGGGGAAGGTCCGTCCCAGTTCGTGTGATTATGACTGATTTGCTGCCAGTCAGTGTGATCGAAGACAAGCAATTCAAAAAGCTAGTTCGGTACCTTGAGTCCGAGTATGTTATGCCATTGATAAACACTTTGATGAGAAGAAGGGTTGAACTAAAAGTCAAGCTACACAGGACAGGCAAGCTTGCTCTGACAGCCAACTGCAGGACATTTCTCACAAACGGAAGCTACATCTCAACTATTTCATCACTTCATCAATGTTGACTGGGACCTTCTCACTCAGAGCCTCTCCATCCGGCACAAGCCAGAAAATCTCGTAGAGAAGCCCATTGAGTCATTCAAGTGCCGGACTAAAAGAAGAGTGCCTCTTGTATTTCACGTCACTTAGCATTTCTTCCTAAATATGAAGCGGTAAGTTACTGGTTAATGGGTGTCAGGCCATTGAAGGCTAAATTAACCGAGACTGACAATCCTACAAAGAAAACAAATGAAGGTTTTTAATATCAACAATCATCACCACGTTAGTTCTTAGGCATGAGTTCCATTAGCGCTAACAAAAAGCAAGGGCTGCAGCACATGAATATTTTCATTAACAGTTAATCCGTCAGTTTTTAGCTTTGATTAATCCATTAATCACTTGCTCGCAGAATTACAGAAAATAGTGAAAAATGTCCATCAAAATCACTAAGCACCACATGTGCTGTAAAGCCCAATTGTAGATCTTGATGAAACAAATGATTTTGCATTCAATGCATGTATTCAATTTCTTCCACTTGTATGTTAGTGCGACACCTCAGGACATACATGTTGGCTGCTGATAAGATACTCTGAGCCAGAGCTCATCCAGCTGTGTTTCACTTCCTTGGCCTCATCCAGAGGTTGGAGCCGGAAGGCCAGGCAGGCAGGCAGGCTGTCTCACCCCAGCAAGAAGAGCCCCCTTGGGGGCTATCACAGCAGAAACACCCCCCTCTCCCAATCTGAACCACGCACAAGCCGAGGAGCCTGACATCACCTCTCAGACCTGCCAGCGCAGCGTGCACCATACAACGATGTAGACACACACATCAACCTACACACACCACTCTCCTCTGTAGACAGCGGGGTCTTGAGGGTTACGCTGCTCAATTTCTCTCCCTCTTTTTCCTCTCCGGTTCTTCCTCTATCTTGGCAGAAGCTGCTTTCACCTCTCCCACCAGCCATTACCCTCTTTGCCGTCTCTCCCTTACTCTCACCCTTTCAACTCCTCGCTGTCATTCCAGCTCCCCCGTGTTTTCTCCTCTCTCTCTCTCTGTTCATTCAGCCTTGTCAAGCTCTTAACATCTAATCCCTCCTTTTTCTTTCCTACTGCACCTGAATTGTTTTAGTATCTCTCTCGCTTTCTCTCTTCTCACACCTCTTCCCCCCTTCAAAACTCACACATCTTCTCCCCCTGTTGAGACAGTCGGTCTGTTCCAGCAGCCTGGCCTACTCCCCACCCCACCCCACCCCACTCCCCCTCTCACAGTCTACCACTCTGCTCTTTCAACTCTGCACTAATTTGCCTCCTCCTCCTCTGAGCTCGGCCCTGGCTCCAGCTCCTTTTCCCCTGAGATGTGATTGCCTGAGTGTATGTGAGAGCGAGTGTGAGATAGAGTGTGTGTGTGTGGAGAAGTTTGATTGTGTGTGCCTGTCTGTGATAGAAAGTGCATATAGTTGAGTTCAACAGTTAGACTTCAGTTTTGTATGTGTGTATGTGTGTGTGTGTGTGTGTGTGTGTGTGTGTGTGTGTGTGTGGCTGTTCTTTCAGCCCATCTTTTCTCCATGTAATGAAGCCGATTGCATTAGCCGGATGTGGGTGTCTTGGGATCTTGATAGAAGTAAGCCACAGGTTTACCCCCCTCATACATACACACGCGCACACACACACACACACACTCTGCCCCACCGTCTCCCTTAGGGCAACTCACCAGCTAGCAAATCATTTATCACGCAGTAATGGCTCTGATGATCTCTCTCCCTCTCCCCATCTCTCCACTTAAGGGGTTTGCCCTAGATTCTCAATCACAGGCCAGCTATAGCCCCACAGCACACACACACACACACACACACACACACACACACACACACACACACACACACACACACACACAGGATTTCCAGGGTGTGCGCACATGTTCAAAACGTGCTAAAGCTGCTCAAGGCGTGATTCTTATCGAAATATGTCTATCAGTTGAAATCAAGATGTCGGGCTATAGAGGACCGGTCGGAGATATGCACAATTTGTCCAAATGAAAGTGAGCTTTCATATTTGGAAACCTGTGCAAAGGGAAAGCTATCGTGTTAAGAGAATAAGTGGTATCAGTAGCAACAACTAAAGCTGCAACAATTAATGGATTAGTTGATAAGTTGTCAACTTGTAAATTAATCGGCAACTAGAATGGCACTCAGTAGAGCGCATACCTCCGCCAAGGCCCAACAGTCCCCTTTTGTTCTCACTAAAACACATAGATACCAGCCACCTAAATACGGCTGATTTTATTCATCAAGATCCATGCATTATTCTTTGACAAATAAAAGAAAACACACACCCAAACACCCTGTCTTGCAAATTTAAAGAAAATGAGAAAAAATTCGTGGATCTGTTCATTTATCTGGATCTGCACCAAAAATGAATGGGGTCTATTGGGGTCTATGGGGGCCTAGACCCATCCTCCATCCAAGTTTCAAGGAAATATGTTTTTTGTGTAATCCTGCTGACCAACCAACCAACCAACAGGGTTTCACTAAACTGAATATCTTTGGGTTATGGACAAAACAAGACATCTGAGGACGCCATCTTGGGCTGCGGGAAACACTAAAACACATTTTATAGACAAAGCAACTAATCAATTTATTGCTAGTTGAAGCCCTAGCAACAACAATTTTGATTGGTAAACAGTTCATTGTTTAAGTATAATGGGAACCATCATTCCTGACCCATCTTAGCTCAAGGTCCCAGCGTTTTCAAAAGCTTTCAGCCACATCCCACAATTTGAATCCTTGGAAGTCAGCTGATGAAAACTTAATTGATTGAAAGCTCAAAATATGAAAATGGGCCATAAGGTTAATCATTAAAACCATAAAAAACACAATTATGCAACAGACTTACTGGTTTTATTTTGGGAAATATGGTTTGTACTGTAAATATGAAGCTACAGCCAGCAGCTGGCTAGCTTAGCATAAAGACTGGACACGGGGAAATAGCTAACCTACATTTGTAAAAGGGTAACAAATACCACCTTACACCACCTCTAATTAGCTAACTAATTAACATGTTATAGCTTGTTTGTTTAATCTGTACAAAAAACAAAGTGTAAACACAAGACGATGTGGTTTTATAGGTGTTTTGCTTCTATTTTTGATACAGGAATGATTCTTTCAAAAGGTTTTTTTTTTTAATTTACTATTTTAAATATTTTGTGTTTGGAAAGTCTTTCAGTGGAAGAATCAGGTGCACATGAGCTTGATTAATGTGTTTGGTTTGTGTCGTAAGTGTAGGAGTAGTGTGTGGTTAACTTTAACATTAATAGTCACTAAGGCTGACAGGCAAAGAAAAGAATCAAATCAAAGCAGAGAATCCAAAGAAATGGACATCACTGTCGGCGCTACAGAAATAACGACATTTTTTAAACTGGAAAGATAAAAGAAGAGGAAAAGAATTTCAAGGATTACCACAGGAGTGAAATCTTGCCTCGCAAACAGCAGTGGGCAAGTGCTCCATCTTAAGCGAGCAGGACTCGACAGTGTTAGATCCTTATTTTCTCTCTTATCCCTTTGGTACCCTTTGGTGTAAAGCCTCACAGACCGGCCTGATCGGTAAACATGAAGTGCTGCATACAGGTTCTTAATCCTCAAAATTCAAAAACAGTTTCATCTCTCTGACATTTTGGGGCTACCAGTATATAATAATTGCATAGTGCTGCTTAAAAATCTCATGAATATGGATGTATTGTGAATATCTCAATTCACAGCATTAAAAGTTCTTTAGCCTATAAGCTTAAAATTCTCCTTTTGAGGTCTTTAGACTGTTTTTCTTACCGTGTTATATTTCTCATGAGGGATCAGCCGAGACAAGCAGCGCTGCTCTCTGTAAGACTACAGTTGTTTTCATTTTCACATTCATTTCTAGTGGCAAAATTGGGCCTATTTTTCATTGTAACTGGATTTGAAAAATGTTAGATTTAACTTGATGAAACCTGCCTGGATGTGCACAGCTGTAATTTGCCTGTAATGCCTGTACAAGAGAGCGATGTGGCTCTGTGGTGCTCCACTATTGGCATAGATGTCATGACAGCCAATCAGGCGAGCTATTGAGTGCCTGGTTCATTTGTTGCTGTGGAGAGGCGAGACATGCGATCCGGCCTCGGGTCCCCGGGGAGTCACCGGGCCCTGCAAGGGCTCATAAGGGTCAGAAAGCAAAGATCTGGATTTGATCAAGAGTTGGGGGGGGAGATTGTCGGTGGAAACCTGAGAGGAGGACTGGGAGTAAGGGTGGAGGAACGAAGAGAGAAAGAGAAAGAAAGACACGGTTGGAAAAAGGCTCCCCATTTTCCCCCCTGCTTTGGATGCAGGCGGTGTTGTGTCCTGGCCCATGCTATGCCAGTGTAGAAATTGCCAGTATGTTATCATTCAGGAAATGTAGTGGCATGCGGAGAAATGAAAGGGAGAGGTAAAACTGACAGAATGCAAATGGCTTGCAGGTGTTGGAATGGAAATGAAATGAATGGCAGATGAGGTGTTTCTGCTCTCCTTATAGAAATACAGTGACAGAAGTGACCCAAATTGTCTAAAGCACTGCTGTAAATTGCTGCTAGTGAAGCCTCGCCTCGATTCTCTCCTTCTTCTTCGTCTCGCTTTCTTCTCACTGTACCCGAGTCTCTCTTCTTTCTCTCCCTCTTTCCCTGTCAATCTTTTTTCTCCCTTTCACTCCTCACTCCCTCCCCCTTGTCTCTGGAATGGTTTTCGAAATCAAATCTCACAAATCACCATTTTTCAAACCACGGCATGGTGTTTTTCTGCATACGAGGTGTTACCGTAGCAACAGGGCAATAATTCATCCCCATGCTGTCGGTACAGATCGTGTTGCATGAATTTGGCACGACATGTGAGACCTGGGATATCATACTTGCTCTCTGTACCTGAACTGATAGACTAATGCGACTGTTTGGGACTACCTTGTGCTACAAAGGGATTGGTAGAGTGGTCTCATGTGGAGAGTGCTGGGGGTGCACATAGGGGTGATTGGTAGGTGGGTAAATGATGATGTGAGTTCTAGCCACTATACTTGAGTTGATTCTGCAGAGATGTGAATCCTCTACACCTGTATGCCTTCGCCGGTATTTTTTGTGAAAGAATCCCATTTTCTGAAGATGCGGATTTGCTCCACATTAGTCTTCTCCAGCATGAGAGCCGCAAAGCCGCTTTGCTTTGACCCTGTGTCCAGACCTTGTTGTTTACCTCGCAGATTAATATGCGCCTCAGGATGCCGCCGTTGCCGCCGGCTTCTAAATGTCTCTTTCGGTCCATCGGCATGATTTTCGCTGCCGTTGTTCCTCTTCATTTACCTCGTTTATCAGTTTGTTACCCAGATGAATAATGGATGAGGCCGCTCGTTGCCTCGGCGACATGCCAAGCTCATCATTGTCATGCGCTTGCTCACAAAAACCAGGTCCACTGCCCTCCCCCGACCCCCCCTACGACTCCACCCCCGCCACTTCTGGATGACAGACGAGTTGATACATCGACACACGCCGCTCCCACCGTGATTGAGTCTTGGCTGTTGTGCACAAGTTGATGAAGATGAAGAGGGAGGGCCTGGGGAGAAGGACATGTAGACATCGATACACGCATTCATACAGGTCACGACAGGGGGCCAAAGAACTGCATATTTGCCCCCTGCTATCGATTCACACTAGATTGTCTGGGCGCTATCTTCCCCCTGTCCTACATGAATGGATGTTTATCACTTAGCGTCTGGATTGGTTTTCTACTGCAAGATCCATCCACCCATCCATCCATCCGTCCGGCCATCCATCCATTCATCCAAAACCAAATGTTAAATTCTGAAGATTGATCAGAAAATTCATAGATATCATAGAAGGGATAGCCCTTCTGTCCTAACTTGCGCCCAGGAGCTGTGACCAACACATGACAAATCCTCAACTTTTTGGGCACTACTTAGAAGCTGAAATTGAGGCCAATCATGAGTGAAGATTGAGGGTTTTCTGCTGTGACCTGGCATCCAAAAGAAAGATACTTTATTGATCCCTGTTGAGAAATTCTCTCTTCTCCTGTCTCGCTAAAGATGGAGGTCGGAGGTCAGGCTCAGCCACAGGACAGCACTCAGGGAATGGATGTGATTTAGAGTCTAGCTGAAGGACACTAGCTGGCAAAACAGGAGTTTGAAGCTGGGTTTTCGAGCTAATCACAGTCTTGGCAAGTGTGGTACATGACTTTTCAGCTGTGAGCAGTTAAAGGGAGGTCATGGAACATTAGTAAGTCCTTTAACTGGCTCTTGCAGAAATTTCCCTGCACCATCATGCATTTTTTCTGGTCATAAACTTGTTTTTTTTGAAGAGGGAATTATCAAACATCCATTGAACCATCCCGTTCCCACCTTTTTGCTCTTTTTCCTTCCAATTTTTTAGCAGACCATTTATTTTAACCCCGCAGCACCTTGTGGCATTTGAAAGAAGAAATGTGTCCGTCCGTCTCTTTTCTCTTGTGTGTGAATGCCAAGTCATTGTGCTTATCCTGTGAGAACGTGTGAGTGTGTTTGAGAGTCAGAAAATTGTCCTGCTGGAAAGGAAGAAGCAGCCAAAGCCTTGTGGTTGACAGACAGCTGGGGTTGTAGGAGGGTTTATTGTTATCTGTCAGCCGGCTGAAGAGTCTGACGATGGTTCTTTACTGGGTGCTCTCTGCTCTCAACAGCCGGTAATGGCCCTCTCTCCTGGCTTTGGTTTCCTTTTAACTGCAAACCAACTATGACAGCCCTGACCCTGCTAAACCCTGAGTTCAGGAGGAAGACAGAATCCAGTTTACTTTTGCTGCACCAGCAGAATGCTTACAATGGTGGTTGTAATGGCTGGAATCCATC
The DNA here is from genome assembly GCF_040436345.1 of Pagrus major. Lineage (NCBI taxonomy): Eukaryota > Metazoa > Chordata > Actinopteri > Spariformes > Sparidae > Pagrus > Pagrus major. The sequence goes on from NC_133221.1 coordinate 25,931,937, forward strand.
TTGTGTCTTCCACTATTGTTTAAACTAGGACTGTAACTGTCGATACACGTTCAGTTAATATTTGGTGCTGGGTATTGTTTGACATTTTTTGATGATCCAACCACCATAATGAGTCTTTCTCTTCGTTATCTTTCTTTAAGAAATATGAACATGTGATACAAAATTATTTTTGCAGTTAACTAAAGAAGCCAAAATTGTATTCTTGTACAAGACACCCATGACAAAGAAGGTCCCCTAGCTTTAAAGGTTCTATATCACTGTCACTGCCACTAGATGTCACACTAGAGCATCAGCAACTTCATTCAAACCCGGCATAAACAGAATAAGATTAATCAGAACCACCTTGGTTACTCTTTCTGCTGTTCCAACAATCACCAAATGAGGTTTGGTAGATATAAACCCTTTATTCACCAACTTAGATGTGATGGCCCGACACACTGTTTCCCTGCTGTACATTAGTAACATATTAAACTTGGGAGGAAGGTACAGTATTTCTACAGTCTGCACAGTCTCAATCCATGTAACAAAATTATTAGCTTGCTATCCTGCTAATGCAAGCTACCTAAAACTAGAACCTGACCTGCATATTGGTCGGTCCAAGTTATCGGCCCATATTGACCTATCACAGATAGATATCAGTATTAGTGTATATGTTGTCCAATATGCACCCATATGATTTTTATTTTTTTATTTTTGAGATTATAATGCAGAAAAAGATGCTTGGGGTAATTTGCAGTGCTTCAATTCCAAGTGAAGTTTACTGTGTCAGTGCACTGATGTCATTTTAAACAATGAAGTTTGTTGTTGAACTGTAAAATATCGATATAATAATAATTGATGAACACATTTGAAGGATCATTGTAAAAAAATGGGTATATTGGCTGATAAATCGATTTCTGATTTTTTTTTAACTCCCTAATTTTGGTAGCAACATCAGCCCCCAAAATCAAGTATTAGTCCACCTAATACATCAAGTAAACTATCCCGAAGTAGCTGAAGTTGAATGTTTAAATGAAAAAATTTTAAGCTGAAAGCTTTGAACTGCACTCTGCCATCTCGCTTTCAGGCCTACAGTGCTGTGTGGGAGGTCGCCCTCTTTGTCTTTGTATAAACGTGGGGTTGTTTCACAGTTTCACAGTTTCAAATGCACTGACACGCACGCGTGGCTGAACCGCCTGCCAAAACAAAGAACAGAAAAGCTCAGATTACAACACACACAGTGTTTGTCTTTAGACAAATATTGTCGTGACTGCCCATAGCGGTGTCAGAATTGAAAACGCGTCTGTGCTCTTCTAGAGGTCTGTTAGGTACTAATTTAATTAAGACTTTCTCTTAATCGATTATCAAAGTTGACCTAACACTCCTTTAAATGCTTTGCTGGTATGCACATTAAAATCTAGTTTGATTCCAGCTTGAATCATTGTGCAAATGTCTTTAGTTTCCTGTTATTTAATCCTCACATTCATTCTTCATGGACAGGTCCCATTTCATTCACACCTGGTTGTTAATAGTAATTGTACCTTGTGTGCGTTTACACCTGAACTTTCTCAGCTTCTTTCAGAATAAAACCCTGCAAACACAGGATGCATTTTAATACCTGGTGCTAAGCGGGTCATTCATTTCCCTGTCCGTGATTGCAGTTAGAAAGCAGCTATTTCGTCATCGTGGCACCATATTTTCATTAGGCCTCTACTTCTAGCACACAGGCTTATCTGACTGCACGCACATTCAAAAAGGACTCGAATTATTTACGAGGAGAAAAAAAGGAATGGCACAGAAGCTGTCATGTTTGAGAGAATAAGTTGAGCACATGCCGTCTGATTAGGCATATAAATAATTTATAGCTGTTTCATTTATGGGCTGCGTCTCAACAAGGGGGTATTGCTCGCCAATTAATATTCCCTCTCTGCCCTCTATCTGAGAAGATCCAGCTCAATGTGCAGCCAGCATCCAGTGACGGGCCAGGAGAAAAGGAAAAAGAAAGAGCGAGTTCATTACTGTAAATGCAAATGAGCGGGTCCCAGTGTATAATAGCTTGTCGCTGCCAGCTTTGATGGCACAAAGCCGATCAGGTAAATCTGCTTGTGTACAGTATGTATATGTCACAGCCATGTATGCTGATCCAACATGCTATAGTACTACAAAGGTAAAGGCAACAGTAATTATACGTTGAGAAGTAAGCAGGAGTATTGATGTGCAACACAAGGTATTTATTGTACTGTTAAACACAAAGCCTTTGATGGAGCTGGAATCTAAAATAGACTGTTTCTAGTTCAAGTCAGTGTGCATAATGACAATGTTCCGCTCCAGACAGGCTGCTCATTAAATAACTGAAACCTTTTATGTGAAGAAGAAGAAGGAGAAGAAATGTTAAAGAATTACTCACTTTCTGTCTTGGCATCGTTCCTCGTCTGTGGGCAGCAGCAGATCCATAACGCCTTAGCATTGTTAGCTTTTGAAATTACACTTCTCTGTATCTCTGACTTTTTTAACATTAGTGTTAACTTACTGAATGGTAATAATCAGGGCTCCCACACACTTCTCCCTTCCATTATTTCACTACCTCCTCCATATTCCCTCACATCAGCGTAGGCCTTAGTATCATTTGAACAGTTTTTGTCGGCGCTAATACAACATCTGACATTTCCTTAAGATTCCTCAGTACCTGAAGGTGTGTTTGAACCGGTGCTGGTTTATTCATCTTTGCAAATTCACTCTTGCACGCAACTTTATGGTGGGAAATATAAACGTTTAAAATGTTTAACCCCCTTTTTCATTTAGCAGTATATGCCAAACTGCTGAGTGTATCAGTGTCATATCAATAATACAAGCCTGAGAATATAAAAAACAATGCCAACTTTCCATATTTGACACTTCAGATCGAATATACCTCGCCCTACTTGTGCGTCTATCCGTCCTCTGTCAACACCAGTGCAAGGTTAGCTGCTGTTGGAAATCGGCCATGTTGAAAGGACACATCCCAGCTCATAATGACTGGTCATCACAAGGCTCCCGCCACTTTCGCTGCATGACGGGGCCAGTGTGACTTGGCCGGTTCCCCATGACAGATGGCTGAGTTGGCCAGAGCCTGACATCTGTATCATCCTTCAGCTCCGTCAGCCTTGCCTTTCCTGTGTAAAGGCTGTCAGAGCCAGCCACTCCTCCTCTGATTCCCTGCTTCTAGCCTTCCTGCGCTGCTGCCACAATTGGCTCCATATGCCAGCCACATGGAGAAGTGTCACTCTCCACTAGCTCTGCACACAGCAGCCAAGCTCCCAGGTTTCTCTCTCTCTCCTCTTTCACCCTTTTCACTCTCCTTTTTTTTCATTTTATTCTCTTTCTGTCATCATTTCCCTGTCTGTTCTCATCCATTGGAATAATTTTCTTCATGGCTATTAAGGGAAAATGTTGGTGGTGAAGACTTGAATAAACAGGGCAAGGCAGCGGAGCGGAGAGGATATTACATCCTGTAATCATTATTGTGATGTGAAGGAGGGGCTGGTAGCAAATCAGAGCTAGCTAATAATGAGTTACTTCTTCCTGAATGAGTTTCTCCATTTAGCAGACCAATGCGAAAGAAAGGAGGGCTGCAGGTCTGAGAACATGGGCCCTCAGGCTTGGATTGGCGTATTCTGGCTCCAGATGAGCCCCGAGGCGAGGAGTATCCTCCTCCCTATGTGAGAGGGAGCTGAATGTCCAGCAGTGGACAGGTCCTGGATGAGGCCCCGGGCTAAGAGCTGGCTCAGAGTAGGCTGAAAAAGCAGGTCATGGCAGCGTGGGATGGAGTGGGAGGAAGAGGCTAATGTAGCCAGAAGTGTTGAGTGTGGACAGGTGGATCATATTGGCTGGAGACTACTCTGTGGATGGCTAACCAGCATCAGTTAGCCAAGACAACATACACAGGTCAGGCTCACTGTATCTAAATGACTAAATTGTACTTAAATGCCAGATTTCAAAATGACCATCATGTTCAGCTGTGGGCTGCATTTCACTGTTATTAGAGTCATGGTGTACCCAAGATGACATCAGATACTGGGCGATGTGTCACATCGTGAGTCACATTGTGTGGTGCCCACCCAGTGTGGGAACTCTCTCATTAACACTTTCATCAACACTGCAGAATGCAGAGTCGGAAATTGTTGTCAAGAAATCAGACTTCTCACTCTGACACAAAACCAACTTTATTATCCAAATATTGAAACTAAAACATGCTCGGCGAAGTCATTGAGTGACCACATTTGATAATAGATTTGGCGCATATGTTTGCATGCTGCTTGCATCTTTGACTATTGTTGGACTACTGGCATCAGTTTTCACAACCAGTTTGGGTGAACTGTGAATTGCATGAAGACATGGCAGATGGTTTTCAGCTTTTTAAAGAAGTATTTCTGTGCTGGAAAGAAGGCCCTTGCATAAAACTGGGTTGTCTATGCAGTAGGAAGATGGAAATATTTTGGAAATTGGTGCTACATGACCAGAGAAAACAGAAAAAGGGCTGTGATATTCCAGTTCCAACAACCAGAATGCACTGATGACTGGACCAATAAGTACTCCTGCTGATGGGTGTTGTCCTGTGAGTCTCGTCATCCATTTTGAGACAGGAAACTGTGCAGCTGCTGGCTGGTTATTACACTAAAATATGTTTCTGAAAACATTTTAGGTGAGAAATAGGCAATGATCAGGATCACAGTTCATATTTGATCACCAAGGTCTAGTTTTACAGTTTGATTGAAATCTTTCCAGCCTCTGTTTTCACAGTACAGGAACAATATGGGGGCCATGTCATAAACTTTCTCTATTGCAGCTAAACAGCCAGAAAGGCAGTTTAGTAACCAAATCTTGTTTTATAGTAGTTTATCAGCACTGCTTAGTTTAGACCTACACTCTTTGGATGTGGGCATGCAAAAATTTGGAAGTACAATCTGAAGTTGACACGACAGCGCTTGGCAGATATTAGCTGGTAAAAGAGTGGAGGGCTCTGGGTGCAGGCCAGATGGAGAGAAGTTTACCATTGTTCAGTGGCATATACAGCCAACATTGTAGTGATACAAAGCTGGGTGAAAATCGGCAAAGTTCCTGTTTAACTCCTGTAGTCTGAATCTTGTTCATATACAAACTAATGAAAGGAAAAACATAACAAGTACAGATGCTTCCACACACATTATGATAATCACAGGTACAATTACTATTAACAACCAGGTGTGAATGAAATAGGACCTGTCCATGAAGAATGAATGTGAGGATTAAATAACAGGAAACTAAAGACATTTGCACAATGATTCAAGCTGGAATCAAACTAGATTTTAATGTGCATACCAGCAAAGCATTTAAAGGAGTGTTAGGTCAACTTTGATAATCGTTGATAATTATTATGATAATCACACACAGGGTTCTCTGTATGGTTTGTCGAGTATGACAGTGATGTGACTCATGTACTATGGCCTTCACAGCCACCAGAAATGAGCACTTACGGGAGATTTTGGAGTAATGTGTTCAGACAGACCCTCATTCATTTCCACGAGTTTGTGCTCAAGCAAAAAGTCAGGGCCACTGAGGCAGCAAAGTTAAACCGGTCTCAACCTTTGCTGCAGTGCAATACAACATCATGCGGTAAGACGCAGAGATCGCCAGACAAAGTCATGCCATCATTGTGCTGTGATAACTCTGTGGAGTTTGAGAATCCTTGCACAAAGTCATGTATTTATTACCCAGACCGACCTCATGCACACAGTTATTCAGTCCTAATACCCGATCCTACAGTGCTCTTTGCCTCCATCATCAAAACACCAGATAAGGGTATGTCTTTTGGAAGAATGGTGTTCATCCATTTAAAAACCTTTTCCGAGAATGAATCTTCTCCAGGCTCATGTTGACCCAGCACCTTTTAAAGACATTAATGCTTTTATTAAAAAAAAAATAAAAAAAATGTTTCTCCCATGTGTTCTCGGTCTGGAGTTCAGGGCTTCCAGATTGTTAAAGTACTCAGCGTTTCTAAAAGAAATACTTTTTTCATCCATCTGTTGTGATATTGATGCTTGGTAGTCATGATAACACGAGTAGAGAAGCATCTTCTTTTCGTCCCTCAGCATCGTCTGTCCCTGTACCTCCCACTCACTTTACTCGAGTCCCATTTCAGCAGAGGTTAATGCTTTTAGCCGTGCACAGCTGCGAGAGGCTCTGGTCTTGTCGTCATAGGATGACTGCTGACTGCTGCTCGGTTCGACCTGATGACTGGGAAGTCTGGGAATCTGTTGGACGCTGCAGCCATGTCTGACTTATGATGATTGGAGTTAATACCGTAGCGAGACAATTGGCCCACCTGCTAGCATCTCACCGCTGTAACCCACTGGGTGAGGAGTCTGGGCTCCCCTCCACCAGCCCGGCTGCACGCCTCGATGCACATGAAGAATTCAACATGGCCTCCTGATGTCGACCTAATGTCCCTGAAAGTGGAATTTGTGGACTTGAATACATAGTTCGCTGTGGAATTAGATACATTTATAAGAAGTGTTTCTCCATTGATGTTAACATGAGGCAGCAGGGTTATACAAATGCATACCAGGAAGTGGTTGAGCTTTGTGACGCCATTAGCTGATTTTTCACTATCTATACATACACACGCACCAAGAAAAATAAAACGCAACAGGACAAATATTACTGTGAATTATCTTGGGAATGATGCACACATAAATAGTTGAGTGGGCCAGTAGACAGGCTTTAGTGCAGGCAATTACCGAATCCGTTCAAAATTTTAACAGACTTTATTCTTTTCATCAACATCATTAAAACCCTCATTTACAATGGACAGCAGGAAGGGATGATCTCTAATGCCATTAGTGAAGGCAACAGCTTCGCTTTTGATAGCTCCTGCTTTGAAAAATGGACAGAGTCCCACTCTAATGGGGTGTTGGTGTATTCATCAACGCAGATTTTTTCACACACTCTAATGTACAAAGCTGTTGTTGTCGCATTTAGACATAGATCTTTACAGAGTCGTCCCCCCCCCCCCCCCAAACAGATTATTTGATGAAAGATTCAGCTGAAGAACTCATATTTATTTCATGATCTGGGATGTGTGAGTGAGCATTGAAAAAGTGCTGTACCCAAAGTCAAACTTAGCATGTAAGGTCATCAAAACAGATTGGACGACTTCGTTTTGTATTCATTATATCAGTCCTGCACAAGAAGGAGCAGTTTTCTGAAAAAAAAAAAAAAAAAAAAAAAAATCCTCCCTTGGGTGCTGAGTCACCTTTACCATCTCTGACAAGTTATTCTCTGTGAATCAGCACCGCAGTTAAAATGTTGTTAATGCAAATTTGATATTTAGTTCTCTGATTGCTGCCTGTAGGAGCAGCTTCTGCAGATGTGGACTGTTTTGTGCTTGGCCAGAGGCAAGGCATGGTGATACTGTATCGGCTGTATAAACTCACCTAATAAATCATTCAGAGCTTATACCTTTCATATTTTTCACATGTAGATCTTTAGAGAATTGTTACATTTAGCTGGTTAAAGTAGAAAATGCACACACTTTCACATCTCCTGCTGTTTACATCAGAGCACTGACCCCACACTGATACAGTGCTTTTAGACAGAAAACAGTGCTGACTGGATTTCATCTATCATTGCGAAGCTGCGAAAACATTACCCTTCGTCTGACCCTCGACCCTGTGGGGGTTCAGCGGGTATGTAGCTTGTTTGTGAAATATATGAAGATGATGCAAATATAAAGATGATGCAAAGAGAGTGAAAATGTCTCCTGTCTTTACTTGATGTTGGGAAGTAAATCTCAACGGTAACAGTCTGTTTTTCACATGATAATCCTTTTGGACATATGTAGGAGAAATTGTCATTCAGCAGAGGCAACAACTGTTTACTCTCAGATCAATTAGATCAACGCCGGCCAGCCAGAAGACCAGGATGTACGCTGGGCTGCACACACACACACACCTTAATTGAAGCATCGCTGTCGATCAGCCATCGAACCTGACAAATTTCTCACCCTCTGCATAGAGAAAAGCACTTACATGTGCATTTGCATACACACATAGCAACTTTTAGTCCTGCCAGACCATTAAACAAGAGAGCAGCCCCTTTGGCTCCTTAATGGAAATTGCCATTTCAAAGCCTTCAGAGGGAGATGTTAACCTTGTGCGATACTTGTGCCATTAAAAATGGATCAAAGCAGCTGAGCTTTGATGTCGACGGAAGATCTTATTTGGGTCGTGGTAGCAGATCAGAGTGACTCCCTAGCTCCCTCTGCTGGGCTCATTTTGGCATTTCATTCATGGTTACAAGTTGTGATTTGGCCATGTTATGTACTTCTGTGTATTGTAATTGCTTTAACCCCTTGCTGCTCCCTGAATACCAACTCGTCGAGTCAATGAGCATGAAGATAAAGACACAGTTATAGATAAAAGTGAACAAGGAGACAAAAGAGAGGCAGCAAATACGACAGCAGCTGTTTCCTTTTTCTTTTCAGTCAGTCCATCAATCAGGTTTTGTTATGCAATGTGAGAGCCGATGTGGACTGTCTGGGGTATCGTTACTGGAGAGAGCAGAGGGGGGAGAGGCACCTCTGGGTGGGTGGTGTTGCTGATGATGGGGGGGTGAACTCCTGACCCTCAGTGGGGAGACTGAAAACCTGATTCCCCTCGTATTAAAGTCTCCCCCACAGAGCTCAGCTTAGGCTCTGCAATGAACACTGTCCGAAGAGATAAATGACTTTGGAGTGAAGCAAGATCACCTACCTCTGTGTGTGAGAGTGTACTGTAGTATGAGTGTGTGTCCAAGTTGTGTGTCCTAGTAGGCTGAAAAACAGATAGAGACAAAAAGACAGAAGGAGCCATTTTGCTGTATGTGTGTGTGCTAGTTTCTACCAGACAGAAAAGCCAATTGTGTGTGCATTCATGCAATTCCTCTGTGGATGCAGCCACTGTGTGCATCACTGCCAGTGTGTGTGTGTGTGTGCTTGTGCACACCCTTGTGTGAAGCGCAGAGTGGAGGGATTGAACGGCAGAGATGGAGATGGAGACACAGATAGAGAGAGAGTGAAAAAAACATAAATAATTGATGATAGATACCGCCTAGCATCTGCTGCCTGCTGCCATTGAGTTTGTTTCAAAGTAGATATTGATGCAGGATCTTGCTAAAACAAAGCGTTACCACCCCTCCATTCTGACCTCATTATCGCATTACATTGCTTTTAAAAAGGGCAAAAGATTACATGCTATGGAATGGGTCAGAAATGTTTCCGCCTCAGATCATTAGATCTGCTGTATATTCATTTACTGCCATATTATTTAAACATGGGGGAAAGAAACCTACTTCCAATTGTCATGAAGTGAGTGAAGAAGTGATAAAAAAGGATCCAAATGGGAATGTTAATTAATTGAATATTGGCTTGTTAGTGTGGAACGCATGTGGAGTTTCTCAGGCTTTTTTCTGCACTGGTTACACATATCGGTCAAAAACAAGTGGGTTAGGCTGTTTGGAGAGACTCAATATGTGATTGACTTTAATGTGTTTAAGTTTTGCTTTCTCCCTCCCTCCGCAGGCCTATTTTCTCTCAGTTTGCCTCATTAAATCTTTGTGGAAATTCTCCAGCTCTTGTGGAAGAGACTTTCTTTTGATTAGGCTGTAAACAAATGGAGGAGTTGGTTGACATCTCCCAAGACCGTGGCCCTCTTTTGTTTTGCTGCTGCACTGTTGCTGCCCCCCTCCCCACTCTGACAGGACTCGAGTACTATTCCCCAAAGCCTTTATTCTCGCTCGTTTTCTTTTTTTCCCCATTCCCTCACCCAGTTCCAACCCCTCCTCCCCTCTGCCTTTGTTAAAGACGGCCCCTCAACCACTCCCCCCACCTCTCTCTCTCCCTCTCGCACTATCTCACTGGCTCTCTCATTATGCGCTCATCCGTTCCGCTGGCTGAGGGCTGAGAGAGGAGCGCTCAGGAGGAGACTGTTTGGGAAACCGGCGACACGCCGCCGCTGTTTTCTCCTAAAGAAAAAAAAAACAAATGTCAGGAGCTGCTTTTCCTTTTGGCAACAGTCCTTCTCCTTCCCATTTTACTCTCTCTCTCTGTATCACCGTGTCTGTCCGATGACTTCTCTCATTGACTCACTCCAACCCTGCTTCAGCTGGCTGAGTGCGCTGACACTGGGACCACTACCTGCTGCCTGGGGATTAAGCGCGCTATGAATACCCGGAGCCTAATTTGTTGTTTTGGCTGCCAGTGAATGTTGGATCCCCACAGAGGAGAAGCTGGTGCATAAATCCGTGCAGCCAGAACACCGGGAGCGCCTCTGGACTAAGACAACCCAGTGGAAAAGGGACTGGATGCTTGAGGAAGCGAATAAAAGAGAGACGGCAAACCAGAGAAAGAAAGGAAAAGACTGGACAAGTTCTTTCCTGGAAGGAAAAAATAGACAAAGCTAAATCAACCCAAGTCTTACAAAGATCAGGACGCAATGGGAACCTTTTCCTCTCATTATTCGGTTGGGATTCTCTCTCAGGGCGCTGATACAAGGGAAGAAAGCCCAACAAATCTCTGCCTCGAGCTTCTTGGTTGATTTCTGATCACACACCGGTCTTTCTCCTTTTCTATCCATGAGTGTATTCATTTAGAGTGTCTCTGTGTTTTGCTGCTCATCCGTAGCTGCTCGGGGTAGAAGACAGTTCTGCACTGACAGGGCGAGCTGGGATTGCAATCGTTCTCCTCTACAACTTTTCCCCCTTATCCGCCACTTCTTCTGACCCTCTTTCAGCCCCAGTGCACCAGCGGGGTGGGGGGCAGCTGCTTACCCACTCCATGGGACTGACCGGGAATAAAGGTTATTGAACCGAGGAGGGGTGGCAGACACGCAGGAGAGAAGAGGAAGAAAAAGCAAACCTTCACCTCTGTGAAGCCAAGAGCATATGGTTTAGCGGGAGGCAGACAGCTGCTTTGGAGCCATCCTGCTCATCACGCTACAGCAGATACAAGTTGCTCTGGTGGCGGTGTCAGATTTGGACGGATCTTACATGCCGTGGTCGTATATCTCTTCACCGTGACACAAGCTCCCAGACCATAAGTCGAAGGAGTAAGTCCAGTGGATACAAAGAAGCAGCTGTGTTGAGTTAGAGGCACGTCGGGCAAATCATTGCTCAGGGGAGGAGCGAACTCTTGTTGCCCCAACAGACAGCAGCCACAGGGAGGCTGAAAAAGATGCTCTGCTGTCACCTCTTAGGGAAATACTTGTGACACATGTTGTTGTTGTTGCGCACCAGACCTTGGCTTGGTTTGTAAAGGCTTTTGACAAGAAAGCCTCCTCTCACGGCCATCTAATTACAAGTCAGGGTTACTGGGAAGAAAGGAGAGGATCCCTTTTTTTGGATATACTGTCGGTCTGCCTTGGAAATGCTCCGTGTGGATATTTGACAATCCATAACACCCACATCCTGACACACACGTTTCTGGCTTAGGTGCATCTCACACACATTCATGCCAAAAGCACATTTTACAAACACATTATCACCACCCACTTAAATCCACACACATGTTTGCGCTGTAAGTATAAACCACTTCACGCACACACATACTCGCTCATTCAAAGTCCATTAGTTTGTCTTTTTCCCAGCCGGTGCAGCAATATGGAGGTCGTGTGGACAGGTGGGGGGCTGTAGGAGTCCAACATCTCTGTCCCCCGGTCTGTCCTCTTTCTCCAAATGGATGTTATTATCTCTAAAAATGTGTTACTTGGAAGCCGCTGAAAGCTTGCTGCTGCGATTCTCTGACAGAAACAGTCACCGGGTCTCCGCCAGGGTGCACAGCTGGAACCACAGCTGAAACACCAACCATTACGCATCTTTTTTTGCCTTTTATTTTATCTTCATCTCCATCCTCTGCCCTCACCCCACCGCCATCATTTTTTCCAACGGGTCTTTGGGCACCCCTCGTCGCCCTCCTCGTCCCGTCATCTCCTCCGCTCTGGAGGGGAGGGGGTCGTTGGAGTGGAGCATGAGCGGGTGCCACTATCCCTCGCCGCCGCCGCTGGAGCAGGACCGCAGGTACCAGCACAAGGTGTCCCTGGTTGTGCGCTACTTCATGATCCCCTGCAACATCTGTCTGATCCTGCTGGCCACATCTACACTGGGCTTCGCCGTGCTCCTGTTCCTCAACAACTGTACGTTGGTTCAAGAGAAACTTACAACTTTAACTTTAAACTTAGATGTATGGGTCACTGTTTGGCAATAAAATATTTACGGAGGATGAAAATTTGTCTTTTGGCCTGGAAAGCCCCAACCGCTCCCATCATCTGCTGCCACTGCATCGTTCCTTCACCACTGTGTATTGAGAGTACAGTGGCTCATTAAGAGGCGGAGGCATAATGTTTGTGTGCCTTAGGGTTAGGGTTAGGCTTAGTGGCAGGTTTGATGGCGAGCATCACAGTAGATTTTTGGGCCACAGGGTTTTCTGAGTGCAGTTCTGCTTTGAGAGGTAATTGCTATTGACGATCCTGATTCTCGGTATTATTTAAAAATGTTCAATACTCATTTTCAATGAGTTTCTGTACAAAGGCAATTTAATTTCAAATGGTGCTTCTATTCAGTATTGCTATATTCAACTCTAGACATGACAAGGTTCGCCTTGAATGGGCCAATCATTAGCCTCCACAACATGGCTGAAATACACGTTGACATTAAAAATAGAAATAGACGGGATGACACCTTTTTTTATTACATCACCAACAGCTCACCTTCAGGTGCACTCCCTTTACCATTTGCCTTCCTGTGTTCGCACTGACTTATTCATTCTCCTCACTCTCTCACACAAGTTTACTTCTAAGTGCCTTGCCAGCTTAGTCTGTCATAAAGGCGAAACTTCTCTCAACTCTCCAAAATGAGCTTTGCAAGAATTGTGTCACATAATAGCTCAGGATGTTGAAATAAGTACGTAAATAAGTTGAAAAAGCACAGTGTTAACAGTCATTTTCATGCTGCCAAGTTCTGGCTGAAGTGGTATTTGAGAAACACTCCCAGGCTCTGTTAATACTCTCCTGCCATGGTTGTTGTTCCATGTCAGCCCTTTTCCGCTGACTTTCTCTTATCAGGCTGTTGACTTTTCAGCCATGCACAAGGCAAAGTCCCCGTCACCGGGAGAATGCTCGTGCATTAGGTGGACTTCTTTCTCAGAGAGTGTCTCTGTCTTTCTATCGTCTCCATCTGTCTTTCCTTCTCGTCCTAATTGGTGGATGTGGGTGACCAGGAGGAGGGTGGTTCATTTGTAACCCTGCCGTGTTACCGAATCAATTTCAGCCAGGCAGAATCTATTAGATTTAATACAAACCCAGTTAAAGCGGGCCAATCTTCACCTCTCAGATGACCGAGTGAAAAGAAGTGTGCGCGAGAGAAATTGATGAAGTGAAAGGGGCTCTATTATGTTGCCGAGAGCCCTCACCATGTGGCCACAAGGACAGCTGGAAAGGATAGCGATAGTGCTGGTAGCAGTGGAGGAGGAGGAGGAGGAGGAGGGGTGGTGTTAGAGGAGCCGTGCAACCTCAGATTCGCAATTTCAATTGTCACCATATGGGGTGAAGCGAGGCTGCGCACTAACCCCCCCTCTCAAACTCTACCGCCTGCCAACGGAGCCCACACACAAGCGCACACTCGCTTTTTCATTCTGTACAACTATTCATCAAACACACCAAAGGGGAAGGTGACACACGTACGCACGCACATCTCTCCAGCACATGGCTAAATGTCACAGTCGGACACATATTGATTTGCTGGAGATATAGGGTGAATGATGGCCATGTTGTGACATTCACACAGGCACGTGAATCCATGCAGACTCTGCCAGGTGCAGAGGGAGATGGGAAAGCCCGATACGTTTATGGATAGACCTTATCTTGTCCTTTCATTATGGAAATGTGAAGAAGTCGTTTAGCTTCTCCTGGCGTCTCCCCGTTCCGTCGGGCTCCCTCGTGCCACAGTACATCTGTATCTGTTTGTGTGTGTTTGTGTGTGTTCAGACATGCTTACAAATGCAAGACAGGAAGTGCAGCCCATGCGTCTGTTTTCATGTGTGCAAGCAGAACTTCTAGATTTTCCTCATGCCAACTTCTGCTCCCCTCATTTTATATGTTTTCTTGAAATCCCCCCCAGATGGAAATCAGTTACCGTCATGACTGACTGGGAAACAGCTTCAGCAGACACTTCATTATTCACCTCTAGCACCAGCCTCGCCTCTCCAGTCTCCTCATTTTTTTTCTCTCTCTCTCTCTTTTACTCTCTCTCTCTCTGTCCCTCTCTCCCCCGAAGCCCCGGCTGTTGACAAGCAATTCTAAGTGAGCCTAAATTTAAAACTCAGCTGTGTCTCGGGATGCCGACGGGTATCGCAGAAGTCCTGAGAAAGGCTTCGGCACGGTGGTTGACGGGGCCCCGGAAAAATGTGTTAGCGGGGTAATTGATGTGATGTGTTGTATCTTCCTCATTATCCCTCACAGTGCAAAGACATCGGAGAGATGGCTGGGTGGCTGCACATCCTTTCTGAATGCGTGTGTTGCCGTGTTTGTTTAGTGGAGGCAGCTCTGACAACTTACTGGGGTTTCTGCTTTAGCGAGTCAGGCAGCCGACTTGACAAGAGTGGAAATAGTGGTTCGGTAGAGTTAGGTTGGGTGCTGTGACCAGTGTATTATGAGGATCTTGAGATCATCCCAGTACTTGTGCTTTCTTAAGGTTATATTTATGGTGAAGGTGAAGAAATGGGTACAATTACCACAAAACACGATTCTGCACGACTCCGGGCTGGATATGTTTTATTACTTTCGTCAAAGAGGTTATGTTGTCGCCCATGACTGTTTGTTGGGTGGTTGGTTGGTTTATCAGCAGTATTACACAATACTGAACAAAATGTTCCTGTAACTTGGTTGGAGGATGGCTCTCAGCCCAGGACAGTCCTCATTAACTTTTGGTTAGGATCCGGCTAAAGGGACAGATCCAGGAATTCTTTCTCACTTACTTTAACATTGCGAGACAGGTCATTTTTCAACATTTTCGTCAATTTCTCAGGGAATAATGCATGGATTTTAGGGTTAGAGTTAGGATTAGGGTCTGGATTTTATACCCCCTTTTGACCAAAGCCAACCAAGTGCTGGTTCTGGGCTGGTGTCAGTGCTGGTTTGTTGGTTCTACCTTTGGCTGGTATCTAGGAGTGAGTACAATTATATGCAGATCCTAAAAAAAATAGGATCTTGTGGATTTAAATGTACAGGGAGATTGGGTTTGATATTGGATTAGGCTTTATTTGATTAAAGTGGACCGTTGGGCATTGGAGGAGGTCGGAGGTGCACTCTACTGAGTTCCATTCTAGTTCGTGGATTTCTCACTTTGCTTATAGCCTTGCATAATTAACAAGCTAACCAAGAGGTAATGATGTTTTGTGTTCAGTGGTGAAACAATTTGTTATTTTATCAATCAGTCAATAAATCTACCAAACTTTGAATAATTGCACCATTGTTTGTCAAATCAAAAACCCAAATGTGGGTTTGCTTTTCTCTGCCTCAGATTGTAAAGTGATTATTTTTTGTTTCCAGACTTGTTTGTTAGACAGTAAAAGAAATTTCAGCACATCCCCTATGGGTTTGGGAAATTGCTTTTTCACCATTTTTTGGCATTTTGTAGCCTAAGCAGTCAGTCGAAAAACAGTCGACAGATTAATCCGAAAATAACAATGCCCTAATTCTAATTCTGCTTGTTTTTTTTTTGTCCCTAACAATAACCTCTCAGGTTTCATGTGATTCCTCCCTGGAGTGTTACTCCATACTCAGTCATCTGACACTACAGGTCTTGTTTTATGGTTCCCACAACACTTGACAAGCCTTATGTCATCGTCTGCTGGGTGTTGACCTGCAGAGTAGCATGATGTCATTTGATATATGAAGGGGAAAAGTATCTGATTGATTCTGCATGTGGTTGCTGGGGGGGTGGGGGTGGGGACTGAATAAGTTTTCACTGATGCACTGTTTTCAAATATTATCTCACACTTTCCAACTCCCTAACCCAAAGAACAAATCCTCTGTGTTCTCAATTCTCATGTGCTCTTATAATATCAGAAAAAGTCATGCGGTGTGGTGTGGGATGAGGAGACCATGGGAACAATGGATGACAAAACAATGATGCACTCCTGACGATTAGCTCAGCGTGGTTCCTGCAGGGCCTAGATGCTGAATTAGAATGTGTTTGATAGCAAAGCCAAAGCCTGTAGACAGAATGTGTCTCTTTTTTTTTGAAGCAACTCAATTACTTGGCCTTAACCCCTGGGAAGTCTCTGAATCTCCCCAAAACTAAAAACCTATTTCTCTCTCTTTCTCTTTTATCTCTTTCAGACAAACCTCCTCACTTCACACCAGCCCAGCCTCCTGATGGTAAGTCCTCTGTGATTTCTCTCTGCTTGCCTTCGTTGACCACTGGTGTTTAGGGGGGTGTACCTGCAGATAATGACCTTGGACAGCGGATCCCTGCCTTTGAAGTGGGCAGCCGTCTGCGCTCGGTGCCGGATTTGGCTGCTCAGCTTTTTGTTTCAACGCCGTTGGTATGGCAGGCACGTGTCCAGGTCTGCTCTGGGCTTTGATGTGAGAAGGATCTTTTGATGACTTGATTTGATCTGCTCTGCGCGACTAGTTGGGCTGATGTTCAATACCTGTTACCACGGCAGTATTCACATCCTTCTGATAGGGTCTAATAGGATAATAACCACCCTTTCCCTGGGTATTCTACATTACTTGAGCCTGCTGGGAGTTTGTAGGCCAGGGGAGAGCAGCACCACCACTCAGCCTTGTTATCCACATGTTCTCATCCTGTCCCACACATGTAAGTCTTTGCAATGGGTGCTGCATTCTTTCAGTTGTTTTCTGGCCCAGTAACATGAGCTGTTAATTAAAAAAGCAACAATTTATTTTGAAATGGTGGATTTCGGCGAGCTTTAATTGGGAGGAAAACAGCTGGTTTTCAAGCTGCTATCATGAATATTTATCAGAGGCAGCGCAGCGAGACGGTGTTTGATAGACTTTGGTGTTGTATTTTTTATTTCACTGCACTGACAGACAGCCAGCGATGGACTACTAGTTCTACTACCTGTGTGCAGGCTACAAAGCCTGAGGTTTTGGAGGAAGAAAACACAAGGAGAAAATGTTTCTAATGATCCTGGCCGACCAGCTGATGCCAGGGACAAAAGGCCACAGTGGGGGCTGGCTGAATCTGTTTCTGATAATTGCTCAATCACTTGCCCCATAGGCCGACTTGTTTGGAAAAGCAGTTTGCGAAAGAAAAAAATGTATCAAATTAGAGGCGGTTTATGATGAATGTGATTGTCTGGCTGCTTCGGGACAATAGGATGCTCACTGTCAATGTGAAATGGCCGTGGAGTTTGGCTTCAACAAATAATTGTGCTTGATTGGAGCATTTCTCAACTCGGCCTCACCTCAGCACCTGAGGAGTGTGCGAGACGTCTATTCTTCTATTCTATTCTGCTTTGTGTCACAAAACACTGGAGGTTCAGTTGATGCCGGCACAGTTTACAGCAGCTATTTGTTTTTATTTTAATGAAAGATGAAATTGTCCTGACAAATGATTATATCTCACAGAGAGGTCTCTATTTGTCTGTTTTTGAAGCAAATATTGCCATAAAATTTGGCTCTCCACTGCGAAAATGAGAAACAGTATGCAGGCGGTGAAGCAGCCTATTTCTGTCTTCCATTGAATTTTCTCCTACAAAAGACGCCCTGCTTATCGATTGAGCCACTCATTTCCCATGTATTAAACTTTTTGCTGTCTGAGGGGCACAGTTTGTTTCTGCACTAGTCAACCGTTTAAAAGCTGCTGCTAGCCCTTAATTACATTTCCAATAGTTCTGTAGGCTTTCCATCAGCCGCCTATGCTGTTTTAATATGCCAAGCAAAACAAAAGGCAGAGTCTCCAATCAGCGGGGTAAGCCTGCCCGGTGGGACGCAGTTTCTCTGGGTCATTTAATGCTGGAGAGATTAGTGAGACAATTAGAGTTGGCCCAAATAAGACAGTAGGCCACTTTTTGGAGACTCATGGTTTTAGTCATGGTGGAGGGGCTATTTAGAAGATGCTCTTGACCAGCGGAGGGCTAATATAGCACTACCATTAGTCAAATCTGCCCCAAAGAGCGCAGGGCTTGTTCTGCTGAACTTGTCCTCAGTGCCAAGGACGCTCCGCTCCCCGGTACTTCATTACAAGAAATCACAGACAAGATACCAAGGAGTCTGCATTTTTAAACAGCCTAATTTGTCTCTGAACTGCTGTTGATGAGACGTCCTTATTAGCACGAGGAGATTCTGCAGAAAGTAAAGGAATTTGTTCTGCAAATTAGAGCGGGTAAATCTCGAGACTCGCCGGGGGAAAATGCAGGTTCGGCACAACATAAGCAAAGCGCTTCGATGATATTTATGGTGTGTGCCACCCGCAAATAGCTGACGAATCCTCCCCAATGAATGGCCCATAATCACCAGTCAAAAACAGTGACAAAAGTCACAAAGCAGCCTTTAATTAGGCTCTTTCTTTGAAAGCTCAAAGCAGCAGTTGCTTGGCTCAGGCCGCACTCATTATTGCCTGTCGTCTCCTGATAATAAGACAGTTGTTGCATGTTTGGCCAAGGCTAGAAAGCTCTGAGAATATGCAGCTAGAGGGATTAGTATTGGACTTTGGAAAGGGGGTCAACTCCAAGAAATGCATGATGAATGAGGCTCTAGGCCCCCAGTTGTCAGTTTCCACTAGAGCTGCAACTAACAGTTATTGTCAACATTGATTAATCTGCTTATTATTTTCATGATTGACTGAATTATTGTTTAGTCCATAAAATGCGAAAAAAATGCTCATCAAAGTGACTTCTTCAAATTGCTTTGTTTGTCCAATCAACAGTCAAAAGGCCAAAGAGTCTTCATTAACGATTATAAATGACAATGAAAAGCAGCAAATTCTTACAGTTAAGAAGCTGAAAGCAGCAAGTGTTTGTAATTTTGGCTTGAAAAATGACTGAAACTATTAGTTGATTATCAAAATCTAGTCCTTTGCAATCGTTTAATTGACTAATCGTTGCAGCTCTTGTGTCCACATCCAGATGTTTGCTCACTCGTTAAGGACGTAGGAAGGAGGCAGCAGCAATGATCTCCAATCTCTATAAATTATTATTGTTTATTTTATTTTTAGAGATTAAATTATTAAACTATTTATGTCATGTGATTTATGCTGAATCTAGTTTGGATTAAACAACGACAAAGAGTTCTGTCTCTATGTCTTCAGACTGATGGGAAGATCAGGCACATGGCTCCCTGGAGGGAACCTTCATTTCATCCCATTACAGCCTCAGGTGACTTAACACTGTCCAAACAAGATCCAAAATAGGCCAGAGACTCAAACGAAAGGAAGCCTAATGGAGAAACACACGTCTGAGACAGTTCAGGGGTCCTTTGTGACTGTTCCCGTCTCCAGCACAACCTGCCTGGCAGGAGCTCATTCGCCGCGAATCCTTCAATTTCTCATTTGTCACTGACAGAGCTCCCCAGAGGATGCTCCTCGCTGACACACAAAATAAACTCCCGGACTGAAATGTGATTTGATCTAAGATGGTGGGAGATGCCTGAAAAAAAGTGCCACCGGGCTCAGTTACACTTTGAGAGCACTGACTCTTCCTAAAGAATTGACGTTACTCTCTGTCAGCTCGGGGAGAGTACAGTAACTAAGCGCTCCACACCCATTACCCCCTCAGATAGGGGGGAAAACACACACACACACACACACACACACACACACACAAACACACACAACTGTACTGTAATTTATTCTGCCTGAGCCCTTCCCTGTGTTCTTGACAGTAAGCCTGACTCGGAGAGAGGCAGAATTAATTATGACTCCTCGGCCTATCTTAATTAAATCATTTCCCATCATAGATTTCACACAACAGAGGCGAATTATCTACCTCATCTTTTAGCCAGGGCGGGGGATAGTGACTGAGGATGTCTCACATCAAGATGTCAAAGGTACACTGTAAAGTTGCCTCTCCAGGATTAGGATTTCACAGAAGAGTTGTCATGTCCAGCTTTTAACAGGGAGCAGCTTGTTAGCCTGCTGTTTGGGAGCCTGGTCGGGAAAAGCGGAGGGAGGCAGCAGGCAGCCTTGACTTTATCAAGTTTGTTGCCCTTTGAAAGTATGCAGTTCTTTCAAATTGCACAGCTGAACTCTGTATCCTCACCCCGGTCAGGGTAGTCTGTCTCGTTCCTTGTCTGCGGAGTCAGCAGATGCTTACGTGAGCGTCTCGAGTAAGCCGTGTTTTTTCATAAACAAAGGGGAAAGGCAAAGGAATTAGCCAAGTCCCGTCAACCCCCACATCTAACCATTCGTCTTTGACAGCGTTCCCACTCAAGCTCGCCTCGCCTCACCTCAGCTTACCCAGTATTGATCTACCCAGATGGGTTAGAGGCAGTAGTCCGGAGAGAGAAAAACAAAAATATTAGCCAGAAAGGAGGGAAGTGAGTGAGCTGTAAAGTGCAACACTCTTTGCTTTTTGTACCCTATGACACGGAGTAATTATTGACACAGTTTGCTGCGCGGGTTTGCTTTGATACGTCCCCCGGCTGTAGAGCAAACCCCCACTGATTGTTGATGCAGGTTATTCCAGGACCTCGGACCTTGTAAGGATCAGCAGTTCTTTGATGTGGACGGACAGCACACTGAGCTATCTGCGGTTGTGATCTGGAAGCTGTCAGCCAGCATCCCAGATACCCATGTCCGATTTGTTTGCATTAGGCCGCTCTGTTTTGCAGAGGCTGTATCGAAGTTAGGTTAGGTCTGATCTGAACTACAAATAAAGATGATTTATCATTGATTCATTCGCAGCTTATTTTCTCGACTAATCAGTTAATGGTTTAGTCTATAAAATGTCAGCATTTGAAAAAAAAAGGCTCATAACTATGCCCAAAAATCCAAAGTGACGTCTTGAGATCGCTTCTTTTGTCCAACCAACAGTCCAAACTCCGAAAACTCTTTATTTGTTTTAATAAATGACAAAGAAAAGCATCAAATCCTTACAATTAAAGCAACATTATGTAGAAATGGGCATTTTCTACGATTTGGCGCCCCTTGAAGTAAACATGTATGTAATACTGTCATCCCACTGAAGTTACATAGTGCAGAAACAAGTGATTCACCCTATTACAAGACACTGTACCATCAACATGACTTTGAAGCTGTTATTTTAAGGTTAAAAAATCACATAATGTTGCTTTAAGAAGCTGGTACCAACAAATGTTTGGCATTTTTTCCTGTAAATGATTCATCAATTATCAAAGTAGTTGCCTGTTTAATTTTCTTTTAGTCGACTAATAGAATAATGACCTTATCATTACAGCTCTAATAAATATATAAACCACGTAAAAACCTTCTAGTTGCCACAAAAATGTTTAAAAGCAGGACACAAATTGCATGCAAATCAACTTTTAGTGTGTGTTTTTAAGTCCAGCCTTCAGCACATAATTTCACTCATCAAAGTACCTCCACGATGATGAAAGCTCCCCATGATGGCTTTTTATTTTGCCTTGTTTTCACACAGTAAATTCGTCCAAACTTTGTTTTGGTGATTTTCACCTTCCTCGTGGCAGAGCAAGAGATGAAAAGAAAAAAACAATAGGAAAGAAAATAAGACAATTTTTGGACTATGCAGGCTCTCACAGATTAAATGGAAAGAGCGACATCAGCAGTATAAACAAAAACCCCATCGACAGTATGAATCCATGCGGGCTAATTAATAGTTTCTGGCTGCTTATCGAGGCCCTTATCGCTCAGCATGACCACGCAGATGAATGGTTGAAAGCCCACCCCCTCTCAGGTCATTGTCATATACTGGAAGTAATTAGTGTGTACAATGGCTTAATGTCACTTTAAATAAGCTCTCTATGTTCTTCCCATGTTGGCGTCCATTCAGTCCTTCTCATTAACCCAGCAGCAAGTTATTTTAAATGGGGACTCAGCTGTCGCTCCACTTCGGGCTGTGATGGGCAGGCGCTAATTTAATTGTTGTGTGGCGATGTCAGAAAATAACCACACTGAGAAGTGTAACCAGTGCGACGAATTTCATTGTCAGGTTGTTAATTAGAGGAAAATAAGTGGCTTGCCGTGTCAACGTGTTGCTGAACAATATTACGCTGTGATATCCTGCTATTAGTCCTGCATCACAGTCAGTGTTTCCCCTATTAAGAAGTGGAAGTTATTGGAGCGTTTTGCCCTCCGCTGACAGTATCCAGACTGTTCACACACACAGATACTGTATATGTCTTAGTTTTCTGCAGTTGCTTGTGAAAGTCAGGCATCTGCAGTTCAGTGCACTCCTGCTCGCTCTTGTTCTGTCAGACACACACACACACACACACGCGTGCGCTCTTACTCTCTCCTGAACATTTCACCCCTCGCTTCTTGTTTTTCTTCACTCAGCCAGAAACATTGTTTACAGATTGCAGTTGAACCTCAGGATGTGTGCACGAACACACATACACTCCAGTCCGGCACACACACACACACACACACACACACACACACACACACATTACAGAGCCCTGAACATCCGATTTTACAGTTTCTATCAACTTTTATCCATGCCTGTGTGTGTCTGTGTCTGTCTGTGTGTGTGTGTGTGTGTGTGTGTGCCGTGGGAATGTTGGTTTGTATGTGCTTTGTGTTACTGTGTGTGCGTGTGCAGGAAGAATTTTGTGTGTGTTCCTTGTACACAGGGAGGGCAGGAAACTATCCATACTAAACCTCCTACCCTCAACCTGACCTCAACTACACACACACACACACACACACACACACACACACACACACACACACACACACACACACACACACACACACACACACACACACACATTTTCTTTGGTAACTTTTCAAGAAATTACAGATTTACATGTCCTGGAGACTTAACCTTAACTGCTTACCAGAAATCAGCTTTCTCCCAATTTTGGGACACAGCTTTTGTCCCCAGTTGGACAAACCAGCCCCAATTAACTAGTCATAGTCTGAAATGTGTCCCCAGAAGTCTCCACGATCACCTCCTTCCAATTCTCAAATTTTTGTAGGAGACTGATTTGTTTGTCTTCTGTACCAGTACATTTATCAAAGGTTGTCATGACAACCATATGTGCATCCAGTTGTGGGACAGTGTATGGAGTCCCTGTCGAGCCCCGGACTTCCATCCTGGTAAACAGTCTATTCATAATTCACTGCTCATATGGTCCTCCATCTGTAGTGGGTAGGAAATCTCACCCACCCTGTTAACATGTGCACACACACACACACACACACACACACACACACACACACACACACACACACACACATGCAGTGGATATCTCTTTGCCTACACTTGTGTGCTGATGAGTATATATATTCCGCTCCATAGTACACAATTACAATACATTGACACACGGGACAGCAGCATGTCAACCACACTATTTACACCTGGTTAGCATTTTCACAATGAAGAGGCACACACACACACACACACACACACACACGTACACATGCATTATATATATATAGCATGCTGATCGCTGCCCTCGCTGAGCTTTAATAAGATTTATGCTCGCAGAGAGCGAGACAGAGGGCAGAAGTTATTGAGACAAAGGAGGAAACAAAGAGAAGAAGACTGTGAATCACTTTTATTTCTATGTTTCTCTTTGGCTTCTTCCCTCAGTATAAAGACACACAGAAGTACAGATAATATACAGTATATATTGTAGCTGGGGGACGGAAGGGAGGCCATGTAATATGTGATACAGTGAGACAGAGCCAGCCAGGGGCACAACGGAGTGTAAACATTACAACACATTAAACTGTTTACCCTCGTGCCAAAGTCTAAAATAGTGATTATGCCTGTTTATGTCCCTGTTTATGCAGTCCTGTCCTCCACTGGACAGTGGTTAATTAATGTGAGGACACAGCAGATGCAATGCCACAACACTCTTGTGCAAGGCAGAAATTAGACTTTTTTAACATCATTGACTTTTGCCTTTTCCATGAAGCACATCCACTAGACAGACAAAGCCCTTTTCAGGTATGCGCATCTGCTCGGAAAAACATGGACAGCCGCAAATGGTTGTTTGAATGGCAAGTGTGCGAACATCACGAGCATCTACAGCAGCTGATTTAACAGTTAAGGGCACTTAAAAAAAGACAGGAGGAGTCAGACTCCTAACACATACTCTCAAAGACTGCTATTGAGCACAGATCAACTGGATGACAAAGTTGTCTTTACTGCTTTTATAACGCAATAAAAAATAAAAAGTCATTGTTCACTTTGTGCGTCGCCGTACAGCTGTGATGTGTGTTTATGTCAGTGTTGGATGACCGTTCCATTGCACTTTTCCGTGGCGGGGTTTTTTTTTTGTGAGTGTCGAGTGCAGTGGAATGCAGCGTAAGGTTCTCATTAAAAGATGCTATCGGTTGCATTATGGGAAATGAAGGATCCAGGAATTTTGTAGCTTGGCCAATTCAATTGACTAAAAGCCAAACTGAAACAGATTTTATATGGACTAATGATTTTGCGGATTTGCCCTTTAAAGGAGAGAACGTTTAAAATACAGTATTAGTAAATGACAAAACATGTTGTTATAACCATCATGAACATATAAATAGATAAATGGTACGCTTATAGTTAATTGAGCTAAAGTTAAAGTTATTTATTTTATCGACTAAAGTTTATTTAATCATAAATGTACCATTTATTAATAACAGTTATTATAAAGTGCTCCTGAAATGACTTTGATGATACATGTTTGTTGCATTTGTGTGTCTTCAGAGTACTAATACAGCTTTTTTGTGTGTATTTTTAACTTCCTTAACAATCAATACACCTGCAAGCACGCGCAAGCGTCTCTAAATGCACCGGCACAGCTCAGAGTGAAGTGTTTTATGTCTGTGTCTGGCTTGATATATCGTCGAACGGGTTGCGTATCAAATGACTGCAAAGCACTCAAATTCAGTCGGTGGTATGCACACGAACATGCACTCAACATGTGCTTCACACATGTGGAATTTCATTGCAAGTAAGCTCACGTCTCACTCACGCACGCACACACACACACGCACACGCACGCACACACACATCTCGCAGGAAACAAGGCATCCAGTGTGAGCTCCTCCACATGTGATGTGTATTAGCTGTGACATTTCCCACTGGTGTCAGACAGCTCTTATCTCCCACAGCTGTCTTCTGTCACTACACTGCAAAAACTTCATTTTACGCTAATAAGTTGATAACTGAGACCTAAAACAAGTGTAAAAGTTCATCAGCAGTTTTTATTTTGGTCTCCTTAGTAAATTCTTCACACATTAAATGTGAGATTGCTCCCCACGGCTTCATCAAGGTGTTTAAGCTTGAATCAAGGATACAACTGTAACTGCTAGTACTTAAGATTCTTGCTTTTCAGATATTACCTGATAGGTTGAATCAATGTTTAATCAGCTGTGATAGTAGCAAGATTAATGTTTGTGGGAAAGTGCTTTCACAGACTCCACGCTCAGGGTGGATGTTTCTTGTTTTTCAAGTTTATTTTTTTGCAGTGTGCATTCCTTTTCCTAATCCTTTTGCTCTCTATCTCCATGCTTTACTCTAGTCCCTCTGGAATTAGCACACAAACAGAATCCGCAGACTCAACTACAATCTCAATCTACACACACGCACACAGACATGAAACCGCAAAAAGACCCCCAACTGAGGCTACAACCTACCAGGTGTGTTTATGTCTGCAGGAAATGTTCTAGTGAATAATGAGTGTGTGTGTGTGTGTGTGTGTGTGTGTGTGTGTGTGTGTGTGTGTGTGTGTGTGTGTGTGTGTGTGTGTCTAATTCAGTCCATTAGTCGTGGATGTAGCTCATGCATGGTAGTTGGTGGGAGGAAATGGGGGCACAAAGCGCCACTGCTGTTACTGTAAATCTGGAAATATGTGCAGGGAGGGAAAGCTTAGAGCTCTGCGGTTAGATTGACAGTGAACTGTGAAACAGTTTTGGCCAACATGCGGGCCAGGACTCCTACAAAGGGTCGGCAGATGATTACCACAGTAAAAAAAAGGGCAAAAAAACATTTCTGCTGCACTAAATTATGCTTAATTTTCTGACTTTTTGCTAGGATTTTATTTCTAATCTTTGCTCTTTTGAATATTTTGTCCTCTGACGAGGGGTTGCAAGCACACACAGTAGTAGGTCAAGGGTTGACAAGTGAAAAACATCAGCACTGGTGGACTTGGGGCATGGTTGGGCCCCCATGTTTGAAACAACACTGCGAAAGTGCCCTCTAGGATGCCCTTCCAGTGGACAAAATGTGGTGAAGTGCCCTCTAACGTACACTGCCAGTGGAAAAAACGTGATAAAGCGTCCTCTATGGTGTCCTTCCAGTGTGTAAAATATGATTTATTGCCCTCTAGGGTGTCCTTCCAGTGGACAAAATCGGGTGACATGCCCTCTAGGGTGCACTCTCATTGGACAAAACATGGTGACATGTCCTCTAGAGTGCCTTTTCAGTGCGCAAAACATGGTTAAGTACCTCGTAGGGTGCCCCTCTAGTGCCCTTTCTGCGTGCTGGTGGCCCACCCCCTGCAGTTGGTGCCCTTTTTATTTTTTGCCCCGCCCCGAAAACATCCTGAGTCCGCCGCTGAATGTCAGTAAGCACTTCTGTAACCTTAAAAGTGTCACAGAAGTCACAGTAAACTAAAAAGAGAAAGGAAGGAAGAAAAGCAACAGGGAGGAAAAGAAGAACAGTAAGAAGGAAGAGGGAAGGGGGAGTAGAAAAAAAAAGAAGCAGAGAGGAAAGAGATATTAGACTGGGAGAGTGAGGGCATGGCAGGTAGGGCAACAACTCACACATAAGCACTTCTACCTCCCTCCATCCTGAGAATATTAAGTTATCATCATTCAGAAATTGACCTGAACTGAAATTTGCCTTCGATTTATCTCCCTCCTTCTCCTCCTCCTCCTCCTTCCTCCCTCCCTCTTCCAGAAATCCCTTCCACTTTGCACCAGCACTGAGGGTTTGTCAGCCTGGGGGGAGGACTTAGCACCTTAATGTGTGTGTTTGCATGTGTGAGGGAGAGCATGTGTGTTTGTCGGAAGCAGATAGGGAAATTTAATTAAAACAGATTGGTCCAATTGGAGGCTCTCTTCGCCAACCGCTCATTGCACATTCATACTCAGCACACCTTTGATTGGTCCCAGAATGCATTGCTCATCAGTTGCGCAGCTGTCCCCCTCTGTGTCACATCAAAGGCCAACATCGCTGAGTGACTTTTAATAAAAAGATCAAAAAATCGATCAAACAAATAAATCACTGCGAAGCTCAAATGTGATGCGATGCAGAGCGAACGGTCACGGTGAATGGACACGGTGTATTTTTACAGCTGGACTTAAACGCAGCATGTGGTCAATGCATTCATGCCTACAAAGGGTTTCATTCGGAGACTTACAGCCATGTAACACTCATCAATCCCCTGAGAGGCAATACATTCCCTCTTGTTCAAAATGAGACTTTTATGTGCCCGCAGAAGCACCAATAGAAGAAAAAAAGAATGTGCAATTACCTCAGTGCCATGCTGAGTTCATCTGATGCCACGCTACGATTCAATCACTTCCCCCACCCCCCGACCAGTTCCATTATAGCTGAGAGGAACAGGGATTGGTTTGGGTGATGATGTGAAGCTTCCTACTTTTGTCTTTCAATCAGATAATGGCGTTTTTCTGTTTTGTTTTTTTCTTCTCCTTCTGCGTGTCTGTCGCGTCTGGAGTGGCTCTGAACTGGGGCTGTTAGAGATGGCAGACAGGTTCAGTGCTCCTGTTAGACGGCCACACGGGTCAGGAGCTGCTGCAGAGAGGCAGGGTGCTGGCAGGGCCAGATGGCAGCCAATACACACACACACACACACACACACACATACATACACACACACACACACACACACACACACACACACATACATACACACACACACACACACACACACACACACACACACACAGTATCTCTGTTCCTGGGGCAGTGTTAGATTGGTCACAGTGGTCCTCCTGAAAAAGATGAGATCTGGTGTTGGAGATAGGAGGTGGGTAGCTTCAGGCACTCGATCCACACACATGAACACATACATATACACACACACGCACACTGTCATTATTATGCATCAGCACACCCTCCAGCCATTGCAGGTAAACAAACAAGGATTGGTGTTTGTCAAAGGATGCGTCCCATAAAGCCAACTTAAGTAGGAGATGATATCTGCTCTATTCCTGCAGCTCACTGGACCAAATACATTTTCTTCGCAAACTCAAGGAAGCTCAAATTTTTCTTTTTGCTGTATACACCGGCGCATATGGAGTAAACAGTGATACATGGTGAATTATGCTCCAATCCACCCTGTTTGGTGAGGTTTAGGGATCTGTGGTTGTCTTTGAAGGGATCTCAGCAAGTCCCCATGAAGTTAAATTTTGCAAGCGGCCATACATATTTAACTCGCAGAGATGCTGCTTTGAGAAACTGCTTAAATTTTTAAAAGTCGCAATCTGCAACTTCACATATAAATTCATCTCTGTCTTGCTGCTGCCGCCTGTAGTCCATTGATTTAACCCAGTGAATTATTCAGGATCCAATCATCTAAGGTTTTCAATTTGCGGTTAAACACTGGAGAGAAGTCACAAAAGAAATTATGTCTTTGCATGCAGCAAATAGAAGAGCTGGGTAATTAGTACTCCACTAAAACAAGTGTTGGGGAGTAACGGATTACATGTAATCACATTACAAAAATAAGTAACTATAATTAGCCCAGATTACATTTGAAAAGATGTGTAGATTATATTTACAAAGGCAAGGATTGCTCGACTACACTTTTGATCAAGTCTTTAAAATGTGGCAGTTTAAAAATATAGGAACCTTGTCCTCATGGCCACTGCTTTATTAACTCATGAAAAGCATGTCTGCCTGAGTTTCTTAGACAAGTGCTCCACTTACTGAGTCAGTGCTACTCATTCATCATAAGAGCAAAGTCCTCTATGTTGCATTTCACTAAGAACTTGCACGAAAGAAACAGCCTCTCACATGCTGTAGAGTACACACAGTACACACAGTACACTGGCAGTGTGTGCCAGTACTGTATTTGTAAGGGCTGACTGTAAATGCGAAATAGGCAAAATGCATTTTATTGCAATGAAAATGTTTTGAGATGTTTAAAGAAACATATAAAGTGCAACAATTTCCATGTTTTATGTTGAATTAATCTAAAAGTATTCAGATTAGATTACATTTTTTTTGTAGTGGATTACGTTACTAATTACAAAAGTGGCCATGTACTTTTATTCATTTACTGACTACATGTCAGGGTAATCTGACCTAACCCTGACTACAGTAGTAGGTTATAGTTTGAATGTGATTTTTAGTGATTACAATGTTAAAACAACACAGAATTCAGTTACACAGGAACTGTCATCCTTTCTCATCAGATTATAATCCTTCAAATTTTCAAAATGTAAAAGCCCATTTTTGAAACTGCTGTATTTATAAGATTGTCATTCGATGTAATTAGATTTTGTGATTGCCTCTCTGTACTGTATTGTTTCCTGCAGAGTTCAAACTGCATACACACACACAGGATTACCAGAACACGTTGCGTGCATGAACTTTACACTATAACAACCCCTGACCACTGTCTTCTTTAGCTAAAACTAAATTAACCCTCACAGTGTGATTATCAGTTTTTGGTCAGAGTGATAATAGTGAATCAAAACAGTGAAGACTCAAAACAAAGCTGATAGATGCTAAAACGCTCTGTGCAGCAGAGATGCATTGAGGGTTTTCCACGACAGCTTTCACACTACACATGGTAATTTGATTAGAGCAGCCTTCATGATTATAACTTTATGGTAGGAAATGAAATAAATGGAATGGTTCGGCCAGAGCTGTCTGAGCATTATTTAAAGTGACTTGATATAAAGATAAAGATAAAGCCCAACTTCCTTTAAATCCTGTCTTCGTGATCTTGGCCCTTTCTATCTCTGAACACATTATGCTAATGGGCAGAGTCAAGGCCTGCTCTGTCAAAGAGCCGCCGCTGCTTTTAGAGGGAGTGTTCAGGTTCATCAAGTTTTAATGAGCCAGAGGAGAAATCAGCAGAGACATCGCACCCCTCACTTCATCCACACTCCACGCTCCTCTGAACGATATGCAGCACCCAGGTACACCGCAGCTGTCAGATGTTTGAATTTGCAGCACCTCTCTTTATTTTTAGGAAAAGGCTTTCAATCAAGATTAAACACACCTAACATTGAACATAATGCAAAACAGGATTATCACAGTACTGCGTCTTGCCTTCCTGAGAAAGGGAGACTCGGCTGTGCAGACGGGATGAAGAAACTCAACCGATACCTCTGGTTTGTTTTGGAATTGAGTTTTTACTGTTGTTCCTCAGGAGACTCTGGGAAGATGTAGCTGCATTATTTAAGGAAGATATATGCTTGCAGATGTATTCAAACATCCTCTGTTTTAAATATTTTAAATGTTGTTTGTTCGTGCAAGACATGGCGAAGGTGAGGGAGTTTTATTTGTTTATTTATTCATTTTTTTGGAGGCTGTTGTCTGCTTGGATAAGCCAAAGATGATGGACAGCGATTGGTTGGTACGGGGAGATCACAATGCATCAAAAACATCTGAGATCAGATAGGATGAATTTGGGTCGTTGCAGCAGCGGCAGAGAAGACAATGTTGATAAGACCAAAGCAAATACAGACTGTTGAAGATAAAAAATATTTTTGAAAGATTAACGGATGAAAATGTCATAATACACACAGCTCACAGTTTTATTTGATGCACAGTTTGGGGTTGACAGCTTGTTATCACATTACTTTGGCAAATATATGCTGAGAGATGATGAACAAATTCCTGTTTCCATTAATTAAAAGCTGAAAATCGTTTTAATATCAAGCCAAATAAAATCGAGGACTGAAGCTTAACTCCTAAATTAGCCTAAAGCTTTTGCACCTGGATGATCTCTCACTAAGTAGAGTGAAGAGAACAGCATTGTTTTGCACACATATAGTGGTGATTTGCATTTTATATAGCAAATCATGTTGTTGTGGGTGCAGATGCTACTGTACCAATCAAAACAGGGGAGAAAAAAGGTCCACTTTTCTCTTTTTCTGAAGCTTATAACATCATTTCACAGCCTTTATTGGCTCTTCATATATATATATATATATATATATATATATATATATATATATACATATATATATATATACGACATACACTGATGTCATCACAAGTGATGAACAAAGTTGAACAGTCAGTTGTGATGACAAGTGAGTCACCACCATCACAACTGAGCAAACTCCATCTGCCGATAAAGACTTTTGTCAATGTAGTTTCAAATGCATTCTGAAATGTAGTATCAAAAGAGGCTGAAAGAAAATTGCAAGCAAAAGCAAAATCCCCAAAACTTCTCGTTTTCACAATAAATAAATAAAAAGTATTCTACGCTTGCAAATATTGCGGCAGATTAAAACAGTTTTCACTTTGCTTCACACACATCTGATGAAAACTTTCACAATAAAACAAGAAACAACCAAGAACGTCCATTTTCCATTGTGCTTTCTACATTGCTTTTCACTCTGGAGAATCGGTGCCACCTACTGCTTATCTCAGTGAACCACCTGCTAATAATCGCATAACGGTGATGGATGGAAAGAAGCATTCATTCCCATTTTCTCGAAATTCGGTTAAAATTTGCTATACAGTTGGATGGAATCCTGACTAGTGTGCGGACCTTGAGTGACAAATATGTTAGTCAAAGAATGAACTTGTGCTCCTCCTCACTTGAAAATCCAAAATTGCTGATTGTCGGAGCGTCCTTTCACAAATGTCATCTCACTCCGCGGCTCAGATTTAATCTGTGATTCAAATCGTCAAATATTTATATCGTGACATTTTGTCAGACAGACCTGCTACACTGCACATCCCAGTCCATCGCTGCTGTGCAAGATTCCAGCTTTAAGTTTCCACATTAATATTAACAACTATACTAATGGAGGAACATTCATGCAAATATATGAGTAAAGGCCTCTGTCCGGATTGTTAAATACTGCATATGGAGGTGACATATGCAACACATATAAATAAAGCAATTCAAACTTTGTTTAAATTGCACTTTTCTTCATGAGGTTATAAAGTGCTTCGCAGAAAGAGAATAAAAACAGTCCAGTTAAAGGAAGCAAATAAAAACAACACAGGGGTCTTAAACCATGGAGGGATAAGATAAATAAAATAATATCCCCACATGAAGATGAGTCATTATGCTTGCAGCGTTGAAAGGTTTTTCCTGGAGGAAATTTCTTTTTGACGAGTGCTGTTGCATCCTAATTAAGCTAAGAAAGACACCAGGGTTCATGTCAGTCTGTTCTGTATTTTTTAAGCTCTGTAAGTGCAGCAGCGTGGTGCTCTGCTGCCATTTGGTAAGGCTTTTATCCAGCTTTATATAGTGCAAATGCAAACACATGTAAGCCCAGGTGGGGAAGTGAAGCTATAACTCAGGTTGTGTCATCTCACTGAGCTGCAGGACCACATGCACCTCACACTTGGAGACCTACTACAGAGATGTATTACACTACCATGAGCACATACAGCACGAGCTGTGCTGGGATCGTACGGCCAGAGGCTGTATCAGTGAGCTGAATCAAAAGTAAGGATCACGATTTCTCTGCTCCCTGCCTTGAGTAACACACATGCTCGCAAACCGAGCCACACACACCATCTGCATTCACAGTTTGAGCTTCTGCCATGTGTTAGAAGGTGCAGAGAAGTATCTGTTAAAAAAAAAAAGAAAAGAAAAAGAAACACTTCATAGTGTATTCCACACAGATATGAAACTTTGAACCATTGGGGAAAGATAAAGCAATAATTGAAGCTCCCTTTTATGTAATTACACCTTCACTCATTGTGATAAAAAAATAATTCTCCTGGTGCTATTTACCATCTCATTTACACTACTGGATATCTTGTACTGTTAAAATTGAGTGTAATTGGATGAAGACAGAAAGAAACTTAACACCACTGTGCACATTAAAACCCCATTTAACACATGCAACATAAATAAACATCTTGCTTATAGTCTTTTTCTTGGTCTTTGTGTTTCTGGTTTCTCTCCCAGCAGCTCCTCCATAGAACTCAATAAGCTGTAGTGGGAGGGCACAGTGCTGATGGTGTAAGGAATCAAAGCCTGCTGCAAAAGAGGCGCACATAGTCAGCGTTCTGGATTTGGAAGGGCTTGCTGTCAAGCTTCCTCACAGGATTTTCATAATTTCCCTGTTTCTTTGATTTTGTTTCAGGTACATTGAAATATTTGCCTTGTCTCCGCCATTGTGAAGATCCAGTTTGATTCTTTATTCAGGCTTATTAAAAAAATATATTTTGGGTGTCAACTAGAAGATGTTTGCATGCTTTAAAGGTGTAAATATGTAAACATGTAAATATTTTACACAGAATGTGCAGAAAAAGCAGTTTTGAGACTACAGTGTCCATGTGTTGTGTTGCAGAAAGGTTAGCATGCTAACCAGCTACTCCTGGCCCGTCCCGGACCAAAAATCCTACTAGTGGTGTAAACGGTGTAGTACGGACTGCTAGCTGTGTGGCTAACTGAGCTAACTAGCAAATGGCAATAGTAAGCTGTTACTCTGGCAATATGTTGCCCCCTGTTTGCTTTGAGTATGCATTTGAAAGGTGGCCAGTTTCTTGCATATTGCACATTTAATGTTCAAAAACACATGATTGTTCTCATTCTGTCCATTGCTGCAGCACCTCTATTCATCCTATGCCTGAATGCTCTGTTTAAGGGCCTGTCTCTTTACGGCCCCCTCCTGAAAATCCTAGGCTGCTCTGATTGGTCAGCTCTCACAGGCCTGAGTGGGCATCGTGTTTCCACATCAGCTCTTCTGGTGTTTTTGCAACCACGGCTGTGCTGAGGGCGATGACTGTACAGTTCTGACAATTCGTTCAAAGTTTCTGAATACAGACTGTGTGCGTCGCTCAAGGATTGAGCATTTTGATCCTTTCAAAGTATTTATATAGCACCTAGACCTGCTTTATAATAAAAAAGACATGGAGATCTCACTTTCTATGATATGGACCTTTAACTTTAAGTATTCGACACACCAGATATACTTGAAAAAGTGGCATCTAAGGTGTTGCGTCCCTGTTCTGCTACAAGCAAAGTTGAGCATTTTTGTAGCTTTTAAACCTCCGGCTTGTCCACAACAAGGACTCAAGGATAGTAAAGGATTATGCGGGATTGCTCCTGCATTGCATAAGCTAATATCGAGTCTCGTTGGCTTTATGTGTGTTTGGGTGTTGGTGAGGCCATATGCTGCTGCCTGAGGGCCCAACAGGGGATCAGTGCTGAGCAGGAAGCATTGTGTTATTAATACCACAGGTGCAACATTGTTGGTCTTCCTTAGGCCCTCATTTTTATCTCTCTTACCTCCACTGAGTCAAGGATTAATGTGTGTGTTTGTGCGTGTGGGGTGTGAGCTCATTTCCAGTCTTTGCGTCCAAAGTCTTCAGTCTGTCCTTGACTTTGGATCCGAAACTTGTGGGTAAAAAATACAGCGTGTATAAGGCAACGTTGATCAGACTATATTTAGACAGAGTGCTGGGAAATGTATCAATTATTGAAGGCCAGAAATGTGTGTGTGAGTTTGTGCGTGCACGTGTGGTGTGCAGGCTGGAGAAGTTCTGAGGGAAGAGAGAATCGGTGTAAATATTAATAATGAAGGACTGAAGTGTCTGAGTAAGAGAGTGAAGGGAGGAGAGGGAGACGGGATGGATGAGGATACAGGTGCAGGGTGTGTGTGTGTGTGGGGGGGGGGTTCGGTACTGCCTGTTCTTGTTCAGGGGGTGATAATAACTCAGTCCGACACATTTTCTGACACGTTTCTCAGCACCGACACTTCACTGGCCCGGAATATTAGAAAAGCCCTCTTGAGGATGAACACTTTGAGTCTGTTTGGTTTCAGATCAGTGATACTCTCCAAGCCATTATCACCATATTTCAAGTTGGAGTTAATTTGCCTTTGTCTTCTATCTAACCCTCAAACGAAAATATCTTCAGCAGCACTCATGAGAAGTCTTGAATTTTTCACTGTGTTTTCGCACCAGGCTTGCTTTAGATCCGGCTATTGCTGTTTACAGATTTTTAAACACTCACATGTGCAGTCAGAAAGTTTTTAAATGGTGCAATTATAAATTTACAGAGGAGTCGACAGATTCTTTGTATTTGCTGATGAGTGGATGCAGAGGGAAGTGAATTGCCCCTCGTTCACACATAAGGATTCAAAGTGGCAGGCTCTCTTGTGCCTCTCATGAGCTTCAGGCTTGGAAGTGTGTTTGTGTTGAGTATGTACGTAATTTACATACTCAGCTCCGATTGGGCGGTTATTTTCTCACAGTGCCACTGCAGCAGTTTCCATAGCATTGTGTTTTCTCTTCATCGTGTTAATGTTATATCTGACAGACTTGGTAAGCCATTAAAGGAGTAAGAATTCATACTCCAACATATAGGGGGCAGCATATCACCAGAGTGAGTGTTAACTGCTGCTAACTGCAGCCGCCATTCGCTTGTAGTGAACTGTGCTGCCAGCGGCTGTATTAGCTGACTCTGCCTGGATTTGGAGGTTGTTTGCTATTGTTTAATGTTGGACTGTCACCTCTAAAGGTACAATGTGGTTAGGAGCTAGCTGGTTAGCATGCTAACTTCAGTAAATATCCCTGCAAAACAAGACATCTTTGACATAATGCAAATGACTGATTTCTTCACATTCTGTTGTTAGTTTCGGTTCATTTTTGAATGTTTTAAACTAAAATTCTTACTTATAGCTCCTTTAACCAACAGTCAGATTTTTCTCAAATGAGTGCAGTAGAAACTACATTGTCACCAGGTTGTCGCTCCTGCAAATGTATCAAGAGGACATTTGCATTTTTATACTTATATATATATACTTTATACTTCCTCTCCAACACATTTATTTGATACCGTTAGTTACTATGCTGAATATTGACCCCGATCATCGGTCTTTCCCTGATAAATGGCATTGCTAATGCAGTGTTTGTTACCCAATGTGTGAGCAGGCCATTACTGGAGAGCGCTCCTTTTTAAAATGCATGCTTTCTCCTCAAAATTCTCTCAGCCCAACATTATCAGGGTTATTTTTCAGACCTGACAATGCACCTCCAGAGCCACAGAAGACTTTAAACAGCTGTTTTCAAACACTAAGTACTTCTAATAAATCGACTTGGCATGTGAAAACAGTGAAGTGCCCCTTTAGGTATTAAATTATAGCTACATTTTGATGAAATACCATCATTTGTGGCTATTAGTCATGTAATTGTGACAGCGGTGTTACTTTAATGTTCTTATTTATCACTTCCTTATTGTTATGTTCACTCTAGGGGAGTCATGTAAAATTAGACCCAAATCATATTCACTCTACATTCATACGAAGCCATTTGCCAAAAAATGTGCCAAAAAATGTTAAATATGGACATTGTGTTTCTTCGTCATATACTTCTAATTCATGTTGATGTTCTGGAGAAATTTTCAGTTGAAAACAGTGTGATTTTGCCAGCTGTTTTCCATCCTCATGGCAGATTACAGAAAACATAAAACAATAAAACAAAATGAATTCGGCTCATTGGCAACTGTTTATTCCCTGCTTAAACAAAGCTAAACCTCTCAAAGTATATTTTCACTTTTTATCTTGTGTAATTTCCTGTATATTTTTGCTTGTGCCAACACAGGTCTCAGCCCTGCCCTGCTAATGATTGGTCTCATTTTAGTAAAGAAGCAGATGGTTGAAGATTTGTACCTGACCACCATGACAGTTATTGAATACTATTGAGCGCAGGGCACATGGATATTAATAGAAATATCAGAGCGGCTAAACCGTGTGAGATGTGTCCGTCCTCCCATTCAGCGAGGCGTTGTCTGTGTATGTTGACTGATGAAGCTGGAATTGAAACGTAATCGACAGGGCAGCTTTGAGAATGACTTTTTTATTGAAGCCACCCGTGCAAATGCTGTTGCAAGCAAGATATCAATTCACACTATTTACACCAATCAAGGCTCTTTATTTGAACGCCTCCTCCATGTGTGCACACAGAATCAGGGGTCAGAGGTCAAACTTCCACCCCCCACGTCACCTCCCATTATTTCCAGCCCAATTTCCAGGATGTAAATGGTCCCACGTAGAGCTGAATACATATGGGTAAGGTTAGGGCATGAATATGGAACAGCCCCTGCTACCACATACACACACATAGTGTCTGGCCGGTTACAACCCCCCACCCAAACCAGCTGGAGATCATCTGCAGGGAAGAGATGGACGTCGAACAACTCGTCCACACCCACCCTCATGCACTATTCATGATGACCTTTCCACCGCCCCCTTCTCCTTCTCCATCCCCACCAACCACACACACACACAAACACCTTAACCATCATGGGCAGGTCCAAGCCGTGGCCCCTGCGTAGCTCATGCAGGTGCATTTAATGTCACTGCTGTTAGTGTTTTAGTCCAGGCATCAGTGAGTGTGTGCACATCAGCATGGCAGGAGGGTCAAATATTGACGTAAACAAGCCAAACGGTGAAAAAAAAGTCCTGCCTGCATTCAATGAAAGTTTGATAGGAACAAGAGAAAAACAAGAGGGTGGGTGGGTGGGTGGGTGGATGGATGGATGGATGGATTAGGGAACACATCCTCTTGTCATTGGAAATGATCATGTGAGTTGAGACAGAGTGAAGTCAATTCAACTGAGTTTAAAGAAGTGTAAAGATAAAGCACAGGGTATGTGAAGGTTAAAAATGATGAAGTAACCAGATGACAAGCATCAAATGAATGTGATGATTCAGACCTCTATGTTGCAGGTATGAAGATTGTTGTTTTCTCCAACTACACATTGCTCTCAGCCTTGCAGGACACAGGAGGTTTATATTGTGAGGTTGACAATGAGAAGACTGCATTAGTTATCTTTTCCTACCATCAGTACAGGATTCCTTTCATTTAAAGGCCTTGCAGTGTATCATTTCTTGTTTAAGAATATGAAGCTTCAGTTTACCTCAGGCTGTAATATATTTATC
Organism: Pagrus major; assembly: GCF_040436345.1. Taxonomy (NCBI): domain Eukaryota; kingdom Metazoa; phylum Chordata; class Actinopteri; order Spariformes; family Sparidae; genus Pagrus; species Pagrus major. The sequence continues at coordinate 25,970,145 of NC_133221.1, forward strand.
GTTATAGTTATACTGTTACAATGACAATGTGAGAAGTCAGACTTAGAGCTCAGTTTGTGCTGAAAATAAGGATAGCACGCATGTTGGGAAAGGACAGGTGAAAGCCGCTATACAAAGACAATAACTAGAATGGCACTCAGTAGAGCGCATACCTCCGCCAAGTCCCAACAGTCCCCTCTAATTCAATCAAGCCCAATCCAATATCAAACTCAACAGCCCTGTAGCACACTAGATTTTAAACCACCTCTAACTGCTGAACCATAATTTAAGATCACCAGATACCAGCCACTTAATACGGCTCATTTTTTTCATTAATATCCATCGCCTTATTTCAAAATGTCAAAGAAAGTGAGACAAAATTCTTGGATCCATCTCTTTATCCGCTGTTTTGGGCCGAGATCCATCCTGCTTCCAAGTTTCGTGAAGACACGTTCAGTAGTTTTTGAGTAATCCAGAGGTAAAAATGAATAGTGCTCGTACTGTCCCTACTAGAACTACTGAACTCACTGTGAATCGACACCCAACACAACAGCTCTGTGCAGATTTAGTCTCTTTTAGCTCATTGTGTTTATTCTGCAGGTTGAGTCTTATGGCTCCTACCTCCCCATATCAATCCACTGGCAGCAACAGAAGCGCTACAACTAGCCAAGTGTGCCCGTGACAAAACAGCAGAGCAATCAAAAGGGCTGATGAACAAATTAGAACCGAGAGTCCTAAAGTGAGCTGCTTCTACTCACCAGCTAAATGTAGTTTTTTCTCTGAGTAGTAGTAGTTGAAGTTAAATTTGTCAGGTGAATACGACTTCAGTGCGATATGGACGTCTCCGTGTCTGCAGGATGTGTAACTAGGCAGCTGTTTTCTGATGCACCATCTGTAACGTCTTGATGAGCTAACGATTTATAAGGGCTGTTTCTGGGACCTTGTTTTAGATTCTCACTGTGCTGAATCAATCATTATATACCACGATGGGCTTTTCTGAGGAATATTTTGATGTAATGGCAGACTGTATTTTGTCATTGCTGTTCTTATCAGAGACTACTTTGTGTATTAACAGATTCAAACCCCTGAGAATATCTCAGCCTAAGAAGCATTAACATGAATCTGTTTTGGTGCTCGTTATTAGAAATTACAATTTATATGTCGCGGCTTAAGCACTGTTCTATGGGGAAATTCTTTTCATGAAATGAGTGGGATATTATTACAATAGAAATTGTCAGTAGACGTGAAGAGAATGAAATGCTCTCAATTTGGTCATGCTGTAATGCACTTAACGGTTTAATTATTTTCTGTGTTAATTGTTCAGTGACACTAAGTATCTGTGGTAGCCTGCGCAGAATTGGATGCTCCATCCAGAGGTGACTCACACACTAACATTACAGCTGACTTCTTTGTATCTTCTGCCGTCGCGTATGGAAATGAAAAGGCTGCATGCATAATGCTCAACAAGGCCCCTGGGTTTCTCCCTATTCTGTTTCCGCACTCTTATACCTAACGAAAACAGTTGTTTCTTTTCATATCTTTACTACACAGATATCCATAAATTCACGCTGGAAAAATACATACCCAGCACCACTTACCATATGAATAGCCCTACATTTAGCATAAGTGATTCAAGTTAATGCAGTCTGGCACTCCATTAAATGGAAAAGAGAATCTGATGCAATCTAAATTTCAAGGCTGCTCGCTTAAAATGCTCCCGCTTCCTCACCAGTGGCAAACTCTCCACACATTTGCTTAGTTTAGCAGCAGCAAACCCACGTACGGCTGTCACCTTATTCTGTCTTCAAGTGCCTTTGGAGGTATCGTAATTACATGTTGAGCTTAAACGAACAAGACGACAGAGAGGTTAACATGACTCATAAAGTTGGGATTTCCTGACTTCAGAGCTGCTGAGATATGACTTCATCGGTGACGAAAGATGTATGTTTTCCAGTGATGTATTTAATGACGTGCTGCTTGTTGTTTTTATGTAGATAAACAATCCAGTGTAATTATGTTATTATTGTTTGTGTGCACAAGTCTCCATGGGCAGGTAGAAAAATGAACTGAAGAAACCATTAAATGCACCATGAACATTTGTTTCTTTTTCTGCTGCAGCTCTCAGTAAGTTTTTTTCCTCTTGCTTTCCAAAATAAAAACAAGAGCCACTAAGTCAGGGCCACATTGTCCGTTTGGCTGTTCTATCCAGAAGAACTTGAATCATTGACAAGCCGTATTTGCAGTTTGTGAACTTGGAAGAAGGAGCTTATGAGGGGAGTTCGAAAGCAGTGTGAGACACCAGCATCCAAATCATTTCAGAGAAGCACTCCATATGAAAAGAAAACAAAAGGCTGGCAAGCAGGAACACATGCTTTAATGTTTTCCTAAGCCAAGGATGGCTCCTATCAAAATCAAAATGAAGAGACAGGATATTGCTCGGTGAGGTTCACCTGCAGCCCCAAATGCCTTGCATAGTTCTGTCTCTGCAGCTCTGGAACAAAACAACAAGCAGCGAGAAACTACATTTGTTCCAGGCTTGGAAGTCATGCTTGCATGTAATTCCACCTAGTCTCACTTCCCAAACTTCCTCCAGCCCACCTAACTGGCGCTGAACTAATTCCCCCTGACATGATCCCTGTTGATATGTCGTCAGGGTGCGCTGTCCCAATCGGCCTCAGACATATGTCATTCGGGCGAGGGATCATTAGCGTGCCCTCCGGGGGGAAACATATCATGCAGCTGAGTCGATGATGATTCAGAAATAAATACCATCCCCGTGTTCTCCCTTCCCACTCTGTTCCCAAAGGTAAAAAGAAAAGGGAGAAGCGGCTGCAGAACAAGCGTGGAGAGCCGGCGCGAGACTGGCAAGACAAAGACAAGCATTTATCTGCATTTCCATATGTGTTTAACATTGGGAGATGCTGAATCACTCAGCCAACAAGCATTTAATATAAGAAACATGCGTGCCATATGTTCTAAAAGACCGTCTCATTTGCAGGCAATGTGTCTGTCGCCGCACATTAAAAGTGTTTTCCATATAAATTGGCTGGTGTACGCCGTGATAGATAAGCACCAAAGTGAAAAGGGACAGAATGGGGAGGGAGAGGAAACAGTGTCTGTGAATGAGCCACGTTTTGTTGTCACACTGTTGCATTTCCATTTTTATTTTGACACATTTGTTGACAAAGAGGGAGAGGTGTCACGCACGGTAATGGAGTAAAATTAAAAAGCCGCTCCGCCAAGACAGTTAATTTTAGTCGTTTTGCTCTTTCATAGCTGATCTGATCCCTTCTGTTTCACCTGTCTGTCGAGCTCAGACCCCACACACACTCAGATGAAATATACACATCGTTGAACCTGGTAGCACACACCTGCAGGCGCTCACTTGTTGTCGGACACACGCGCACTTGTTTGTGTATCCCAGAGAGGATGGATCAGCGGTAGGTTTTCACTCTGTTCCGTTGGCTGCACAGACCATTAACACACTCACAAACACACACACACGCACACACACACACGGACCAGCCTTGGAATGCGTTGTCTCAGTGCAGAATGGTGGTTCACATGCCCTCACACACAGACGCACATTCACTCAGACAGAAAAACACTCACAGCAGTTAAGGCTCCATTGGACATGGAGGCAAACATCGCCTTCCTTGTTTCCATCTTGCTACAGGGGACAGCAGTGTGTATGTGTGTTTTATGTGTGAGAGTTTGTCATTTGATTGCTGGTTCCTGTAACTTCTGAGGGTAAACCGCCTTCCTGATTGTGCTTTTATTTTGAAATCCTGGTAATATGATTTCCATCTGTGCCCCCAATTTCACACAATAACTTTGCCTCTCTATAACTACCTGTGCTTGAAGCTTATACCTGGTGCCGACAGCTAATTCTGGAAGGTACCTGAATGATTTACACACTTTTCCAACAAAGTGTGAGCGCACCAGTTGGAGCGACCCAAATTTACCTGACATCTTGGCTCCACTGCAAACTCAATCCAGCACTTTGTTTAGCCTCTGCTCCTTCTGTTCAGTAAAAATCTGGATCCACTCGGCCGCTTTTCTGTTCTGTTCGGGCAGCTCGTTCGATTGAACATTTTGTTGGATGAATGCGGCGGCTGTAAAAGTCGCCCACAGTGGCTGAGTTTATTTCGTACAGCTCTGCTTTTAGCCTAATTTAAACTTCACGACAAAGGCAGTAAAGTTGGCGCTCCTAAAGTTTGGATTGCTTTCCTAAATAACAGTCTGCAGGATAAGTGATCCAGACCATTGTGTGTTTCCAGATAAGGGAAAACAGGCCTAGCTGAGGAGTAGAATGACCCCTCCGACACGACAGATGAATGTACAGATTGTCATTGATGTGAATAGAAGATGCTCTGGTGATTAACTGGTAAACACAGCAGCTGAATCCAACGGGCTTCAGTTTGTTTTCCCTTAGATGTCCTGAGTTTTTATTTAATACAAACTTTCCTCAAGTCTTTTGCTTATATTACCCGCTCACGATGCTGCAAAATATTCATGCGTCATAGCTTCTTTCATCCATTTCCAACTTAGATGATCTTGAAAAAGTTTTTTTAAGCTGTATGTTCTTTGATATGGTTTTCCTTTACTGCGCGCTGTTAGTCTCCCACACTAAAATGGTCCATTTTCAAAATTTCGATTTACAATTCGTCTTTTCTTAATTACATTTAGTCATTTGGCTGACAACAAAGAGAAAGTATGTGGGTACAGTGTGTTCAAGGACACAGTGGTTGGCAACTGATGATTATTTTCATCACTGATTAAACTCATTATTGCCCTTTATGCCTTAAACAATTAAGTGAAAAGTGAATTGTTTAAAAAGTCAAAAAATAGAGGAAAAACATATTCACACGTTCCCCAAGCCAAAGGTGACAATATCCAATGTTCTTGTTGTTGTCCAAATATTATTAAGTATAATAATAATAAGAAACATAATAACAACAAATCCTCACAAATAAAAGCTGAAAGCTGTGAATGTTTTGCATTTTTCTTTAGAAAAACAAGGTGTTGATGATCGCAATTGTTGTTGATTACATTTATGTTAATTACAGAGCTGTAATTTAATAAGTGAAATCATATTGTGATGAGATTATGTTATGTTCGAAATAATTATTCTAATTAATCATTTAAATGTACTAAAGGGAAGTGGTTATGAAACGGTCTCAATTAAATATCAATTTAATAAATGTGATATCTCTGTATGACCTACGTTAGAAAACAAGACCATGAGCGAGAAGATTGGCAATTTCTGTATAGATATTATAAGTATAGATTCTTAATGTGTGACACAAGGGCAGATTCCAACTTATTCAAGTTGGATAAGTCATAAAGTCAAAACTATTTTTATGGCGAAGTGCTAAAGATGTACTGAGGGGTCGCACAGCCTGAGGAAAGAAGCTGTTCTGCTTGCATAGCACTAAAACACAGTTTATTTAGTTTCATCATCCTCATATAACAGTTATTAATCGTACATAGCTACAAATAGGTTCATTGCTCATCATCATTTAATGCATCCTGTAAACCGCAATGCATCACAGTGTTTCATCAGACACAAACAGTGTTTAAAATTTTACATTGATATAGTGTATTAAAAGTATCATGGCAATGGTTTCAACCACATCCAACCATACTGTATAACAAGAGTTAGTTATTTAATTGAGTAATTGATTGCGCCCTGCAGCTCACTCTATGCCTGTCCTAAGGGTATGTGGACATGTAATTGAAATTGTGTACATTGGTGTCTGTGCTCACTTAAATGGATTTAACATCACTTCACTGCCCTCTGTTTCACAGCTCAATTCTGTTCATGTGCAGTGACTTCAATACAGTTAGCCCATACAGCCTGAAGTAAGGTCATTCTAACAGTAACAGCACCAGCAGCACAAGCAAAACAATGCACACACACACACACACACACACACACACACACACACACACACACACGTACCTATGGGCCCTGTGTCAGTGTTAATTTCTTGGGTCCACACCATTAACACAACACCACCATTTAGCACACATCAGCCATCCCTCTCCCTGTCACAGGAAACTGTTGGCTCGGGAAGGGGAACACAGTGGCAGCTATTAATTATGTTGGGCGCTAACTGCCAAGTCACATTGTGTATACATGTGTGCGTACGCGCATATGCACACTTGTATTTACCTGCCGTGAGCCTTTGTAGAAGTGACTTGCGCGCTCAAACACTCAAATCGACCGGCTATTGGTCAGTCAGAGAGCCAATTGCCATCTGTTTGCTGCATGATGAAGAGGGTTCCCACTCATACACACACACACCAAAGTAACAAACTCAGAGCAATACAGGGCCAGATAAATAAGGGGGAATGGAGGAAAGGTGGGAGCAAAACAACAGGGTGTGTGCTGGAGTGAAAGGTGGAGGCTTTAACGACAATAATAGATGCAGACACATAATGATACAGAAGCGTAGATGCCTGTGCACCAATGCATGTTTATGTATTTGCTCAAATCCCACCCATGTAACTTCATGTCAGTGCAATCTCGCAACAATGGGTAAATTTTCCCACGGCTGTTGAATTCTCCCTGAGCACCACCAATTATTGGTGTTAGTGATTTGTAAGGCTCCCCTCAGGCTACGCTGAGCAAATGCTACAAGACAGAAAAGACTTGGCTTTAAATTTCACTACTTTATGCAGAAACGCACATTTTGCATGCAGAAAACCGCTGGGTGAAGAATAGTCTCTTCAGATCTAACGGTGTAGTTGAACTTCTGAGTCATGACCCAAGAGATTTAGTGTGAATGAAATAGAAGATTTAGAAAAGTAAAAGTGTAGACTTTACTACAGAATATAGGTAAGCGGACATCATGCCCAGCCTTGAGTGCTGCAGTTGCATTTTTTTTTTTTTTGACAACTGAATTCTCTGCAGTAGCTTAGGGCAAAAACTAAGGTTTCGTTTTATTATCATTCAGTGTGTAGAATATCAAAAAGGCAAGAGAGAGCCAAAAGAGCTGTTGGGAGTCTGTCCAACAATTTTACAGAGATTTACAACAATAAAGTAGGAAATCTTTAGATTGGAGAAGCTGGAACCACTCACACTTTTCCTTAATCAATTCCAATTCTTTGATTATCAAAATAATTCTAAAATGATTGTCAATCTGTCCTTTCAACACTACATAAATTACGAAATTACTCATTTCACAACTAACAATTATTCTCATTATCAATCAATCTCATCTTCTTTTCCAGCCCTGTTGTCAGGATAAAATGTTTGCAGTTAACGTTCCTACGAACCACTCATACGTTCACATTAGTACTTGTCCAAGGCCACTTGCCATTTTTACATTTCAAGAAAACATGTCATATCACATTCACGATACATGTTTATGGCCTGACTGTGAGATCAGGAGGTGTATGGGATAGTGGTGGTTGCAGGGGGGAGGAACCTGTGACTTTGGCCATATTTGCTAGAAAAGTAACTTAAACGATTCCTTCATAATCAAAATTGTCCAACTAGATGATTTATTGACTGTTTCAGCTTCACAAATTATATAAAATTCAGTCCCTCTGACTCTTTATTGGCTTTTTACTGTATTTAGCACTGTGCCATTAATCATGAATAGTGTTGCATTTTGCGGTGCGGCTCATTACGTCCCTCAGAGTTGTAGCTTATGCAGTTTTCACCATTGAGGATACTGCCATGCACAACATGCCCAGTTGCAGTGCAGTAAATCCTCTTTATGTACATGTCCAATAGCATCTTTCCTGCTGAAGTGTCTTTGAGCAAGTCCACTGAACCGCCATCAACTCCAGGCTGTGGATTTAGCAGAGAGAGTCTCCCAACAGGGAGGAGTAGCCATCACATAGTTATCACATTACTGAGGCTTTGATTCAGAGTTAACCTTGTACAGTGCAGATTTAACAGCATGACTGCAGATCAGCTCTCAGACCTTTTACATTTATCTTCCAGATTATATTAGATCCACTTATATTAAATAAATGTTTTTGTACAAATACGTGAATGAATTTTTTGTGAGGCTGACGGTGGCCTTGTTTCGCCGCCACCAGCAGCCCCAGTGTCTCGGCAAACATCTGCTCGCTCTACTGAAATGTCCTTGAACCAGACACTGAATCCCTTCCAGCTGCAGGGCTGCTGTCCAATCACTCAGCTCGGCCTCCGACGTCCCACAGGAGGGACCGACTTAAACAAAAGGAATCAATCAATATAAAGGTACACAGACCTCACCGGCCTGTTAAAGAGTAGACACTGGATCTTATTGCGTTACTACAGGCAGCAGTGAACCGAACAGCCACCACACTCACCACACACACACACCTGCAGGTCCAGTGCTGCTGTGTCTTTAATGATATCATTAGGCAAAGTCTCCTTCACTATCTGGTGTTAAGATGCCTCAGAGAGAGCTTCATTAAAGAGCAGAGCACAGTCTCTGCCCTCTTTGTCGCTCATACAGTACATGAATAGAAATGTAAATTCCCATAATGAAGCTAGTGCTAAAGTATTTGGGTGTTTTCTAACGTGTGTACATGTTTTAATCTCCGTTAAGAGGCCTGCATCGGACCATGGGTCTAAATAGACGAGACAGAAGATTGGTGTTGTGGAGACCAAGTGTAGATTGGAAACTGCTCCTTCATTTTTTTCCCTAAATCCTTCCTTGTCCTTTTCCTTCTTTTCTACTCTTTATCACCCTCAAACGCATCCCCACCCCCACTTAAGCATCTAAAGCAAATTTATGAATGCAGTATAGTATACCATGATACCCAAAAGACCCCTCCACCTCTCGAGAAACAGATCCGTCTTCTTGGATCAGCCTCGGTGGATGGCAGTGTCCGACCCTCCCAGTTGTCTGCGGTTACCAAATGGATATTTATGCGTGTGCAGGTAGGGGTGGGGTGTTTGAACACATGTCTTATTATGGAGGAAATGTGCAACATATTGGGAGTGGAATGTGGTGTAATTTGATAAGTGCATCCACAGGCATGCCAAGCCACATTCAAAGACACAGGAGAGTGCAGCGGAGGAACGATATGAATGTGCGCGTGGCTCGACGGTAACAGTTGCCCGGTTGCCCCAGGCAACCAAATTGCACTGCCGTCAACCATCTTGTTTGGTCTGGATGGCATTATTGTTGACATCAAATCTTCTATGGTACAGAAAAATGTACCCTTTGCTTTTGGTGCGGATTCTTCCTCCTGGGTGAATGAGAAGCAGGTTCAATAGAAAGCAGAGGGAACATTAACTCTGAAGGGGTGAGCACGTTCATAGGTGCATCCATTAGGACACGAAGCTTTAGAATCAAATTCCAAGAGCTTCTGGTACCAACTATATGAGAATGTAACGCAGTACTTTCAGTTAGCATGTGAAACCTTTGTGATTTCAATAATTCAATTGTTAGCATTCAAAAACTACCCAAATCTCCGGTATTTTATAGTTTTTTTTCCAAAAACTACCAAGACTGTTGATCACTGATGAAACACAGATACCACGTGATACCACCTGTGTTATACTATTGGCTGACAGACCTTGTTAGAAACTGGAACCAACCGTCAGAATTCTTACACAGAGATAAACAAAACATTCATTTTGGACCCGACAAACATTTTAAAATTATTGATTCACAATTATAACAATGAGAGATACTTAGTGACAGTCTACGTTGTGGGAAGTAACAAATAAAATACTGCTGAACAAGGTTACGTTGCTGGTTATGTAATAATGTCAATTTGATTTTGAATTAGGTTTTCTTACTTCTGCAGCAGAACCCAGAAGTTACAGTTTCATTCTGGCTCTCTATATAAATATCACAAATCCAGCTTCGAGCAAAACCTATAAACCCCTATTATGGGATTCTGAACTAAGATCTCTTTTAAATTCCAAATTGATTTACATCATCCCAACGTTAGAGAATGGCTCTTATCTGACACGAGCCAGAAAAGACAGAACAGATCTCGTTCTTCAATATAATACCCTGCAAATGTTTCATCTAAATATAGTGAGCTGACATTGTTTAATCACTGTTCATTTTATTATAAAACAGCCACTTCTCTTTAGTGAAAAGTTAATATGTGTGAGCATTATGATGTTAACCATTTCGGATATCACTTTCAGTAAAATATGGGGCATAATCGCACAGACCCATTATCATTCCATTATAAACAAATAAAATATGGTGACCATTCTGTTAAATTTGGGAACCAAAAATGTGGTTGCCAGCCTGCCAACTGTTTTATAAACTTCCTGCTGGGCTCTGCTGCTTCTCTGAGATGTGTTTGTGTGTGTGTGTGTGTGTGTGTGTGTGTGTGTGTGTGTGTGTGTGTGTGTGTGTGTGTGTGTGTGTGTGTGTGTGTGTGTGTGTGTTGCCTCACACTTCATTTTACTGGCATACATAAACAGGCATATACTGGATCACACAGTACTGCCTGGCTCTGATTGTGAGTGTGAATGCATATGTGCATATCTGCATACTGTAAGCGCTCACACGTGTGTGTGTGTGCATGCGTGCGTATAGGTGCAGCCGCTTGTGTGTTCGTGCACACAGCTGTTATATAGTGGAGCCACAGCGGCGTGGGTCAGGATGGGCTAAGCGTTCCAAAGAGAGGAAATGAAGACAAATGAACAGAGAGGAGCTAAACACTCTTCCAGTCAGCTCCATATTACTTATCCTCCGCACCCCCCTCCTCCTCCACCTCCCCCTATTTTCCCTTTCCCTCCTTCCCTCCCTCTCCCTGAGAAAATATTACAAAGCCACACAGAAAGACTCCCGACACGGTAATGAAAAGCGCAAAAGCGTGGCACTTTTTGTGCTACTTTCACGTCACCGGCAATTAATTCCACAGCGGCGGCTGGCAGGGGCCTGCGGTGTCATAATACTAACGCTAAAACCTGCGGTGCATGGACGCTGCCTATAAATTTGAATCTTTGTCAGGCTTTTTTTCCCTCTCTATCACTTACCCATCCACTCCTCACGCCTGTGTGTACATTATGTGAGCTTATGGCCTCCGAGGCACCTCTGAGGAAAAAGTTCAGTTTGATGGATAGGCAGCCGAAACCGCACTTTGATTTTCTGAAAATAACACAATCATATGCTACATTCACCTTTCGGGGCTATTAACAAAGAGAGGCTGTGATAAAAGTGTGTAGAAGTGTGTCTTCGTGAGTGTGTGAGTGCATGCGGGACAGTGATGGTGGCAGGCTTTAAAATGATCCGGGCTGTTCTGAAATACAAGTGCCTCATAATAGGCTCTGTTTGCCTCTTTACTCTCTCTTTGGTCTTTTGCACAAGCACCAGGTAAACCACGGAGGAGGGAGAGAGAGGAGGAGGAGGTCACTTTTTTACAATGACAACGCTCTGCGCCCCCTTTGTATTTTTTCTCTGGTAGGCTGGGAGGGACGCCAGTGAAAGAGGGAGGAAGGAGAAAAAGAAAATGAAGTGTTATGTGGCCATATTGATCGACAGGTCAGGGATATTGATCAGAGAGGAGAGGGGAAGGAGATGGAAAGGGAGGAGGGGAGGGGAATGATTCAGTGCTCTGTCTGGGCGAAAGAGCAACTGGAGGGGGGTACCCCTATCAACTGCAAAGAGGCCCGGGGGTTCAATATGGACAGGTGCAAAACTAGGGCACCCACGGCCCGGCCAGCCCAGTCGTCTCCCTCAAGGAGCCGCTTTCATCAACTCCTCGTGATGGGGAGAAGCTCTGTGCTCGATATTTCCTGCAGGGGCTTTTCAGCCGGGCACATCAATATTAATCTATAGGCTTGAGGGTAGGATAATGCCCTTTACCTCCTGGATCTCAAATTCACTTCTGAATGAAGATATCAAGAAAGATCCCCCGTCCTATTTTCACTTTTCCCATATGGTGGCTCTAACACCGACTGGCATAAGGCTAGTTGGCTCCCATTCTTACTTTTAACACAATTCAACACGCTTTTGCCTGCAGAATTGGTAATTTCTCCTCCAAATATCCCGAATTCCCTTGGGTGACAATGGCAGTGAGTCCACGGGCACCTCATTGTGATTAGGCATAGCAATGATGAGCATATGGAGGAGGCCGTCTCCCTTTTATCCAGTGCAGACCAGCTCAGCACTTGAGAGCTGCCGCTTCCTGGCTCGCCTTCCAAGCTCTCCCCAGGTTGTCTCTGAGTCTCATCCTGCTGCCATCTGCCACTGACTTGGGTTCCCTCCAGAAATGGTGGGGGAAAATAAAAACTGCGCACCCTCTCCTCCTCATAGTGGGAGCCAGCATGGAGGCCCAGTTTTCTCTCCAGTTCTTTACTTTAAAGAGAACTGTTGGTGGCTTGAGCCCCCTCCGGTAAGAGCAACCACTAACACTGAATTCTGGTCATATGGGAATAACTGGCAGGATGATTTGACGATTCATAGAAGTGACTTGAAGTGGTCACATTTTCAAACCATCACACGCCAAACCCTTCCACTGGCACTCAGCAAGCAATTTGAGCTCGCATTTTGCAGCAGAAAGAACATTGCAGCGTCGAGTGCGGAAGAAAAAACCTGCAGTTGTGGTCTCGGTATTTGCTGAATTTTATGGAACTGTGATCCCAAAGTAACTTGATGCTTAAAATGTCTCAATGTTCAGAATGAAAAAAACATTATTTCTTACTTATTATGAGTGCAGGTGTTGAGGAAATCCAGGGGAAATAAAGTAATCAGTCCTGCAAGTTGTATTTACCATCTGGGAGCTGAAATTAATATCATTTTCAAATACCATCATTACTCAGAACACATGCGTGCAGAAAACTACTGATTATCGCTCTTTCTCTGGCTCTGCTGCTGGACCCACTGGTTGAGGGTCATTAAGTGTGGTCAAAGCATATTATTGAAAATAGATCAAACTAGAGTGGCACTCAGTAGAGTGCATACCTCAGCCATGGTCCAACAGCTTCCTTTTGTACCAGCCACCTGTATACGCCTGATTTTTTTCATCAAGTTCCATGCAGTATCCCATGAGAAATTAACCAAAAATGTTGAAAAATGCCCTATCTCGAAATGTTTTCAACATACCTCCTTGGAGGCGGTATTAATTATGTAGCTTTTTTAGCACATTACTCACCTTTGAACCCATACTGTTTGCATGAAATTCAGTTCAGAAGGCCCTTTGGTTGTAGCGAGACATAAGTATCGCAGAATATTAAACACAATTGATCTTTACGACCCTCAGTCTGCCAGAGAAATGCCTGCTGGATATCAGAAACCAACCCGATAAATTACTATTGGTAAACAAAAGAGAACCAAACAAATGGAGGTTAATTGGCAGAGGATAATTCAGAGAAAAAAACATTTTGTTACTACTAAAAACCTCTAAAAACAGTTCTTTAGAGGAAAACACTGGTCGTTAGGGTGAAAGTCAAGAGTCTGCCCCCTAACTCTCCGCCTGACTACATTAAGGGAACACTATTTCCTGCACCAGTGTTGAACATTGGCACTCGACTTAAATCTTGTGCTGCAGAATTGTCCAAAGTGAGCTAAAGCCTTGAGATACCGGGCTCATCGTCAAGTATTGATTGGTGGTTCAAGTGTAATTTCCTAATGTTATTTTAAAATACCGACTTCTTTATTGATAGCGCAAACTAAGCCAACGCACTTACATCAGCTAAGCCTCTTACAATATCAGGATTTTTTTTTTTTGGGGGGGGGGGGGGGGGGGCTAAGAACTGTAGATGCAGTAATGATGGCCCAGATAGAGCTGACTGACTGCTTGAGGATAAAAGTGAATAGTCCTGCTTTCATCTACAACTCTGTCAGACCTGTTATGAAGTGTCTGCTGTGGGGAAGTATATCCTACAGTTTGTGTGATGTGCCCTCACATAATTTTGCAGCATGGAGCCAGGACTCATCCGCAGTATGAAGCTCCATTTTCATATTCAATTGTGTGTGAAACCCATAATCTAGAATTTCCCTCTTGTCGAGGCACATCCTGGGTAAAAGCAACTTTTTAGACAATCTGATCTTCTAAATCATTAAATATTTTCTAATCCTAACCAAATTTTGGCTGGTGACCTCCGTGATAGGCTGCTATCTCTTTCATAATCGGGTACACTGTGTTGGATTTGAGTTGACATGGAATGGCTCTGTGCAAAGTCGGTGTCGCTGCCCAGTTTTCTCTGTTTTCTCTAGGAAACTGGAGTGGTTTGTTGTGGAAATGAAGCAGAGAAAATGTGTCTGAAAACCCATGCTGTGCTAACAGTAACAGAGAAGCAAGTTTTACCCTCAGCTACTCCTCCTCCTCACACACACACACACACACACACACACACACACACGACACTCGTTTCTAATGTATGAAGTTCGAGAAAATGCAACGCTGATGAAACATTTGATGATGGTGGTGAGACATGGAGGGAAAGAGAGTGGACTGCGTGAAGAAGACAGTCAAAGACAGGCGTGGAGGAGCTGAGATGACGTTAGCTTTCGGCACTTTGGTGTGATGTCTGTGTGTGTTTGTGTGCATGATTATATGCGTCAGCATGTGTGTGTCTTTGCATCCATTTTTTCTTTGTGGACGTCGTTCTTTGTGAGAAAGTGAATCGTCCCATATACTCCCACACAATGGCTTCTTCCAATTAGCAAGCACAAAAAATACCACAGTGCGCGTGTGTGTAATATGAAAACCAAGTCTTCCTGTAAAGAGTCCATCACAGGTCTCTGGGAGGTGACGGTAAGCTCAGACAACGAGCTCCGAGACGTGAACAAAAGAGGGCTCCTCTCCTCATAATACTGGCTTAGCTGAATAATTGAATTCAGGAGCGCGCTGGCAGCCATGCTGGTTTTCTTCATGTATATTGCAGACCAGCAGTAATCTGTTCTCAAGGAGCATCTTTGGCTGTCTGCTGCTGAGTTTGTGGAGGAGATGTGAGGTGACAGAATAGGGCTCTGTCACCAGCGTCTCCATTATTGATAGCATTGGGTGGAGGGGAGCTTGGAGAGAGAAGTGGAAGAAGAGGAACACTGTGAAGCTAAAAAAGTTTGTTCGTGCCAACACACAGCTTGATTCCAATCCCCATGCCACTCATCATGAGGAGCCAAGAACAACAACTAATGGCGTTTGGGGGTTGCATTTCCTGTACAGCACTTTGGGTTGAGCAAAGCTAGCAGGGAGCATTTTGTAAGATATGCCTGCAATTTTGTAAACATTCAAAAAATGAACTTACATTATCAGCTGAATGTGAAGAAACAACAGTGTTGAAGTTATGTCAAAAACAAAACATTCAAAGAGGACATAAACAAAATATAATTAACCAAAACAGCCTGAGTTTGTCTTTCTTCAACCACCATTCGTTTGGTCGGAATACATCCTCAATTCACCAAGTAAGATCTGTGTCTTTTCTTCCCCGAAGTCATAGTCCTGGTTAGAGATGCTGTAAATCGCCTCCTTACTGTCCCCTGTCTTCAGACTGACCTCAGTCAGTACTGGGGGCTGTGTTCAGTCTCAGCAGTCGCAGCTATGTTCCCTCTCACTTCAGGCTGCCAAATCAAGCTGAGCTGGGCCCTGTTGCCCGTGGTAACTTCCCCTGTGATCTGCTCTAGGGCCAATGGCTCCACTGCTAGCTGAGCCATCAGCTGATTAGCTAACAGTAGCTAGTGCACAGCAAAGGATAGCTAGCAAAGAGCAGTAGCTGTTGGATACTATGGGGATATGCCTTGTTTTATTGGACCTACCACAGAATTCTGGTCAGATCTTACAAAGTGCACCTTTAAGTGGAGTGCCTTAGCCACGGTTGGTGGTTTACAGCCCTCTGTATCTTGACTATTGGAGGACGGCATGATTATATTGGTTAATGATTTATGAGACGTTCCCTGTGAACACTTAGAATGTTATTTATGTCTAATATATCTTTTCATCTGCCACCTGTGTTATGTTAAAGTCTACTAAAAGTCTTGAAAACGAATTTCTCATAACTAACGACTAGTTCAACACATTTTTTCAGTTTTATCGAGTGCTTTCATGCCCTCAACAGGATGAAAACGTTCTAATTCTGGACACTTTCTCTGGTGCCAGCATGTTGTGTTATGGTCTGCAGGATATCTCACAGTGTAATTAGCAGATGGCATATTCCGTATGTGTAACAGCAAAACACGTCATAGGTTAAACTCCCAATTTAGCTCTTTTAGTGAGTATGACTCGAGTGATGAGGAGTTCAGTTCCATGTGTCCATCGCCCTCACTGTTTCACTCTCACGACATCTTTCTCTCTACTTTCCTCCCTGTTGTCTTCTCCTGCTCTTGTCCCTGCCTGATCAAGACAAATAACCAAGTGTTTTTCCTCATATACCCTTCATGTATTTTTCTCCCATAACAAGCGTGATTAGGCAGATGTTCTAAGCTGTCAGGGGCTGTCATATTTCAGGCCTGATTTATGAAGACGCAGCACCTGCTATTTTGGAGACCTAAAAGGATGGAGGAGGATCTAGATGGTGATGAATGTCAAGATATTTCAATACCCACATTGCTTGCTGCATAACGAGATAAGTACTTAGGTGTTGGGTTTTTGCACCGCACAAATATCAGTGAACCATAACTAATCATACCCCTTTTGTGGCCTTTATTGATTCCATACCAGAACACCCTCTTCCTTGCTAAATGAACAAGGGTCAGCAGTTTACCAATAAATCACAGAGTGCGTATCCCATTGCGAAACACCATCTGTATTATGGTTAGATGGCAGGCAGATCACGTTTCCACTCTATACACAGCTCTGGGGTTGGTTTTGAAGCATATTTTGAAACCTCTCTCAACAAGGTTTTCAGTCTAATTGCTTTGGCAATCACTGTTCTCATATGGCCAAACAAAGTGAACAAAGGGAGAACTGCTCCAGGGTTTGGAATAATTTCTCACACCCAAGTAGGTGTGAAAAATGCATTTGCTCTATGGTTCGAAAAAGGTGAGAAACTGCTCTGCTCTGAGGAGAATTGGTTGATTAGAGGGACATTTAACTGCATTCATTGAAATAAATGTCAATCAGCTTCAAACATTTTTACATATATATATTTGATCACTGACATAAGATATATTACCCTTAAATTGCATGGTGAAGTAGGTCTGGGCAATATATCCATGAGACAATACACGGTTTTAGATTTTGGATATTGTTATATCGTGATGTGGCGTAAGTGTTGTGTTTTCCTGGTTTTAAAGGCATCATTACAGTAAAGCGATGTCATTTTCTCAACTTACCAAACCGTTATACTTGACATAATACTTCCCTCTATCCACTCAGTCATCATATCCACATTACTGATAATTATTTATCAAAAATCTCATTGTGTTAATAGTTTGTACCAACAGTCATTCCCAAAAAACTGATGCAATATCTAAATCGCAGAAGCTACAAAACAGCATTATAATGAAAAACGTGTCTCTAGATGTTTGAACCTTTGCCTGTTTGGTGCAGAGCTCAACAAATGTCATCACATCATCTTAATTTGAATGTTTTTGTTCTTCAGTGAAACTGAAAATTGTGACGCAAAAATAATCATTTGCACATATCATGAACCATATCTCAGACATTATATCTGTCTAAAGAATTGCAATATGATTTATTTTTATACCACATTGAACAGCCCAAGTCAAAAATATTGTGATACTCTGATTTTGTCGTGTGTTTTTGAGGAGATTTCAAAATATCATATATCACCATACAGCCCAGAACTTTAGCAATATTGTTTTGATGCCATATCCCCCAGCCCTGTACTGGGCCAGCCTTCTTGTTTAGTTTATGTTAAGTTTATTTTATATTCAGCAATTAAAGAAAATTTAGAATTGTACCCAATCTTAACTGAACAAAATGTAAAAAAAAAACATTTTAAGGTCAACACAAAACACTTATTTAAATTGAACAGTAAAATATGTTGATCATTCAATTCCTAGAAGGACACATAGATGTTTTCTGATCTGATGCCCTGATTGGCTAGATGGCAGAATTGTTTTTTTGCCCTCTTAAACTGTTACAAATGACTGTTGAAAAATAAACTTTGGTTAGGTGTAAGCACAAAAAGGACTTGGTTAGGTTTCGGCAAAGGTTATTGTTAAAATAGCTACTCTGTTAAGGTTAGGACTAGAAAAGACAATGCTGAATGTTTGTTGGAAACAGAAAGAGCAGTCTCCCGTGTTAAACCACACATACAGTATGTTGTTTTGGGCTCTTGATGCTGTTGATTTCCTTCGAAGGTCAGTCTCTAACCACATTGTAAAAGCTTTACCTATTTAACCTCAATTCGTGTCTGTGGGTATAAAACTGCTGCCACCCTCACAACAAAACTCAAAATGAACCTGCGGGATGCATATTTGTGTGTGCACACTGTAGCTCCTGTGCGTGTGTGTTTTTTTTTATTTACACTTAATGCCAGTGGGACTTCATTAAAATTAAAAAAAGTAACCACAGCCAAGGGAGACTAGAAATAGCAATGGCAAAATCTTAGAGCGGGAACAACAGTAGTCGCTGAGGTGACTGAGCAACAAAGCCAGCAGGGAGAATATGAGGATCTAAAGGCGGTTGGTTTTAAAGACGCAGATCTTCTAACAAGCAGAGCCGCCATATTGTATATATACATTATGACTTAGTGATTTTGATACAGAGATGTAAATAAGGAGAATGAATTACTAATTACGCTGTTTTTGAAACCAGTTGGAGACAGACACACAGTGGCTGCACATTGGGAGCTTCCTTCCTTCCTTTTTGTTCGTAAGAACCTAGAGGAAATTGTTTCTGCATCAATTATCAGAGTATTTGCAGCTGGCGAGGATTTCTTTGACTTACCGGATTGAACGAGGCACACGTGTAGAAACTGGGAGGGATTTAAATTGCAGGTCTTTTCCCTCCATCTCGTATATTTCGGCTTTAACCTTCCCCTCACCTCCTTTTCTTTCTCCCGTACAGCATTTATTCTAATAAAAGCTCTCCTCCCCCCCCTACATCTCCTCATCTTGACTCTCTCTGTCTCTAACTTTATCTCTCACTCTCCGGAAAGGCGCATGGACTCGTGCAGGTCTGGAATGTGCACGGCGAGCAGAAGCCGCCGTTTGGTAAATAAGTTCATCCTGCGTGTTAGCCAGGTCAGGGCCCGGGCGCTCAGCTGCACGAGTGTGTGTGTTACATTCAGCGAGCAAGAGGAGAGAGAAATTGATTGCCCCCTTTATGTGAGGGAATGAGAAAATACTGTACCAGCCTACACACTCACTCTCTCACACACACACACACAAAGATGTACTCACATGCTCAAAACTCTCCATCTTCAAGCGGAGAGCTGCAGAGAGAAAATAAACTAATGGCTCTTTACAGTTTGTTTTTCGTCAATTTGTTCATTCTGCTGTTGCCCTGATAAGAACAGCGAGGTAGAAAAAAGCAGGACAAGAGAGAAGTTGTTTTCGTCTGGAAATTCTCTACGAGAGTCTCCGTTCTTTCCCTCCTTCACCCCTTTTTCTTTTCATTTAACCGGTTTAAAGAAGTGATTTTCTCATATCGAGCCGGTAAGGTGGGGGTGTTGCTTTGTGGGCTGATGTTTTCTTTATTTCACGCTGGGCGTTGTATGATTGCATCGAGATCAATAATTGACTGCATTGGTCCCCTGAGGACCACTAACCAGAGATCAATAGAAGCCTTGTAGGGTTGCTTTCTCCCTTCAAATATTTTACCAGGCATAACTGCTGCCCACTGTTGTGTTTCTTTCTTAATTTATTTTTTTCGCAATGACTCAGTATATCACTTCTGGACTTCTGCTGTAAATAATGGAATTGATGGGCGAGGAAAGGGAACTTCTCTGCAACTGTTAATCAATGCTGCTCCAATCTATCGCTGCTCTCCACACCGACGCAACTCACCTAGAGCTTCTGTGCTCCACGTGGCCATTTCCAGAGAATTAGATTTTCAAAATTAGATTCTCACCCCAAAGCGGGAAACTGCACAATTGCACTAAATGAAGACTAAACATTCATTCAGAAGAATTACTGTGAGGAGATTCATAAGGGGATTCATACAGAGCTGCACGTGTGTGTGTGTGTGTGTGTGTGTGTGTTTGTGTGCATATATAAGCCACCTGTGTGTATTAGGGAAAGTTTCCACTCCCAGCCTGATGAGGCAAGCCGCCCTGTGCCGATTGCATCACTGGCTGTTTCCATAGCAACCTGTCCCCTCACCACGAAGGTCTTCTGGCGCAGCTACACCGACAGAGAGGCTAAAGCCCTCTAATAGAGAGCATGAGAGAAGGAGAGAGGAAAGGACTGTTTAAAGCCGGGCCGGCCGAGGAGCACATCTGTATTACTTAGCGTCAGCTGAAAAGAAAGGCTCCCTTTATTAGGAAGTAAGTGGAAGATGTCCCCCAGGAGTGCTAGAGCATAATGAATTTAGACTCATTCAACATTAATGCGATGTCGCTTCGATGCCACCGAGCTGTATCTCCCTCCATCAACTTCCGTTTCCTGATGTCCTGACAGTGTCTAGGTCATCAGTCAATGTGGAAGCCACCGTTTGCTGATTTAATCTGATCACAGCACAATTGGCTCCACCTGAACGGCTTATTCAACACAGTTGCCATTTGTGCGTCACCGCCCCGGCTGTCCTGGATAATTCAGCCGCTATTCTTGTCACCCATGTAAAGTTCAGGACCGTTAATTATTCATGCGCACCTTTCCTCCCCTTCCTTCCCTTCCCTCCCCTCTTCTTCTTATATCCTCTCCTCTCCAGCTGAAGCGAACCGGACTGCTGTGAAATAATTCAAAAACGTGACAGGTATCTCCCCCGCCTCCTCCCCGGCAGAGAATAGGGTTCCTTCCACCAAAGTAGCCATTTTGAGTTTGTCAAGGCGATTCTGTCAAGCCTTATTGGGTCTGAACGCGTTCATGCTTGCCACGACAGACCATTTCTCTCCTTTTCACTTTGTTTGAGGTAAATGCAACAAGGCAGGAAAACAATGAAACTGATAGAGCATTTCACCACCAACACAGGCTGTAGGGACATTTTCTTCACAGAGTAGAAACAATCAAAGTAATAGGAACTACCGGTTTTGGGGCACATTTATTGAATCTGTGTCTGTCTGAATCCAAGGAAGCAACTTGCACAAAATGTTGCACGGATGATTTATGATGAAGTTTATACACCTGTACTGAATCCTGAAGCATCAGAATTTGTCAGTACAATCGGTATAAAAAAGTGCCAGCAGAGAACTATGCCCAACTGCTTTCGATCACGGCCGTGCGATCCCTCTCCTTTCATAACCCGCTGACGTAGAGAGAGCATCCTTTAAGCATGTCATATTTAATGGATGAGCGGCCCAAACACAGGATGAAATGTTACCTGGACAAGACGTTCGCCTTGACAAGCACAAACTGGACATGCTGTCTTTTCTCCTCAATGGGATTTTCTTCCGCAGCCTCCAAGAGAAAGAAAAAATCCCAACATGGAAATGAAGCTTTTAAAGCTTCGGGGCTGGAGATTACCTTACACACTTACATGGACCGGTGAACATGGACACACACGTTTAGGCTCTCAAAAAGACATTTGCACAAAGAAATGCAAAGCTTACATTCATGCTTAATTTTAATTATGCCCACTCTAGTATGTATACAAAAGCGCACACCTCTGCATGCACTTAAGAGCTGTTTTACTAAACAGTTTTACAATATCAAGAAAACCAAACAGTAAAACGGAGTATTAACTTTCATTTCTGTTGGAGATGTTGCACAGTAGCTGTCAATAGTGAGCACAGTATAAGAATGCAGCAGTGCAGTCAGCCACTCCATAATAAGAAAGGCATTTATTTTTTATAATGTTCCATGTCATCAGCTCAGCTCAGCTAGAAGCTACTTTCTTGCTTGGACACTTCAGCAGAGCAGACGCCATGTTGCTCCCACACACACACACATTCAGTATACACACAGATACATACGGATTTAAAATCCACACTACTATCACGAATCAAGTGAGAGAAAAGATTCTCCAAAGGTCAGGTCTATTAGTCCCAGTTGTTCTCATTATAAGCACATCTGTTATCTGGAAACATCTATATGGAGGATCCTGGCAATAGACGAGGGTAAAGCTTTAATTTTGATATGAAGGATGGCCATGCTGAAATGTCTTCTGAATAGCTTAGGGTTATGGATAAATGTATCTGATGTGGCAAAGTGGCTTTACCCCACCAAAGTGGGTCTAGTGTATATATACAGGATCATAACATAACAGGATCTGCGAGAAAAGAAAAATAAACCATTGTCTGAATGCTGGAGCTGTTCTTTAAAGTGGAATCATGGAAGGGACACTCAGCACTTAAAGATCAGTGCTATCCAATAAATGCTAATGTGCATGTAAAATCCCTGATCTTTATTGGTTCATTGTAATTTAGGAGGTGGTAGGACTTGGGCCTACATGCTAGCCATAACCACTGTGGGTAAAGCAAGCCCTGTCAGTGCTGCTGCACTGTTTCCTGTACGGGGCAGCCTGGAACCTAAAAAATATGCTGATGCGTCTGTAAGGCTAAGCATAATATTTTCTAGGAATTAGCTTATATACATTTAAACTTAAACCATTATGTGACATACACTTAGTTGCTATTTCATTTAAACTAGCTAAAACTAATTACTAACTGAAAACAATGCATTTTGTTAAAAATCTACATCAGAGCAATTTGCCAGGTGGCAGCCAGAGGAATGCACTAGGCTAATGCTAATGCTAATGCTTGGACAAGCGGCCTTTATTTATGCTGTTGGCCACCATGTTTGACACTTTCAATTTTTAATACATCAAAGAGGCAAAGTCATTCACAGGAGCAGGTCCTGAGTCAGAGGTAAAGGTTTTAGCATTTATGTTTCTTAGCTTGTTTCATGGAATATTCCAACTATGCTAACTGCTTCCACTGTAAAATGAACAGGTCATCTGTCTCGCATGCTAAATTTTCAAGAACCACTACCTTTACCCCATCATGTCAGCATCCCCGACATTGGATAAAGTGTGTCACGAAGACAAAAACACAGACTCTGAGGCTGTGTGGTAGGCTAGCTCTGTTAGCTCTGCTAGGAAGGCTTCTCGGCTTTATTGATATATCCTTTATTTCACTAGGAAGTCACATCGACATAAAAATCTCTTTTACAAGAGAGACCGAGCCAAGACAAGGTCAAAAGGATGAGCAGCATGAAGGACACGACAACAGCAACAACATCAGCATGTGGACACAATGTATAAATGGCAGACTAGCCTACATGTTTAATGGCCG
Organism: Pagrus major; assembly: GCF_040436345.1. Classification (NCBI taxonomy): domain Eukaryota; kingdom Metazoa; phylum Chordata; class Actinopteri; order Spariformes; family Sparidae; genus Pagrus; species Pagrus major. Next base: position 25,993,348 of record NC_133221.1, read on the forward strand.
TCTGTGTTTATTTTATTTCATGCAATAGTAGGACAAACAACACCACTCTCGTAGGAAAAGCTTTGGCTTCCTGCCGAATACATTCTATCACAGCTGTTGCCTTTGTAAAATAATATCTATCTGTCTCCAGGACATGTCCACCAGAGCCCCTCTGTTTTATTATTGTTTCTGCACTCCCAGAGATCGCTTGTCAATCAAACCAAGGCAGTGTTTCTCAAATATATTGTTGACAAAGTTTATGTCCATGGTGTAATTTTGTTTTCATCCAGGGCAAGTAACACCTTTCATATTAACCACCGCGGCTTTCTCTCTCGTCTAAATAAACCGGATGTGTCAGATGGATCTTTTCTCAAGTACCAGGAGGATATCTCGCAGAAAGAAGTCCCAGTACATAAGTATGCACTTTGTATACTCGGCCCACAGCCTGCACTTGATACCTTCACTTTGACAGAACCCTCAGCTCTGGTGTCAGTCTTTTGTCAGTCGGCTAAGCTCGAGGCTAGAGTGAGATTTTCTTATAGGGAAACATCTCAGAAGAGATGTGGTTACAAACCACTGCTGGCATTCTTGATTTGTTTTCTCTCCAGGTGGTGTGTTCGCTGTCAGTGTTTACAGTATGTATTTTTTGTGAGTCATTTTAATAACATTATTAACAGTATTCGCTTTATGTCTGTTATGTATGTTTTTAAGAAACAGGTGACACATTTAAAACCAGATCACTGTTTCACCTGCAACCTCGGTCTCTTGTGGAGTTTTTTCCCTCTGTCATACTAGCACCCTCCCTCTCTCTTGTACACATCTGACACAGTTCGATTGAATTTCACCTCTTGTCACTCTGCTCGCATGGCTTCGCTTCCGAGCCACCCGCTGACACTCACACGTACAAACACACAGACACACACACTCGCGGCGCATGGTGGTGTGAAGTGATGGCGGAGCAGTGGGCCAGTCATGACAAGGCCTTCATGCAAGCACCTGGCTCTGTGTGTGTGTGTGTTGTGTGTGAGACACCTAATGCCTACACCTCTCAGACACACGCACGCTGTCAGGAATACAGATGCATTCATGGATAGCTTCGTGCACACACGCAAACACACTCACACACTTCTTTTTCCCCTGGTACAAAAGAGAGTGAGCTCAGGTAGCTGTCAGGCGCTCTCCCACAGGGAACAGTGGGCAAGTCAAAAACAGCCTCCTCGCCTGTCACTCCACACACACACACACACACACACACACACACACACACACACACACACACAATCACACACAATCACACACACATACACAGTCACATTCACACACTGTGCTTCGGTGCGAGGAGAGAGACAGAATGAGATGCCTTGGGCAGATGCTGGACCAGTTGTCTATGCTGCACACAAAGAGAGTGTGTGTATGTGTGTGTGTGTCTATCAGAGTGTCTGTCTATCCAGTAGCCCAAAAGCCATCTGCCAGTGAGTCCAAGTGGACATGCCGCGTTGCGTTTAGTCCTGGCCTGGGAGCCAGTGATAAGAAATAGCTGTGTGTGTGCACGTGTTGTGTGTGTGAGTGTGTGACATGTATATCCTCGGCAGTGACACTGCTTGTTCACCCCTCCAACCAAGAGGACTTTTTCGAGTGGACTTTTTTTAAAATGTGTTTTCGTCCATTGATTTACGATCAGGTTGGCTACCTGTGAGAGCCTGGCATCTCTTTTAACCCCCCTCCCAGGACTGAGGCAAGGACGTCACGCCAGCTGGCTGCCAAACAGCCCTCAAAGTGGGCGCAGAGCCACAGCAGCTGTAGCTGCCACAACACGGGTCAATTACTTTCTAAGTTGGTGTTGTGTACACACAACACGGGCGCACACGCTCACAGGTACTCCCTGTTTCACACTTGATCAAAGCTGAGCAGTCAGTGGGAAGTTTTAGGATCAAGGTCTCAGCAGTCGTCGTGGCTTGACTTGAAGTGTGTGGCTAGCCTTGGTTTGTCTTCATTTACACCCCCTCCTTGTATTCCATGGTGGATCATTGATGTCTCAAAGACTGGGATGAAAATGAAATGTGTCCACGAGCCTGCTGCCTGTACATCGATTTCGATGTTGTTGTTGACTTTTTCAAATTTTTAACCCCAGAGCTTTTCTGAATTCTGCAATAGGGCTCAGCACGCCCAGCAACACACTGTGCTTGCACTGCATGGGTGGACAGATTCTCCCTGAATGAATTGAGAGCATCTGTTTGCTTTACGCCAGGATCACATTTAATCCCTGATGCATTTGTGTTGCTGAACTGTGCTGACACTTATTGAGACGAGCCTGCTCAGACGTGCCTGTCTGATTTTAAGACTTATACTTTCTTTGCATTCACTCATGAGAACTTCTCTGAAAACATATTAGCTTTAGCCCATTAAAGTGTTAAATTACATATGTATTGTGCAGGTTTGTGGTCAGAGTCAGACAGCTTAGAGCTGCTGGAGCTGACCTTGAAGTCGTGATATAAAGCAACAGTCTGATCCGCTGTTCTTATATCAGTCCTAACACCTCCACCTTTTTTTTTTCTTCCTGTCTGGCAGGCTGCAGAGGGATGCTGTGTGGCTTCGGCGCTGTATGTGAACGTGACCCGACTGACCCGGCCAAGGCTGAGTGTGTCTGCAAGAGAGTGGATTGTCCGTCCTTGGTGGCGCCTGTTTGCGGCTCGGATTCATCCACCTACTCCAACGAGTGCGAGCTGGAGAAAGCCCAGTGCAACACACAGCGACGCATTAAGGTGCTGCGCAAGGGACCCTGCTGTAAGTAACACCACCTGCCTACCAGCTAACCAACCACTCTGGCAGAATATCTATTTTAACACCAGGTCCTGTTTTTTTGAGTCTGAAAATTGTTCTTTTTGAAACAAATGGTAAGTTGTTTGAGATGAATCCATGCTTCTTCAGTGTACAGTGAACAGCCACGAGCAGCCGAGGCAGTAAAAGAAATTCCGATGAAAGCTACAAACTGAGAGCTGAACAGAGCTTTCTCACTAGACATGGTTGCCCTGCTGCCGAGCAGAACCACAGAGGCGCAGTTCAGCACAGGTATCCCCTGCTGTGGGGAAGTACGAGTAATGCATGTCATCACAGTTTGGCTTGGTACAACGTGGCTAAAGCGCATCGACGTTGTCTCATAACAAAAACCAAACAGAATTTTTCAAAATTTCCCCTAACTTTTCCCTGAGTCATCTGCCTTTTTCTGCCTCATCGTGTCCAATAATTTGCATGAATGCAAATATGAGATTTAATTACTTGATACGATGGGAAGGAAAAGCCAATTTAAAGTTTGACATTCAAACCCTTTGTATGCTCATTTGTCCAAAAGAACAAAAGTTGTGCATTTAAAGACAATGGAGGTTGAGCAGACTGTTCTGTATTAATGAGATCATCACACTCCAAAGGAGACGGATTGATATCAGTCTTCAAAGACCTCTGGCATTACCAGAATTTTTGATGTCAGCGCGTGTTTTTTGAAGTGTTACCATTAGTATATACAGGGTCTGAACATCTTGAAAGATCAGATTGGCGCCTTTGATCCAGAAAAGTCGATCCCACTCGAGTCGAGTCCACTGAATATACAATATTTCAGAAAGCAATCTGACCGCAAACTGACACCATTAAACCTCTGTGAGAGTTGAATTTAAAAGTATAGGTGAATAAACTGCTTAAAGCGTGGCAAATTTGGAGGTTTCTGATGAAATAATAGACACAGGATGTGGGATGTTAGGACAAAATCAGCCAAACACAAAGCTGCAGGCCTCTGAGTGACGCTAAATTGCTTGTTATTGTCAAGTAAACAGATTTCTATTACAGCCTGTCCTAATACAACAGGCTTTGCCTTCCTATCTTTATCCCCAATACTAAAACACGTCCCCATTATGCCCAGTCTATTGTCTTTCCAATATGGCTACGCTCCCAGTGCTTAAGCACCACCTGCACCCTCACAAAAACAAAGTGTGCCACTCAGTGCTCCCATTGGTGGCCATGCAGTGTCTATTTCATCCTTTAGCCCCTGGTGGGTGCCTATGTTCCTGCTTTACCTCTCATTGCTTCTCCTCAGCAAAGCCCATCAAGATCCAGGGCTCTGAGGGGAGCAGCAGATTCCTGCCAAAGCTGCAACATTGCAGCAGCCTCAATAATAACTATAGTGTTTTGTCAGCGGTGCGCCTGCCTGCCAGTGTGGGCCCGCTGCTAATTCCAGGGGTCTGATTACAGTGCCGGCTTGGACCTGGCAGTAATAACAAGCTTGGTGACTGCTCACCACTGGCAGAGAGGAAATAAAGAGATATAAAGGACAAGGAGAGGACAGAAGGAACAGAGAGTACAGTGGAGAAGCATCAGGAGAGGGAAGGAGGAAGGAGACATGTTGAAAAAGGAATGAGCTGTGAAACATTTAGAGAACAGGGGGATGCAGTGAGTGATCGAGTGAGTGAATGGGTGAACAGAATACATGAGTGGATCAAATCCAGGGAGAGAAAGTAGCGTGAGTGCTGTAATGATGGTTTATGGAGGGCTAAGGCCATCAAAAGCACCGTAATTACCACTGGCAACAACAGCAGGCAGTGACTAGCAAAAAAATAAAGTAAAAAAAAACAAAATAATAATGATGATGATGCTAATGATAGTATTGCTGATAATAACTACATGCTCGCCACCAGAACAGGGACTTTGGCTCTTATCGCGTCACATCTGCATCGGGGAGTCAAAAACTTTTTTACTCTTCCGTTGCCTGTATTTAAGATAGGCCAGTATAATTGATCCTAATGGTAAAGCAATTTTTAAGTCAGACTCGACATGTACCCATTGAAGCTTGCTCATTTTCACAGAATGCAGATTTCTTGTCATTATAACTTTGGAGACAGGAGTGTTCTGAGTGTTTTATTACGTATAGTATATTAAGCTCTTTCTTGTTCTGAACAGCGAGTCAACACGCACACTGCTGCAGGGTCCACATAGGCTTACCTCTTCCACTCCTCTGACTACGGTCAGAATTAATTCATCTTACAGTGAATGATGTTGTGCTTAACACACAGTACACAAGCCTTGTTATATGTATCTTTTATTAAAAATCAAAAACATTTGCCCTCAAAGTTGTGTCTATTTTTCCCCACGGTATTGAACATGGTATCCAATATGGATAAATTAGTGTCACTAGTGTCTATCCCGATAGCTCTGCTGCCTTTATGTACATGTAAGAAGGTAAACAATGAAGAATTCCATAACTCCACTATCTTTGAAACTGACAACTGACAAATGACAACCGCTCTTGTGGAAAGTGTCCTTAAATTCCCTTTTCTAGAAATTCTGCCATCTTCTTTCTACCAGCACTATATAGTTTTTGTTGCACTGTGCGTTGCAGTGAACCAGCCGTCACCTTCAACTATGTGCCAATCTGTAAGTTTATTGACCGTTGCTTTTATTGCAACAGCCTTGTTGAAAGCTGCCACACAAAGCAGACATATTATATTCAATGGACAGTATTCAGAAGGGTGAGGATGAGACCCAAGAATCAAAGGAAGTAGTCATATAGCTGGATGAAATCCAAAAAAACAATTAAAGATGGTTTTAAGTTTGTTTGTAGCTGAATTGAAGTATGTTTGTATTGAACTGTCAGTAGAGGTATATATATATACACCAGAGTGCAGGATGGTATATGTGCATGTCTGCAAGGATGTGTGCATGCGAAAGAGAGAGAAGGTGTTAGGAGGTCAGGGGAGGCAGAGTGACAGGTTCTCATTCTCTTTCTGCCGCCAATAAATCCAGCCGGTACACAGGGTCTGGACAGGTCACTCTTGCTTAGATTATGGAGTTGTCAGGGCTGATGGAGGAAGAGAGAAGCAAAAGTGGGAAGGAGGGAGGGAGAGCTGAGCAAATGGGAGAGCTTTTAACTTTAAGAATAGTGTGGGCGGTTGGATTGGTGCTTTTGTGCAAAGCCTCGTTTGACTCATTCGATTTGAATGGCGGGTTTTCATTGGGGTAAGTGAATTGGCTACCGTTCTGAGAAACCGTCATGTCCAATTCAAATCAACTCGGGAGTCTTATCTGGCACTCGGGAGTGCAGCCACAAAAGAAGTTTTTTTCCTCACAGATTATCCTCTTTTTAAAGGGACCGGAGTTATATGGAGCATGATGTTAGCAGTAAATACAAGTCTGTGGCTCAGGGTATGTTTTAGCAAACAGGAAGGGAGTATCAGCCGGCAGGTCCCTGACATCTGTAGGAGGTTGCAATCTCTACATTTCCCAATACGGGCATGTTGGTGCGTACTCAAGTGCTAAGGTACTAAAGTGCTTAAAGTTTGGGACTGTAACTTTTAAAAAGGAGGAATAAAACATTCTTCCTCTTAAATTGGTCCCAGACTAGAGGATAATTGGGCCGGTTCTGGGTCTGATGCACCCTCTGACAATCACATCGGTGTTCCCATTTCGACTAGAAATTTTGACTAGACTTGCTGTGATTTTCACCTTTTTTCATACTTTTTCTCTCCCGAGCCATGTTGGTGTTGACGTACACCGAGCCATTTCGTACAGAACTAAATGGTACATCTATACAACGAAATGCGACTTTATTGACTTGCAGAATTAAATTTTAAACTGACAAACATTTGTGTCTTGTCATTAACTGCCATACATATTTTTTCTGAAATAAAGTCCCATGAAGGAAAGCAGAAGGGGAGAGACTTTGCCTCTCTGTTGAGCTGAAACTCACACTAGCCAATGAGAGTGGCCTCACCGGAAATATGGGGAAGCATCACTGACCGAATGTTGTTGTTACTCATCTCCAGCTCGTGCTGCAAAATGTTTAAGCCAAGTCCGTGGAATTGCCACTTTGAAATCGTTTAGGATAAATGCCAAGTGACTGAATCATCTGCAGTGTGCACTCATACAATTTAAATATTACAAATCTGTCGTAAAAATCAGTTAAGATTTGAAGCTCTTCTAGTGTGTACCAGGCAACACAAATCAAAAGCTTAATTTTTAAATTGCACCCTTGCTCTCTTCAACACACTCAGGGGTTTGACTGCGACAATACAGGCTTACTTTGTCTGGTATGACCAGCAACTTATAGTGGCTAATGTTCAGCCAAGCTTTAGGTCATTATTGCTCTGTGTCTCAGATTATTGAGTCTGTCTGTTGACTTGTAATTGTCACTTGTAGCCACAGAGGCCCCTTACTTACACACTGTAGTTCTGTAACGTTACATAGGTCTTTAATTCTGTGGTAATTCAATAGAATATTCACAATCCTTTATCTGCCTATTTTAATGGAAAATTTCAGTTTTATACAACCAAGGTCTTAGTGTCATAATTCTGGCCATTGTTCATATCGGTGATACCATTGTGCTCACCAAGTAAATTGTTGAGATTTGGCATCTTTGCTAAAACAAAGTTGAATGAAGCATGAGCAGTCACATGATCGACAGGTTTTAAACAAGCCCCCAGGTTAGACATGGAAGATACACAGAAAAATTAGGACACAAACAGTTTACGGACCAACTTCCTGACACACCTTTGTTCCACTTTACTTACCGTGGTTATGTCAACACAGTCTTCCTGTGCATTGTGGGACCAAGACTTTGTCAGACATTTTGTCTTGTTCCCAGTCACCCCATGGTGACAGATGCCCATATGTTCCCATTCTCCTGGCGGCACAGCTCAGCTTCACTCATTTTGGCACAACAGTATAAAGATCCCATTTGACCACATTCATTTAGCACCTGACTCATAACACTGACCTGGCTATTACAACTGTTAAGTGCCAAGGTAACAGTGTAAGTCTCCCTGTGAGGCCAAGCAAAAACGACCCACACGTTGTTAAGGCGTGGGCACTTAGTTGCCCCCAGTGCTCTGCTCTAATATTCATATAACCCGGCCCCTAATGGTTCAGACCAGCTTCTTCATTATCTTCCCTTTGTTCTAGACGGATGATTTAGGATGGGCGAGGTCAGTTTACCGGCGGTCAAGCAGCCAGGCGGTGAGCAGATAATGGCCTCTGATATTATGGAAATTAAAAGGAGAAGCCATGCTTGAATTGGCCCAGCAGGAGTTCCTGATAACAACACAAGGCGAGAAGGAAAAAGTGGTCAGTTAAGAAAAGATAGAACTCAGAGGCACAGAGAGAGAGAGGGAAACAGCCAGCAGAAGCATTTTCTGGTTCAAAGAGACAAGAGACATTTGGGCAGCTGTGGTTATGTGTGTGTGTGTGTGTGTATTAATGTGTGTATGGGCGTGCACACGCTACAATCAGCTAGGGAACGTGCACAGTGTTGGCTCTCCTAATATTGAACTTGGAGCAAAGTGGTAAATACACTCCCTCTCCCAGAGAGAGCCACAGAAGTGCTGCAGAACTCATCTTGTGTGGCCACTCTAGTGGAACATGGAGTTTTCATTCTTTTTTTTTTTCACTTTTTTATTTCTCTTCTTGAAGGACTGCAACAAGTAATGCAAAAAAAGTGGAGTGTGTGTGAGCGAGGTGACTAGGGTTCGAGAGAGTGATCAATGGAGATTGATTTTGTGTGTGTGCATGTGCATGTGAGTGTGTGTTCTTGAGAGTTGGCTGTCAGCATGGCCCGCTGCCTCCTACTCTATCAGTCCACTCTCCACTCTCTCTCTCTCTCTCTCTCTCTCTGTGCTGTAGAGAGGGCATTATCTCTCCGGCACCGACACACTCTTGTGTCCTCACAGTGAAAGGAGAAAGGCATCAGTACTCTACACCTGCTGCTCTGTCTGCTCTAACATACTGCAGGCACTCAGAGCCGATACAAGGAGGATGTGAACCTCTCCATCTTAAAGTAAAAGTATGTGGTGCAGCCACAAGTATTCAGTTGTAATCTGTATTGAACATTTCAGAGCTTTGCAGTGATTGGATGCAGTTGCATTCATTTTCTGCATTTATTGCCTGAATGGATCAAACCTGTCATTTCTTAATACGTTTCAAAGCAAACACAAAGCTGGAAAGATTACATTTCCTGTGAGCTTGAGCATATATGTATAGCCAACAAATCTGCAATATGTTTTGAAAACCTAAAGGAATGTTTGGAAAGATTTTGGTCTTCGTTAAACTCGAAATAGAGAACCTTTTTCTTTCAATTCATCATTCTGAAGTAAATACTGATTGCAGAGTGTAATGGCTGCAGAAAAATGACACCATGCGCGACGAAAACGAAGATTGAGATACGGCACAAAGGAAGTGAGTCTGCCATTACGCAAGCGAAACAGGAGGAGTCATTGTTTTTTTTGTGGTCGCTATCCCCAGGTAACTGTGGGACAACTGGAATAACTCTGGAATAAACAAAAGAAAAAGAAACCGAGGTAGATCAAGAGAATATGGACAGGCATTGGAGAGCACTGGTGTTGTGTCAAAGTCTGTTCCCCTGTTGATATGTGTTTTCCCTTACCACCAGGACTTGAAAAGGTGTAAAACAGGCATTCTTTCAACTGTATCAGTAAGTAACCAAACTTACGGTTCTTTTTAATACCACGGGGAAACACTAGGAGAGAGGCAAGTTGAAAGGCCAAACATCTTTGCCAACCCTAGCCTGTTTGTAGTAATCTAAACTTTACAACATGTGGGAGACAAGATGCAAAACCTTACGTCCTGGTGACAAAGTAAATGTAATCCCAGCAACTGTTACGTTTTGTCCTCGGTGTGTTCGCTGAAGCGCATTTTTCCTCATTTGGTAGTCCTTATTTTTTGACTCTGTTTGGATATACTTGCAGATATACAGAATATAATGATACCATATATTAGAGCTGGCCTAAGGGCTGCGAAGTGTCTGCCGTTGCCATGGTCATTGACGTTCAAGTTAGTATGCGCAGGAAGGAGAAGTTGCGTCAGCTGCACTGAAAAACAGGCAACGGACTGATGAGGAGAGCCAGAAATGGAGCTCCCCTGTTGAGTTCGAGTCATCACAAGTCACAAACGCGGTCCAGCGAGCACAGGACTGTGAAGAGCACAAGCTCGACCCTTGACGCTCGCAACTGCATTGCACTTAATCACTTGTAAAATTGACTTTTGAGATTTTGGAGGCGAGGACAGGACAGGTGCTGATGTCTAACGTCCGCTACTCGTCTTTCATTAGACTCGGAATTATAATAATATACATGGTACGAGGTGAATTTACTTTTTAATACACAATTATCAAAAAACACATTTTTTTTATAAAAAGGAGTGTTGATGATGAATCGAGGAGTCTCACAGCCTGAGGAATGAAGCTTCTCCGTAGTCTGGTGGTATGGATATCACCCTGCTGATATCTTTTGCCAGATATCAGCAGGGTGAACACACTGTGGCTGGTGTGTGTGTTGTCTGTTACCATCCTTCTGGCTCTGCGCAGACATGTCACTGCACCCATATCACTGATGCTCTGTAGATGGGTCCTAGTGATGTTCTGGGCAGTTTCAATCACCCACTGTAGAGCCTTCCTGCCAGTTTGTGATGTTTCCTGTCCGGATGCTTTCTATTGCTCCTCTGTTGACCGGAATCTGGCTCTGGAATTTAGCCTTCTGTAATAAGTAGAGACTTTTCTGTACTTCTTGTACCAGGGTGGTGATGTGTGATGACATATCAAAGTATATAGGCAAATAATGAACACAGGTTTGATAAATTGCCTGGGTTTGGGTCAGTCCGGCTCAGCTTTGATGTGTATGAAAATGATGAATCACAAGGCACCTTACCAGTTTATGTGGATTGTTCCTTTAATTTTCCATTTAGCTGTGTGAGGTGTGTTCCCTCTGTTTCTCACTACACTCTGTAATAAATAACTTTTATCCTGTTATTTATCAATCTTTTCTTTTCTGAACTATTGTTGAAAGAAAGCTTTTGCCCAGAGAAGTTAAAACCGCCTCTGGCCTGAGCTTGTTACCCCAGCTGTACTTTTTGTCTTTTGTTTTTAGCTGGTCTGACTGGTTGTTAAGGTGTCTGGGCCGGGCCGGGTAAAGCCCTGATTTATCCCCTCATAGGACCCAAAGCCGGCAGGGAGGGAGGGTTTCAGGAAATCTCCTGCAAGCAAAAACCTCATTCTGGAGCAGAGCTGGGGATGAAAGCCAACCTGCTTTATTTCTCCTTTACTTTCCCCTTCCACTTCTTCCTTTTCCTCTCTTTTCTGCTCATGCTCCGACGATCTCTATTGTTACCCCGGTGACACGCCCGGTTGCCCCCGCTGACAATGGGCTGGTGGTAATAGCTGTAGATGGTGGAGATGACTTTTGGCTTTGCCAGAGCAGATAACAGTGTTCTGCACAGTCTAACTGACGATTATTTATCTCTGCCTCTGCAAATACTTCCTTTTTTTCCTCCCTTTCTTCCTTCTGCCCTCCTTTCCTTCCTCTCTTCCCCTTTCCAATCTTCCACCAATCTTCCCCTTTCCCAATTTCTTTCTTCCCTTTTTCTCCTTCCCTTCCTCACTCCCTCCTCTTCTTCTTTTCATCTCTTTTTCCCTCGCTCATTTTCTGCCTTCGTGTTTTTCCCCTCGCCCTCCCTCTTTTTCAAGTCTATTCTTCGTCAAGTCTCTCTCATTTCACCTCTCCTTTATTTGCGCACTGTTAGGCCGGCCAAAAATATCTCCGTCACGCTCCCCCCACTTCTCACTTCTTTCTCTCTCCTCCACTCCCTCTCTCTTTCCTCCACTCCCTCCATTCTCTTCAATTTGCCTCCGTAAGATTTTGAGACAAAATCTTTTTTTGTGTCTTTCCACCACCCTCATCAGTAGTAATGCACACACACACACACACACACACACACACACACACACACACACACACACACACACACACACACACACACAAACAAACGAAGAGAGTAATCAAATTTCTCCAGGGTGATTGCTGAACACATTTATGTGCACACACACACTCACACACACACAGGGCGAGAGGTCATTGTAAATAACTCGGTTTTCGTGCTTTCATTTCCCTGGGGCATTGACTCTTGCTTGGTATTCATAACCATAACATGCAGAACCTGACAGCCCAACTGTGTGCGTGTGTGTCTGTGTGTGTGCGTTTGTACTGATACAGTATTTATACCCCTATGGATGTACAGACATACACACGCAGGCGTACTTAGTGAAATAAACACACATCGTACACATTTCACAAACAGATTGAAACATATACATTCTTGTTATCGTCCTTCACACACACACACACACACACACACACACACACAAGACATGATAATAGGCTTTGCTGGAATCCTCGCTCCATCTTTACTCTCCGTTCCACTCATCTGCGACCACTGATACTTGTAAGACAAATCCTGTCTTCTTCATCTCTCTCTCTCTCTCCAGCGCTCACCTCTCTAAAACCTGCAGGCAAAACACCCATTATATGCACACAAGCATGCGCATCAATATCCACACACACACACACCTGCCTAATATCAGACAAGGAGTTGTGTTTTGAGATTTTTTAATGTATTTATGTATTTGGCTTCTCCTGAATAATACATCGTTATTCGTCATTTTCCCTGTGTATACTTTGGGAGAGATGGAAAGGAGTGAAAATAAAAGCAGAGTGGTGTTGAAAATATGAGGATAACTACCAGCTCAGCAGACAATAGTGGATATTTTATTTTATTTGTGCAGAACAAGAATGGCGACAACTGTCAAGGACTGGATTTCTGAAGAGTAACTGTTTGTCTCTGTATTGGCTTGGTTTCTATTGTACGTGGGTATATATATGTGTGTGTGTGTGTGTGTGTGGAGCTGTTACACAATGCAGACACATGAACTCAACTTTCTTTCTTTAAGTTCTGTTCAGGGAACTTTTATCAGCGTGAAGAGATACAAAGAGACAAAAGCAGCAGACTCGTCTGTACAGCAATCATTAAAACTTTTTGGAATTTGCAGCAGTTGATTCACTTGCAGTCTCAGCTTTCTAAAACTGCTGCCTGGTCTGTGACACTTGGTTGGTAACATGTTTACCCCCCTTGATAGTTAGTTTAACTTTAGTTGATAGTTATATTACTGTTTACAAACAATGAAATGCTTCGTAAACCATTCATTAAAGGTTCGGTTTGTAAGAATTTTCAACTCTCCAACGCTTTGGGATGGCAGCCAGCCCGACCTACAATCCCAAAGCATCAGTGTTGACGAGTTAGTTAGTATGTAAAGGTTTAAACATCAGTTGCAACTTTATAATGGCCATCCAAATAATGTTTATAGATGAACGACACAGTATTAGTGTAACATAAATGAGATAAAATTATGAACAGTAACAAATTACATGCATTGAATGCCACGCAGCAATGGCGGACTCTGCCAGTAGACAGTGAAAAGTTCTTATATAAAGGAAGAAATCCAGAATAAAAATACGTTAAATGGGTTTTGGTGAAGAAATGCTGACATATTAATGATAATAAAGACAGTGAAAATATAAAGATTGTAACTTAAAAATGATCCACTGGTAAAAGAAAATAATGTTTATATTATATTATTTCATGTATGATACTTTGTAAAGGTTTTTAATTGCCATCCAAATGTTTGTAGATGAACTACTGTACACAAAATGTTTTTTAAAGCATTCCATTGTTTGTTAACAGTGAAATAACTATCAGCTAAGGTTTAATCAACTATAAATTCACTATTTATTAATAATGGTTATTAGAAATGGCTACTGAGTTGATTAATAAGTTGTAGGGGTGGATGATTTTGCCAAAAACTTAAATCACAATCTATATAATTGCAATCACAATCCACAATGTAAACAATTTTACAAACAAAAATGTTTTAAAAACCCCTCGGCTAATGCCAGTCCTGAAGTCACCTATGAATTTTTCCATTTGCACCACTGAAACACAATATTGCATCATAAAACGCAAAAAAGTATTTTGATATCTTACATGTTTCTGTATTCTTCACTGTACTTAGACTCAGCACCTTCAGTTGCACACACACCCACACCACTACTGCCTCGCTGCTTATTTAAGGACTGTCCATTGACTGCGTTCACTCCCCAGAGTAATCCTGTCTTCACATTGTGGCAGTAGAAGGCAAGGTAGACGGCCCTTGCTTTCATTGGGAAGATTGATTGTAAATCCCTCCACTACTGGTTTTAAATGAGCAAACAGATGTCAAACTTTCACACCTTTTATCTTCTCCTGAGTGAAAACCAGGTGTTGAGATGTTCAGCCACAGGGATGTAGGCTTGTATTGTCTTGTGTCAAAGCCAAGATGAAGCAGTGCAGAGCTTATTGATCCAGGTCGTTACGACCCAGAGTCCTGCTGGTGTTCATGTTATCTAATGAGGGACTGTTAACACCTGGGTTGGAATGTGAATGTGGTTAACTGAGAGGGAGGAGAGGAACCCAGCAGTCGTTTGTCATCAGATTCGATTAGATTCTGATTCAGTGGGCTAAGATTTGATTATAAAACTTATTATTGATGCATTTTGATACAGTGTCACTATTTGTTACTTTTGAAACAAATGAGCTGTATCATCCATAATTAAAAAATGCCACCTTCAACAAAACCTCACAAAGCAGCCTGGCACGCACATGTTGTCTGTTACATTTTATCATCCAGCTGGTTCAGTCAGAATTTGCTTTAAAATTTCAGGTAATTGATTTTTCTGCATCGGGGCATAATCTTTCAAGAGAGAATTGTGATGCATTAAGAATATTTCCCTAACCCTTTTTTTTTTTAAAAAAACCCACGAGCCATTGCGTTGCATTATATAGAACCAAAGATGTTGAAGATTCAAAATTGTCTCATTTTTTTTTATTGAGGAGTAAACTACTGACTGTCTATTATGTAGTGAGTACAGTAGTGAATTAGTGAATGAGAAAAAGACAGGTCTTTCTCTGGCAACATTTGCTCTGAATACTTCATGATTTAAGCCCCTTTTACTGCAGGAATCATAAAGAATGACTTCTATAAATACAACCGATGGCAATTACAGAATATTGGCACATTACTTTGCCTTCGTTTTTCCCATGGTTCTCAAGTCAGTTACTTTGACTGACAGCATGCTACAGTGCAAGCAATTGGTGACCTCGATGAGGAGCCTGTTGCCAGCACTCCTTTATCTAACAGATCACTGTGACTGCCTGTACTTGTTCCAGTCCTCCATTGTAGTATGTATTTCTGAACCGCTGACAAAACGCTTCGAAAATGACATCAGGGCTAACCTTCAGATAGTCCAGGTGGTAGGAAATGTTTGGTTTTCATCAGCAGTAACTTACTAGATATGTCTGATTTGATACTGTATCTAAAACGATTAACTGGTGAACCACAATGATGAATGAATGATTACCAGTTAATCATTGTGGTGACATAAATGAAATAGAATAACGTAAAGTAAAATTAAAGTAACAATGAAACAGATGTGTCTCATTTCTGGTTAATCCCATGTGCAAGCTGTCCATAATAGTAATAAAAATTTAAGTTTGATTCTGTGAAAAGCTGAAGGATTGAAACTTTAAAATGATCCAGTTGGAAAAGATAAAATAATAATTATGTTTAAAGTTTGACCAATATTATTCTAATGGTCGCTCCTTTAAAAGAATAAAAGATTTCATTGTTCCTCCCTGAAGAAGTCCTTCCACCACCCTATAAAACCTCTAACTTCTCTTGTTTTCAAGTGCTTTAAGTGGCAGAGT
The DNA here is from genome assembly GCF_040436345.1 of Pagrus major. Lineage (NCBI taxonomy): Eukaryota > Metazoa > Chordata > Actinopteri > Spariformes > Sparidae > Pagrus > Pagrus major. The sequence goes on from NC_133221.1 coordinate 26,008,948, forward strand.
GGCACAGCATTACCTGAGACTTAACGGCTGCATCCTGGTGGTTTGGATTCATTTGTTTTGAAGAACCCTCATTTTTGGACAAAACAATTCACAGTGAATTGCTTTTCCACTCTGGAGTCTAGCCTTTCTTTTCTTTGTCACGGTGGAGCATGCCCATTTCCCGAACACTTCCTCTGTGTGGTGTGTCCTGTCACACTGTCCTGCTTATCGTGGAATTACACAAGCAAGACACTATTAAAATGCAGGGTCAGGTCAGTTTTATACTGTTTATCTGGATCACTTGACTGGCGAGGCTGATGGTATGACTTATTTTCTCTGGCAACAATCTGAATGCCACTTTGTTTACTGTTTCCCCTAATCCCATTAACTTCAGTCTAACTCTGTGAGGATTGCGAGGACAGACCAATATACCCTAATTTCTCCCTGAGATGAATTTGTTTACTTATTCCAATATATAACAATTTTCTTCACAATTACAATAATCCACACACACTCTCATGCCTGCCTGTGTTAATAATGCCTGGCAGAAAAAGAAGAGAATCAATCCCGGTTATTTTCATCTACTATTTGCTCTGAATAAATGTCAGTACTCTCTGCTCCTCCTGCAGCAGTGTCATTCTGTCTCCGCCAGAGAAGCTTATCAAAATAGCTCAAATTAAATTGTTGTCATGTTAAACAGGGTCCTATATTGCGAGGCTGATTTGATGGGGTTTATCTGATTGCAAGCGTGTGTGTGTGTGTGTGTGAGAGAGAGAAAAATAGAAGTCGATAAACAGCACGTTGGTCCTTTTACACAAGTTTTACATCACAATCCACTGGTTCTCTCATAGTTTTTAAATTAACTCTCAATCTGTGGTGCCAGGCCCTCATTACTGTGGTATTCAGTGAAGAGATTATTTCTTGTTATTTTCTGTTGATGAAGTTTTCGTAGTTGTTGCTGCTGTTGTTTCAGCTAATTCCAAACATCAGTGAGAATGTGAAAGTCATGACTTTGCACTGGTTCCCAAACATTTTTGGCTTCTGGCCATTTATAGTCAAATCATGAGCTGTGAGCGATGTTTCCGTCTCAGTTTAGCTCAGTTGTTAGAATCCTGTAGAGGTTAAACTCTCCAGCAGCCTGTCAACAAACAAGTGGAGATTTGAGAATAAATAAACATAATTTATGTTTTTAATTCATTTAAGAGATAAACCAGTGTGAATAATCAGGCTTTGAGTTCACGCCTCTGAGCTCATTATGTCTTCTTGTGGATACTGTATGTCTTCACACAGATGTGCCTGTGTTCGTGTCGAGGAACGATACGTACTGTTACTGACTTTGTAGCAGCTCACAACATATTGCGCCCAGCGGCCATCGCTCATTAGCGAGTGTTGATGGCAAAGGCCAAGTATGATTAGCCAACGCTTCGCTGCACATGAGTGCTGATTTTGGCTCCCCACCACCACAGGCTCCCGTTAATCAGGAGCTAATGAAAGGATACTTGCGACATATGCGCCACTTAGCCCGTGTGAGCACTCGTACCTCTTTGTGTATCGCTCTCTGGTGGAAGTTCATCTTTCTGTTCTCACTTTGTTGCCAGTTTATGAGTTTAAAGGTGTTTTGTACAGGAGATTTATTCATTTTTTAAACCATTATGCATACTAGAAGTAATTTCTCCTGTCTGTGGCTCTCAGTGAAGTTTAAGTGATGAAAAACATTTTGTCAGTGAACCATGGCCGCGGTGTGAATGTTTGCTGTAATGCTACATCTGCTAGCCGGGTCTAACGAGTTTCATCTCACTCCATTTGATCCAGGGGTGCCTGCTGTAGAGCTCTACAATTTAAAACAACATAAATGCATTATTGATTATGTGTGATGCTGGCGTTAAAGAGGTAAACAAACTAGCAGTTAATAACATCTCTGGCTTATTTTAGCACCATGATCTTCTTTGCTGCTTTCGAAAGGCCTCAGCCTTTAATCCAAGAGGCACAACTCTTGTTACAAGCACTGACGTTTTTCCAATAGTTAATACTCACTTTTCCCCATAGGCTATTATGGTGACAGGGAGGTTCTGAGGTTAAAGAGTCTGTCCATCAGTTAGAGTTCTGCCTTTTCTGCTAACCTTTTATCTCTTTTAGCTTGCTTATATGGATTGCAAGTCTGAAATAAACAGAGTTTAAACTGTGTGGATGGTTTGACACATGATGTATAATCATCCAGAGAGTCCATTAGCAAGATATTGAGGGCACCTTCACAACTGGCCTCAGTCCCAATACAAGATTATTTCTTCAGTTTTCATCATCACACCTTTGTTTTTACAAACAAGAAGCCTTTGAAAAACCTGGATTGATTATACCAGAAAGTACGTCATCATGACGGCCAGTGTGAGTTCAAGCAAAGTGCCTGAGTAAATATTGTAGCCAGACTACAATAGTTGCTTTCTTTACGCTGGTGCCATGTAGTGGAACAGTCTTTTGCCAAGTTTTAAATATGACAGTGGCCTTTAGTTTAATTTAGAATTAAATTTGCAATGACATTATTATCTTAGCTGATGTTTAATACAGGAGTTATTTTTTATTTCTGAAAGCAGACATATTATGCTAATTTTCAGGTTCATTATTTTATTATGGGTTACTACTAGAAGAGGTTTACAGGCTTTAATGCTCAAAAAACCCATCAGTTTTCTCATACTGCAGCTCTGTATTCCCCCTCTGTCTGAAACACTCTGTTTTAGCTCCTGTCTCTTTAAAGCCCCCCCTACTGAATACCCAGTCTCCCCTGATTGGTCGGCTCACATACGCCTGAGCCAGCACCTCTAATAACAACAGAGAAGGTCAAGTCAATACTTACGTGCCAAACCAGCCGCTAGGCATAGATTCTGCAATGTGTGACTCAGTGACATAGTGTGATGTCACAGAGTCACAGAATTAAAGGGAAAACTACTGACGAGGCATTTCAGGAGCAGTGTTTTCTGTGGGAGAGAGGAGCTTCTTTTGGTGCAGACTTTGACCTTTTTATCTTTCAAGATCTCTTACATGCACAAGAACATTTATAAAACACTGAGGGAAAGGGAAAAAACTATTAGGTCTAATAGGTCTCCTTTAAACTGTGTTGGTGTTCGTCAGAAATTCCTTTTTTTATCCTTTGGATTTTTGTTTTTTCTGAGTCTGATAATCATAAATAAAATCAGTCTATCCATCTATCATCACCTCTGTTGATGAAAACTGATAATTTCCCCTTTGAAGAGTGTTTTTTACAAAATTATGTTTAGATCGTTCAGATTATCACATGTAAGATTACATGATTCTCACATCTACCAGTGTAACTGCCCGAGGCTTCATGTGGTCTCTGATTGTGTGCGTTGATATTTGCTGATGTTTTTCTGATGAATTTAAGTGTTCTTACTTAAATCGTGTGCTGTCCTTTCAAAGACCCCCACATCTCTGCGTGCGTTTATCATAAATGCCACATCCAGACGATTTAGTCCCGACTCGCCTTCTTTCTGTCACTCAGCAGAATAAATGGGCCCTGTGTAGTCATTTCAGCACCCCACCTGTGCTTTACTGCATCTTTCAAGCGTGAGATACCTGCCACTGGAAAATGACAGCCAAGGCACAAAATGGACTATTTTGGAATCATAGGACCTTTTAGTATTTCATTTCTATTTTTCTTCAACGTTATTATTCATTATTATTGTCATCTCAAATAAATTGCAAAAATGGAAGTCCCTGTCCTTTTTCCCTTTACAGTTTTTCAGCCTCTTTTTCGCATCGCCCAAATGTGGGGCTCACATCTGTCCAGACAAACACCATCCAACATACTGTACACCCACTCCCACACTTCACTGAGTGTGTGGGCCTGCAAACTGGAGTGTGATGAGGCCTTTTTGTGCTTCATTTTCCATTCTCAAGGGTAAAACAGCAAAGCGTGTAAAAGAGAGCAACAGCTGCAGTTCAATGGAGCTCTTTGAAGAACTACATCAAACACAGAGAATCATCTTCCAGCTATTGGCCTCATAGTAGAGAAAGTGGAGGGATAGTGTGCGTGTGTGTGTGTGTGTTTGTCCTGACAGCATGTTGGAGAGGTGTGTAGGACTGTTAATCCTCTGGCCTTCCCTCAGTCCCTGCCTCCTGCTCCCCATCACTTGGTTCGGATGTCTGGCTGCATATTCTCATCCATATTTATTCAGTTCTTGGATCTTGGTCTATATTGATCTTGTCCGTTAATCTTGTTTATTTTCTGACCATTCCATACTGCCTTTCCTCGCGCTCCCATTCTGACCCTTTCCCTTATCTCACTTCTACACACTTCTCTCCATACCACCTCTTTGCTTCTCAACTTTAAGCCTTGCCTTGCTTTCTCGTCCCCTTGTTTATTTAAACCACCCACATGTTTATTTATTTTTGGGTTTTTTCCTGTGGAGTGTTCGGTTTTCTGGCGTTTCCCAAGCTCTGCATCACTTGTCAATCAAATCTTACTTTCTTTCTTTTACTTTGAAATGCATCATTTCCTATATGACAGGAGATTTTTCACATAAAAGACCTGCCATTCACTCTTCCCTAAGTAATACTATGAACACAAAATACTTTAGTAAGTAAAATGAGATTTCAGGCATTTATGAATGACTTGCTCGTGAGTCTTTCTCAAAAAATATTGTAGCAAGGTTAGATCAACATTGAATGAATGTTAAGGATCAGCAAAATGGGCAACACGTCCCCATACCTACATACAGACTGAACAGGTCAATTGCATGGGACTCCCAAAGCAACATGACCCTTGCAGTCTGCCAGTGACCAGACCTTCGTTGTACAGTGGCAGTTTGGTTAGGTGTAGGCAAGATAGCTTCCTGGTTAAGTAAGGAAAATATTGTAGTTTGGCTTCACTCTTTTTACTTCTTCGCCTGACTTCCTCCTTTGCTGCCTTAATAATTATTACAGCCACTAGAGGTCACCTCCTAACAAGAACTGTAAATATGGGTCAACCTACAGTACAAGGTCAATTTTCTGACAAGCACGGCCTGAAAATGGGATATGTTTTTTTTTAGCTTTGTTTTGGCCTCTAGAGTGAACCCAAAAACTGAAATACATGTTATTGTTTAACTGTGAAATATCCTGCCTCCTTTGTCACAAGATAAACACACTTGAAGGATGATAGCAAAAATGTGTATTAATTTCTATATTCTGTGAAGAGAAGAATACCGGCTAATATATCGATATCAGAATTTCTTTACTTTCTGATATCACATATATTGGTCTCGCTCTAGTCTAAATGTTTTCTTGCCAGTGTCTTCTCTCTTCTTCTCTCCTCTCTTGCAGTATTTTCTCAACGACAGTATAACTCAATCCCCTCATTGCAGTTTTTTCTCTCTCTCTGTGACATTCTCTCTCTCCTTTTCGCTATCTGTCTCTCTTCTTCTTCTCCTCCTGCTGGTGATAGAGGGGGGTTCTTGATTAGAACACACGCTGCCAAGTCCCCCCACATCGCATCATTGCATTTGATTAGCTCCAACCCCCTGCTCCCTCCCTTATCACTACCACCACAACAGGAAGCTCCACACACACACATGCACGCACACACACCCATGAATGCGCAGATTCACATGCATACATATCACAAACTGACTTCCAGACTTATCTGAACTCCATGGCTGCCTGTAAACGTGCACTGGCATATTTGAACACACACATCTGGGCTGCTGCTGGTGCCGTGGCGGCAGGGCATCAGGTAAAGCCAGCGTGGCACTGACAGCTCCCTGTCCCTAATGAAGCATTAATAAAGTACAGCACAAAACAGTGGATCAGAGAGCAGCAGAGCTCCCCACCTGCCTGGCTGTCTGCTGGCTGCCAGGGAGTGAGATGAGAGGGGAGAGGATCACTGTAATCCCCCGTCTTCCAAAACCCCTCTGCCCCACTTTTGAGGGAGACACCGCCCCTCATCACCTGCTCTTCAGCATCGCGCTGAAGACTCAGTACTTTTCAGTTTTCACGAGTTTAATGTCAAAGTAATACACTCTATAAAAACCTTGTACAGTTAAACTACCATACAGAAATACCATTAATACTCCAGCAGCCCTGCACCAAATTATACAGCAGCAAATGTTATTTTGTTGACAGTTTTCAAACATATTCTACTTTGCAAATAAGTCCAATTGTATTGAAAAGGTATGCATTTAAAACATTTAAAGATAAATGCTACACTTTTTTGCTGGCAGGATAAACAAACTTGGACAAAGGAGAGCTTCAGAGTTGTTGGCAGAAAACGATGATTCTCAACAGCTTTGGTTTATTTTTTCCTTCAAAAGTTCTTCATATCTGAAGCTCAACAACCCAGTTGCCAGAACAATGTTGGCAATTTATGAATTATCACCCACGGATATATTGAATCTCTTTCTGGCAAATGTACCTTTTTATTACCTCCAGTTTTCACTTTTTGTTGTGACAGTGCTGTCCTTATGTTCTGGTTATGTTGAGGTACAACCACTTAGTTAGGGTTAGTAAAAGATCAGATTTTTGCTTCCTGCTACACAGGAAATTGTCCCAACATCTTGTTAAAAACACATGGTTCTCGACTGCAAATTGTCCAGTTATGTTGCAACTACAGGCTCATTTATGCTCCCTTTACATGCGAAAATGGATCCGTGCGTTTCAAATGATATGACCATCACTGCCCACATATTTCCATGTGTCCTTCATGTTTGCATGGATGTTAAGCAATACAACTACAAGAGGGTGCTGCTCAGAGTCAAACTGGTCTCCAGACCTCCAGTTTTACTCCGCTGTGTAACTCACATTTTAGTTACCAACCAATCACCCTTCACCTCTTCTGCAGTGACTGTTTGTCTCTGTGCCCGGGCGAGGTGACGTCTTAAAACTTACCACCAGCTTGCATAACCTGTCTTCAAACAGTTGCAACATTCCCCCCTCTTGTTCTGTGGTTGTGTCTTGCTTGAACTATTGGCTACACTGCCGTCAACAACTACCGGAGTTATTGCTCCGTGGGTCCGTATCCATGGCCTAGCTGTAAAGGCATCAGCTGTAGCTAGCTGAATCCTAAACCTCTCTGTACATTCATAAACAGAAGTCAAACCACTTTGCAATGGCTCTATATGCTGCCTGAACACACCTTAATGCTAACGTTCATGTGTTACTCCTCCTGTGTGAAGGTGTGTAATGAGGCAGGCAGGTAGTCCAGTCCCAATACATCCTCGACTGGCAGACAATGCTGGCCTTCCGATTCAAGTGAAGTAAACCTGCTGCCTGTAGATATTCCAGGAGGTGTGTCCATTCAATTCTGCCTGCCGGTGATTAGGAAAATTGGAGCCGTTGTTCAGTAAAATGATCCAATCAAATCCGGGTCCAGCTGTGATAGACAGGAAGGAGTCCATAATGCCTTTAAAATGAGCTGGATTTAAGAGACTGTAGTGTAGATAAACATTTAGTCTCTTTATAAGCCTATATGTAAATATATAACGGCATATTCTCTTAATTGGGCCCAAAATGCCAGCCTGTCTTTGGGGTGTCCTCTCTCCTGATGTCATCTCTCCCTGTTTGTGCTGGAATGCCATTGCTTCGGTGTCACTTTGTGTCTTTATCTCTCCGTCTATCTGTACCCTTATCTCCCTTTTTTTCTCATTATCCTTTCAGTCTAAACCTCGCTGAGCTTTACTCCAGCGAGGGAGACTGATCTAATTGGCAGCGAGGATCATTGTAATTTAGCGAAGCCAGCTCTGCTGACTTTTTCCGCTCCTTACTTTCTCCTCTTTTTTTTTTTTTGCCACCTTTCTCATGATAATAATGAGAAAATATAAGCGAGAGCTCCCTGAAGTTTGCTGTGGTGAGCGTGTTAGGGTTTTTTTTTCTGTCTTTCTTTTCTTTTTTTTTTCATGTGGGCTTGTTACACCGATCACATTCGCCCAGGCAATTTGCCTGCTTGTCTGAGTCTGAGAAGGGAGGCTTATCTGCACTAACGCCCCATCGAGGCTGCGCTTCGTATCCAAATCGGCCCCTGTTAGCATTCAAATCAAGAGCCCCCACCTCCCCTTCCTATTCTACCTTGCTGTCGTGTGCCTTACTATCGCCCCCACCCTCCTTTGCCTGTCAACAAGCCAGCTTCGCTCGGAGGAAGAGAAGGCCCGGGCTATTTTTTAATGAGATCAAGAAGCGCGAGGGTGCTGTTTACTGTCACAAAGCAAACAGGGGCCTCTCTCTGCAGGTGAGGAGAATCACTAGGCTTCTCCCTCGTCTTCCTCCTCCTCCTCGGTAGCTATGACTGCCGCCTCCACCGTAACAGCCACCATTTTCTGGAAACCACAAGCGCTCTGACAAGGTGCTTCTTCTTGTCAGGACACATACCTCCTCTTCCCTTTCCCACCAGCAGGTGCATCAAAACAGTACGGCTTTGAAGGTGATTTCTACTAGTACTGCATGCTATGTAACAAGAGTCCAAACTACTTTATGAGTACAAATTGTGTAGTGAATTGCTGCTGCTGTGATTTAACATGACCTTTTACCTGCTCTGGCAGGTACAAGGACATCGCTGCAGCGCTGTTTCCCACGGGTCATCAGTGTCTCATTGTTCATATGATTAGACTGAAATTAGAGGCCAAGAGTCAAAATGACTCTCTAGTCCACGTTGGCTGCCATAAAGCCACCATCAATAGCTCATGATTTTCGCACTTCACTTTCCATCAGTCTCGCTTAGCCAGACCTGTAATCTAGTGCTTCATTTTGAAGTAACTTTGTACAAAAATAGGTCGAGAGTTGGTTTTCAGAGTTGGTGTCTCAATACAGAACAAATATAAAATGGGGTAAGGGGGTTGGGGGTTTCGTTAACGAGTCTTATGTACCTCAAAAGGACTTGACAGCAGGAGAGAGCTGGAAAAAAAGGGTGGTTGGGGGGATGTGTCGTGAAGATGAGGAGAGCGAGGTGGGGGGATATCCTTTGATCAAAAGCACTCCTCGTAGCACTCCTGTGTCCTTACACATCCATAATATATGTCTGCACACATTCCAGTCTCTTATTAACAACACAGTACAGTACCATACCGTCCTGAAGAACTGCATTGCATTTTCGGAAAAAGACAAACCCGAAGCACTTTATTGCCTTTTTTCGTCAGAACGGTGAGAGATAAAAGGTAAAACAAAACACACAGAATTTTAGATTCAATATAAGCATCCCCCCTCTTTAAATTAAATTCATTCATGTCAGTTGTAACAAAAGAGGGGATGATATCAGACATGGGTAAATATTTATTCTAAAAGTGGCCCGGCTTAGGAAATGAGAGGGCTGCCAATGCACGGCTCCACTCTCAAGGGAGAGCATGTTTGTCCATGACAGTCATAAATATGTATCATGCAGTGAGATGACAGCGATTGTAATCTGACGGCCGCCTTTTGTCGAGCATATGAAACCCAAGAAAAGCCCCGATCAGTGGTAAACACAGGCGAAATTAAAAGTTGCACCCTCTCCCGTCATCGCACTGAGTCACTCAGCGACAAGTGGCACGCTGTTTAATTAGGGTGGAAACAAAGTCCTCGGGGCGGGACACCTCTCTCCCTCCTCCCTCCTCCCCTCTCGGTCTCATTTGCGGAAAGGTAAATATTCAGAGGGTCGCTTTTCAGCCGTGGCGATCAAAGCATGCTGGAGCATAGCAATAGAGATTGTGTTGTGAATGCAAAGCTCTTGAATCAATTCACGCTGCGCTGCGAAATGAAACGCAACCTGTTTGTACGAGCCGACAGCCGTGGCGGTGCGTCCTCACCCAGGGGTGTCAAGTAGTTCTTCAAACTCAGAATAACTACACCGAGCTTCCAAAAAGGGCACCAGCAGCCCACTTAAATAAGGTGGCCTGTCATCCTTGATGCTCTCCAGTGTCCAGTAGCAGTGAGTGTCCCGACAGGTGTATTCTTCGATGTTAGAACCCCCTCTGCTTGTGACTAAACCTTGTTTTCATGTCTGTCCCCACCTGCAGCTCTGAAGGACCCCTGCACTGAGGTGACCTGCAGCTACGGCAGCACCTGTGTCCAGTCGTCAGATGGCTTGTCAGCGAAATGCATGTGCCCCCTCGGCTGCGAGGGCAAAGCAGAGAAGACGGTGTGCGGCAGCGATGGGAAGGACTACCGCAACGAGTGTGAGCTCCACCAGCACGCCTGCAAGAACCAGAAGAACATACGAGTGCAATACCAAGGGCCCTGCGGTGAGCTCTCTCCTCATGGGATTATTTTCATCAGTGTGTGGGAATTAAGCATTTTTTAGATTCAGAGATCAATGTAGGGATTAGAACTTGTGAGGAATTCAGATGAGGGATCAATTTATTTAGTCTGTTCAGTGTACAGCTGGAGTGAAAAGTGTCCATCACAATCCCTCAGCCAAAGATTACTCTACTTTTCTTTCTCCTCGATGTTCTCTCTCCTTTCCTCTCTTTCCTTCTTCCCACTCTATTTACTACCTCTGGCTTTTGTTGTTTCTCCCTCACATACCCCACTTGCTTACGGAACGCTAATTCTCATTTTTCATTCAGGTAGCTTTGCCTCACGCAGGTACTCCTGCGGTGCGAATTGTTGTTTTCTCTAAATAGGTCTTGAGAGCTGTCGTTTTTCGTCAGGCACAGCTTTTTTGCTCGTCCTTGTTATCGTCAGGCGATGGTTGTTTACTCCCAAGGCGCTCAACTTTGAGGATTTTTTTTTTTGTTTTTTTGGTGGCGTGCCAGATGGAGGGAAGGAACAGCAGACAAAAACGCTGTCTCTTAGCAGCGGGAGCCTACGGGAGACAGAGGAGGGTGGTGGTCAAAGGGGGAGATGGATGTGCTGGTCCGCCGGTGGAAGGTTGGTCGTATAAATCCAACCCGAGTCGGCCAAAGTGACCCGAGCTGCTCCATGTTTTCCCTGGGGAGGGCGGTGCTCAGGGGGAGGCATTGATGGTCCTCTAAATCTTCCTGCAGCCATTCATATAAACCCTTGGCTATTTCAAGGTGCTAGCCATAGCCAGAAAAATGCAGTTGATTTATCCGTGCTGCTGGTTTTTACAGCAAACAGGCCATTCTTTTTGTAATTACCCTACTTGCTCAGCTAGAGCAGAGCATGGATCCTGGAAGCTGTTCTTCTGACTTAATGGGAGGTAATGGTCATTCTCTCAGATAATGGTGTGGCTGGCAGGTGAGGCACTGCGTTATGCAGGGACACTGCAAGCATTATGATAAAACCCCTGTCTGCTCTGTTGCTGGTCTCTGCAAGCCTTTGCATTGTGCTGATATAAAACAATCCGAGGCCTGGCCAGAGCTGGCCGTGGTCACTCCGCCTCCCAGCCCTGCGCAGCCAAAATGCTATGTTCCTTTTTTATGTCCCCACATTGTTGCTCTTTGTGTCCCTGCCAGAGGTCTTTGGAAGCCATTCACCCTTATTCTCTCGTATTCATTCTCCTTCTATTCCTTTCTACTCCTTTCCTGATGATAGGGCGTTTCATCCTTGGTGTGTTTTGAATGACTCGTCGTCAGCTTGGCAGTGATTTGATATGTCACGGCGCTACATAAATCCTTTGTCTCCCCACATGCTGAAAGCGTGGCGAGCAGGATAAAGCCCAGGCTCCTGTTTCAAGGAGTAACACCCCCCGTCCGACACATCCACAAACCAATTCCATTATGATCACGGACTGATACCGCCGAGCGTGCCAGACCGACGCTCCCCTGGAAGCAGGGAGGTGCCAGGGAGCAAATCAAAGAGACCGTCTCTTCATCCATTTCCTTGTCTTCGCTTCACATCCAAGGTCCCAGTCTGAGCTGCTCTCAGCTGCTGGGTCACTGATAATATCTGCCGAGCAGCGATGATGGAGGATCATGTCTCAGCTTCCCGTCTTCCCTTCCTCCTTTCTCTTCTCTTCTCATCTCTTCTCTGTGGATTTATTAAACAAATATTGTCAAACAAACAAAACTTAATGCATTCAACCTAGATGATGCATCCTGAGATGATTATTTGACCTGAAAAATATTACAGGCATATTGTTGTTTACTGCAATTTAAAACAGGCTTACCAAAGCGCTGACAGGGACTTTACTTTGGAAGGAATGCCAGTTTTGAGGAAATTAAGCCAGCACACATAATATCCTGTGATGTTTTTGATGTGATTTTTCTTCTGCCAGTGTACTAAGGTTCAGCTTTTCAGAGGACCAAAAGATGGACAGGGATGTTTTTAATTAAAGCTTTTATCCTCAATGCCCAAGGGTCTAATTAACAACAGATATTTTTAATTATTACCTATTTCACGAATCAAATTATAATACATGCTGTGCCTGTATGGCAGTGAATGATCATTAATGTTTGGTCTCCACAGACCCGTGTAAAGACAATGAGAACAGCCTGAGCCAGATGTGCCGGGTGGAGGCGATCACCCGCCAGCCCCTCCGCTTTGGCCTGCCGGAGTCGTGCGCCTTGGATGATGAGCCTCTGTGTGCCAGCGACGGCCAAACCTACCCCAGCGAATGTGCCATGAGATCAACAGGCTTGCAAAAAGGCATCAGGCTCAGGAAGATCCACGCAGGACGATGCAGGAGGCTGGGTAAGGAGCTTTGTGGACAATATGGAATGATTAGGTAGCAATATGCCTTTTGCCAATTGTGATTTTTGGCCCTACCATTAATCAACCACTGTTGTAAAAAGTTCCAAAAGGTCATACTTGGGTAAAGGTAAATATCGTGTTAAAATATTACTTTGGTAAAAGCGAAAGTCACCCATATGAATAATACTTTAGAAAAGTCTTAAGTATCAAAAGTACAAATAAAAGTAAATTATACATATATTTAAATGTATGTATTGTATACTACGATTATCAGAATCCATTTTTTTTTTTGTCCAAATGTAGATAAAATGAATTAATTTAAAAATGTGCTACTTTGGCACTGATGCAGCATGTAATCTGCAAAGTTATTAGTAAATCAAGCTTTCAAATAAAAGTACAATATTTGCCTCCATAATGTAGTGGAAGTATAAAGTAGTAGAAAATGGAAATACTCAAGTAAAGTGAAAATACCGCAAAACTGTACTTAACGACAGTACTTGAGTAAATGTACTTAGTTACATTCCAGCACTGTAGTCAGCTTCTTAATAATGTCTTTCCAGCCACAACCAGCCAAATATGAGACAGAACCGTGTACCTCACACATTAAAAGTACCCAAAAGACATACCTGAGTAAAAGAAAAGATGGTAAAATGTGACTTTGTTAAAATTCAAAGTCACCAAGACAAGCAGTAGCCTACTTGAGAAGTCTTAAAGTATCTGATATTAAATGCTATCAGTTGCAGCATTATGCCTGATGATCTCAGGCAACGAGTTTGGCTGTAAGAGGAGAGCAGCAAGTATTTGGAAATCAATTCTTAAAGACACAGGAAGCCAATGTTAAAAGCCATGAACATGAATATAAATATGTAATATATGTTAGGACGGATTAAACATTTTTTGTTTTCCAAAAGAATGTCCTGTTGTAAAAATAAATGAGTGAAGTACACAACTGAATCCTTCAAAGTAAAGTGCTCTGCTTTCTTCAGAGCAGTTTGGCATTGTGTTCAAATCCATCAAAAGGTTGGACTGAACAAAAATGAGTCTGGACTTCATTTATGCCAAATTACTTCTAAAAAGATGCACACACAATAGATGCACAGTCATGAAACATCTGCATCAGGACATCATTTATGCAAACTTGCTCATATTTCACATGATGTCGTCCTAAAATGTGAACAGCTGTAGCTGAACCAGCATTAAAATCGTACTCTGTGACTGTATTCCACTACACTGCACGGAGATAAATGACTCTGAGGTCTCGGGGTCTGCACTGTATCCATGCTAACAGTAGCCTCCTCCAGCACGATAAGAGCCTCCAGGGCTGTTATCTGTGCTATTAGAACAGGGGGTTTAAGCCTTAGTCAACAAAGAGCTGTCAGCTTTTACTGTATGTCTGATAGCCATCGGAGGAAATCCAATTTTCCCGCTGTGTTGTCGGCGGGGCCTCGCAAAGCCGCAGCTCTGTTGGTTTACGGCAGTGATGTGCGGACACCCACCACCTATTATTGTGATCACTGACCAGACCAAAGACAGGAATAGATCTCTGCAGCACTCCAACAATGATGGCTGATACACAATTCTTTGACACACCCGGTTCTCCTGTTCGCTCTGCTTGACAGGCTGATGGAGTAGTGTGAGGGCTTACAATTGCACAAATCCCACTCTAAGTAGCATTGTGAGTTTGTGTTTGCGTGTCAGTGTGTGTGTGTGCCATCATGTACATGTGTGTGAGCAAGTGGATGAATGCTGTGCCTTTTTCAAATGAAAGAATAATTCAATTTGAAACAGAGATCCATGAAATCATATCCCTAAGCAAATTACAAATTGGTATCTAATGAAAATGGCCATTTCGACTTGTAACCATGACATTGCACATCCTTGTAGCCCTCTCACTCAGATACAGCGGCGATGTAATTAAGTGTGGCATGACAGGCTTTTAAAGAAAAGAGAAGAAGCAATTGAATTGCTGTACAAATTTGATCCACTGATCAGGAATGAAATAAATTCGAAGCCTAGCGAGCGCCCGCAGAACAGAGGCCTGCTTCAAATTGGATTTTCTCACTTCAATGGTAAATTTGCCATTCCACATTACCAGTATTGCTTTCTTTTTTCTTAATTTCTGCAGTAGATTTCTGCTTAGTGAGTCAAAATGTAATGAATATAATAGTTAAGAGTTTAACTTGACCCTAATATTAAATTCTAGAGTTTAAGTTCCCCATTTTTTTCTTAAAGTTGTTGGGGAACTTTACTGTTAAAGTTAAATGGGAGTGCAGCAAACCTGATCTCCAGTCAGTTGTCATGGGTTACATCACCAAAGAACATGTATTAACATCCAATCACAGTGGTATTAAGAGAGAATGTCACCACGGGTATTATTACAATAAAATTCATAAAAAAATATGGGATGGGTGTGAAGAAAAACACTCATGAACTAAAATAGAAATAATATCCTCAACTGAAACGACATTTCAATAAAATCTAATATTTTCACTTTATTTTATGATTCAGTCTCTTGTGTGGAAGGAGCAATCATATCTGTCACAATGGCAAATTATTCTTCACGCTTTCAGAGAAGTCACCTGAAGTTCAGCAAAAAGAAAAAGAAAATAATGTTACTTTACTAAAAATGGACCAATTCACTGTTTAGTTTCCACTTAAAGGGTAACTCCACCAACTTTACACATTTAAGTATGTTTACAGATCATGGGGAGGCCTGCTACATCTGTGGAAAAAGTAGTATAATGCCTTTTGTGGCTCCAGGGGAAGCCGCATGTCACCTGATAGATTGTCCCCCGTTGCAGTGTGGGTAATGTAGGGATCAGGTTTTAAAAAGGAGTCCAATGGTTCAGCATTGTTGGACTCATTATGGACCGTTAAGAAACAAATAATCAAAATCGTTATTAGTACACACTTTCTTCTTCCTTTATAAAACCTGGCGCCTACATTACCCACAATGCATCTTAGCCACTGAGTGACATCACTGAAGGTAATTTATCAGATTACATGCAGCTTCCTCTGGAGCCACAAAAGGCTTTAAACTACTTTTTTTCACATATGCAGTAGTACTCCTCAAGGACCTGTAAACACACTTTAATGTTTAAAACTGGTGGAGTTACCCTTTAATGTGCTTTGAAAGGGAGGACCAATAAAATAATGAACACTGACAATAAACAGAAACCAATAAATGCTCAAAAACATTACAAGTACTCTTTTGTTTGACCAGATTTCAATCTCTGCACATCCAATCTGTTGATACGTTGGCTTTAAATTTCATTCATCGGATCTCACATTTGTTATTTGTACTCTACTATTAAAATATAATTCAATTGATGTGTAATTTTCTTTCCTATTGTTGATCACGCCCTCGGATTCTTCATGGAATGACTGCCTATTGTAACTAACACTTTTCAATTCTTGTGTGTTGTTAAAGCAATTTCACGTATTTCTGATAAAGACTTAAACTCTGCTGCTGAAAGAAAAGCTTTGACACGCGCTACCAGTGACATCGGTACACCCTAACAAGTAATTACTGTTTGGATGAAAACTGATTTATTTCCCCACGGTCGGACTAGCAGTGTCACACCGCAGGAAGAACAATCAGTTCACACTTTAGCTCGAAATGTTGTTTTTTTTAACATTTGCTGAGTACTTCTGTTGTCCTTTCCTCTGTGGTGATCAGTCTGCCACACTGCTACAAAATTGGCAGCTGCTCTAAAAAGCCTTATCAGTGTCTGTACAGATGGGTGACGAATTTAAAAAAAAACCCTGAAAGAATTAAATGGAGAAAAAGATGCTTCTAGGGTTAACTTAAGACGATCCACAGATCCTGGATTAATTCCTCTGTCTCCCTCTTCCAGACGACTGTAAAGAGGAGTGTCTCTTCAACGCCGTGTGTCTGGTGGAACAGCTGAGCTCCCACTGCTCCTGCGACCCCATCGAGTGCGACGGCACCTACAAGCCCGTGTGCGGTAGGGACGGCCGAACCTACATCAACGACTGCGCTCGACGCAAGGCCGAGTGTATGAACAAGGGCCTCATCCCCATCAAGCACCCAGGGCCCTGTGGTGAGTGGAGCTGGAGGACGGGAAAGAGGGGGTTCCTATCAATCCCTCTCTTCTTCTGTGTCTTTTGATGCTTATTTTAATGCATATTCAGTGTGTTTTCCTTCTAGGCTGTAACTGTTTGTACGTCTGTGCTTGAAACCTTACTGAGAATGTCTGAAATGGTTGGGTGGTGCTCTCTGAAGGGGGGGTCGGGGAAGATCAAACCGACAGGACGTGTGTGCCTTCCTTACAAAAACCCTGCCTTCACTTCTCCACTCGTTCACCTCCCATCCATTTCCTCATCCCTGTCACGCTTCATCCCTCCATCTCAAACACACCCCCAAAAATGAAACACCACCGTCATGTTTCAGTCATCCGCTCTCTGTCTTTACTCCTCCACCAGTGCCAGTCTTCCACTTCGGTGGCTTGTGTCTTCTCTCTCCTCTGTCTTTGTCTGTTTGTCTCGTGTGTTGCTTTTTTTCTTGTATAAAAAAGCTATTCTTTCTTGTTTCAGTGCTTCAGTCAGTCTGTCTGTCTGTCTTTGTCCATGTGGCCGTCTCCCTGGCTGTCTGGCTGCAGGTGGAAAGTGGGGTCACCCAGTGGGCGACCTCATCAGGCGGACTGTGAGGGGTGAAGCCCTTCCCCTCGCTCCAGAAGGACCTAACAGGAGGGGTCTTGTACTGCTGTCTTTTTCCTCTCCCTCCTCCTGTCTCCGCGTGTCTCTTTGTGTCATCAGTGTCCTGTCTTTCTGTTTACCCTTCTGCAAAGATGTGATCCGTGAGGTTGGAGAAGTTTTCCTCTCCCCCTTTCTGTCGAACTAAAAAAAGCTTCTCCTGTTCCTACCTGCCTAAGCGCTGCTCATCTCTGACTCCTTTCTTTCTGCATGAAATAGTGCACGCCAGCTCCTAACCTCACTGCTTCCCAAACCTCTCTCCATCACCGGGACTATCTTATAAAAGCTTGCACCTGCCAGATGAAAGCATACGGCACAGTTTAAACCATTTCTGAGCATAAAAGCTGCACAGGGGTCAGAGTTCGGCTGCATTCTGTTGAATCCTTTGGAATCCCGTACATCCAATCTTTTAGGTTAATCTTTCAATAACTGAAAGTAACTAAGTTAAAAATAACTAAGAGCTGTTGTAGGTTGTCGTCGTTTTAGCTAACTTCCAGTCCATTTGGCAGTTAAAGTCCCCTCCCTCCTCTCTACGTCACCACATCAACGTGCAGCGGCAATCACCAAATAGAGCATCAAACAGGAGGATCCTGCGCTCTGAAAGTACAGACAAGACCGCCTCTTTATGGAGTTCTCTGTCCTGATTGGAAATTGGGAAATTGTGATGAGCATCAATCATAAAAATGATCGTCAGATTAATCAAATATGTAAATATTTGGTTGTTGCAGCTCTCGTAGAAATACTACAGTTTTGAAGGAAGCCAAAATAGTGTTCGCTGCTGGCAGCTCAGAATCAATAAGTTGATCAGCTCAAATCACTGGAATTAAATGCATTTTGGGTAAACTGGAATATCTCAACCCGATCTGCAAGATCATTTTACTCGATCTTTGACTGTGGGTAGACAGAGAGGCTACAGGCTACAGAGAGCATGTTCACTACAACAGCATCAGTCAGGGGAGTCCATCAGGGTGGTGGATGAGCATGTAGTAGTGCATCCAAAAATTCAAATATGACTGAGTTGAGTTTTAAAATGCTTGTGTCAAACAACTTTAAGACATTGTGGCTGAATGTAATCTGAGGTTTTGCAGAATGGACCAAAATCAGCTTCTGTCTGATGAATCTAAGTAGCCTCAGTGTATTGTACACTGCTCTTTGCAAATATCAGAAAAAAATGAAGAGAAGTAAAAGATTAAAAATGAGCCAGTTAGCCTCTAAGGTAGCTCATCTGGGTAGTTATAATTAAATCCTAATTGCAAGCAAATATTGGTGCATATCCATCTGTGAGCTGCACACGCTCCAACAGATGGGTTGATTTGACAGAAATAATAAACATAATTTAAAAAAATGTTCACACAAATCTTTAAATACATCTTCAACTCATTGAAATACGATTTATTTCCCTCTTCAAACTACTATTTTTAATGGATGTCCCTTTGAACTCATCCATTTTCTTTTGCTAAATTAAAAGGAAACAAACTTTTTTCTGGCTTGTTCCTCATCAGCTAGTATTCTAACAACCCATTTTGGTCTCTGATCTGGCCCACGTCGTTCTCTAGTCTAGTTATCATTTGAAGTTGATTTGATGCATCCTATTAAGGGAGTCTCCTCCTGAATTAGAAGCATTTTTTTTTTGTTTTGGTTTCTCATCATAACCCAATAACCTGGCATGCACGATAAAGCCGGAGTTAACTGCCCGTGCTGCTTGCTGTCACATTACCTCACTAAACGAATCCACACAGTGGACGTGTTGTGTAGTTTTGTCCGGAGTTGCTGTCCACATTGTCACTGTTGTTGTGACAGAGGCCGATAAAATGAGAGCGATCCGTCCATCCTCCAGGCGTCGGGGTGGAGCTGAATACCAAAGTTATCTTCAGTTGTCAGCATCAGGAGGCACCAGTACTCATTAGCATTATTCGGCCATCTGAGCTGTGCATAAATTAAGCAGAGGAAATGGCAGTGCGAGCTCTTATGTGTTTTGCTCTGTTTCATTATTTCTGGCAAATGGTGTCTCAGTCCCTGCCCCTCCCCTCCCCCTCCATCATTTGGTTATTTCACTTTCTTTCTCCATCCTTCCTCCCTTCCCTTGCACATCGCAGCCGTCAGCGACTGGTAGTATGTTTCTTTAATGCATTTTGTATTGACATTTGCATATTTTTCAAAACAGAGCACTATGAATGCTCCCCCTCCCCCTATTCAGTTTTAATTAAACATCAAAAGAGGCAAGCGTAGGTGCCCACAGAGACTGTTGGTTTAGTCAGACAGATGATATGCAAGGAGTGTGTGTTTGTGTGTGCGTCCATGTACATGTCAGAACTTTCTTTCTTTCTTTCTTTCTTTCTTTCTTTCTTTCTTTCTTTCTTTCTTTCTTTCTTTCTTTCTTTCTTTCTTTCCTCTTTTTTTACTGGCAGTGTGGTTGTACTCAGTCTAGATTACATGGAGATTCCTGTCGATAATAGCACTACTCAGAAGACTCCAGATATTCAAAGTCCTTAAAGACACCCAGGGGATAAATGGAGTGTGTGTGTCAGTTGTCTGGCTTATGCAACTTTTGGGGACAGACTCCAGACTTGAAGTTAATTGGGGACAACTGGTGCAACTGGGGACAAAATGATGACCCTGATTGCACCAAGTAGTGCGTGCGTGTGTGTGTGTGTCTTCCAAAAAGACTTACTTGTCAGAGATCGATTAATAGCCCACGCTGATCACGCGGTAGGAACACACACACACACACACACTGTATACAGTTTGAGACACACTTCCATTGTGCTCTATTGTGCTCGTGCTCTGACAGTAACTGGCAGTGTCAAAAGATGACTGCACAATGACCGCTGTGTCACCGCCGCACACACACACTCACACACTGACTTGAGGCTTCAGACAAAGTTTCAGACATGTGAAAAGGAAGAGTTTGATATATTAAACTATCATTATTTGATAAATAATGATCTCCTTCCTCGTTTCATTGGCTGAGTGGTGCGTGGGGCGGGGTGATCGATCGCCCTGCCAGCTGTCAAACGGATGAAATTCTTCAGTTCTGACACCGTCGTAAATCTCTTTTCATGTGGGTGACAGCGCCTAATATCGCCCCCCTCCCCTGTCGGGGCTCGCCTCCACAAAGAACGGTCATGCAAAGAACCTACATGTCTCTAACGTCCTGACTGCTGTCCTCCCCAGAAAAACTGTCTGATTGATATCTAAAGCACTTCAATTTAGAGATGCAGACACCGCGTGGCGTTTAGCTGATTAACTCACGTCCAGGCACAGTCACAAATCCTCAAGATGTCCGAGGACACGTGATTCTGTGAAGGATTTGCTGGAAGTGAATCAGAGCAGGATTCTGGGAAGGAGGGTGAATATGTCTGCAGTCTTGGATTCTGAGATTGAATATAAGAGCGCTGTGACACTGGAGAGAGAAAAGATGTTTGTCATCGGCAGACAACGGTGACACAGCTGCTCGCTGTTAAAAAGACCGTCAGTTGTATTTCTCCTTTCTCTTACTCTAGACTTTATTTTCATCTTGTTTGCCACCAGGATGTTTGTGTCGGAATTTTAATCACCTACAGAATCAGATTAATAAGCAAGACATATCTGCTGTGGTTAATTTATAATTCATTGTAAATCCATACAGATGGTGCTGATGAGATGTTTCGGAGTGTGGAACACATAAACAATATTTTTAGACTGAAGCAATGAGGTTCTATTTTTCCTCTCCTTCCCTTATGATGTTAGCACAGCAGTGTTCGACCACAAGCTAAACCAGGAAGTGTGCCCGCAGTGCAGCCTATTGTAGCAGAAATGTTATTTTAACTGCTTAGCTATATTTAGAGCAAGCAGCGGAGATACATTGGCACCCTAATGTTTTCAAAGGCTGTTATTCTTTCTTGCTTGCTTTTTTGAGTCTGTTGTATCCCTTACAGCTGATTGGTCAATCTGTTTAAAAGTTGGAACAGTGACTATAATTATCCTCGCCCATATTATGTATGAATAAGATATGTTAATATTTATGTTCACCGTAAAGATAAAGGAAACATCTCTGGTCTCTGTGAAGGCTCATCAACAGAATTTGGACACTGAAAAACTGTTAAGCTGTGAAATGCTGATGAATTTGGCAGGAAAGTCACAGAAAGCGGGAAAAATCTCTACAGTGCTTTCAACAATAATGATCAAAATTGCTTAGTGGGTCCTTAACTCCTCATTGTACCTGTGTGTAACGCACTCTGCTTAATGTGCTTTGCTCGGCCCCTAGTTTACTGCCTGCAGCTTTATGAAAAGACATTAAGAGCTGCAGAGTGAGTGTTGCTGAGTTGAAAAGACACAGTTCAGTCCCTGTTTAGAGTTTAGTGTGTGTATGTGTGTAATGGACAGCAGCGTTCACAGTAAACTAGAGGTACGGAAAGCTTTACAGCGTATTTAGTTCATTAGTATTTATTTTCAGAATCATAATTTATATTTTATTATGGGTTACTACTAGAATAGGTTTACAGGCTTTAATGGTCAAAAAACACATCAGTTTTCTCTTACTGTCCAGTGCTGCAGCTCTGTGTTCCACCAGTCTCCTCTGATTGGTCAGCTCACACATGAGTCTGAGCCAGCACCTCTAACAACAACAGAGCAGCTGTGCTAAATCAATTCTTATCAGGCTAACTAGTCACTGGGAAGAAATTATGCAGATGTGTGACATGGTGATGTCACAAAGTCACGGAATTAAAGGCGGGACTACTGACAGGGCGTTTCAGGGGCAGTATTTTCTGTAGGAGAGAGGAGCTTCTGTTGGTGCAGACTTTGACCTTTTTAACTTTCAAGATCTTTTACATGCACGAGAAGATATATAACACACTGAAGGAAAGGAAAAAACAAAAAAGCATAATAGGTCTCCTTTAAAAACAATATATTCTGATGGCTTCATATCCTCTGAGAAGAAAAAACATTTTTCACAATAATTTCAAAATAAGCTTTTTGAGAAAAAAATCTATTTATTTAATAGCACAGAGCCAGACTGTGCGTAAAAGGAATACATTTATACCGTAAGTTTTAAGTAGTTTAATTAAAACTTGATATTCCTTTTTCATCTTGGCTCAAGTTTATCACTGCTTACTTCCTGCCCGGAGGGTTCTTTACGCAGCCCCTGAATGTCAAGCTATTTAGTGCATATTCAGTAGCTCTTTGAATCAATGGAAGCAGAAGTGTGAGGTGGCATACCACAGCTCCCTGGAGCCTGTTGATGTACTGGCCTCGTGTCTGGTATTAGTAGAAAAGGACATGGAGAGCCTCTAAATTGGTAGTTAGGCTGTTCATAAAATAGAAATACAAGCAGCAGTGTGGCTTTTGAAAGCGCAGAGGAGGATAATTCTGTAAAACCGCTAAAACAGACACAGTTCGAGTGGAACACATTGGATGGCAAACTACAAGTGAACAAATGTAGTAGCTCGTTTTTGTGGACAGAATTCTTTATTCACAGCTCTTTTGTCATCTCATGTGTACACAGCTAAATGCGTGTGTGTGTGTGTGAGTGGATGATTGCAAGCACAGAAAAACTCATGCGAGTGTGAGCGAGTTGCTTGAAATGTGTCGCCTGTCGCCGGCGGAGGTTAACACAAAATCACTCAGCGGCAGACACATTGTCATTGACAAAGAGCTCTGCAAAGCCGGGAAGGAAAATCAGTCACCTTAGGTGTCAAGACTCTGTGCCGAATATTTTATCATTTGCATGTTTATTTGATTAGCATCTCCGCCGGCTGCAGTGATTGGACTCACAAACAGTTGTGAAGCTTGAGTATGTAAGTCAGCCTGAGATCACCAGTGCTGTTTTTCCTAATCAAGTTAATTAGAGGAAGTGCCGTGGGAGCCAGACTGACAGCAGCTAGGGACCGCCGGTCCACTTACTGCAGCCCGTAGGCTGTCATCGTGCTGAAATTGCAGAGAAATGTGGGTCAATAGGGTGTCAGAAGTGACTCGAGGCATTGTGGGTGTTGCATGCCGCCGGGCTATCATCAACTACACAGTTCTTCCAATTTCTACATTTTTCATTTAATTTCCTGTTTCAGCTGAGCCTTTCCTCACGCTGCAGCTCCTGAGGTTCAATCAATGTTGAGCTCTCTGACTCCATCTTCACTTATGTTTTCTTTTCCCTAATTTATTCCGTGAAATCTTCAAAATAATTTTGAAACTCCTGTGGCACACACACCCCGATGATAAAATCACTGGTGTGCATTAGACAAACAGTGTTTGGAAGTCATCTCTGCTCTCAGAGATGCATGTCATACGATCAGGGATGGCAGCTTGTCTTTCTTCTCTCCCCGTGCTGTTTTTGCTTGTCTCCATTTTGAAGAGCAGCACGTTCTTAGTTGTAAATGCACAAAGAGGCTTCGATTCACCTTCTGCCTGTGATAAGTATTCAGTGGTAGACAGACACAGCCCGCGGGTATGCCTTTTGCTGTATGCTAATATAGCCTTTTCTCTGCGCCTCCCTTTCCCTCGACTAATATGATACATAAATGTTTTTAATGCGAGGAAGGCACAGGGAGTCGGATCAAAGCCCCTGCAGGTGAAGAAACACAGGAGGCGGGGCTTGATGTGGATTGGCTGCGCCCCATTGGAGTCCTGTGTTGTAATGGTGTGCGGTTGTTGGAGATTCTTCCTGCCAGTTGGCTACTGCAAGCATCACCTGGATTACACTGATTCACTGCCCTGCATAATACAGGGAATGATTTGGAATTGCACATAGACCCGAGGGGGAAAGTCCAATTAACATATGTATGAGCTGAGCAGAGATGGGAGAAAGCTTTCGCCAAAATAATCTCCCAGCATTTCACCGACATGTTATGGGGGGGTTAACAGTGCTTGCTGCAGCAACCAGCAGCTGGAGTCCTGCCGGGGCTCGCTGTGTCATCACGTTGACCTAACGAGGGGTTGTTAAGCTTAAGGAGTCGCGCTGTGGCGTGCTCGCCACTTTCCCTGTCAGATAACACCACTAAGTGGGCAGTAATGATACTTCAGGCGGACAGGTAAGCCGACATCAGGACATCAGAGGAATGTGTTCTCTCAATTTCTCAAAGTGGCCGGCCAGTGCCTCTGCCGGGGCAAGTTGACACAGCGCGGCCTAACCTGAAGTAATCCTCTCCTCCCCTGAAGCAGTGCCATGCCATTAAAATGCCACACTAATTAGAATAGAAAAGTTACACGACGGCTGGCAGGAGAGAATACAGACTGAGGTGACACCCAGAATGTAAAGTCCTCTCAACCGGCGTCATGCTACAGACAGAGAGCTGAGTGCACACGAGCAGAGCAGAATCCCTGATTAGAAAGAATTATTCATGTTTTCACAGTTTCTCCTGACTTTTCCCCCTGCTGCCACAGCACACCACTCTCTGCACCTGCTCAGCCACTAAAACAATGCTTTGGCTACTACACATATGTGTTTGGCACTGGAGCTGTTCCCATTCAACTGTCAAGTTAATTTTCACATATAAATAGCTCGGTTTGAACCCAGAAACGTTGATTTATTCTGGACGCGTCTGACAGAAACACTGATACTACGTGCGTGAAGACGATGTATTTAAGTGTCTGGGATAAGACCAGGGAGAGAAAGCGAGCTGGAACAGGCTTGTGAAAACCAACCCACAAGCCTTAGTTGTGACAGGCTGCCATTTCAAAGCTTGTGCCTGCATCCAAGAGAGAGAAAAAGAAAGACAGCCTCAGTTTTAAACTGTGTCATAAGATTTTTACACTCGGGGAGTTTTGTCTTGTTTTTTTTTTTTCCTTACACCCTCTCTAGTTAATAAATCAGGCGGAAATTTTGCCCCCCAGAGGTAGAGGATGATAAAAAATTAGTTTTGGAGGGGGGTTCTTTCATCTTTTTTTATGTGTGTGAAACAAAGAGAATGGCAGACTAAGGCGTTATCGGAGGCTGCAGTTGTGTTTTAGCAGCCTGTCCTTGGGAAGTGGGCTGGTGAACTTTTATGGAGGCCAAGGTTGTACAGTTAAGCTCGGATCACAAGCTTACAACGGTTACACACACACACACACACTCTCAGACACACGCAGGGCGTTGAAAAGAGATCACGGGGAATCAATTGTTTTTCAAGCCGTACCAAATTAAGCAGCATTGAACAGCTTACATATTTATGTGGCACCTCCAAGCTCTTTTGAAGCGGCAGCTTGGCATCGAAACACAGAAATCAATAGCTCTGTTCCACCTTCTAAATTGAGACATTCACTGAAATGGGAGAGCCGGCGTCCTTGCTGGAGATCCGGAAAGATTTGTTCAATTACAGCCACGACTTAGCAGGAAACAGTGGGAGGTAGTTTCTGCTGTTTGAATATCTATACATCCGTTTCTGTTATTATTTTAAAAAATGGCCCACAAGATTGGTATTAAAATATTCAGTTGACATTGATCCTTTTCTCACATACCCCTCCCTTCCGCCTTAATCAGACAGAAAGAAGCTAATTGCCTCCGTCTGTGTTATCAGTTGATAATTTACCCCATTAGCGCTACGAGTAGAGGCACTACCAAACACTTCTGAGCTGATAAATGAATCATGTGGCTCCAAGCAAGCCAAGTTGCCCCCTGCGATGCCATCTAATCCCATAATCGTAACAATAATGACGGAGCCATGGGTGGTGTCATTACAAGGGGCAGTTTCCATGACAGCGCCCCCAACCCATCGAAACAAAAACAAAAACAAAAGGTAGACCAGGAAGGAAGAAGTTTTGCTCGGCTTTGGGTGTGAAATGCACCTCTTTCAATTTTCACCAGCGCTTCTCATCAAAAATTATTTGATGCTTCCGTCTGCGTTTCCGTCTAATCTGCAGACACACCACATTTAGCTGATTGATCCATCCCTCATGCGTGAAGCTTTCCAAATGAAAATCACTAAAGAGCCATGCTATCGGTTCTTGCTTACTCTTACCAGAGAGCATAACATCCTACCTTAAGGCTTGCATCAAGACACTGCTTACAATACTTTCATTGAGTCATAAAGCCATAAAGAATTGATTGAGTCAGGATGGTGGGCTGTGATCAAAGATTTGTGTCATACCGTTTTTCAGGTTTCCTCTCCCTCCTCCTGATCATGTCAGGATGTATCAGCCCAGCCTACACCCATCTGACACTAGCGAGAATCATAGGTGCAAAATCCAGTCCTTGTTTTAATGAAGTCATGCTGGAGAGACTGAAGCAGACACCTCTCTGTGATGTTCACATTTCATATCTGCCTCTGCCCAGGAGCTTGCCTTTTTTGAATTATTAAGCAGAGGGCTCTTTCTTCTCTTCGCCTGTGTCTTTTTTTTCCCCTCTCTTTTTCCAGTCTCTACACTTTCTCTCTCGCGCGCTCTTGCTCTTCCCTTTTCTCACTCCTCTATGTCAGTTCAACCAGCTTTGGCTGAAGCGGTGGCTCTCAGTGAGATGCAAATGGCAGCCTTTGAAGGGGGCACATTGGGAACGTCAATTAATCCAGGCGTTTACTCGCCTGAAAGAAAA
This sequence comes from Pagrus major, assembly GCF_040436345.1. Taxonomy (NCBI): domain Eukaryota; kingdom Metazoa; phylum Chordata; class Actinopteri; order Spariformes; family Sparidae; genus Pagrus; species Pagrus major. The sequence goes on from NC_133221.1 coordinate 26,035,670, forward strand.
AAGGCTATGCAACCATTGTTCGCAGGCTGTTTCATCTCTATTGTGCCACAGGGCCATGTTTTTATCCGCTGTCCCCATGCCACTGGATTCAGCGGACTCTTCAAAGATTCAGGATGCATCAGGATAGGCACAAAGGCGAGGAAATGACATAGGAAGCTGAGGAAGCTGAGTGTCACAGGAATAGGGCTGTATTGCATATTCCATCGTGTCCCTTTTCGTCCCCAGACCTTTTCTAACACAAAACCTGCAGTTCCCCATGTAGCTCTGCTCTAACCTACCTCCCTGTCACCTGTGCCCTTTCAAGCCCCAGACCTTTCTCCAACCTCTACTTTGTATTCTTCCCACCCCATCTACCCTGTTCAGTATCCCCCATCTAACTTTGCTCTCTGTTTCTTGGGTGTTCGCCCTTCAGATCTCAGCATACCGAGCCCCTGCTTGGATAAGGTGTGCGATCATGGGGCAGTGTGCGTGGTCAAGAACAACGAGCCGGTGTGCGAGTGCCCCGAGGCCTGCCCACAAATGTCCGACCCAGTGTGCGGCTCTGACGGCCACAGCTACGGCAGTCCCTGCGAGATGCGAGCGATGGGTTGTGCCCTGCAGAGAACCATTCACATCCAGCACAAAGGACCCTGTGGTGAGTAACTGCACAATGAAACACCACATTGCTACCAAACAATCCAAAAAATACTGTAAGTAATGCTGGCACCTCGTTTAGAGATGTTCTGATACCACATTTTCCTGACAGCTGTGTACTAACCCTGTATTGATGTTATAAAATACATACAAAGAATTAATTCCATAGAACATTATTTTACTGTGTAGTTTGAGAATCAGTCATGACTGAAAAACAACACAAATATCAGCGAATGTAACTTTGTTGAGATGTGCTTGAAGCTACACGTCGATGCTGTGTATGTCTATGGATATTGACTACTTGTACAGTAAAAACTCTGCAGCGGCCATCCGGGATACAAACACATACTTATTCCAAATGTCCAGTAGATCCATTTAAGTACAATATTCAGTCTAAACACAGTTCAACTTCACTATTTGAAAGCAAAACACCATTTAATCACAATATGGAGTTAACTTAAGGTGGCTTCCACCTTCTGAACTAGTGATTGACACTTCATTTGACCAGTTAGGAGCTGATATGCCCGCCCTGTGGCCTGCAACAGCCAACAAGGGGTTTCATAGACACGAGACCCACTCCTTGTTCCATCACCTCTCTCCTGATCCACTGACACGCCAGCCTCATTATGATTGGATGAGTGACGCATCATGTTGCCAGTGAGATTTCATATCTGTGAATATATCATTTAAATGGGTTTTTGAAGCCCTAAGCTTGGAAATTAAAGGAAAGTTTTATGCAGTTTTCTCTTTGTATAGGCTGTCTTTCCACTTGTTTATGACTATTTTGTATGCACAAAGTTAGTGTAAACAAAGAAATAAAGAACTATAATGAGTTTTTGCCCCTTTACTCTCAAATAAGGGCATTTTTTTCCCAGGGGCCTGGATATTTAATTAGAAAAACATGTGTTAAGTGTCTATTTTCAGTGCTACTGTTATTAAATTAGAACTTGGAGCATGTTACTCTATGTGATGTGGAGCCATTGTGTTTTCCAGCTAATGAAGGCTGTTACAGGTCATCTGCAAGCTTATTTTTGCATTAAAAGATTCAGGCGAGATATATAAAAAGATAATTCAGTGTGTTCCTGAATTATAGATCAATGAGAGAAGCACTTACAGAGATTCTGACTGTAACCTCTTAAAAGAGCCCAACACCATGCCTGTATTCCAAATGGTTCAGCTACAGCTTTGAATTTACTTTGGGCTTGACTGGGATAGGCATTTAAGGATAATTTTACATCAATTTCCAGGAATGGTAACAGTTTAAGTTGCACACAGGTGTATGGGACGCTGCCAGAAATGATCAGGGTCCTGTTTGGGTTTAATATGTCACATGATATAAGATCGGTGCATGGACTCATGTACTTGCGGCTACCAGATCCAGCATTTTAGGAGGTATCAGTGGCATTTCTGATACTGGTATCCGTATCAGAACAGCCCTATCTTCATTTATGAATTGCCGGTGACCACCATGTAATACATTTATACATTATGCAGTCACATTGCAGTAATGAAATCACTATGAAATAGTGTGAATCATAGTTCACAGGTAGGGAGAAAACTCTCCCTGTGGAATATAATTAAGCTGAAATTAATTAACAGTGCTACAGCACCCAGAGGCAATATTATAATCCACAAACATTAACAATTAACACATACGGAGTAGTATTCATGCTGACCCCCCGGGCTTCCCTTTTTAAATTCGACAAAATCGAAACAATACGTAACACATCTTCAGGTCTCTTCAGTAATTACCTGATCCCTGGTCCACTGTTCTTCGTCTCTTTCTGCCTGCTCTCCTTCAGCACTTCTACACCGACACCAATTTGCCTGTTTTGACCTTTAAGTGAAGATGCACTTTACTCCAGAAGAAGGCAAATGTGGCACCATACTTGTCTCTAATTGGCTACATGAGTCACTTGGCTTTGTCTTGCGGTGTCAGAGTATGGGCCAGTCATTAGTACACCAAAAACAGCAGAGCTGGAAGTGGTAAAAATATCTTCAGATCCGCTATGCAGGCACACAGCCATATGGACAGATTTGTACAGCTTGGTAAACCCACTTAGCGAATACTCTTGATGGCTTAATGCCATCATGGAAGGCCAATTTTCTCATGGACTCTAATTGGTGATTGAGTATTCTTCCTTGTCTACAATCAAGCCCTTTGCTTTCATACACACTGGGCAAAAAGTACAGTGCTTATTAGCTGCTTGGCCCGACTCTCTGTATAGCCTCATTTTTACTACAATAGATTTTTTTCCTGCATATTTTGAAGACCATAACAGTTAAAATGAGTTGGCCTCTGCGGTGCCGTATTTGTGGATGAGCTGAGCAGTTAGCTAAATGATCAATACAGCTGAATTAGTCCCACTTTGCTTGTATACAATTTTACTCTACTCTCTAATACGTGCAAACCATTTTTAAGGCGGAGCTTTTTGGTTCGAGCTAGTGTAATTGTTTTGTAAGATGAGTAGTGGTATGAGTTTCTTTCTGTGCTGAGTAAATGACAGGGTTAGTCGTTGGACAGGTCCTACTCTGCCTGCGCGTGTATTGCATCTGTCATCTTCCTCTACCAGCCTCCTCTAAATTGAAATCCAGCACATGAGGATGTATGCCAACAGGAAATGGAGCGAGAGCAGTGTTTGGTCGGTGGGCAGGCGGGCTGACTCAATTTTACGCGCCTCACCGCAGGTAGACGGCAGGTCTGTCGGCCCGCGTTCCCCCGGCGATAATGAATAGTCTTTATTTTAAAAAGCGAGAGGCAGAGCGAGCTGGCGGAGTGGAGGGCCCTGTCTGTAATCCAGCACTATGGATGGTTCTTGGCTCCCAGAGGAACAGGCCTGCGTCAGCGCTATGGTGCCATAAAAATGCTGAGGCATTGGCTTGCCAGGCGCGAGCCAGCCGAGGAATGATGGCGATGATAATGTGGGTTATTTCTGGGCTGTTTGCACAGCTTTACTGGGCTTTATTCAGCACCATAACAACTGCCTGACTTAAGCTATTATCTCACCTAATTATCACAGGCTATTCCCACCACTAATATACTGTACATGTTTATGGGGCAGAAAGGAAGAGAGCGAGGGGAGAACATATGCTGCCTTCAGGTGCTGTTGGAAGTGTCATAATTAAAAGTTATAGAAAGTGGTGAATAAAGAGAGAATTTTCAGTGATACCCAGGTTGTTAAATGTCTTGCAGAATAGCATAAGGAATGATGAATTTTACTGGCATTATAGGTCTTGATCTATCGCTTTTAGTTATTTAAATCAAAACATTAACTAAATGCCACATTTCCATCTATTTATTCAGCAATGTTCAGTAGGGCTTTATATGTTTTTGGTAACACTTTATTTAAGGGAACACTAATTAACCATTAACTAGTGGCTTATTAGCTTACATTTTAGTAGCATATTGGCTCTTTATTAGACATTATAAAATGTATTAACGCCTCATTCTGAATGACCATATTCCACAACTAATGGGCCATTAAAGGAACATTATCAACAGTCTGTGAAGAAACAACAGTGTGGACATTACCAAAGACTTCTATGCACTGTAATTCAGAGCTATCTACTAAAGTTTGACACTGCTGCTTCCTGCTCTGCGTGCTGGTGTCCAGCCGTGTTCATTGGGAGGCCAGCTGACTGAGCCCCGCTGACCAAAACTACTCCCTCCCCCAACATTACAGGTTGCGGTGTAGGCAGACTCCCGTCAGCTTATAGCTCCAACGCTAACTGAGGTACTTGCTCATGGTAGCTTGTTGCTACTGATCAGCAGTAAGATGCCACCCATAGTTTTGGAGCTATCTTCGAATTCTGGTAATTTCTCAAAAATTAAACCTTTAACTAAGAGTTTTCCCTCAGTAACCTCCTAATTACTGCTTATTGCTAGAAACTAAGGAAGCTATTGTACTAATAAAATATGTTTTCCATTCTAAAGTGAGGTATTATTCATAACTTATTCACTAGTCGTTTGACATGTATTAACTACTGTTCTACTACTGTATTAGTTATATATTAAATATATTCTGGGTTAGAAAACTTAATTTGGAGTTATTTGGACACTATAAACACTTGTAGTTTTGTGTTTTGTTACATAAGAATAAACCATATTCACTAAGTGTCAATAAGGGAAAACAACTACTCTCGTGGCTCTACCAACTAATAAGGCCCATACTGAGGAAAGCATATTAGGATTGTAATTCATGTACAGCAACTTCCTTACTTAAAGTCAGTACTGAGGGAAAACGTTTTGTAAATGGTATTAGTTGTTGAATACTGTCCTTAATAAGTACTTTATAATCACTAATAAAGAGCCAAATGCATGCTAATGAGCACCCAATTAATGGTTAAAATGTGGTCTTTAAAATAAAGTGTTTTTTATATGTTTGATTTAAAAATTGCCCTAAAAAAACACGTATTTTTGTTTACTGACTCTGTTTTGTTATTTCCATCCAAATGCACCGTAATGCGTAAGCTGTCAGATTTATGGCTTCTAGCCTCAAAAGCAGGAGCTTAAGGGATGCAGGTGAGGGCAGAGCAAGTTTAAGAGGTGAGAGAGGTGCCACAATGTTGAAAATAACTGTGCATGTGTGCTTAACTGTGTGTGTTCGCGTGTGTGGCTTACTACAGCGTCTCATAGGCCCAGCCATAATTTCATTTCCTTCCCCGCGGGCTGGAAAAATGGCGGTTATCTATATGGCTCAGGTGCAACCTGATAGCAATATGAGTGACATTTGTTATTATTCTGAGATTTTTTCCTCCTACTGCGTTTGAGTGGCGGGCGACCTTGTAAGGTGGGCTGAGTGAAGTGTGCTCAGTTAATAGACCCCCCAGCTGGATATCAGTAGCCTTGGAAAAAGGGTCATTCAAACCGCTTTATCCAAACAGATGAGAGCATGGGCACCAGAATCATTTGAGAAAAGGAAATAACAAACCCCCCTTTCTTTTCTCCCACAGGTGTTTGAAATGATATACACAGTTGAGTAAGAAATATAGGTCACACCAGCGGCACGAGATTGGTCAGAGAGAGACAGTAAAAAGAGGGCAAATGAAAAAGGGATGGGGAGGTAATAAATGCAGGTAGAGGAGGAGATGGAGCTAAATAAGATGAGGAGGAGCAGAGAAAGTGGGGGGGGCAGAGTTAATAGTGTACCGGCCAGGCAGCCATCAACATGGGAGTTGTTATCACCCAGGCATGTTCACAAGCCTTCAAAAACACAAACCAGCCCACTTTTTTCTGCTTAATCCTGAGGTAATACCCCGCCCTGAACCCCTCAGCTGCAATTCAGTTTTTTTCCCCTGTGAGGATATCAACAAACCGCCGTAAAGCTGGAGGGTCTTTGGTTTTTTTCCTCCTCAATGACTCAATCCTTCATGCTTTCAAGGCCACTTTTTATACAAACCTGCCCCTATTTCTCATTCTCGCCTCCAAAAGCACAAACACTGCCGCCAAACACAACAAGAGAGGCGGTCACAGTGCAAGAATCAGCATCAGTAGCGCCCAACTTTGGGTCCAGGGGATTTGAAGGGGACCTTGACTAAATTCTAGCAAGTTGTCGGCAAGGGGATAAAGTTTGGCTTGATAGTTAGAACAGTGACATGGCAGAAAATACAGAAACACTTGTGGAGGTTGATTTCCTATAAGGAGAGTCCACAGTAATGTACAGCATCTTTGTGTTATCCCGTCATATACATTAACCTCGTATCGCCTTGTTGTTGTTGTTTCCAGAACATCATAATTAATGTGGTTCCAGGACTGTAATTGCAACCAATCACGTTTTTGTTATGTCATAGCTTTGCAACTTGGAAAAATGAATGTGAAAATATGCACATGTGAGAAATTAAGCTTCTTAAATGTAGTCAGCGGTTCAAAGGGTATATTGTAATGGAAACCATGATCTTTTACTAATCCACACCAAATTGTTTTGTTGCCTAAACCTACCCAAATAAGACAGAGAACTGAAATTTAAAAAGATCAAAATAACAAGTCAACTGAGTCTGAAAATGAATTAAAATGTTGTAGGAACAACACCAACGTGGTGATATCAGATAAACCTCAAGCAGTGACCTACAGCATTTGGCTAATGGCTAAAGAAAGCTCCACATGTGACACAATCATATCTGGCTCTCTGCTTGCATTTTAAACCCTTTTTAAATGAGATATATGTAAATTCAATGTCATAAATACTTTATTTATACATGTCATAAATAATCTTAATCTTCAATTTTTAGACTGTGAAGAAATCAGGATTACCCAGGTACCAAAATGGCTTGGCCAAACAACAGCCTAAATTAAGCGGGCCATGTTAGCAGGGTCATGCCAGGATTGGGATGAATGGCACAAAAATATCATCCCAAGCGTTCCAACGCTGGCTCAAAGCTTGCCAGAGTGTCGCTAAGTGTAGCTGATTCTCCATGCGCCTCAGACATATCCAAATCTGGCAGCCATTTACGGACCAGAGGCACATCAAGTTTGGCGCCGACTTTGAGCCGCAATCAGCCGGAATCATGTGGTTACCTGGGTTGTCTATGATGTAATCTTTTTACAATTTTTAGTTTACTCTTCAGGCTATATTTCAGGATACAGTCGGCATTAGATTTTAGTAGACCTGGCATGAGAAGGCCTTAACTTTGATCTCGGACACACTGTGTTATACTGTATATTTTCCTAGGCTGGAGAGGTTCTTGCTTTGGTGGACATGAAAGGTATTTGAATGAGATGAAAGATCCCAGTTTCTAATGTGAGCACACTAGCTCTCACTTTTTAACAGCATGAGTATGTTTCATAATGCATAGGCTGCCTGACATCTAACCTTAAAGTCTGAACTTTTTAGTTGAGAAGTTATCTGCCTTCAGAAAGAGAAATAGACTGTTTTCACTGAAACTCAAAATAAGTAATGACAGACTTGGAGAGTGACTGACATTACCAGTAATGGCGACAATTCTCCCTTGTCTCCTGGCTTTGAAGCTCCTCTCCTTTTCTGTCTGCTCGCGATGCATGTTGTCTGGAGGATCAGGCAGCGTGGAGAGCCAGGTGCGAGGGGCAGGGGCTGATAAAGAAGCGAGGCTGCTATCAGGACACAGTGCCTGATAAAGGACAACACTCACCACAGCCACTTCCTGATTTATAGCTGCCGCGACCAGAGAGGAGCCGCGACCGTAGCAGCCCCCATTTCACCGACACTTATATTTCATGTTTATTTATTTTTGACACAAAAAACCATAGATATCATAAAGCGTCTTCTGCTAGTCTCTTTTTCAGCTAGTATATCAAAAAATAGCAACATCTGAACACTGACAATAGATATTTTTTTTAATCTAAGTCATAAATATATGTGTTCGCCAACATTACACTTATTTGTGATTGTGTCAACACGTCATTCCGAAACCAGTGGCATTAACATGCAGCTGTAACAGCCTCCTCTCTTCTGGGAGGCTTTCCACAAGATGCTGGAGCCTGGTTGCAGGGATTTGCTCCCATCCAGCAAACAAGAGCATTAGTGAGGTCTGCCACTGATGCTGAGGCCTGGCTCACATTCGGCATTCACATTAATCCCAAAAGTGTTGGATGGCTCAGTGTGGGCTAGAATGCTTCTTCCACACCAAACTTGGCAAACCATTTTTTAGAGACCTGGCTTTCTGCACGGAGGCATTGTCATGTCGGAAGAGAAACAGTTGCCACAAAGTTGGAAGGACATTATTGTCTAAAATATTATTGGGTGCTGTTGTATTAAGAGTTCCCTTAATTGGAGCTAAAGCTGCGGACAGCTCAGAACTAGAACATTTCCAACCAGGAAAAGTGCAACACTCACTCAACGTGGAATGCAGCATAAGGGGACTTGAAACCAGTCTCAAGACCACTTCTTGAAGGTCTCGTCTCGGCATCGTCCGTATTTTTACTTGGTCTCATCTCGGTCTCAGGATTTTCATTTGTTTTTTTGGGAATGTGGATCTTTCAGATACATTTTAGGAGTACCATGGTTTGTAGGTTCCACATTTTATTGTAAATGTGTCTTGACTGTTGTACTTGTCATGCTTTGGACTTGGTCTTGACTTGGTCCCAACCCCTCAAAGTCTTGGTCTGTTCTCGGTCTCGATACATGTATACTCTGGTCTTGGCCATGTCTTGGTCTCGGTTCCAGTCGTCTTGAATACAATACTGAGTATAGTGAATAACAGCCCAAGACCAAAATTACACCTCGGCTTGGGTGAGACATTAGTCCTGCACAGTCTGCACATGTATTTTTTTTACATTTGACTTCAAAGAAATGTGTCATTCTACTAATACGTCATATATTGCTCCTACAGGCAATATACTGTATGTTAAATCCAGTGCACAGCCCAGGCTGTTAATCAAAGATGGAGAGGATGCCAGCACTAGATAGAGTAATAAACAGATTAATAATGTGGAGGGTTCCAGCCTCGCCTCTCTCAATTAGTGCTAAATCAGCAGCGGTTATTAGCCTGCCCCTAATTGAATGTGATAGCGAGCTGTGCTAATGCAATCCTCCAGGTGTAATTGGTGTCAGAGAGAGAGGTACATCTACTGCTAGCTCTTCTCGCGTTTGCCTTCTCATGCATTTCCTGCCCCCATGTGACATCAGTCTGTGCCGTGAACATGTCTGATCCTGCCTTGACGTCTCTTCGGGGAAAAATTTTTCCTCCAGAAGCGGGCAATTCCTCGAGAGATGATCCCAGTGAATCCTCCAACTAATAAGGAGCCCCGAAAGCTCTCTAAGCCTTTTGGATATCTCAATGCCGTCTTTTGGAGATGAAATATAGATATCATCTGCCTGCTTCAGTCTCAAAGTGAGCTGGAAAATAGCATATTTATAAGCAGAAATGAACAACCTTACAAAGTGATCAAGACAGGAAAGTGTGACTTTTCTCACTCAATTCTTTCACTTTTCCAGTACTTACTGCTCAGAAGCATCCCCAAAAGATGTGAGAAGAACTGCTGGCACCGTGCTTTCTTCCTTGATAAATAGTATCTGGCTTTCACCAGATAGAGCACTTGGAATTCAGTCCAGAGAGTTCAATTCTTGTCTCATCAGACCAGAGAATCTTTCCTTCATCCTTTCGGAGTCATTTAAGTGTTGTTTGGCAAACTGCTGCCAGGCTGTTATGTGGCTTTTTCTCAGGAGTATCTTCAGCTCTGACCACTCTCCCATAAAGTCCCGGTGATGCGGTGCTGCAGAGATGGTTGTCCTTTTGGCAGCATGTTCTTATTTTTTTTGCAGAGAACTTCCAAAGCTCTTTGAGTTCAGTTATTTAGTTTCAGGTCCACAAAGAGTGGTTTTGGGTGGTTCCAAATTTCTTCAAAGATGGAGCGCGCTATGCTCCTGGGAACTTCTCTTTTTTTTTATCCTCCTCCTCAGATCTGTGCCTCAGTAGAATTCTATCTGTGGAGAGCTTTTTGGATTTCATGGCTTGGTTTTTAGCTCTCACATGCATGTGAACCTTGACACCTTTTAATAGACAGGTGTGAGCCTCTTCAAAGTATTTCAAATCGATTGAATCGACCTCAGGTGGACTGCAGTAAAGTTTTTTTTGGGTACGGAAAGTTTGCATCTCTGCACTTCCCGTATCTGCTCTGCCACTGCACTGCATCATTAAGCACTACTCTAGCTGTCACCAGCACAGCTTATCAAGAAAAAGAAAGGAAAATTAGTATTTTTTATTGATTAGTTGTGTTGTGTCAGCTGTTTACATTATAAATGCTAAAACACTGAGAGAATTATAAATAAATATATTTTTACTGCGTCTGAAACTAGCATGTTAGCACTGCCGTTTTAGCCACATAATATTATCTTGATGTTGATATTGACCGTAACGGTGCATAAAAATTAATGCTGTGCATATATTGATATACTATTTTGTGCAAATGTACAGTAAAGATTAATTATGCAGAACTTGGAATGTGTAGTCAGGCAAGAACTGATTCCAACTTCATATCCATTTGAGCGATGTTTCATGGCTCATCAAACAGTAAGTTAGAAAGGCACTGCAATACATTCAGAGATTAATGACATTCAATAAATTTGATCCATTTTAAACTTATCACACAGGAAAATATGGAAAGTGTAACACTGTCTTATATTATTCAAATTTGGGGTTCAGGTTTACCCTAACCCTATTTTTTAGAGCCGACTTGCCACAGATATCATTGAAGAATATCTGAAACACACACACTCACCCTCTACCTTCTTCCTTATCTCCATATAGATGAGGCCTGTGCCAACTGCTCTTTCGGGGCAATCTGCGACGCCCAGAGCGGGCAGTGTGTGTGTGCGTCCGAGTGTGTGGAGTCCCACCAGCCGGTGTGTGGCAGCGATGGCACCACCTACAACAGCGAGTGTGAGCTGCACGTGCGGGCCTGCAAAGAACAGATGGACCTCCGAGTGGTCAGCCAGGGAGAGTGCAGTAAGTAATGCATGCATTTGTGCAGCATGTGTGTCGTACTTACAGTGTGTCGTTTCTGAGCCCCGAAGAATATAAATTATGCTCGGTTTACACATAAATCCTGGTTGATCAGAAAAAAAAAAGATTTCTATAGCTCTAAATAAAATGTGGATATAAAAAATGCAAGCAGAGCACAACAGGAACTTCATATAGCTGCAGGCAGACAGTGCCATAACAAACTTAGAATTGAATAGTGGGGTACTCAGATGGGGTTTTACGAAGGGAAGATGTATATGTCAGCCTACAGAGAGGGATATATTACAGAGTAAGTGGCATGCATGGCAAGTAGGAATGGACCAGAGATATTTCATTTAAATATCTATTCCAGGGATTTAGATCGAGGCCCCGTGTGAATGAAATCCATCAAAACAACTCCATGAATATCTCTTTTTTTTTTTTTTGCACTGACCCCTCATGCTCTGACCGTTCCCTCTGCTGTGTGTGTAATTCAGAAACATGCGGCAGCACTGTTTGTGCCTGGGGTGCCCGGTGTGTCCAGAATAAGTGTGAATGCCCGCAGTGCTCCGGCGAGCCCTTCTCCACTGTGTGTGGAAGCGATGGCACCACCTACAACAACGAGTGTGAACTCCGCACGTCCTCTTGCATGCAGAAGAGGAGGATTGATGTGGCGAAGCTCGGCAGCTGTGATGAAGGTAGGAAATGGACTTTGAAATGGTGTAATTATGCTAACCAATCGGCCATTGAAATGGTGTAATTATCTTTATCAACTGACCTGTGGTACACTATTCAGTCATCTGTGGATTTTCATAATGGTCGCATATGCCACCAGCAGCATGCCAACAGGCTAACTCGAAGCGATGAAGTGAAAGTCAGACTGCGTATCCGTCAACACAACCTGTTACAGGAACGCAAACGCTTTCCGGGTGATTAAGTTCAGGTCAGCTGTACATATTAGAAACAATGGAAGCAATCACAATGTCTGTTTACAAGAACATCCAAGTAGAAAACTCCTGCATCACACACTCGCTTACATACAATTTAATTTTCTTTTTTTCATGATGCTATCTCAAAGTGCAAACATCACCTTCATCTAAAATGCACATGTGATGCCTTCACAGCTCATTAATAACAGCACTTTAACTGATGAGTGGAGACCTAATTTAACTGTTGGGCCACAGACTGAAGAAAATGACAGCTGACTTCAGAAAAACAAAAACAAAATGGCCTCTTTGATTGGTATCCAAACTTAAATCGTAAATCCAGTCTGACGCTCTGCACTAAATTGAGAGCGTGTTCTTTCTGTATTAACTAATTAAGTGGTTAAGTTATTTTAGCGTAGGTTATCTTTGACAGTTAACATGACCGTTAGCGTCTACATTGTTTTACCATTTTATCTGTAACGTAACCTACAACTCCAAACAAATGAGCTAAATATGTCTGCTCTTCTGACCTAACATAAACTACCTACTGTTAGCATTTCCTTACAACACCTCAACAACGACCAATACCTCTAGGCTAATTCCAGAAAAACAAAATGACCTCTTTGACTCATATCCAAGCTCTACTGTAAAGTACTAAAGTTTCTGTTTCTGAAATTTTAGCATTGGTTGTGTTTGACAGTGAACATGACAGTAAGCATCTACAGTGCTAGCCAGTAATGCGGTATTTACCCAAAAGCTTAACCATATTAGCTCTAACATTTACCTACAACTCAACTCAAAATAATTAGCTAAATATGTCTGCTTTCCTGACAGGACGTTAGCTACACGTGCTCTACACCAAAGTCAGAGCGTGTTCTTTTGTTATGAATTAATCAACTCGTGTCAGACATCTTGGCTTTGGCTATGTTTGATGGTTAAATATTACCGTTAGCATCTACAATGTCAGCCGGCATTGTCATATTCACAGAGAAGGCTTACTATTTTATCAGAGATAAACCCTACAACTCAAACAAGTTAGCTAAATATGCCTGCTTTTCTGACGTACAGTAACGTTAACTCCCTAATGTGAACACAACGACGACTAATACCTCTAAGCTAACTGTTGAAAAACTAAATTACCTCTCATTCCACAGTTCAACGTGACAGTTTACAAACAAATCAAAAGACAACCAATTCTTTATTTACCATATTTATTATATTGTATCTTATCTAAGTAAGAAGCCTCCCTGTTTTCTTTTCTGCTTTTTTTTCCTTATGTGCTGCAGCCACTACATGTTGTTTATGGATGTCAACACTTTTAACCCCCATTTTAACTAAAAAATGAACACAAATTAATTATCGTCATTCAGATCCATTCATCAGCTTATAAGGCATAACATTGACGTAACACTGGGTGAAAGAATGGTATATTCTTAAATGAAAACAGTATTAAGCTGTGTCAGAAACATGTTCGTGTATTTATTGTATTCACTTGGCTTTCATTAGGGGCTGAGTTTTATTTGATCGTGTTGTCACATCTACTGAATTCCAGCTTTTATTTGAGAACTGCGGTATACATTTTATCAAGCCCTTCCATCCAATTATGCTTTTAAGTGTGTGACCGATGGCACTTAATGTGAGTACCCCTGATTTCTACGCCTGTAGCTCCATCGTTCCTCCACATTCTGAATAAATGAGATCTAATTCACCGTGCAAATCATATCTTGATCAGCGCTGACAGACCGAGGCAGGATATCACAGCCCCTCGCTCGGCCTGTCTTGGGGACAACTCTGGAGGGAGAAACATGCCAACTTCTGGTCGTCATGCAGGCGATTGCCGTTCCCCCCTCGGCCGTTGGGTCGTCACAGGGAACAAAGTCATCCTCTGACAAGGTGTGAAGGGGAGCAGATTACACCTGCCAGCAGGAGGGATGGCTGGAGAGAAGAAAAAGAGGGGGGAGATGGAGGACAGAGCATATAGAGATGAGAGGAATCCTCTTCCATTTTGATTGCTAGCCAGGGGTGATTCTTTCTTTTTTTTTTTTTTTTTTACATTCTTTTTTTCTTTCTATCATTGTCTACCGTATTGGCCCTGGGCCTGTGAGGCGAATCGTGCCGCCAAAGCTTCTCGTGGTCGATTTAACATCATTTCATTGACTGAGACGAGTGACCTTTTTTGTATGTGGAGCATGAAGAAATGTGAAACCCTATGCCCGCGACACAGACTCACTGTCACCACACACACATAGACACTCTGTCCCCTCTCTGTTGGTTGTCGGGAATCAGGCAAAAAAGCTCTCTTCTCCCTCCCCAAGGGCATTGCTTTGCTTATGCCTGATGGCTTAGTTTTTCCATTTTATTCTCTCCCTCATGCTGTCTGTGAACATCCTCCTTTTTTCATCAGTTGCTCATTTTGATTCAGAGAAAACCATCAGGCTTACACAATAGAATCTTTTTTTTTCCCTTCTCTTCCCGTCGCTCTCTCTGCCATCCCACCCACTCATGTCTCTCTCCATTTTGCACTCTTCTCCATCAATTGCGCCTCTCGACAAAAGGGGCACCGATGCTTTCTCAGATAGGGGAGATGGGATTGGCTGAAATCGATAAATTTCACCCCAGGGGTGACCACTAGTCCTGTTGTTTGCTGCAGGCTCTGTCCCCGCTCCTTTCAGCCGCCTCAAATCTGACCCAGACCCTCCACAGGAAGTCTGGTGTCATTGTAAAACGATCAAAACCAAGTTGTTGTTTTTTGCCTTGAAATATCTGTGTTTGGCTGTGGGATCCTGGGCTACACACTGCAGAGAGGATCTGTTGTTGATAAATTCAGCCCCGCCTAGATGTATGGCTGTTAGGTTTTGGCAAAATTAGGAGTATATATTGTGTAATACAGCACTCTGTCACAAGACCAAAGACTTTATTGTAGACAGCGGCAGAGCTCTACATCACCGGTGTGCACAACCCCCCACCTCCATACTTCATATCTAAGATAAGCCTGGAGAGGAAGTGAAGATGTGATTTATTCGCTTACGTAGAGCCGACTTAAAAACCATCCTCATTAGTCTTGTTGGGGGGAGGGGGCACGGAGCATAAAAATGGAAGTTGTTTTCTTCCGCCTTTTGTTTAACAGTAATGAAAAATGACAGTGTTCCCACTGTTGGCCATACAGGGAAATTTATCACCTGTTTAATTTCACACTCGGGTAGGCCTGGCCTCAGCTCCTTTTCTCGACGCTGACAAAGTGGCAACTGAGAGCAGTGCATCACCTACAGGGGCCCGGGCCCTTTTTAATTGAATAGACATTTAATAAACAAGATTATGAGTGCAGGATCACACAGTGACACACCATCCACACCCTGCTCCTTACGGATCGAGTCAAGAAGCCACCAGGAGACAGCAAAAGGGCAACAAAAAAAAAGAAGCAAAGTGGGTGGCTGGATGCGAACAGAGCTCATCGGAGTGAGATCAGCGGATTTTTCCTTCATGCTCCATCCATCACGGGGCTTGTAACCTTCTCTTGAGGCAACAAAACTTCTTTTCTCCCTCTGCCATCTCCAAACACACCCTCCCTCCTCCTCACCGGGCGTGACGCTCCATCCCTCTCTATCTCACGGAACTTTATTTGGACTAACACTCTGTCACATCCGTCAAGAGCCCGGCCCTACGAGGGACTGATGGATGGAGCGAAAACAAATGCAAATCGCGCCACGCCGCATCCTTCGGCAAAGGCCATTGTCATCTTCGATCTGTGCCGTGACACACGCCACGACGAGGGAGGATTTGTTTTCGAGTGATAGATGTCCAAGTTGACATTCACACAGGTCATGATATCATTGGTATCGGACTAACATCGTCCGCTGGAGCCGCTGATGTTGACATGAATAATCTGGTTGACCAAACATCTTCAGGCTGCATCTCACTCCATCAGGCACATTTTCCCCTCTCCGTCCTCTCCTCTTTTCTTCTCCCTCTCTCTCTGTTTTCTTCAACGCGGACTTCCAAACAGCTTTGACAACAGCACCTCCTCCTCCGTCATTTCCTCTATTGTCAAAATCCTGTCCTGTCAAATCCTTGTAACGTTTCTGTTCCTCCCTGTCTTTCTTAGACATTATTCTTATGCTATCCGTTCCCTTTCTTCTCTCAGCCTCTGAATTCTGTCCTCTTAATGGAGCTCCCTTGGCTAAATAGACTCCGGCTTCTGACATGATTGAGTAAAAAGGAGCGGATGGGCAGTGCAGAGAGAATAGCTGATGCAGCCATCTTAGCTGGGGATGTATTAATTGAAAGGTTCATAGGCAGCGCGGGTGGCGAGCACATCAAAGAGCAACAGCTAATTAGGACCCCCCCCTTCGCCCTTCACTTTTATTTTTTCCATTCTAATGTCTTACCTCTTTTATTTATTTATCTCGTCTCTGTACGGGGGCCTGAGCGGAATATGAATTGGCTTCTCTTGCATTTCCCTTTTTTTGTGTCCTGCTGTGCTGGCGTACAGTACACAGATACAGGTGGTTAACAGCCAGTGCTGCAGTATTTTTCCTCTTTCTGATCTGTTCCTGAGCCTTCTAGTTTTTTCAGACGACATCTGAAACCAAGTACCTGCGATAATGTCAGTGGCAGTTGGAAGCCATTAGCCTGCACATTAGCCCCGTCACAAAATGTTATGTTTAACTCAAGACTGTGGTTCAAAATCGATAAGTAGCTGCAATCCAAGCAAGAGGATTAGGGTCGAAGGTTCGGCTGGTTTAAAATGGAGACAGAGCGAGTCCTTAACAAGTCCTGATGTTTGTGGGGGATGTGGCCACAGAAACTCTACACAAAGCTCCGGCTCCACTCAGCTAATGAAGTGAAGGCCCCTCCACTCGATCGACCACTCTCAGCTGTCACGGCCCATTGCTGATGACCCATATCAAAGAACAGCCAGGGCTTCATCTGCCCTTACCCCTCCCCTGCAATGTGACCTGCTCCATAATCTACTTTAGAAGATGGGTTATGCTAAGTGGCACTTCCATCACTACCACATTGATTTCCCCATTAGAGTTGGTGCATCAATACGGAGAGCGGAACGGGGCCCCTAAAAGTAGACGGGAAGAGGAAGAAACACCTTGATTACCTGATGCTTGTCGAGCCTCTCAGCAGCGCTGGGAGCTTTTAGTCGGACCGGATTCGTTTTTTGAATAACAAATTTGTTTCAAATGAACTTTCTGCCAGCCTACAGGGTGCCTCTCTCTCTGTCTGACATTCTCTCCATCTTTCGTTGCTGACTCCTTTCATTCCATGCCTTCACACGCATTCACCTAATCTCCCTCGGGACTTCAGCTGGAGGTGAAATTTGCAGCTTCAAAAGCCGGATCCTCCCCCTTTCTTTGCCTGCACTCTGCAACAGCCCCCGATTTGTTTTTCATAAATGTATCCCCAAACTCTCCTGCTGGATACGTGCTTTTTTTTTTTCCATCTCTTTTCTTGTTTCCCTGTAAAACCTTGGATTCTTCACCTTGTGCTAAAGTTTCCACAACAGTTCAACAATGTCAACATTTTCGTGAGCCCAGTACTGCTGGACAGTGATTGCGGGGCTTTGTTTGGCCTTGCTACTTCTCTTAGCAGGAACATAAGGTCAGCTCGAGCAGCTCTTTTGCTTCGATCCCAAGAGAGAAGTGCACTTTTAAAACAAATAAAAGGCCTTTCAGGGTCACAGCTAAAGAGTTGCTGGGACAACTTTCTTTAAAGTCTCAGACGATAATTAGATTTTACAGAACACTTTGCAATTAGTTGCGTTCTCATATCAAGATGCAGGCAACCATAAAAAAGGCCTTGCCACCCATTCTCTTTGCACACTTGGAGGCCACAGTTAATAATTCCCTCCATTTTTTGTCTCTGATTTAATTGAAATGAAAAAGGATGCCTCGCTGGTGGCGCAGAGATGTTGTGTCTAATTTATTTAGTCAATCTCTCGCCCTCCCTACAGTTGGTCATTATCTTGTTCCACCAGCAGCGCCTTTGGATCCCTCTCCTAACCATCAGCATGAGAGGGAAATGTAAATTATCCAAACCTTGTGACGATCCTAAAGTTTAAATGCAGCCTTAACTTTAAGAGAAATGAAAGCAGGACACTGTTTCCACCTGATGCACTGATAAAGAGCATTCCCCTGTGTGTTATTTTTTGTTTTATTAATGACATATTGTTTCTATGGTGTGTTTTTTAATGCAGACTGTGGCTCAGGAGGGTCAGGCTCAGGCGTGGAGGGCTGTGAACAGGACCGCTGTCGTTTGTTCGGAGGCTCGTGGGACGAGGACGCCGAGGACGACCGTTGTGTCTGCGACTTCACCTGCCAAAGTGTGCCCAACAATCCGGTACGACCGCCTTCAAAAGCACTCAGAACAAAATTGATGCAATTTGTGTCAAAAACCTTTTTACTGGGAGTCATAACTCCGACACGTTGGGACTCACAAACATCAGACATGCACTGCTGTTGACTTATTCTCCTCTGTGATGGCTGTATCTCCACAGTTCATCAGGGATAAACACAAAACAGTTTAGGAATGACTTAAAAGAGCTCCTTATGAACTAAGATTTTGCCTCCCAATCATCACATTGTACTTTTTTCAGTCGCAGAAATAATCCTGGTGATAGTTGTCTGTACATTTATGGTTATAATGCAAACAGGATCTGCTTTTATTCTTTCAAAATTGAAGCAGATAAAGAAACATTGAGTGAATACATTTCTTTCTTTCTTTGTTTTAGTGTTTTCAAAAATATATATATATAATGATATATCGATACATTCTGAATATTTGAAACGAAATGAACCACAGGTCCACTTACTCATTTTTCCCAGAGCTCTCAACTGCATCTTTCAGTCTTCACCAGCACCAGTTTCCTTAGGCTGCATCCAAATGTCTTGCAGACTCTTTGTGGAGGCTTTCACACTGAGTCCTTGAGTGCTGAGGGCAGTCCAAACCCACAATTTATCCAGTCCACAAGGGGCCTCAAGTGGACTTTGTGCAGACTTCAAGAGAGTCTTCAATGATTTAATTACCCAGTTAATTAATTTGATTACAATTCATTGCAATATGGACATGGCCAATTTCGATTGTTGATTAAAAAACAAATATAACTTACTATATATGGGTAAAACAATTACTTTATTAGAGTGGTACTTAAATCATATAGGCCAGAATTAATGATCCCCACATCAAGATACAGAAATATGTAGACATAAAGGCCATAGAGGTAATCACATGTATTGTATTATTGTTGTCTTTAAGGCTGTCTATCAGCAGCTTATATTAGCCCTGCAGTCTCACACCTTCGCAGACTTGACGTGATGACAGTGAACACGTCAGAGTGTGTGCGACCGCTCACGAGGTCAGACGGTGGACATGTGGATTCAGCCTTAGTTGTCGCAGATGTAACTGAGTTGTTATCACGTGACCTCAGTTTGGAACTTCAGTAACATGATAACTTTGCTTACATAGCTGAAGTTCAATACTTATGTGGAGTGATGACAGCTGAGAAAACCATCAGCTGATGAAGAGATGTGGTTGAAAACTCCTGAAAAAGCCACATTTGTTTTTTCAACACAAGGTTGTGTTTTGTTCAGTAATCTGTGACATTCAGCCCCGACAAACGCTCTGACAGTCCTTTTATAGCCTTCATCAAAGGTTGCATCGTCATGAGTCATCAACACTTTTAATTGTTTTCCAGTAAATTAAAAACAATAAAATACCATTAAAAATACCAACATTACTGGGCCTGACACTGATGTATAGTTAAGATATAGAGCAAGATGTATGTGATAAAAACATCGATTTTGACTTAATGAAATTCTCAAGGACAAGACTGAGCTTTCACGTTACATACAGGGCATGCTCTGTCTCCAAGACAGGTAGTGACTGTGCCATGAGCCTGTTGATAAAGAAAGTCAAACACAATTAAAGAGCAGAAGGTTTAACTGTGTAACACTGAACTTCCTCTGATTCTTCTGTAGGTTTGTGGCTCCGACGGAAAGAATTACAGCAACGAGTGCGAGCTGAAGAAGGCCAGATGTGAGAAACAAGAGCACTTGTTGATTCAGAATCAGGGACACTGTGCAGGTCGGTACATTACAGCACTCACAGTTAATGTCATTACAGTGCACAGAAGCACCCTCACCCAAGACTCATTGTCATTGACATCCCATTTCTCCTCTCATTTCATCCATTGATGGGGCAGTAATAGACGGTCTGTAGCTGCAATATGATTGTGCCCCTGTGCAGAGTGACCGCTGTGGCCGTAAGCAAATGAAGTGAAGAGGGTAAAGATCAGATATGATGTGTATGTTGATGTCATTTGCTCAGGGAAGTTGACTCAACACACTTTGCGGCTAATCTCTTGTCCATATGTGGAAAGTGACCGCTCCCCGGGGCTGGCTAGATAAGAATCTCTCTCACAGGTTCATGTATGGACTGAGCTGATAGCAGTAATGACTCACTTTTCCTGCCCAGACATTCTGACAATTTAAACCATCACACTTGTGCTTGATTCTTAACCCTCAGGATACCACTTCACCCCGCTTACTTTAATATAAGAACCCTCTCTTTGTAGCTAAATGAATAGCATTTATCAGCCAAAATAGGTGTCAGATCAGCGGCTGAGTAGCAAAGGTTAGCAGCCTTCCTCTCCATGGCTATGTTAAATGAGGGGCTTTTGCTCTGATGATAGCACAAGCCGGGGGAAGAAGGGCAAAAGCCACTTTGGGGATTTTGTGTGATCATTTCGGCCCGTTTGATTCCCCGTGGGTCAAAAATAGAGGATGGAGAGTTGAAGAGAGTGAGAAAGAGGGAGCCGCCAGTGTTTTCACACACATCCCTGCAGATTCTTCTCCTTCCTAAGCTGGCCTCCTTGGGCACTGACTGTCACGCTTCTCTACCATCCATGGATAATCAATCCTTTTTTGAAGAGCCCTCTATGGGTGCGAGAGCTCTGGGCTGTCCTCCTCTCCTATTGGTGAGAGGAGAGAACTCAGATCTTGGGGAATTTCTCTGCCCTCTACATTAGCTATGTAAAGGGAAAACTTAATTTGACCTCCACTCCGGAAACTTATCAAAACACGCCAGCTCGCACTAGCGGAGCATGAAAGCAACCTTGTTTCTCAGAGGTTCTGATTTTACAAGAAAAACTTTACCTCTTTTGCACACGGCGTCAACAATGTCATCTGCTGCATGCACATTTGAAAAGTTTGCCTCTCTCATAGCATTTCAAACCATCCTTTATAGCTACCTGTAAACTCAAGATCTGGGTCAGGGTTATCTGTAAAATCCAAAGAATATTACATATTGGTTTACAAGCAAACACGTGCCGATGTGCCCTTGTAGGAATATAAAAGACTAGCCACAGTGGCGAAAGCGCAGCAGCAGACCTTGTAAATGTGAGGGTAATATTGCACGTCACAGTCAGCCGCATTGTGCCGGACAATGGCCACTGAAGAGGAAAAACCCTCAAGGGGTGGAAGAACATATGAAATTAAAAGTTCTCCTTGTCCTTAATAGGCTCAGTGCAGATAGCTGAATGGAGCGCTGGAAAGTGGCAAGTTAAATGAACTGTGTCCGAAGCCCATCTCTGGAGTGGGAAAGCACTGGAAAAAGAGCGAGCCGAGTCATCACCATTAGGGCTGAGGCTCATATCCACACCAGTAACAGTGTGATTTATGGCCCCTGCATCTCCAGCCTCCAAACTCCAAATGAGCAACACAAGAAAAAAGAGATCAGGAGGGGAATAGAGAAAGACAGAAGGGGGAAAAAAATAAAGGAGGGAGAGATTTCTGCTCTCTATCTGTACAACTTTACTTTTCACTCCAAAGCCTGGAGAGAATTCAAACAATGATATTTTTTTTTCTCACCTTGGCCATTAAACAACAAACTCCTCTTCTCCCTCCCACTGCATGTTTTGTTGTTCTCTGCCACTTTTCTGGAGATGTGCCAGTTTTTTCGGGAACACATTTGTTTATATTTTGTTGAATGTAGTTCTTTATTCCGAGCTGTCACACTAGTTTGAAGGCTGGTGCATCCTTAGACAAAGGAGCTCTCCACACACACTGCGCAGGCAGGAACGGCTCGGCACATTCCTTCACATTATGCAGCCGGCTCTTTTTCTTTTTTTTTTTTGGGAAGGTTGTAGGGCAGCAGCGCAATTCCGTTATATTAGACAAGAACAAATGAAGAGTACATGCCTCCTAGTAGGTGGTAAATGTCAGCTGCTGCACATTCACCAGCAACACCATTGTTTGTTTTCACTGGAGGTAATAGCATCATTTTCCCCCTGATTTTGAGCCATTGTGAAGAAAGTAGCAAATAGAATTGTTATCTTGAAGCCGGCTGCCAGCCTCTCCACCTCTGCCCCTCAAGCCAATCTCATTGTTGGCAAAAAGTTACATGTTGCTTGGAGATTGTGTTGTCTAATTCCCCCCCACCCTGCTCAAACCCCCTCCGCCGCCGACGTAATCACTCAAATGTTGCTGTTCTTCTTTCTCTCCTTGTGCCATCTCCCATCTCCCATCTCCCTCTCCCCTTTTTCTTCCTCCCTCATCAGCGATTTCAGCCACATCTCTGCCAGAGCTGACAGCACTCCAGCACTGCAGTCTGTCTGTGTACGGCTGCTGCCACGACAACACGACGGCCGCCTTAGGAGTCGGCCTGGCTGGGTGTCCCAGTAAGTCGTCTCCCCCCCTCCCCCTGTCACCCTTCACCTTCGATGCCTCCTGAGTTTGTTGTGTGCGAGGAAAGTTGTAGATACTATCAGGCTATTTCAGCATATGGGGCTTATTGTCCTTGACTGCAATTACAGCAGCAGAGTTGCAGAGCTGAAAACGTTTCATCTTAATCCAAGGAATAATTATGATAATGTTGCACCGTATCAACAGAAAAATCTCTCCATCTGATGATCTTGACGAATGATAGCACGGAGACGAGGGAGAAAGTGCTGCATCAAGCTGTTAGCTGAAGGATACAGTTTGGACGGGGGGGAAATGCAGACTTAGAAATAGGGATATACGGAGATTTAGCAAAGGGGAAACTCACCTAAGCACACTTTATCCACCTTTTTATTTGTGGAATAGGGTTTAGCCAACATTTGAGCTTAGCATAAATCTTTAATACAGAGTATCCACCATAGTAAGCAGTATTCAAATGTTGTGAGCTACGTGATGAAAGGGTTTCTCAGAGTTAGAAGAGCATAAATAAAAAGCAGTGATGTTTTGCAGAGATTTCATCTGAAGCAGCAGAAGTTAAAAGTGACATCCATGTTGCTGTGCTCTCCTCAGGCACCTGTCAGTGTAACGTCTACGGCTCCTACAAAGGCACCTGTGATCCAACCACCGGACAGTGCTCCTGTAAGCCCGGAGTCGGGGGACAGAAGTGCGACCGCTGCGAGCCGGGCTTCTGGAACTTCCGTGGCATCGTGACGGAGAACATGAGCGGCTGCACACGTAAGGAACCACCTCTTTGTATCTGATCGAGCAAATTTGCTGTACCATTACACGTGACTTCAACAGCAGTAATTGTATGCATGCAGCCTTCCCATAAATGTATTCTTTACACCTTCTTTACATAAAGGGTCAGTTCTCCCAAATGACAAAAAAAACACATATTTTCTCACCTACCTCACGCGGTATCTAGCCATGCAGAGAGTATTTGGCTTTGAGATTTATGCTGCTGCTTCTATAGTCAGGACAGTTTTATTCATATAGCAAAATCGAAAATCACACATTTGCCTCAGGGGAATTTACATTCCACACGCACATGCAAAAATGGATGAAAAATGGTAAAAACCTCAGGAAGAGGAGAGATCCCTCTTCCTATTCCTGGACAAACATACGGAGTAGTTTGTGAATAAACTACAAACATATTTAATATGTTTGTCACGTAAGTGTGAAGGGTTTCTGGCAGAGCTTCAACTATCTTAATCTAGCACTGAAAGCATTGAAAAATCTGGTGCTGTTTTCCAACAATGAAATGCTTTATGAACCATTAATTATCAAATTTACAACTGATGTTTATAATACTTTTTAAATCGGTTAATAAATACTGTGTAGTTCACCTATAAACATTATTTGGATGGCAACTAATGTTTCAATGGATGCTTATAAACCTTTACAAAGTAGCTTAAATGAATGAATAATAGCCTAATATTAGTTAAACTTTAAGTAGAATTATTATTTTTTCGTCTTACCAGTGGATCATGTTAAAGTTACAATCATTCAGCTTTTCAAACAAACTGTTTTTATTTTTATTATGGCAGCATATCTTCACCAAAATCGTTCGAGTCCGCCAGTGCTTTGTGACATTCAAAGGGCCCCCGCACACATATAGGATTCACAAGCTCGTACTTCACTGTTATGTTCCCCTAATACTGTGTAGTTCATCTATAAACACTATTTGGCCTTTACATTTGTCTACGACATGGTTTATAAAGCGTTACATTGTTTGTTAAAACTAAAATAACTATTAACTGAAGTTTAACTTACTATTCATTTACCATTTTTTTAATGATGGTTATTATAACATGTGGCCAAATATTACATAAAAATGTAATTTTAGATAGTACACTTAGAAAATAGTTAAACTAGACTATGTACGTGTATCCAGGATATCAGGGAAACTGGCTCTGTAAAAAGATGTTATTATAATTGAATTAATAAAACAAGTTTCTGGACAAAACAAAATTCCATTCACCTCTTTGTGTTTGGATGGAGCCGAACCTTTTGAGACAGATAACTCAAAACCTGGAGGTTACATGGCTACAGTCCACTGTAGCAAAGAGAAAACAACAGTGGTGGGAAAATAAATTTCTCACTGAATTGATAACAATGCCTCTGAGCCAACTGTTTAAGAGTATCCCTGAAGTCAGTGTAGACAGTAAAAAGTAAATATCCCGCTAGCTGCTCTATCTACGTTTAATATACAGCTCATCTATTTGATAGCAGCCTTTGCAGACAGGAATCCTCTTGCGTCATTTAGTCCCGTCAAAGCTGTATTGAATGAGCTGTGTTCATTTGTATTCAAGTGACCGGCGGGGTCGGGACCCGTTGTTTGTCCCGGTGTAATGCAATATGGTGACCGGCTCTAATCCTGCCGCTGAGGTATCATAGGACATACGCTCCCGACGGCACAGAGAGTTTTCAGTCAACAGCAGGAAGCCTGCAGGTGCCTCACCCGTGGCCTGACCTTAACAAGGTTTACCCACAGCAAGCCGACAACACAGTGCACCGCAATACCACGCTCAGCAGGAGAGGAGGGGGGGAAAAGACACATCATTGATTCTAGGAACATGATAGGGTTGATGTCCTTCCCTTGGGTTGTTTTTCTGTTTCAGTTACATACTCATCTCCCTCCCTCTATGGCCCCGAAGGCACTGCAAACTATCCCTAACCCTTGGCTGTAAGGCATAGATGTATCTGAAGCAAAATTCAGAGGCTAAAGTTCCCTCAAACAAGCGATTGTTATCCCTTTGTTCTGTCACTGTCCATACCTGATCACTTCTTTTCTCATCAATCCTCCTTTTCTCCATGACAGCGTGTAACTGTGACGCCACGGGCTCAGTCCGGGACGACTGCGAGCAGATGTCGGGTCTATGTTCCTGCAAGACGGGAGTGAAGGGCATGAAGTGCAACGTGTGTCCAGATGGTAGCAAGATGGGCATGAATGGCTGCGACAAAGGTAATAAGAGGGAGTACCAAGGCAACCGGTGGAGCGTTAATAAGCCA
The DNA here is from genome assembly GCF_040436345.1 of Pagrus major. Classification (NCBI taxonomy): domain Eukaryota; kingdom Metazoa; phylum Chordata; class Actinopteri; order Spariformes; family Sparidae; genus Pagrus; species Pagrus major. The sequence goes on from NC_133221.1 coordinate 26,061,375, forward strand.
TATTAATACACAACGCACACACACATTTTTCTGTCACACGTCTGAGTCGTGCATCAGCCTCTTAGCAGCCACTTCTTTCTCTTTCTGCTTTTCACATCCATCTGCTTTATTGGCACAGGAAGGAAGTGGCTGCAGGGCAGTTAATCAATAGTGATTAGGAAAATACTGGAGTGTACAAATGACATGGGCATGACACATCGCCAAGTGATATTCAGTCATATGCCAGTTTGGATGACTCACGACACTTGCATGTGTGCGTTGATACTCATGCATAAGGACTATTGATGAGTTCAATTAATAAAGAAAGCAGCCCCTGTGATTGCACGAGCTAAAAAGCTGGTTGAAGTAAAGGTTAGTTCCTGCTGTGGGGGCCTGCAGCTCCTTGATTAAGATGCACCATCAGATATCGACTGGAAGTCAAATGCTTAATGAAGCCAGCAGTCCCAGCACAGTGGTGGGGCCCTCTGCCACGCAACCTGCCAGATGAAAAGACAAGGTACAGAGACGTGGTAGCACATGAAAGCAGGAGCTAAGGGGTGGGGGGTACTCTCAGCCACTGTGATGCTGCAACAATGCAAAGACCCCACACTCACAGCCCGGCAGGTGGATGGTGGGCTCCCCGACTGCTGCTCCTGCTGCGGCAACTTCAAGGCTTCAAACGCTCCTTTGGAGAGCTTCGAGAGAGATCTGTGGAAAAAGAAGGCAGAGCCAAAATATCCTGAGTGCACACCTTTATACAACTCTTTTTTACAGCAGTAAGAAGCCAGTTTGGGGATATTGCTGTGGTCTTTGAAACTATGAATAATTCACACAGTGTTACTTACAGGTAACTAGACAATTTTATGATTACATTACCGCTGCGCACTGCTGTTGTAAAGAGACTAAAGCAGGTCACTCACTTAGAGGAGGAAAACTTAAACAGTCTGACAGCCTGTCTCCAACTGCTACACAGATTTAAAACTCAGACAGAGTAGGGTCAGACAGGTCAGGGGCTGTGGCTCTGTGCCAGGCTAGCTCAGTAGCACACGTAGACACGAACACTGTCCCATAGCGAGCCAACTTTAGCAAGATGAAGCTTAGCATACTGTTAGCACGCAGTATTTGGGGGTTAAAGCTGGAGTTGAACAACCTCTCTGCATCCATTATACATGCTAACACTATAGATTGGATTTTTCCAATCCAATTTTGTGGATTGGATTTTTGTCAGTAACTAGTTGACATAGTAGTTGTTCAGACTTGGTATCAACATCCGAGTGATCTGGTTAGAAGTAGACAGCTTCAGTACAGGTTTGAAGAAACTTAACAAACTTTGTGAAACAGCCAGGACAAATTGTGCGATACGTGCTTCTTGTAAATTCTGCATTATATAGAATACATTAAGTTGTTTCTTTCCTTGTAAAAAGTGTTTGTTTGTCAAGGCATCGCTGTACCAGCCTGTCAGCTTCACCCGTCTAAAGTACGTAGCAGCTGTTGGAACATATTAAATGTTCTGTGTCCAATTTTACAAATACAGTAAACAGTAATCAGTACAATCTACTTCTCTGACACCCATGGAGAAAGTCCAGAGACTCCCTCGAAACAACAACAGATCCTGACTTCTATTAGTCAGTGGTCAATGCACTTTTTGTCCAAATCACAGTCTTTGGTGTGCTTTACAAAACAACAACAACAACAGCTGTTCTGCCCTGTTTTCCAAAAAAGTAGGGGCGCTGTCTAAAATGTAAACAAAAACAGAATACTATGCAATCATTTAGGATGCTGCTTTAATATCCAATATATACTATCACCTGTTACCAACGAACCTGTTCACATGTGGAGTATTCCAACAGGTTTTTGTTTTTTTTAGCATTCCACAAATGTCCAAATCTTTTGTTACCCCTGTCCCAACTTATTTGAAATGTGTTGCTGGCATCAAATAAGAAGAAGAATAAACACGCATTTACAAAAATCAATTAAGTTGATTAGGTAAATCATTAAATGCGTTGTCTTTGTGGTGTTTTGAATCGAGTATTTGTGAAAAAGGATTAACAAATGATCACGTTCTGTTCAATTTATGTTTTACACGGTGTTGCAGCTTTTTGGAATCAGAGTTGTACTAATGTAAAGTCTATATGGATGTGTTAAGCACTCAAAAAACAATTTTTGTTTGATTACTCTTTCCAGATTTTGAGAAACCAATTTAATGGCTGTTTAACATGCACAACTTTTGGTGACTTAATAAGTGTAAACAAAAGTTCTATAATTGTGAAAGTGTAAATATGCATTTAATGTAACTTTTCATTTAGCTCAACATTTTCTGACACACTCAGAATCCATAAAGCAACATTTCTCCATTGCTGTAAACTGTATGATTATGGGAATGCACACAATGTGTATGAAACAAATCCGTCTCCTCCACAGGTCCCGACGCACCGACGTCATGTGAAGAGTTAGTGTGCAGTTACGGAGCGACTTGCATCGAGGTGAGCGGCCAGGCCCACTGCGAGTGCCCTTCACCCGACTGCGACGAGAAAAACAAGACCAAGGTGGGTCTGTCAAACCGTCTGCTCTGAAGAAAATTAGCAGTTTAATCTACAAGTTTGTGTAGAACAGAAAGACATTGTTTCAGCGGCCTACAGGGAGTAAACATGTGTTCCCATCTCCCCTCTCTCCATCTCTGTCACGGCGGAGCAGGTGTGCGGCTCAGATGGGGTGACCTATGCCGACCAGTGCCAGCTGAGGACCATCGCCTGTAGGCAGGACAAGGACATCACGGTGCAGCACTTTGGACAGTGCACAGGTGAGCCCTGTCGAAGGCTCCATGCATCACGCGTCGCATGGATGGCCAACTGTTGTCAGGCCCCGATCAAAAGATAATGAGCAGTGCTGTGGGCCTCGAATTATCCCCCTCCTGCTGTTTCTCCTCCCATCCATCCATCTCTCTGTCCTCTTCTCAGGAAGTAAAGTCACAGCAACATGTATGCAGATTCAGCCTGTATTTTGTGTTTATAGGAAAGTACCTGGACAAGATAGTATGATTTGTCTTTCATGGTTAAGTTCTCCTTTGAGAATTCAGCTTGATTTATGTACACAGTTTACAGTAAAGTAAGCCCTACACTCGCCCTGCTTCTGAACTGCCAGGTGAGGGCAAGATCAGGTGAGGACACTGGAGAAAAGTTAGAATGAGAAAGAGAGAGATATCGTAGCATTTTAAAACCAATCACCCTGTAGTTTGAGTGGAGTCTGAGCCTCGCAATCCCACATGATAGCAATGTCACTTCCTTTTCGCCTCCTCGCTCCTCTGTTGGGATTTGGTTTCATCTTCCAGCCCTCCTGTTGAGAAACGCATCAATCCCTTTGCAGCTTGCAGGAGCATGAAGCCGTCTCAGTGTGATGGTGGAGGTAGAGTACATGTGTACTGAGTAAAAGGTGCAGCTCTCGGCCTTCGGTCCAGATGCTGATGGACATTGTTTAGATCGGTGTAATAGGTGCTGGGACAAACACCAGGGCCATGGCTTTCATGTACAGTGAAGTCCTCGCACCGACTGCCAGCTTGCGTCACAACGGGGTTCTACAGACGCCGCCGGCGAGCTCAGTAGGGAGGAGGAGTGCCAGCTGTGCGGTCCTGGCCATGAGCCACTGCCAGGTGTTGAACATTTTAAGGTGGAAAAATGTTCATTCACCTCAGCGCTCAGTGGGCACAGATCAGGTGACCTAATAATGTGCCACCATAAAGTCCTCTTTGTGTATCTCTCTTGAGCACTCTTTGTCAGACCCAAACTAGGTCATATCCATAGGAGGCAGGGCTGTTGACACGGTCTGTGTTGAGCTGCTGTTGCAGGTACACAGATAAAGAATCCAAATATGCTCAGCGAGAGATCGACAAGGCTTTGATAAGTCCCTGAACATCTGGTAATTACAAATTCAGTGCCGTGGGTTACCAGCAAAAGGAGCCAAAATCCAGTCTGGTTTCACATTCCTCTGTTGCCTGGCAATAGAGATGTGGGTTGTGTGTAATCCCTCACCTAGCATTGCTGCACACAGAAGGCACGAAGACGCCTCACAGCGGACTCTTTCTCCGCGGAGCCCTTGGGGGGGGGGGACAGACAGGCGAGCGCTCGGGCCCTCCGACAGCCACAGAGGATCTTTTAATTTCTCCTCCCGGATGCGGTCGCACCGCGGGTAGCTGCTCCGCCGCTGCTGTCGGCTCGGGGGTTAGATCTCGAGCTCATTTCACGTGTGGCTGGGTGCGAATTAGCATTTTCTCTGCCTCCACCCCTCACCACGCCGCAGCTCTGCCTGCCATCCCTCTCGCTGTTTACATGCAGAGCTTCCAGACGCCCGGCCTCAGCGCTGTGGCATGCTAATGCTCACCCGGCTGCTCTGTGGTTTGACAAGAGAACAATGCCAAGGGCTTGTATAAATGAGTGAATATTGATCTTTTTTAACATCATTGATCTGTTGCAACTTTTTATTATACCACAGAGTGAGACTACTGCCGCACAGTGTGCCACTAATGGGCAGGCTAAGAAAAATTCCCAGTCCTGCAGAAGGAGCGCCTTAAAATCTTTTCTGCTTTTGACAGAGAGCTCGCAGCTTACTGTGATGTTAGCCAGCTCCTCTCTGAAGTCTCTGAGCTGAAAGACAGCACAGCCACAGAGTACAGGGAGGAGTTTTTCTGGCGTCTTCTTTGCAGCGTCTCAGCAAAAGATGAGGCGATATCTGAGCAGCTCAGTAAAACATGCAAGCGCTACTGTACCGAGCAGCAGAGGGAGGGCATTTGGACCGATGAGCAAATTCAGGCGCCGGGGGAAAATGGCCACCAAGTTGGCAATGACCCGCCTCCCCCATATGGTGTTATCACCTGTAGGTTTGCAGCAAATTGGCAACGAATGCCAGCATATGGCATCAGCAGCCCTCAGCCTGCGTGTTAGGGTTCTGCTGCCTTCACCGTGTCCTCCGATTTTCTCTCATTATTCAATCCCTCATTCTGCTCCCACTGTTTGCCTTTACATATTCTCCCACTGAGAGCTGTGTTAACCAGTTTCTCTTTCCGATCTTCTTTAGGCATTCTATCATTTTCTTCCCCGTTCTCTCCGGCTCCCTTGTCTTGCCCCTCCGATCTCCTGTGTCCATATTCCTCCTCCTCCTCCTCCTCCTCCTCCTCACTGAGCGCAGCTGACACCACAAACAATCTTAATAACCACCTTTCAACAGTAACTACACAGCTGAGACAAGCAGAGATGACAATGATTTTTTTTCCCTCTCCATCTTGTGACATAACTGTCCATTGCTCCACTGAGGGGGAAAAAGCAAAAAAAAAAAAGGCAAATGGACTGTTAAAGTTGATTAAGAGAAGCATCAGCTGAACAGACTCACGCTGCCGTGCCTTCTTTCCTCCCTTATCCCAAGTCATGGAGCTCACAGCTCGAGATATGCACACACCCAAACACACATTAGGCACTTCCCAGGGAGCGAGCCTCCTGACGCTAAGCTTGGCACCTGACTGACAGGTGTAGCCAAGAGGAAAGGCGATGCATGCCACCATTCTTGGCGATAGCATCACCGCTCTGTGCACTCCACTCCAAATCTCTCTCTCTATACAAATATCAGCCGAGCTTTAAGCTGACACCGTGTGTCTCCCAGGCTTTCTGCCGTCTCAGTAGGTATCACATTTCACACCTCGGTGAATAATTGCCGATCAAATAGCCGATTATAGCAGTGTAATTAAGTCCTACACATAATGTTAGGCGAATCCTAATGAGGCGGTATAGAGGTTTTTTTTTTTTAATCTGTTCATTTCACCCACACGCTAACACACATCTATACTCATGGGGCATAAAGAAGTAAAGGGAGAGCGACAGTATTGTCACGCCTGCTTGCCTTGGCTAAATCTGAAGTGCTCACTTACGTAGCATCTCCCTGCCAACTCGCTGCTCCCCCTCAGGAGTTTTTGTCCTATTTATCGCTTTTTTATCGCAGACAGTTTGTCCTTTTGCACCAGAGCTTTTTGCATTGGTAATGATGGTCTCTCTTCAGGGAGAGCCTCTTCTCTCTCTCTCTCCCTCATTTGGAGTGATTTCTCTCTCTGTGCGTGCGTGCGTGCTGGTGTGTCGACAGCGGTGTGTTTGTGGTGGCGTTGACGGATGCTCGCGCTCTCCGCGAGCAGCAGCCCGCCGTCTTTGAAGCCGGAGTTAAAGCCGGCTTTTTTTGCCCCATTTCTATCAATCATTCATCACCGGAGGCACTGGCTGTTGGTGATTAAAGCTTTGCTACTGGAGGGCAGCATTTGAATATGGATATATAATTCATAGGCACTGGCACGGCAACACACCAACACACATATTGTGCGCACAAACACATGCCATATGCGAAGAAAACACACATACACACTCTGTACTATGCGTTGACACCAACTGGGGTAGTTTAACTGTGTCTGGGCGGCATAACTCATTTGCAGGCGAAACACACTGCAGTGCATATAACTGTGAATGCAGTATGTCATCTGGTGGCATATTCCATATTCACTCTGCATATGGATGCACTTTCATTACTTAAGGTTTGTCAAATAAAGATGGCTGACATCTCATCCATTGCAGGGTGTTTAATCAGAGGTTGCTTTTACAAATGGGAGCGTGTGTGTGTGTGTGTGTGTGTGTGTGTGTGTTCTTTTAATGTAATTTCATAATGACATTGTTAAGCATCAGGGAGAAGGGTTAGAAGATTAAAAAGGACATAATCATTCAGAGGTAAAAAGTTATCGTCAACAGTCGGTTGTAACGATCATTAAGTGGTTTTGTTTTGCTTTATTGGCTAATGATGTTTTTATTTCCTCTGGTGTCATTTTCGAGGTTGTAATGGAGTTAGGTGCAGCAAAATCAAGCATTTTCATCTTTGCTCAGTCATTCATCCATTCCTTGCTTCCTTCCCCTTCCCTCCACCAGAAACCATCACTGAGCCGGCAGACAGACCCACCCCCAACCCCCTCGCCACAACCCCCAGCCCAACCGCTGCCGCCACCATCACCACCACAGCCACCTTCCACCCTAACATGGTGTGGGCCATCCCGCCTCCGAGGACGGCCGAGGTAGAGACAACTGAGCGGCCCCCGGCCACCACCCCCTATTCCACCCCCACCCACAAGCAGACAAACCACCGCCACTCCATCCACACCCGGCCTCAGCCGCAGTCCACCGCCGCCGCCGCCGCCGCTGCCACCACCTCCTCCCCTCGCAGCAGCAAGATCCCTCCGCCGCTGCGAGACCCCTTCGCCGATGTGAACTCCTTTGAGGGCTCGGGCAGTGGGGATCCTAGTGGAGACTACCAGACGGAAGAAGAGGAGGAGGAGCTGGAAGAGGAAGTGGGTAGCGGCATCCCACCAGAGGCCAGTGGGGCAGAGGAGCCTGTTGGTAAATCCCTGCTCTTTCACTTCATTACCCATAATGCTTTAAGAGGTGTTTATTTTTTAAGAAAGGGTGGGATAAGTCTCTTCATATCACACTCATGCCATCATCTGTTAATTGAAAGTTACATGAACATCAGCTTATGTATTTTTATGCAAATTGTTCTTTAGGAGACAAATGTCGAAGGCAGGCAGGCAGGCAGGCAGGGAGGAGAACTCTTTGTAAACAGATGCTGTTTGTGTCATTTCGCGTAAGATGTATATCTCAATTTCAGACAGAAAGGAATGTATTTGCACGGTTCACTGTTGCTACATCACCCATGCTCTTTTCTCCCATTCCACCGGCGCGCTCGCTTCTCAACAGCTAGCAAAACAAACCCAGGCTCTGTAAAATACACTCTCGGCAGGCCGGATGAAACTGTTGGCCCGCATCTGGGGATCTCTGGAGCCTGACGTGACAGGCTGATGTGACTGGGAGGTTGAGGTTTGAGTGTGTGTGTGGAGCTACCTTGTCACATGACTAGCCTCAAATCTTTCTCGACATGCCCTCCTGACTGTTATAGCAGGCTGCCGTTTCTGGGCCTCTGCTTGGACAACAAGGGATGACTGAGACTTTTCAATCAGACCATTTTTTTTTTTTTTTTTTTCTGTTGTTGTTTGCCACCCATCCATCCATCCCCCCTGTCTGACAGCTTGCAGTAACAGGATAGGATTGATGGAACAGCATGGCCCCAATGTGCTCTTCCTCAGCTCTTCCTCCTCCTCTCGCTCCTTCTCCCCGAGTCTTAGATTTATTCTCTTGTCAGAGGCTGACCAGAGTGCTCGGCAGCGCGAGGAGCATGTAGCCTGTCTGCCAAGGAGACCCGGCGTCTTGTGGCTGTGTGTGTGTTTATGTGTGTGTGTGTATGTGTGTGAGTGAATGTGCACCCGAGCATGTCTGGATGTTTTTTTCACATTGTGTGTGCTGGTTGAAGAACTCGTGCGCACATCAATCTGTGAGTGTGAAAGTGCGAGCAGATTAGGAGATTGAGAGGTGCAGATTTCAACATTCAAATCTGCACTAATCTGTGTGTGTGTGTGTGTGTGTGTGTGTGTGTGTGTTTGTGAGGTGTGCTTGTGCGTTTTATATGTTGAAGTCTTATCTTTCCTTTCTGTGTGTGTGTGTGTGTGTGTGTGTGTGTGTGTGTGTGTGTGTGTGTTACTCTTATCTCCCTCTCCTTACGTCACAGAGTTTGTCCAATTCCAAGTGCACATATCACTGTCTGAGTGTATAAATGTGAGCAGGTCAGAGGTGTGCGTTTGTGTGTGTTTTTGTATCCCCGCTCTTGAAATGTGCAGCCATGTGGTGGCAGTGTGTGTGTTTGTGTGTGTGTGCATTTATTTGACAGCTCTCATTGCTCCCACCAGAGCCATGCAGCGTCCCCTTGCTGTTGTGCGCTGCCTTCTCCCCCCCCCCACCAGCGCTCTCCTCTTCAGCATCTGTAAATCTGCAGACCACACGCCAACAGATGCCCTATAAACCCTACAGCCTCTCCCCCCTTCCTCCCCCCTCCTCTCGCCTCCTTTGACCGCGAGTCCTTGAGCAGGACGTCCCTCGCCTCTGACGTCTTTACGACTTGTTTAGCGGCGCACTGTTTGCCTCCGCGATTATTTCTAATCTCTGTGCGGCCATAAACTGCGCCGCTTCGACCAAGAAGCCCTCCCCCCTCCAACACCATCATTAGAGAGAACGGAGCTCCGCTGCTCTTACGCTCTCATCCTTCAGAGAGAGAAAGCCCAGCCATTTTTATGTCTTTTATGTCCCAAGATAGCCAGATATACAGTGACCGTAACACGAACACGGCTGTGTGTTTTTTTTTTCTTTTTTTCTCCCCCTAGGAAGCCTTGAAGGTAGCCGTCAGCCAATCAGCAGTGAGCAGTTATCACATCCCGTCATCATTTTAAGTGCTTAGTGTGTGACATGACTGGCAACAGTGCCCATTATGTGTTCTCCACCAAAATGACTTCCAGGTGTAAAATCAATTCCCATGAAAATGCCATATAATCACTCCTGACAGATGCCTCTATTAGTGTCCAATCACAGGTCAGCAGACTAAACACACACAACCATCTGCAGAAGCGAGAGCACGTCGGGAAAAAACAAAACGTTTTGATCTTACAAACATTAGACCTGTCAGCCGAGCCTGAAGAGTCTTTAAAATAGCTCCACTCTGGCTCTCTGAGATAAGATGGCTTGAATCTAATGAATCGAATCTTCATGCATTATTATGAATCCCTGTGTGTCACCTCCAGGTCCCACGGTGGCAAGCACCACCGTACCCACAGCTGAGGACAGGTCCTCCTGCGACAACAAGGAGTTCGGCTGCTGCCCCGACGGCAAGACACCAGCCAGCACTCCAGAGGGCGCCAACTGCCCCTGTAAGTCAAAATACCCCTTCAACCTGCACTTTCTCTTCCCTGTAAGCACCTGATTATCAGCCTGTGTATCCTCCTCTGTGTGTTTGTCTCCTGTCAGCTGGTACTATATGATGAATGTTATCTCTTGCACTGAGTCACATTAGATCAATCCTTATTAAAGGTACGTTTTTACATTTGAAAAAGTGGAACATCTGTTACAGTATCTGCTACAGTGCCTGCAATTTAAACTCATTGTGATTTAAGGACATTTAAACATTTTGGGAAAGAGAGTATTATTTTCTTTCTGAATCTAGATGACAAGATCAAAACTCACTCTCATCTCGTGTGATGTATGGAAACCAGAGATGATTATGGCGCGTGTCATTTACCTCAGAAGCAGGAAGGTCAGAGCTGGGAATGACCAAATTGACCAGTCGGAACACCAGATCTAGCTGGGCTACCCATTGTTAGCCGTCAGCAATCAATGCATTACATGATATTTTGCGCATACAAACACCAAAGCAACATGTCAACGTTTAGAAGTTGGACAGTACTGTGTGTAAAACTGATTTAATGAGACAGAAATAAGACAATAAACAGTATGTTATTCAGCTTTCACAGCTGTTGATGTGCGGAGCAGCCATTTTAGATTTTAAGGTTTGGGGGTGGTGAGGTGTACCCGACTGTACCCAACATGAAATTCGACTTCAGGGGGCCATTTCAGGTGAAAATGTAGATTGGGAACTTAAAAATTTGGACTTTCCTGTTCAAATGGAAGGCACAATTAGCTTAGCTTAGCATAAAGGCTGGAAGCAGGGCGAAACAGCATGCCTGTCTCTCTCCAAAGCTAAAAAGAAAAATGCCTATAAATGGGTCTGGAGCTCAGCTTAGTGTCTTTGTTGTTATCATAGTTTTAGAGGGAGTTAGCTGTAATCTCTGCTGCCTAGAAAAGGTCTACACTGCCCCTTGTTGTGCATTGTTTTCAGAGCTTGTGGGAAATGTTGATTGTTAATGGCTGCAAAAACCACAAATCTAACAAAGATTACCGTATTACTTCTAATATTTACCATCTGGCATGTATCTCTCTATGAGTGGGGCTGCACAGAACGCTTGTCTCTTTGTCAACCAACCCATATCCTTCTATTTTCTTTTCTTCAGTTTATTACTTTAATTTGTTGATACACTGAGAATCACCACGACATTTTTTATGTTTAATGTTTACTGTGGGAATAGTGATATTGTGCCATCTGCCTTCGACAACCAGATGAACAGGTGTTTTCTTTCTTTTTTTTTTCTGCAGCGGTGCATGAATCACAGCCCTCATATGTAAATGATCATATTGGCAGGTGGCAGGCAAATAAAAAAAATAAAAAAATACAGAGACAGTGAAAGGTGAAGTCTGACCTGAGTAATCCGTGTTTATGAATTTTACAAACCTTGACAGTCTGACTCTGATATTAGCCATTCCCTACCTGATCCTCTGTGAGTTGATATTTCGGGCTTTTCTCCAGAATTTTGAGCGGTTTCGACATCATATTTTAGGACCCATGCGCCTTGCTTTGTAAATAACCATCCTGTCTCTGTTCTTTCCTTTTTCTGTCCTCCTTCACCTTCTTTCTGTTTCTTTTAATCTCCCACCTCTCCTTCTATTCACCTCCCCTCACACACATTTCTCTCTTTATCAGTCCCTGCTACTGTTCGGTATCTCCCTCCTGAGCTATATCTTACTCTTTTCTCGCCCTCAACTCAGTCAATCTCAATCCAGTCTTGCATCAGTTCATTTCTCTGTGGAGTTGAGCAGGGAGAGAGTCGAGAGACTACCAGAGGCCGACGAGCTCTGTTGTACCAATCAGTGATTTCTGCCAGACTGGGTTCATAAAGATAAAGGGCTTCTTTCTCCCCTTTGCTTCTCTATCTTTCTCTCCCTCCATCCCTCTGTTGAAATCTGCTCCCTATTTGTCCCAGCGGTGTGAGTCTGACTGATTGTGAAAGGAGGGATTCTCTCCGGCTCTCCTGAGAGCTAGAGGTCACGACTTGAAAGAGCTGAGGCCACAAATTAGTTCGCAGAGTTGCATTTTGGGCTTGTTGAAGGTCCCAAAGCCTTCCAATAAACCAGCAGAGTTCACTGCCACACGATCCACAACATGATCTGAAGATTTGAGGCCTTCCACAGTCTTCTGACTTTTATTTCTCTCGCAGAATCCAAACGATTTGATGACCTTCGGCCCCAAATCCAGACATCTATAGAAGCATTTGTTGTATAAGCACCTGTAACAGGTTTTAGCTGTAAGATAACAGCTGTAACAAATCCACTAAAGCCTGTAAATATTTATCTCAGCCGACAATGACGGCACACCGGCGATCAATACTTCATTCAGCTCAAGTGTTACCAATAAAGGCAGGCAGCGCGATAGGCTGATCGATTTTGTCGGATCTTTTTTCTCCTGAGGAGGGCTTAGCCAGTCCTCCGCTCATTAGAAGTAAAATGACACGTCCCCAGTGCTCGAGCATCCATCGCCGCCGTCTCATTGTGCCGTCCAATTTATTGACGCGTGCTCCGCTGTCTCAAAATGAAAAGGACTAATTGTTTGCTGTTCCAATCTGAACATTTTATTGAGACATCAAATGGTGAAGTGGCTCAAGGTTGAGTTTAGTTCACATGTTCACACCCTCAAGGAGATCTATGAAGCTGTTTTTGTACTCTTTTTTGTACTTTTAAGTAAAGCTTCAGAGAGGATGTCAGACCTTGGTTAGCCATTTCTAAAATTGTATTGCCTGAAGTAGTATTTAACCATGAACAGAAGACAAGAAAGGTTAGAGGAGTTAGGAGTTGGGGTTGGAGTTAGGGGTTGGGATTGGGGTAAAGGTTGGGGTTAGGGTTATGGGGGGTTGGGTTGGGGGTTGCGGTTGGGTTGGGGTTAGACTTTATCGGCCAAAGTATTGAGATAATGTCGTCTTTCTTCAGTTCAACATTGGTTCCTCATGTGTTAGCCTAAAACAATGACTGCAGGCCTTCCATATGCTACATTTAAACAAGGCACTATCCTTTATATGGCATCAAAGATTAAAACGAGCATTTGCTCATGTGAGAGTTAATGACATGCTCTCCTCCAGCTACTGGAAACTCTTCCATATGCTAGTGGAAGTCCAACAAATCCATTACATTTTACAGTTCATGAGAATCTGATCGTCCAGTAGCTTTGTCCCTGCTTTTATCACCCTCTTTCTTTCTCTCCTTACGTCCGTCACAGCAGTGGACTGGAAAATCACCCTCTCTGATGTTTGTCTTCTTTGCAGATTAAAAGCCAGATCTCTCTCGCCGCCCCCCTCTCTTTCTTTCTTCCCCCTCCATCTTATCGGCCAGACCTCGCCCATTTGGCTCTATTTTATGGCCGCCGTCACATCTGAATCGATGTGTGCTGCCCGTGAAAGTACTGTAAAAACGAGGGGGGAAGACAGAGGGAACCTGAGTGGGGCGGGTCGGCACTGTCTCCTGTCCTTTTCATGCAATTTTAACCGGGCTGTGTCAGTCAACGGTCTGGCGGCATTAAAGAGACAATTACGGCTATCTTTCACGATAATCATACAAGTGCTCTTCCCGTTCTCCCTGGCATTGCTCAGGCAGGGGCAGCCATGATTGATTTGGGCAATTTGCTCTGCTGATTACGAGCGGCGTGGAAGCCCGGCATCAGCGCCTCGCATGCTCCCTGTTTTTCACCTCACATACACACAAATCGCTTCAGCTTTATTTCAAGTCCTCTCCTCTCAGGCAGCACTATGAAGAAACCCTATAGCGAGTTGATAAATGTTGGACAACATAACCTCCAAGGTCGGACAGGGAGGCTTTCTCTTTGCTGAAGAAGGCACTTTTGAGAGTGTCTGTGGGCTGTTTTCTCTTCAGTGTGTGTATGTGTGTGTGTTCTGTTCTTTCCTTCATGTATTGGTGTGTCTGTCTAACTTGTTGTCTTTTTACCCAGCCCTCCATGCCTCGGCCAGCTTTTGGGACGAGTCTCGGTCTGGTAAAAATGGCCCATTTTCCCACCTTCCCTTCTTCTTTGTTCCTCCCTTCCTCCTCTCATATCTCACAGTCCACCTCGTCCACCACCACAACCTCCACCACCACCACCACTACGTCCTCCCTTAACGGCCAAACCCAAACCCAGCCCTTTTGTAAACCACCACGCAGTCAGCAACAATCTCACTAACCTCCCCTTGTCAAACACACACGAACACAAGATCCATCACTAACCCAAAACTGGCACAACCCCAAAACGAGCACTGTGTGAAGGCAGCGGGTGCTGAGTGATAGAGGAAGGTCTAAGCTGTGGTGTTCCAGTGTCACATATTCTTCCTTTCCTTTCAGCCACTATGAGGTTCAACGGTTTCCTGCACTTGGACCAGGTGGAGGGCCAGGAGGTTTTCTACACCCCCGAGATGGAGGACCCCAAGTCAGAGCTGTTTGGAGAGACGGCTCGCAGCATAGAGAGTGCAGTAAGTGCTGTAGGAGCAAGTACTGCTGGGAATACAATTTAAATAGCATTTGTGATATTGCTTGGCTGAATATGTTGTTGACATTAACTTGTTTACATGTTACCAATAAAGTGAAGAAACTGTCTAGGGGAGAATTAACACAATCTTCTTCCTACAAATGAAAAGTTGCCTAATAAGCAATACAACACACCTCTCCTTAATCTAATACATTCAGGGGCTTTGCTGCGACTGCTTTAGTGGTATGACCAGGAGCTTATGGTAGCCACTGTAAACCAACTTAACCGGAGACTTTATGACTTTTCATCAATTGTGTCATTGTTACACTATATTTTAGCACATTTCAGCATTTTAACATCTAACCAGTAAACATGTTTCCTGCTTGTGGTCCCATTTTGATCACTTTCACTCAACTGTTATGATGTCTGTGAAGCTCCACTAATCAGTATTTTATATATTAACTATGGATAAAATGAAAAGTATGTAAAGCGAGAAGTGTCGCTTGTGACGGACCCACAGGGAATTATCATCTTTTTGTTCTGGGTGGTCAGAATCACGACTCCAAATGAATGCTAATGTTGCTCTGTCCGCTGTAAGCAGGCAATGGTTTGTTTACATGACTGCCAGAACAACTTTAGAAGGGAATATAATGTCACACGTTGTTTTCAGCTTGTTCTGCTCCCCCTAAGTGGCCAAAAATCAATTGATGCTGCTTTAAATCAACTGACAGCAGCTACTGTTCAGCATAGGTCAGGCTTATTCATGTTTTTTGTTGTTATTTTTGTTTTTTATTTATCCTTTTTTTACTTGGCCTTTACTCAGGGTAAGAAAATCTTCTTGCCTAAAGTGAATTTTTACTTGCCTTTACATATTGTTTTTATTTTTGAGAGGTTTATCAAATAACAACAAAGACTCAAGTTAATTGTCATGTTTAATCTTATTGGCCTTGCTCTCAAGCACTGACCTTCTCTGCTGCCCAACTTAACTCCTGTTGCCACTAAAACTAAAATGTTTACTTGCCCCTCAGCTCATATACGTGTTTATCTGTAAAGAAGCAAGATGGCTCACTCCTTACATACTTCCATCATCAGCTCTGAAAAAACATGTGTGTAATTTTTTAAAATTGCTTGATTTACTAGCCGGAAGGGACATTTAACTTGCCCTGGGCAACCAGGCAATCCTTATTGTTGAGCCCTGTAGTTACATACTCTTGTTTTGTTTTTTGTGTTTTCACCAAGAACCTTCATCTCAAGAGTGAAAAGCCTTCTGAATCAACATTCAAAGCATCTCTAGACAGTAAAACTCTTTACCTTGAGCCAGACTAATCAAATCTTTTGAGCTCCTTCAGACAGGCTCAGGGAGGCTTCATTGCAGGGTTTTACTGACTTGACAACCCCCCTGAAGCTGTTGAGTAATATTCTGCCACACCAGGCTGGAGTGATTTCACAGGTCAGACATCTGATAGACAAATAACAATGATAAAAACATATTTGCTGGCTGCAAGTCAGGGAGAAACATACATCATATCAGAGGCAGACAACATAGCATGGCTGATATTTGATTTTTAATAAAAGGGGACTATTGGCAAACTGTTATGTAGGAATATGGTGATTGAATACCAGTTTTTGATCCAGGTATATAGATCAGAGCAAAAAGAAAAAAAGAATCCTTGACAGGATCTTGTTGGTTCAGTAGTTATTGTTCACAAATGAAAATATTAAAATGAGAATTCTGATGATTTCCAAACTAAGATTTCCCTCACATATGCTGCTAATTAATTTATACTTCTCACAGAACTTGGCTGATGCTGTTAATTTGAAGCACGGCAAGCGAGCTTTAAGGCTCAGTTAGCATAGATATTACATTCCAAAAACACTTTAAGTTTAATAAGAGAACTATAAAAGAAAACTAACAGCTCTCTGCAGGCTTGCGCAAAGACTAATCTGTCGATTGCTTGCCAAACACTTCACAGCACCAGAAAGCAGCATCTCATGTGAGATTAATTAAGATTTTTCAGATATTTGAAAAATTCCAGTCCTTATTCTGATTCTCATAAGTTTGGACGGTCGTGATGCCAGTCGCTGTTGGCCAGCCAAGGCCGAGGCAGGCACAGAGCCTGTGCAGTAATCACAGTTTGGCCCGGGCGCTTTACCCTGGTTGAATTTCTCCACTGTGCGTTTTCTCTGGTGAGCTCAGACCTTTGAACAAATGTCTGTGTTGTGAAGCCAGGGCCTCACTCCTCTGATGAAATGGGGACGTGTGTGTGTGTGTGTGTGTGTGTGTGTGTGTGTGTGTGCCTGTTAACACAGTACACATCTACCAGCTGTTGAAGCGGTGTCACTAGCCCCCACTGGGACCTAATCTACTACCTCACAGCGATTTGTGCATGTGTTTGTGTGTGTGCTCGTTAACGCTCTTAGCGTGTCTCTGAAGCCTAGTGTGCCACTTGACAGCAGCCACCCCCTCTTCATCTTACAGCAAGCACACAAACAGTATGTATAAGATATACAGTACACTCATCGGAGAATCAAGCTGCAGCACATCTCTTTTGCAATGCAGCGCTCTGTTACCATCAGGGAATAAATGAGGATGTGTGAGAGGGAAAGAAGGAGAGGAATTATTTTGGGGTCAGTTTTTCCACTGACATTTCCATCCCAGAGTCGGCTCTGGAGGATTTCGTTTCTGACTCTGCCGTCACACCTCAGCCCTAAAATTAGAGGGGAGATAATGTTGATCTGACCTGAGCATACTGAGTCATCAGTGTCACTGACTGGATCCGCAGCTGCTTTTTGACATTTGAGCTCATCTCGTTAGTGTCCGAAAACACCATGATGTACAGTATGTTGTCTTATGTGTGCCTTGTGTTAACATTACTGAGTGTTTGTGCTACTAAGTCAGCTAGCTGCTAAACGACAGGCTCAGGGGCTGTGTTCTTTGTGCTACAGAGTTTGCTAGGCACTTTTTCTACCCCATTCTTGTACAACTAGCTCACTTAGCTTTAGCAATATATCCACCAAATGAAATGATTGGACGAGCTTATTAGGGTCCTGCAACAGCCACAAGCGCCAGATTTGTTCTTCCTTTTTTTTCTCAGAGCATATGATTTATTAATCGCTGTTGGGGTGTGAAGGGGTTTCCTACAAATAGAACAGAAATGCTTCTAAAATAACTTATCAGCCGTAACTTTGAACCATATGCACCTCTACAAATCACTAAATAAGTCTCCCTGATCAAAATAATGTCGTGGACAATGATTGGCTGTTGTGAAATAAGCGAGATGCAGATGGGTCATGTTGAAGAGCGCTCAGTGGAAACAATGGCAGCAGCCACTCACAGGATGCTCCAGTAAAGTGGGTTAGCAGGCCATGTGGCTCCTTAGATCTTCACCAGCAGCTGAAATTTCCCTCTTGTTTCCTGCAGCTCTCGAGCGAGTGAGTGTGATTAATCCGCCACCACGCTGACAAGATATAATTAAGGGGGAAATGCTGAGTACTGAATGTGTAACTTTTTTGAGTTCCGGCATTAAAATAATTCAATTTTATTTTATTCAACTTTTGGATTAGTGTTTTGTTTTTTTTTGTTTTTTTTAGCTAAAGGCAGCTTCAGTGAAACTGCTGTCTTACCACTGGGGCTTATAAAAACATTTTAGTGAAAACTCCTCATGGAGCTCTTCTGCTGTTACATCTTTGCACACAGTGAGGGCATCAGAAGCAAAACCAATCAGGAGTACATGTCAGGGTAGCACGGCATTTATCTTGGCTCCTCCCGAAAACTTGTCCCTTTAATTAATGCCACGGCTGTAGCTAAATGTCAATTTGTGCACCCCACACCCCGAAGGGTTCTTCTCTGCACCCCCAATGTGAAAGGCAGTCTTTCTTCCTTGGAGATAGAGTACAGTCTTCTGCAATTGGGCTTGCTAGTTATGATAGCGTGGAGCTCATTACCAGCCTCATTTATCATCTCTTCTCTCTGTCCGTTCTCTCCCCTCTCTCTCGCTCTCTCTTTTCTCTTGTCAGCTCAATGAGTTGTTCAGGAAGTCGGAGGTGCACAAAGACTTTATGAGCGTCCGTGTCCGTAACCTGGCACCCAGCAACTCCATCCTGGCCTTTGTGGAGGCCCACTTCAAACCAGGTGAGAGATCTCTGAAGAGAGCTTGAGCTTCAAAGATTTGAAAAAATTGAATAATGATTGAAGACAGCAGCCAATAGAGAGAAACATATATGTGGTTCCACTTTGTCTTTTATCATGCGAGAAAGCTCAAAAACGTTTTACTATATTTGAATGCAGTTGGCCAAGGAAGACCTAATTATATTTGTATGCAGAATAAGCCACAACCACCATTTACCTGCCATGCAAAACTTGTTCCCTCCTGTATTCATTTTCATTATCACTCCTCCCACACATTCACTGTGGTTTAGTGCAGGGCTGCCTAAAGTGGGCCAGTGAAATTATATTTACATACAATATTGTTTATTATTATTGTTTATTTTTAAAGACTTAAAATGCTCCTTGAATTTTAAGGATCACTAATTATTAATTATTTTTTATAATTAAGGAAACTTTGGATCCTGCATCAAATACAAAAGGGATTTGTGTCAAAACCTATTTCAGCTATTTAAATATAAAAAAAAGATGCAAACTAATCTCAAAGAAAAAAATATTCCATAAATAAACATTCCCATGATAAGTCATAATTATGAGATAAAGAGTAATAATTATTTTATTTTTTAAAAAGCCAAAATTGGGATAAAAGTCATATTTATTAGATAAATGGTCATATATGAGATAAAAAGTCAACATTTACCTCATTACTTACCATGGGAACATTTTTTCTTTCTGTCAAGGCAAAGTTTTCATCAATTTCTTTCCTCCTCTATTTATTTGCTTTTGGCCCGTGGCCTACGATTACATTCCAGTTTTGGCCCTCCAAGGAAAAAAGTTTGGGAGCCCATGGTTTAGAGCATAGCATTAATGGATAATATTCCACACAGTTCCCTTAATACTAAAAGCTGATTGTGTTACAGCATATAACCACTCTTGTAAACTCCAAAGGTGTTCTGCCTGTACATTAGGTGGCACTACAGCAACAACAAAAAACAAAAATGTTTCAGTTGTCATACTTCACTTGAACTTCTCCTTGCACAAAACATCACCAGGGCGTGTTGTTTCCAAAAAATCATTATGATTTTCTATTGGTCTGTGTATTCTGGTGCAGATCCACATGAAGGTTAAAAACTTCCAAACATTTCCATTATTAGAACTACAACTTGAGTGGATTGTGCATCCTTGGCAGAGGTATGCACTCTTTGAGTTCTTTCTCCTTATTCTTTATTTGGCTCATTATATTGTGAGGCACTGAATGTTTTTTCCTCATTTGGATCTTTTTGTTTTTAATCTTCTTTCTCAATGCCAAGTTAATCTCTCGCAGGCAGCAATTTGCTCCAACATTTAAAAAAAAACCAGCATCATATGAGGTTTTTACCTCAGCTCGGATGTTCAGATTGGTTATTTGCTTTTCATCAAAGACGGTAAATGCTCCCTAAATGACCATGTCTGTGAGATTGTCGACTTGTGCTCCGTATCATGCACCTCCAGTACAGTTAAAGGAACAATTTGTGATATTGAGAAAACAAATTTAAAACAGGAATGGAACGCACTGGAGACCAGATTTGAGTTTGTTATGTTTTCTTTTCCCTCATCATTAAAGGTGCAGTTTTGGGGAAGAAATTTCTGAAAGAAACAAAATAAACAAACTCTCTTTGTTTTCATGACGAATAAACTAAATACACAAACTGACCTTAAAGGACAACACAGTTTCATACTGTTTTACTTTGTTTATATGTGGCGGACCCTGCCACCTTTCTAACTTCAAACAGTGTTCTGGGGACCTTATTTTCCTCTGAGAACAGCTTGTTTATTCACTTGTGAAAAAAAAAACAAATTTTGAGTTTGTATTATTACCTCATTAATATTGTAAATATTAAAATTATGAGTTTGAATTTCTTCTCCAAAACTACATACTGCCCCTTTAAGCTCCCCACACACACACACGCACACACACACACACACACACACACACACACACCAGGCGCTTCCAATTTTTTAAGAGCATCGTTTATTGTCCTTCATACCCTTCATATGGGGGGACTGGTGCCGTTAAGCGGCGCCCCTCCATGGCCAGTAAAGCAAACATCTGCGGCAGACGTTATGAGAGCGATTCATCTGGAAAGAAGCAGGACAAGCGGCGGCTGGAGGACAAGTGGCCCCGGGAGACCCTCCACCTGTCATACACAGGGCTTTCTGATATATCCATTGTACTGCTAAAGAATCCTGTGTCCTGCATTTGCTTTGGAGTGCTCCTCTGAGGCCTTGCCCTGAGTGCTTGTACCTGTTGTTTATTGTAGATACAAGATACATGGTGGAGGACATCGAAGGAGCCCTGCTCAAACAGCTGAAGGCCTCCAAAGACACCGGCATCGTCGTGAAGAAGCCGGAGGATGAGAATATTCGCATCACCAATTATGGTAATACAGTGTGGACTTTACAGGAGTGTGCAGGGATTAATAAAATGAAAAGGGGGTTTTAAGTTATTCATGAGGTGATTTATCAAAGGGTTTACAGGTCCCGAATAGGAAATCTCAGGAAGGCAAGCTCAACATACTTTAACGTCTCTTTTTCTTTCTCTTCTTTCCATTGTTCTGTTCACAGGCCTCTCCTCCGTCCCCTTCTTCACCACCACCACCACCACCACAGCGTCAGTCACCACAGCTGCTCCCACCACCACCACCACCACCACCACAACCACCAGGCTTCCGACAACCTCCCCATACGTCACCCGTCGCCCACCGGGCACCACCCGCCGGCCTTACAACACCAGACGTACCACCACGACCTCAGCACCGGTCACCACGCAACTACCCACCACCACAGCAGCTGTCACCACGACCACGCCACTTCCAGCCACCACCATAGCACACGCTAGGGGCAGGCTTCACCACAAGGTCCAGAAGCCCTGCAGCTCCCACCCCTGCCTCCACGGGGGCACCTGCGAGGACGACGGCAACGACTTCAGCTGCAAGTGTCCCGCTGGCCGAGGAGGCTCTGTGTGTGAGAAGGGTGAGTATCTGTTTTTATATACTGGAGACTACTTCTTCTTCTATTTGTTATTACTCTTAAATCAGAAGTTTCAGAGTCTGAGCTTATTTCAAACTCATCTGAGAAACTGAGCTGGAGCAGACTGTCCCTATAATTTTGTTCTATTGCAATTAGCAATTTCAAAGAAGGCACCAAAGGCTGCAGTTTACAGTGATTTTACAGCAACTAAGAGGGTTTCAGGCAGTCCACTCTCCATTGTGCCAATCATGCGTCTCAGCTGTTCTATAATCACTGCTAACCACATCCTCAAGTGCTTTAATATATTTATAAAGTAGTAGAAATACACCATTATAATAAAAAAATCAAATATTTAAAGGAATGTTTTATGTAATGAAACTTTTTAAAAAAAGAAAAAGAAATGATTCCTTCTGTTAAGCAGTTTTTTAATGCTTTGTATAATTGTAGTTTTACAAAGTGGCTGCAAAGTGACACCTTAAGTAGCAGCATGAGTAATAATTTTCAGTTAGCGAGCTGGAATATGTAAATGTTATGTGCCCACAGATGTGGATTTATTGGGTCATTAAAAGCTCAACAAGACAACAGCAATCAGACCTCAGAACAGAGCGTTGTTTTTTATGCTCAATTTCTTAAAAACTTGAGAAGTTGAGGTGTGATTGAGTCAGACACAGACATCCCTCCTCGCTTGCTGCGCTCCAAACTTATCTCTAGACAGGTTCAGCGCCTCCGAAGTGAACGACCGCTGAGCCGTTCACTGATGCCAGCGAAAGATCCAATCAGCACCACGGAGGAAATCATAAATCAAGGAGAACTTCTTGAGAAGCGCAACTCTTTTTTTCCCCTCCCTCTTACCCTACTTTGGGATTTTTTGGGGGTGAGGAGCAACCTCACGCAGCTGCATCTTAAGATAATTGACACTAATTGCTTTGATGGGGATTAGCTGGTGAGAATCAGTGTGTGTTTTTTTGTGTTAGAGTGGCTAAATGAAATCACACACACGCACGCACGCACAAACTTCATGCCAGCCTCCCCCAGATCAATCAAGTCATTAGAAAAGAGGCAGCTCATCAGCTGCCATTCTCCTCAGAGAGACGGACAGAAAGACAGATGGATGGCGAGAAAAGGAGCCCGGGGGAGAAAATGGATGATAATAATCATAATTGTCGAGTGGCTGAAAAACAAAAGGTTTCCTGTGCTTGTGTGTGTATGTGCACAAGCCCAAGAATGTGTGTGACTCAAGGGTGGGTGAAAAGCTCAACTCCTCCTCTTTCTTACCGTCTCTTTTTGATAAACTCAGAAAAACATCATTCTGAAAATAAACTGACAGAAAGGCTGATTCTCTGTCACCAAGAGCCAGCGACACGCCACCTCCTCACCACGCACACTTAATTATGCACATTAAGTGCCTATTACGCCACGATAAAGCCAGTTATGTAGTAATGACAGGATTGGCTTGTTGTCTTCATTCCTCCACAGTCATCAAGTACTTCATCCCGTCATTTGGAGGCCAGTCATACTTGGCTTTCCAAACCATGAGCGCCTATCACACGGTCCGCATCGCCATGGAGTTCAGAGCGTCCGAGATGACCGGCATCCTGCTCTACAATGGCCAGGAGGGCAAGAAGGACTTCATCTCTCTGGCTCTGGTCAACGGCAGGGTGGAGCTCAGGTGAGCGTTGTGAGAGTCAGCAGAGAGTATCAGCGCATTTGTCAGCTGTTGATTCTGCCGCTTTTGTGTGATTAAATTTGATGCAACTTAAATGATCCCCGCGGGGAAGCAGGGTCATTGCGGCGGCAGCTGAGAGAGGATGTAGATAAGAATAAAACAAATAGAGAGCACTGAAGATAATGAGGCAAATAATTACAGCAAGTAAACATGTTGCAAACACCACTGCCAGGAAATAGATAAAGACCCAGAAGCTTCTTGACAGATTTGCAGGTTACGGCTATGAAGGCACGCTTTCAGCAATGTGTTCGAACTTGCAAATAAGCTGCTCACATGATCACGTTTGCAGATGGTGGAAACATATGGACAGAAATGTGTGCAGTTGGTCCAAATTTCGCATTTCATATGTAGTTTTTAATAACATATATAAAGAGGTAAAGATGATGGAACGTTTGTGTTTACAGATGGAGCAAAGATACGTAGAAATGAGTTCAGATATGGCTCACAGATGCATCAGACTGAACATGTCGTGTAGACTCAAACATACAGCATAGAAATATAATAACACTAAGAATCACCTTGTTTTGTTGATATATACAGATTTAAATCTGAATATGGTGATTTATGTTAGGATCAGGTGACAGAACAGGAAATTCATCAACCATCTGAGAGTTTAGCATTTATATAAAGTTGCTTTATTTGTTTATTTTGATGTATTTACAGTATATTCCCTAAAATCACAACATCTCAAATTGCATTAGGCTGTTACAAGAATATCATCAATCAATGAGTTTGAATTTTGGTATTCAGGTAAGTATTTAATTCCCAACTTATTATTTGTCTTTAAAGGGGCAGGATTTAATTTTGAAGAAGAAATTCAAACTCAAAATTTTAATATTTACTATGTTAATGAAGTAAATACTACAAATGTGTATTTTTCCATAACTGAATAAACTAGCTGTTATCAGAGGAAAATATTGTGCACAGAACTCTCGTTGAAACACTGTTGATTCAGTTTATTCAGTCATGAACACAAAGAGAGTTTGTCTATTTAGTTTGTTTGGGCATAAAAAAAAAAATCAGTCAATGAAGATCTTTCTCTTCTGATTAAAATGTCTTTCGCAAAACTGCGTAGTGCACCTTCACACAATTTCTCAGTTAAGTTTCCAGAAAAAAAAGAAATCCACAGTCCAGCAGCATTAAACAACTTTTAAAAAATTGTCCACAGGCTCGTATAGACAACCAAGAGAGACAGGAACGTCTCCTTTTTCAGGTCGTGTTGCAATCCGCTCACATATGGCCATAAAAAAGTGATTAATACATGTAAATTGATACAAATTATGACATAGAGTAGTATAAGGTTTTGTTGTTTATTTGGATTGATTTTGCATCTGATGTGTGTATTATGTACATAGAATACAATTAAAATGATATAAAATTGGGTACAGAATGGTCAAAATCAAGCTCAGGCCATACTATCTTGACTTTAAGTCCCTAAAGTAGGCCCAACTTCAAAAACATTGGATCAGCTCCTCCCATAATGCACCTCTACAGTGTCTTTTGTTAGAGCTTGTCTGCCATCACTCTCTCTAAGTTTTGTAGGCTTAAAGCCAGGCTCAGTGTCACTCCTTGTGGCTACTAAAAATGGTGTAGTGCCCCTTTAGGATGCAGGATTTGAATGATGTGTTTTTTAAGGCTAGCAGCACTTTTGGATTTGGATGTCTGACAGTAACCAAAAGCTTCATCCAACCTGCTTAAAATTGGACCATTCTCCTGCCAGAAACCTGCAGAATCACTAAATATTCCTCTCTTCCCTCACAGTGGAATCGTATGCATAAAAAAATCATTCGGGGGTTAGGCAGCGTCTTCAGAAGAGATGTGAAGCGACTAATTAGAGATTCTGCACAGCTTCTGTTTTGGACCTTTTATTTCAAGCACCATCCGCTTTCCTTATCTTCTGGATTCTTGTGTTTCACCCTGACCCCTCCAAGCCCTTTCAGCTCAGCCCAACCTGGCCAGGTCAGATTTCTCTATTCAGAGCGAAATCAATAGCAAACTAAAGGAGATCATTAGTCACTTGGCTTTCAAACGGAGCTCTGCCTCAGTTCCAGAAATACAGCGGTGAGATTACCACCCACAGCTCTGCAAATCCAAGACGTGGGGAGACGAACTAATTATTTGTGGCAGATAATTGCTCTCAGGTTGTGCTAATGCTACCACATGTGTGGGTGCACATACACAGCAGCTCTTTTCTGTGATGATATGGCCTTTCTCTCAACAAAACCTCATTAGATAAAATGTTTAATTAAAAAGAGGGTGTGAAAAACATTATTTAAGTGAGTAACTGCCTCATTCCAGTCACATACTGTAGTTTGGATCCCAAATGAGGAGTTAGTATCATCTCTCCATCATCCTTCTCTGTCTTGTTGAGCAATGTGAGCACATTTCTTCCAGTCATTAGGCGCTGCTCGATAAAGAACAAAGAAAAAGTGGGAAGCAACCTCCTCAAGTCAATTATTATGAAGTGTGACACAGGTGTAAGGTGGACTGACTGAGTGTAACACGTTTGTATCTTCTCTTCTCAGGTTCAACACAGGTTCAGGAACGGGCACACTGGTTAGCAAAGTACAGGTCAATCAGGGCCGCTGGCATCAGCTGGTGGTGACTCGCAACCGGCGCAACGCCCTGCTCAGCGTGGACAACGAGCCGCACATCGAGGGCGAGAGTCCACGCGGCACAGACGGCCTCAACCTGGACACTCACCTGTTCATTGGGGGAGTGACCGAGGATATGAAGGCGGAGTAAGACCTCTCATCTACTGTACAGTTACACAATGTGATGAAAACATCCAGGAAGTTAATCAAAATCCTTCAAATTAAACCTTTCAGTCTACGGCTTTTAATTTTGATTTCAGCTCTTGAATCCAGTTTCCCATTTTTGTTTATTTTGCTGACCAATTCTGATATTTTTATCTACAGTACATCCAACTTCCATGGCCAGATTAAGGCTGTAGGGTAAAAATTAGCTGTACTGCTAAAATTTTGTAGTAGTCTAGCAAAACAGAGATGTATTTAATGATGTGTACCATGTACATTTTGACACAGGCAGAACCCACCGTAAAGCTTTTATCTTTCCAGTTGATATTGTGCTCTAAAAGTGCATGTTCCCGAATACATTTTCAGTTAATTAAGTTACAACAACTGACCCATTGAATATGGACCATCCAAGGCCCACTGAGGGTCTGGGTTGCCCAGCTGATAATCCAGACTTTCTGGATCTCCTTTATTAGTTGGCTAAAGGACTTTGCAAACAAACAGCAAAGCGAAAGCCAACCAAACATCTTTTTCAACATGTTGATCTCTCGTTTGTAATAAGATACAGTCACTTTAAAGGTGCGATATGTAAGATTTGGACACCTGTCAAATTCATACTCAAAACAAATTGGGGCAGCATATCACCAGAGTACCTGCTAACTCCTGCTAACTGTAGCTGCTGTTAGCTAGTTAGCTCAGTTAGCCGTGCAGCTAGTGGTTCGGACAGGGAGCTCAGGGACCAAGTCCTGCTCGTGTTTACACTGCTAGCACTTGAGGTTTGGACCGGGATGGGCCGGGGCTAGCTGGTTAGCATGCTAACTTGCGTAGATATCTCTAAAACACAATACATAAAATACTAACTATTTACATTCTCTCTTCTCTCTTTCTCTTTTTTCTTTTTTTTTTTTTTTTTTGAATGTTTTCAACTGAAATTCTTTCACAGCGCCCCTTTGACACTGAAAATAATCATATCATCACCTTTTTCAGAATTTAAGAGGCAGTTGTTTTTGCACTTCATTGTTAAGAGAACAATTTGTAAGATATCACCAACAACAAAAAAAGAACTAACATTATCAACAGAATGTGAAGAAACAACAGGGCTGACATTACATCAACACTGGTTTTGTACTGTGTTGCAGACACCTTGCCCATCCTGTCACTTTCGTACTGTAAGAGGCGAGTCTCAGCTGGGAGATATATGTCAGCAGCGACTTTGCTACATTTCACAAGCTCTCTTAGCTTTGATTGTAATAAATGAACAAAATTGAAATAATTTTAATAAATAATTCAAAAATGTTATTATTATTGTATAAACTTTGCCCTTTGTATGATTTTGGATCACCCCTTGGTCTTATATTGTAGGACTGTACTTGAGAGTCATGTCAGTATACTGTCAGTAAAACATTGGTTGCTCCATAATTAAGCAGATTTTGATAAGAACTGTTGAACAATCTTAGAAAACAGTAAGGATTTGAAGTCAATCAACAACTGGAAAGAAACTGAATAAGACTCAAATGATATCATACGGTATGCAGGATAGAGCATGTTCTTTACTCTCAGCTCTGTGTTATTAACTGAGGGTTGGTAGTGTAATAATTGTAACTGCAGGCTCTTTTAACATTACATTCCTCCCCTTCCCTTTTTTTACTTCAGTGTGAGGGAAAGGACAGCGGTGGCCACGGGTCTGGTTGGCTGCATCCGCATGCTGGACGTCAACAACCGTGTGCTCAACCTGCAGGAGAGTGGTGGTGACAGCCTGTACGGCAGCGGTGTGGGTGAATGCGGCAACAACCCCTGCCAGCCAAATCCCTGCAAAAACGGTGCTGCGTGCCAGGTCAAGGAGGCAGAGATGTTCCACTGCAAGTGCAGCAAAGGATTCTGGGGTAAGATGGCAACCAAAGCAGCGTTCTTAGTGGTCACACGGGGATTCCTGGACATTTTAAGAAGTTTATTCAGCTTTAAGTAGAAAATATGTAAATTCTTGTGCGAACTTTCTAACACCTTGTTAAAATAGCTCTACTTTGCCTTCTCTTCTGGGATTCACTGTGGTCATGACTTACCCGAAAATCCTAAGTAAGCTTGACAGCCTAATTTGACAGTGTAACTCATGCCCCTTGCAGGAGTGCTGGAAGTCATTTTGTAAACACCAACACCATCAAATCTGTGTCCAACACAGTAACGAGAGATTAAATGTTGACACGGCGCAGAAAACATGAAAACGTCCACCAAATGCTCAGTGAACGGCCTTTGGCCTATCTCTTCTCACACATCCGTTCCTTCTCTTTTTCTCTCCCTTCAGCAGATGCCAACTAACAAGCAACTCAGAGAGAATATAGTTAAGAGCAGACACCATCAGGGCCTAGCCAAGTGTGCCCCTCGCTGGTTGTACCGCAGCCGACTGCTGAAAGTTTCACACCAGAATCAAATTAATTGTCAGAGTTAACGTTTACGCTCGAATAGTAAAGGATTTTATACTCAAGCGGGGGCAGCTCGGCGGTTAGGGAAACCACCTTTCAGACAACTTTTAAGAGCCCTTTTCCTTGAATTTAAGCTGCGGATCAATAAAGCATCACATTACATTATAATGGCCGTTTGTATAAGAGGTGCTTTTATGTTTTGTTGTTATTGAAAGCCGGAGAAGAAGCGAAGATAACCCTTTCACTCCGAAGAATCATCGCTGTGATCAAATTTGTGTTGGCAACATGGTGCAAAATGAATGGTGTTGATGAGAATTGGACCATAGCCTGCAGACTCACATTCAAGTTAATTTTGTCATCATGTCAATTTAGAAACCGGCCAAGACTACCGGCCTCGAAGGGAGGGAAGGATCACAGGAAAACAAGAGAGATAAAGTAAATGGGTGGAGTGAGGGGGAGATGAGAACATGTCAGGACAGCCTGATGAATGAGAGAGGTGAGAGAGTATTAGAGTTAAGAAGATAGGAGAGGATGTGAAGAAAAAAAAAGAGCGGTGGTAGGGCAGAAGTAAGAGAGGAGGATATAAGCTGGCTTTCAAAAGCATGAGTGAGGAAAAACGGGGGAGCCCTGTGAGCTCAGCGGGGATGGGGTTCATTAAAGCGCTCTCCTCACCACAGGCTCTGACTGCTAAAGTAATGACGGGTGAATTCAGATGGGCTGTGGCAGAGGGCAAAACCATCATCCACCAGACGCTCCCGAGCCTTTCCCACAGTCGGCGTTGGCCCAGAAACACGGCCGCGTGGCGGGGGAAGCTCTCCACTGTTTAATCTGGACGTGTAATATTTCCAAATCCTATTAGAAAATGACCTCCATTACAGAGGAAATCCTCATACCCCGCTTCTCTCCCCTTCTTTTGTGTCTCCCCCTCCTCTCACATGGAACAAAAGAGAAAGCAGTTGAAATTGTTGGTGGTTTTCCCATTGTTAACGTGCATGTGTGTGTGTGCGTAGGTCCAACTTGTGCTGATGTCCATGATCCATGCGAGCCTAACAGGTGCCATCCATCCTCTCAGTGCCAGGCGCTCCCCGAGGGAGGCTACAAATGCGAGTGTCCAACGGGACGTGAAGGGAGACACTGCGAGAAAGGTAATGTGACTAAACACTGTATATCATGGTGTAAAGGGGCAGTCCACACCATGAACCATCACTATAATGATAGCTGTAATGATAATGATGTGAGCATCCACACTGATGAACCAAAACGCTCTGTGAACAGGGGGCGCCAAGTACTGGCTGCGTGATCCAGGTTAGGAATGGATATTGATGACCTGTTACTGCTGTACATCACGCAGAGAAACAAAAATGAACCCAGAAATGATGAGAAAATCCAACGCTGTTACAAGAGTTGTCGACTTTTGAGAGAAATTTTAGTCATGCTTTTTTATGAATAAGCATCAATCACAGATCATTAAAGAGGACATCGGTAAAGACGAAACAAACTTCAGAGAATTGTGGATAATGTAGGCAGGTTTTGAAAAGAAAAGTGTTGGTGTCGTGTGTGTTGGAATAAAAAAAAGGCGATTCTGGTTCTGCTGTTTGGATTTTGATAATTTGTGTATAAACTGTCCATAATGAGTCTAACATTGTGATAGGAGTGTAATGCAGACCAGTGGACTGCTTTTCAAAACCTGGTGCCTACATTACCTATGATGCAGCCACTGAGTGACATCACTGGAGACAATTTATGAGATTACATGCAGCTTCTTCTAGAGCCACAAAAGGCTTTATACTATTTTCTGACATATGCAGTAGTACTCCCCAAGACCTGTAAACACACGTTATTATGTAAAATTGGTGGACTTACCCTTTAACGCCATATATTTATAGCCCAGTTTTTCTCTCCAGTGCTTATCAAGAAAGACCAGTGTTTTGGTCTGGTTTCCCTCTTTCTGTGTTTTTTCTTTCCGCTCTGTGACATTTCCATCCATCCTGAATCAAAAAGGGAGATCAAACACAGAGAGACAGGAAGGAGGGGGTTGAGCCTTCAGGGTGGCAGGGTGGGTTGCAGAACTGAGGTAGATGATTGGCCCCGTCGGGCCATTCGCCACATCGACTCGGCTGCGCTTGTTAGCGGGTAAGCGGCAGCGAAGCCGCATTCTTCCCCCACTGCCTCCCTTGCTGCCTATCCGCCCACAGGTGTTGTGTTCAAACATTGTTGTTGCTACTGAGCTGCACACGGCAGAACCGGGCCACGGCTGGGGAAAAGACCAGAGCACGACTCAGCTGCTTTTGAAGTTCATCATTAGCACTTTCGGCGATGCCACATCCTGAAGTCTCCCCGTGGTTTTTCCTCCTCCCTGGCTTTTTAGATGTTGTCATGAATGTTTGCAGAATTGACTTCTGTAACTGTGAATGACAGAGAACACACACACTATCATGCATGTTCCCAACAAAAGAGAAACCCTTGGGAATTTAGAAAAATCCAGATGGGGATAGCCTCCATCCAAGTCCCAGTTCACAGGTGATTGAAATAAATTGAGGTGAACTAAAATCAATGCTGTGTGAGCCGCAGCGTCTCCCATCCCAAAAGGCTATTTTTTTCACAGGAATCAATGAGATGACTAATCGCATCAGTCCTCCCTGCCCGCAGTGATTTATGGGAGCGTCAGTCAGCCAGAGTGTCAGCCCCAGACAGGAGCTCACAGATAAGGCGGCAGTCAGGCGGACGTACTCTCTCAGGGCTGTGCCGAGAACAGTTAAAAAGACAGGTAGCTCAGAGCCCACTCATCAGAACCCTGAAGGTGAATTAGTCATCGTATTAAGTGTGTGTAACGTACTGTGCACGCATGTTCAGTTGAGCTATGGTTTCCATTTCATTTCTGCCAGGGTTCGTCAGTGCAGCTCGCTGCTATAATACCCACCATCAAGGGCTTTTCTCAAGGGTGTTCCAATAGTATTGAATGGCCTCCTTCTCTATGTGCTTCTGCCCTGTGATAGTGTAAATCATTACAATTTAGTGATGAAAGCAGGATCACTTGAACTCAGCCAGTCCTTGAAAATATAACCGCAGGGAGGAGTTTAAATTTCAAGCAATGTTTTACATTCAGCACCTTAACTAAATTAAGCCACGGACCAACTAACGTGTGTGTGAGAGACAGACAGTGTGTCTGTGATTCACACTGGAAGCATTTCTGTTGAGGAGCTGATTGATTGGAGGTGCGACCGGGGGCTCTGAGTGCAGCTACAAAGTTTTGTTTTGTGTGTTTTTAGCTGCTTTGCTATTGCCTTTCCTGATTTTATATTGTTTTGATGGGTTTTTATTGCAAGTACTAATTAGGTAGCATTACTACAATATAAACAAAATTACCTCGGAGCTTACCTCAGTGCTGGATGCAACAGCTCCCTAAGTATCGCCTCTGTGGCGTTTATTTCGCAGGATAATTGTAAAAAGTTCAACTTGACCAACTTTTCATGGACGTCGAGCTCGACTCGTCTCGTGGGTTTCCCTGGTCACCCAACTCTCTCCACTGGCCGGACCTCTGGTGACTTATTGATCAGGGTGCTTTCATTTTGAACACAGGGTGAAATAGAGAAAAAACCCCTCCACTACTAGAAACTACTATCTGAGCAGCTCTGTTGCTCTATTAGAGTTCAGTTTAGTGCACGTATACTTATTGTGTGTGCAAGACTATTTTTCCCTCTCCTCCATGGTGCTTGCCATCATCATTAGCAGTCTTCTGCACAATAGCTAATTAGCTTTCTCATCTCCGTCTGCCTTCCCCATCCCGACTCGACTCAGCTAATCCCAGCCAATTACGAATAAAAGCTTTCTTGCCTGCTACATAGGTATGTGTCTTGTGTGCGTGTGTGTATGCCTGTACATGAGCGTCTAGTATTGCATATCCATCTGAATGATGTTAGTTTCTGCAAACAGCACCATAAACACATACCCCCGGGTGACACTTGAGTGATTTTTAATGTCAAGCCACTTGTTAGAAGGATGGCACGGTGCCTGTCCTAATCACTCCAGACAGCCAGAAACGGGACAGCCAGACGCAGACCCATCGCAAAGACATGAATTTGTAAAAAGGCCTGCCAAAAATACAATGGCTGCATTATTTCATGGGTCCCGGCTGTGGTGTTAAACTCTACATGTCTCCAAAGGTTCTTTGTCATACTGTGGCGGGCTGTGTAATCAGTCTGACATAAGGGTTTTTGAATTTTTTTGTTTGAATTTCTGTCAAGAGAAAGTCTTAAAGGCTATGAAAACACAAATCCATCTCTTTCCATAACGCTGACAGGTTCCTCAAAGATACACTGACAATCCCCGGATTTTCAATTCTGTCAGCAACAAAAAACGATACCTGAGGATGAGTATAGTCTCTTTGTTTTTTCCAGTGGCTGAGAGGAGAGGGGCTTACATGCCGCTGTTCAACGGGGACTCTCACGTGGAGCTAAAGGGGCTCCATCTCTACGGTCACGACCTGCGGTAAGTCCCATGTGTCCGCATGAAACCCACACGGCTAAGACTGTGTATTACTGAACACGTGATATCATGTAGTTTGTTCCGTGCCTCGGGCAGAGCTGCCTCATTTAAGCATGAGCTGAAGTAACAATACAATGTGTAAGAATTTGCCTTCCAAATTACACACTCTAAATGAACAGGGAGCAGCATATCACCAGAGTTACTGCTTACTGCTGCTTATGTCGCTGCCCTGGTTAGCTCATATAGTTGTGCAGCTAGCGGTTTGGACTGGGAGCCCCAGGACCAGGGGAGTGTCAGTGTTTTTACACCACTAGATCAGAAGCTTTGGAGCAGAGCGGGTCGGGGCTAGCTGGTTAGCATGCTAACTTCTGTAGATATCTCTGCACCACATTACATCAACATGTTAAAACTGCTATTTATTCACACTCTGTTGGTCATTTTTTTCGTATCTCTCACTAATTTCCATATAAAAGAGAGCACCAGTGCACCAAAACAAGCAAACAAGACTCTTTTGATCATGCGCACAGTTATCCCTGACTCTTGCGTATGTCTGCAGCCAAAAGCTCAGCATGACAGTGATTCTCATGGCCAACGACTCCAACGGTTTGATCTTCTACAACGGGCAAAAATCTGACGGAAAAGGAGACTTCATCTCTCTGTCGCTCAATAACGGCATCCTGGAGTTCCGCTACGACCTGGGGAAGGGACCCGCTACCATCAGGTCAGCATCGTCGTCTAAGAGAGGGTTTAACGTACACAATGGGGGGAAAAAACAACTCTATAAAGACAAGACATGTAAAAGATTAATTGGGGTGACAGGCTGCAGGTATAATATATTGTATATGACTCACCTAAGTGTGTAATTTTAGGAGTAAGGAACCAATCCAGCTGAACGTGTGGAACACCATCAACCTGGAGCGCTCCAACCGCAAAGGAGAGATCATGGTGAACAAGAAGGACCCCGTCCGAGGGGAGGCACCGGTAAGAAAGGGCAACTACCAAGCTGCTGCTAATGGTTACCTTGCTTTTGGCATGCAGGACTGATAAGCCTTTACTATGCTTAGCCTTGCTTGTGCCGTATATACTGTATTTGTTTGATCATGTCATCGCCACAACCTCGAGCCTCCGTGCTCCCTTTCGCCTTTGTCGTGACGGTTCAACTCGCCACTTCAGGCACAGTTGAATCAGCAAACCTTCCCCCTTTGCTGAGGTTATCCACACTGGTTCACACCAGCTGCCTCTGCCGGGCTTGATTTGCTGGAAATACGGCGCTATCTCTCGACATACGTCAAGGTAAGAGGGAGAGCTCCAGATGTAGAGGGCCAGTTTGACAGGTTGTCTTAATTTTGGAAGTCTTGTAAAAAAAAAACCTCTGCTTTTCAGCTTACTGACACACTGGAGATAAAAACTTGGTGTTGCATACAGAAAGCGAAAAGCAGCTTTTACTGCTGGTATACAGTCAATTTTATAAATTCAGCCTTTGAGGTGGTGTCTGGGGAGGTGGAGGCAGATAAAGCAGATAGCAGCAGCGAGAGGAGCGTAATGAAACTCCTCAGCCCCGCGTCTAGACCAATAAAGCAGGTACATGCTTCCAAATGAAGGCGATCTAATAGTTTGATAAGCCTGTAAGTCATCCAATTATATTAAACAGTGTAATTTGTGATTATGAACATGCACTCTGTCAACTCCATCATCTTCCACTAAGACGCGATGCTCTCCTCCGCTTTTTTTTTTTCTCTCTCTCGCTGCTCTGTCCTTCCCCCACCGCCTCCCATCGTCCATATGGTAATTGTGTTTTACTCCAGCAACACAGGCAGAAAATCTTATTAAAAGGAGGAGAGCAAGGGAAGAGCGAAGATGGTTGGGGAGGGGAGAACGCTAAGGGATGAGCTGAGACT
Source organism: Pagrus major (assembly GCF_040436345.1). NCBI lineage: Eukaryota > Metazoa > Chordata > Actinopteri > Spariformes > Sparidae > Pagrus > Pagrus major. The sequence continues at coordinate 26,096,033 of NC_133221.1, forward strand.
AGTTATGGAGCTCAATGCAGAGAGAAGCATCCAGTATGGCTCTCAGCTAATTGTCCCCCCTGCTCCTGCTGTAAGAACTAAGGGGGGGTGTTGGGAGGCTTTTGCTCAGAGAAGCACATATCATATCAAAGGTGGTCACACACAGGCACATGTGTGGATACAAAGTGCATGCTGGGAGTGTTCAACATATCAAAGAGGGCTCGGGCCGCCAGCATGATGGAGTACATACTTTGAACAGCACACAGGTACAGATAGGAGGAATAAAAATCTCAGTGAATGGCAGCAGTCTGTAAATGAGGTTGAGTTAAGTGGCACAACTCACCGTCCCTCTTCCATGGAGTTTTTTTTTCCTTTCATCTTTTCTTAGTGGCACCAGCTGCTTCGTGCATGCCCTTCTTAGACCTGCTGCCTCATTTGCATCCAGTGTAAACACACGTGCACAGCTTTGTGGGTTGTGTGTGTATGTACAGTGTATAATGCTAAGGTGCATGTGAAAAAAAGTGGGCTCTTCACATTCCGTATGTTCTTATTTACAGGAGACACATTATGCTCATTTTCAGGTTCACAATTTAGTTTTGACTTACTACTAGAATGGGTTTACATGCATTAATGTTCGAAAAACACAATCAGTTCTCTAATACTGTCTAAAACGCTCTATTTGAGCTCCTGACTCTTCCTGGCCCCCCTTCCTGAAAACTCAGTGTGCTCTGATTGGTCAGCTCACACACGCCTGACCCAGCAACGCTAACAAGCAGAGCAGCTGTGCTAAATCAATTATTACGTGCCAAACTAGCCGCTTGGCATAAATTATGCAAATGCAAGACACGGTGCCATAATGTGATGTCACAAAGTCACAGAATTACAGGCTTTACTGACGAGGTGTTTCAGAAAAAACGAAAAAGCATAATATGTCTCCTTTGATATACTTACCTCACTTGTCTGTGCTACACTGCAGCTATGTTTAATGCTCTTACAGATGTGCCCAGTGTGAATGTGTGTGTGCGTAAGAGTGTGTGTGTGTGTGTGTGTTTCGTGGAGCTTCTGCACTCGCCTAGCTCTGCATGCCTCTCTGTGCACAGACACTTACTAGTCTTCCCCTAATAACTCTCTTCCTCCCTATTTTCTTTTCTTCTCTATGATGTGCTGTCTGGAAATAAGAAATCACGCAAGGTAATGAGACAAGTCCCAGTCACACCTAAGCCCATATTTCATTTGAGTCGTTCACTACGTCCTCTCACCCCCATCTCTCCATGCAACAACAGCACAGGAATGAAAAAAAGCAAAAGAAGGTACTTCTGCAGAGCTGCGGGCAGCTTTAAAGGTGCCAGTTCTGTAGAAAAACTTTGCCATTTCATATTCCCATACATGCACACACACACAGCACCGAAGTAGAGACGCTCTTAAAGAACACGGTTTGGCTTTCACCTCGGCCCATCTGCTGTGGGGGCGGAAGAGGGTGGGAAGAAGGAGAAGACACAGTCATCTTTGTGACGGCCATTGTTTTTAGCAACAAAGAAACGTCTTCATTAGGCCGGCGTAGGCGGGGATATCACGCCAGTGCCGCGTGGCTGTCGAGAAGCGAGAGCGAAGGCAGGGGAGGCGAGCGAAGGGTAGGAAGTATACCGGAGGAGACGGTGAGGTGCCAAGCCAAGCCGGGCTGTTCTTTTGTCATCTGCTCTCACTTCTTTTCTGCAACGGGAACAATCCGCCATAATATCACAAAGTCGCTCACTCTTTCACCCACTCGCTCACCCCATTACAACACTCACCGAGCGAGAATCACTCCACAGAACCAGCTGTCCTCTCTCACCAGGTGCAGATTATTACCTGTTTGAAACAGAACATGACGCACCGCTTCATTGCATGCAATCGTAGAGTCATAGGAAAGTAACCTTGCACAGGTACAGTGAGTACCACATTAAGGAGGAGTGACATCTCAAACAAGATCAAAAAGTCCAAGGGAACAGGTTCAGTGTCAGTCACCTGCAGAGATAGTGAGTGTTACCGAGCAGTAAGGTGTACATAAAGAGCCTGAGGTGGCCAACTCTGCCCTGCAGTTGGTAACAACTTTTGTTTGAGCCCAAAGGCACCAGCCACAGCTGGGTCCACCAGCTTTGGCCAAGGTCCCCGCCCCGTCGCTGTTGGAAGCGGCTCAAGGTGCAGTGACACAGCCCCGGGCTTCAGCCAAGCACGGCTGCCTCTTGCACTCCAAATCCCATCCTAAATAAAAGCATAGCCGGTGCCAGCTTGCCTGCACAAAGCCTGTTTATTTGGCCCCTTCCATCATTTTTCCAGCAATTAACTCCACTTTACCCCTCTGGCAATTACTGCTCTACATAAAATAAAGATCATTAATTCCCTCCTTCTGAAGTGGGCAGGCTCTTCCCTGCAAAAGGAGGAAGCGGCACCTTGCTAATGCAAAGCAATTGTCCCAAAGGTTTGGTGGAAAGAATCGAATTTCATAGCCGTCTGCTGCGCAAATGAATTGCAATTAATGTGTCTCCACACTCAACTGTTTGAAAGGTCGGTGCTTATGATCAGCCATTCATTAGAGATGTCTGTAAAGAACCGTCCATATCTCAAGTCCAGCCTGCTCCTGATTTCCCTTTGTAGTCTCTTTTTATGTCTCCAAGATAGAGGATAATTGACCACTCTCTCTGAGAGACATAGAAATCAATTATGTTGTAATGTATCAAGTGTATTGACGTGGAGAGAAGGCAAGGAAGTGCAGTTTAAAGCCTCTGCCAGCCACAATATGGGTAAATCCTTTCTTTTTAATGGGACAATCTATACGAATGTGACATGTCTGCAAATGTGGTTTATTAATCTCACTCTTTATAAGGATACAACTTATATCGTGCTCCCTGGACACAAGCACATAGCTCACCAAAGTAAAACTGTAAACCACTAAGTCCTGAACAGAAAGCCTCTGAGATAAAACTGCAGACTGCAAAGATTAAATTGGACGTTTTCTTTAGTTTGCACAGTTCCAGCTCACCCGTTGATACCTCTTTGTGTCCTGTCTCATCAGAACATGCACGTAGACCTTAACCTCAAAGAGTCTCTTTTTGTTGGCGGAGCTCCCGACTACAGCCGACTGGCAAGAGCCGCTGCACTCACGGAGGGCTTCAAAGGAACAATCCAGAAGGTAAATGTTTACAAGCCTCTGTTTGTTGAAGGATATTGTGTCATTGGATCCTACGGATGTATACATTTTATTTTAATGAATCAGGGCTCTTGTGCCTTCGTAGAAAATCCAACCCCTAAGTTATTAGCTGTCCAGCTTTCATACTACAGACCCCCGTATTAGTGATTTTCCATTATAAGCTCACGCTGTGACGGGCAGTGACTCTGCTCATTTGGATTAGCGTGCACTAATAATAGAATGCACATTTTTGAAGTCCCTCCCTTTCGCTACTCTCAGATCTTTCCCTGACAGCTTTCCAGTTTCTTTTTTTCTTCGACTTTCCAGCAAAAAGCTCATCTCTGAGTGCCAAAAATAACCCAGTAGAACAAAGGCAGGATGTTACTGTTTGTGCAAACTTGTCATTAGTTCTCCTCTGCAAACTTTCCCTTGACAGTTTCGAGCAAATCAAAAGCTAAATGTGGCGTTTGTCTTACTGGGCCTGTAGGGAATAGTTAATTATGAGGAAGATGGGATGTACTCTCAGTTTGATGTCCCTGTTTAACATGTGTGTTGTATCAACATCCAACTCATGACAGATTTTCCTGTGTGGTAACCATGTGGAATTCATACCGAGAGGAAGCACATATCAGAAGAATTTGTGTCATTGTAAACAGTTGTTTGCGCTTCTGATGTGTTGTGATAATTAGGTTTAATGATCATTCAGCAGAGAGCACAAAGCCCCATAACTCAATGCTTTCCTTTGGACAACAACCAAGAGCGGTGACAGATGATAATCTTCAAGTGCTCTTTGCTAAAGAGAGAAAAATTAAATCAGATAAATGTGACGGCAAAAGCAGTTTAAAAGCGAGATAAGAATCATAAAGGTAGCCCTCCAAGGAAAGCTGAAAAACAATTAGTATTACACAGAGTACTACATAAACAGGTCGATGAAAATAGGTTCGAAGAAGTTATTTATGATATTATACTTAAGCTTGTAGACGGGTTCATCCAAAAGCTTACTTTGGATGAAATCACAACCCCGCCCCTCCCAAATACCCAGTCTGCTCTGATTGGTTAGCTCACACATGCCTGACCCAGCACTGCTAACGGCAACACGGCAGCTGCGCTAAAATCAATTCTGACGTGCCAAACGAGCCGCTAGGCATAAATTATGCAAATTTTTGACTCTGTGATGTCATAACATCAGCATGATCTTATAACAGTAAATGTTTCAAATTCACTTCTCTATATAGCAGTTTTTTCGAGCTATTGCAGCTGTCATGATTCGTAGGACCTGGGTGAGCATGGTTTCCTTAGTTACACAGGTGTTGGGGCTTTCGTCATATGGAAGTGGGTGTGGTTTCCCTCTAAAGTCGGATGAAAACATGATGGAAAAATCCAGCCTGTATTTTGTAACTAGGCATTCAAAATGAGCTCTATATAGCTTGCATTATGCCATCAATAAATGGCTCTGAAGACATATTTTCTCGATCAGCTTCTTACTGTGAATAAACTAGCCGAGAGCAAACATCCATAAACATTTTCTCCCAACAGACACAGAACATTTTGGATTATTTAACAGTTTTTGTCCTGCCTTTTCTCAGTATTTTGATGTGGGCAGGGCTCAGTTAGTTGGAACATAATGTTGCTGTAACAGTGAGTTCCTGATTATATGAAAAGAAGTTTTTTATTGTATTTAAAAGGGTACTCGCGTGGTTTTGAATAATATAATGTAATAATGTTGGGTCACAAGAGACAAGTTCAAAAGTCAGAATCAGATGCAGAGTCCAAGTTACTCCAACTTTCAGTCCTTTTTTATTCATCAAAAAGTTTGGATACTACATTTCCTGTGCAACCAATGACATTTCTGTTGCACCCACACTGCCTAGTAAACACCTACACGTGTGGTCTCCAAGCTGAAGGTGAGACAACCCTGACGTCATCATCAGGGTTATTTTCTCAGACAGTCAGAAACTTGTCCATAACCACAGAAGACATGAAACAACTGTTGTTATGACATGACCAGTAAGCTGACCTTCATTGTGTAATATATGTGAGAAATCCTTGGTGTGTCCCTTTAACCCTGTGTCTCCTGCTCCCAGATTATTCTGATGGGTACCCCCATCCTCAGAGAAGAGAACGCCATGCGCTCTAGCAATGTAGCCATGTTCCAGGACCACCCATGTTCCCAGGAGCCCTGCCACAACGGCGGTCGCTGCAACCCCCAGCTGGACACCTACGAGTGTGTTTGCCTCAGTGGTTTCTCAGGGGGACACTGTCAGAACAGTGAGTATCTCTGGCCGTCATTTTCTGTCCTCACAGCCAAATTACATCACCATCTTGATGCTGAAACCCATATGTTACCCTAAATATATTTGTTAGTATGAGTACGATTGGTCTACATGTAAACCTGTGGGTAGCAATACTTGCTGGCTTGAGATCAGCTTATTATGGCAGTGTAAAACTGCAGTGAGTCATTGTAACTGTAGAAATTGTTCTGTTTCCTCATCCAGCATTATTTGGTTTTACTCTAAAAAGAAACATGGCAGCATTTTGGCTGCTTTAAAGTGTAGTGTGAGTGGGACTGAAATCAGTGACACTTTATGTAACGCAGCTTGTTCTTGGCTTGCGTCACTCGTAGATGAACTCCTAGTCTCATTTATAATCTGCTTATAAGACCTTTGTTTCAATTGTGTTCCGTGTAGGCAAGGTAACGATGTTGATACTAGACAAGTGATGTCTCTTTTATGTCACGGTTATTATGTATTGATTTCAAACTAAAGCAGCAGTTATGAAAATGATGAAACGTGTCGACTGAATATTCATGAAATGCTCTTTTCAAGAGTTGCACATCCCTTTCATCATCTCCCTGTCACTCTGCGAGATGTACACTCATACTGCCTCGATCTGTCTTACATACTCAGTCACTGCCTTCGCCATTAACCTTGTGCGTGTGGCCGGCTGTCCCTTTCACGTTAATTAAAACTACAAATGCACCCGCACTCTTTCCCTGCCCCATTTGCTCACACTCCATTGCCTTCAGCTCCGATAACTGAACCCTCTCTCTCTTATTGATTGGTGTGATCTCATCCCCTGAACAATCCTCTTCCCCCCCCCCCCCCTTCTGTCACAGCCATCTATGAGAAGTCTGCCGGAGAGACCGAGGCCATCGCCTTTGACGGGCGGACATTCATCGAGTACCACAATGCCGTTACAAAGAGGTAAGGAAGAGGACAAGGGGAACATCCACATCTATTCAGCTTCATCCAACATCTCCATTGTAAAAAGCTATTAGCCAAATAACCCCTCTGTCTATCCATCTCCTCCCTTGGTAAGCCGTTATGACACTGGTGATGATATCATCAGTGCTCGGGCTTCAGGGTGAACTAGGCGCTTGGCTAATAGCTCGTCCCCTCCATCCATGGCAGTCCTGACAGGATTTTACTAATTAGCGAGACGCTTAACAATGAGAGTGTTGCCTTGAGCACGCTCAGTCCGTTCTGTGGTCCACTACTTAACACACACTGGACAGAACTCACGCATGATTAAACATTTTATCATTATTTTGAATGTGTGAATGATTGTTCCTCGGTATTCAAAAATGTTACACCCTTGAAAGGGAAATAAGCTGATGACGCAAGTGTAAAATGGTGGAAATCCTGTTCCTTTAGGCAGCCGATGAGATGTTTTTACTCTCCCATCCATCTACAAGGTTGGCAAGATTGTGCCTCCAGGTTGGCACAAACAAAAATGTTTACGTGACAAACCTGAAAAGACATCAAGCATACGGCTCTATATCTTAGTCTCGCAGCTCTTCACACAAACACTCCAAAGTGTGAAAGCCGGGCCACAGTCAGATCGTCACGCTCGCACAGACACACAACTCACAAACAACTGGCTGGAGAACTCTGTCGTATACGTGTGTGTGCGTGTGTTTGCTCTTCTGTCCAGTAGTCCCGTCCTTCAGTCTGACCGCCCTTGTCTTTGTCCGCACATGTCTTGTCTCATATGAATGTCCTTCACTGTCTTTCCTTCTCACTCAAGCCAACTGACCAATGAGATCCCAGAGTAAGTAGACTTTATGACTGGGTGTTCGCCCAGCTTCCAATCAAGCCCAACTAACAGCAACCAGAAAAAGCCATCTTTGATAGTTAACCCAAATGAAGAGATTAAAGCACATTCAGTTTGCTGTCATAATTTCCTCACAGAAATCATCCTCAGCGTCAAAGTCAAATTTCTATTCCAAGCTCCACATCCCTGATTTAATTTGACAGATTTCATTATTTTAAACACATCTCGCAGCGTCATAAGATCCTTCTTTTTTTATTTTCCAGTCCAAAAATGGAAGCATGAATGTGTGCATGAGAAGCATTGTGCTCAACCCCCCCAGAGAAAATGAATTGCTGTACCAAGAATGTGCAATATTTTATGCATGGTTGTAACTCGTTCATAAACAAAATGAATTGCCTTGCACTTTACGCTGAATGGCATTATCTGTTATATGGGAAATGAATGAGACCCGTTGAAACCTGCAAGAAGAGGATACATTAAACACCCCTTAACCTAGTTTCTGGTGCCTGTAGAGTTTCTGCCTGGGAAAACCCGCGGTCATGACTTAGTTATTAAGGGGTTTTTCTTCCCGCTCATTAGCTCGGTAAGTAACCTCCTTTTAAAAAATCCCACAAAGCGGCGATGCAGAATTCAGCTCAAATTAAGCCGACTGGATTCAGCCCAGAGTTCCAATCCACGCCAGGGCTTCTGTCATTTCGTTTTTGCCAGATCTCTAACTGTAATTGTGAATAATTACGGAGTCGGCCGTACCGAGAGGCAGTGACATGTTAATCACAGATTTGTCTCCCTTTGTAGATTAGACCTCCAATTGAGATCTCTCTGCAGTGTGTAGCCATGGGCATCAATCTCACTTAGCAGGAGAGGACAGTGGTCCTTGGAGCCAGACTGTCAAAAGTTTAATGGATGTCACATTTACTAAGAGCCACAGTGAGCGTGAATCTAAGCAAACCAGAGCCCTGGCGCGGCACTCCGGAGGCGTGCCGATCAATTCAGCATGATTTGATTTTGTGAAAGAAATGAATACATTTCTCGAGAGGCTGTTAAGAGCCGGGCGAGGCCAAAATGTCAAGCGCTCACCTTGGGTTAATGTTCCTGTTACTATTTACAGCACCCTTTGATCGCCCCTCCTTCACCTCTCCGCCCGTATGTGAAACCACAGGTTGATTTTAGCTCAAAGCCCATTATTTCAGTGACAAATCATATCTCTCCGCCGCTCTCGACTGGTGTGGTGCTTGACCCCATTTTTTGGCAATTGCCCATTTTTTTAAAATTCATCGCTTCCATCTCTTGACAGAAGATAATTGCCGCTGCACCGTGGCGTGCAGCCCTCATAAATATAAAGAAGTTGTTCAATAATTGGACACTTGACTTACAGCAGCCTTTGAACTGGTGTGGACACTGACTATGAATGTACTTAATCTTGATTCTCAAAAAAAAAAATGCTTCATCCCAGGGCATTTTGCTGCATTAGCCTTCCATCTTGACTACTTCCCTTGAGAACCTCCTTTAATGGTTGTGGTGTGATCAGGGCTAAGCTACACACTTCCTATGATCACACATCTGTTGTTATCGACTGTTGACAGGGTCGATATTGTAGTAGAGCGGATAAGTTATGCTTTTTGCAGCTCCAGGTCTAAACCAGACCTCTGTGAGTCACCCAGCGGACTCACAACCCCCTTCCTTCCTCCCCTCCTTCCCCTTCTTCCTTCTTTCCTTCTGGCCTCTTGCGCTTACACTGCATGCCGTTGACTCTCTCCCCCTGCTCCCTTAAGTCCTGAGTCTCTGGAAAACCCATCTGACCAGAGGTGAGTCTCTCAAAAGCTTTTAGACTTTGGTGCTGTACACTCGCCTCTCCTCGCTTCCTCATCCCTCCCCTTCTCTTTAGACAAACCCCTCCCTGACCTCTCACAGGGCTAAACCCTCCTCCGCAGGGACAACATTGTTTCCATTAGTGAGATAGAGTTACCAATACGAAACACAAAGAGCCTCTGCTTATGCTTCAATTAATTCTGAAGTTCAGAGCTGTGATAAAACCAGCCTGAGCTGCAGCCTCTTTGCAGTAGCTGTCCTCCCTGATGGCTTTTTATTATTCTAACCACTACTGCCACCTGGAGTTTAAATGGAGGACAGCACCCGGAGGAGCCTTCTGAGAATTTAAATACACGTAATGAGTAGATAAAATCCCTCCATTTACAAAAAGAAACAGCAGCACTCGAGAAATCTCTCAAGTCGGTGGTGTATATGAGATTTAGAACGCAGCGCGCCAGCGTTGTTTTATTCATGATATATTCAGCACTTTTAATAACCTTGACCTTATCACTGACAAGCCGGTCCGATGGAGATTTATTGGGCCCTGTAAGCTCTTTGAGGGTTTGCCAGGAGAGGGTTCACTGAGCTGTATTTGTGCATTTTTTTTCCTCTCTCTCTGAAAGGGAAAAAAGCAATGGTGCTCTTAAATCATACTTTTTTTTGTTCCTGTTTACCTCAGCGGGTTCAGTTAATGAAGGGGGTCAAACTCTCTAACCTAAGCATATTTTTGAAGGAGGAAATCAAATTTGATTCTGGATTCTTTTCCCACTGCCGCTGAGGTGAACCGGCGTGATCGTTGGCCTGAGCTGTCAGAGTTGCCTTACTTTGGGCCAGCATTCAATAAACTTCAAAGTTAAATATCATCCATCATTGCTTCTGTACCAGCTGCTCTTTTCACTGTTGCTCATTATTGAAAAGAAAATACTCAGAGAAACTACTTCTTACAGCGTAAGAAGTGAGAAGGTGCCAGTTTCTCTTTCTCCCCTCCCATTTCCTGTCCTGTTTGTACTCCCATGAGCCTCTCTGCCTGCTGTGCTGACTCCTTTGTCTTGTTGTCTGTCTTGTCTAATCTTTGTCTCCAGCTTTGTGCTGCTCTTGTGTCTTTTTATCCATGTGTCATTGGTTCTCTGTCGTATGTGTCCTCACCTTGTCTTTGTCTTTGTGTTGAAATACCCTTTGAAGAAGGTAGAAGTAGATCCGCTTGGCAGATGTGCAGACATTTGCACAGATGTTTGCAGATGACGTGCACACACAGTCGCACCCACACACCCAAATTAAAAGTTTGATTCTCTGGATGCCTGCTGGACCCACAAAGAACAGAGGAAGGGTGTTCCTATGGAGGACTGAATGTATGGTGGTGTTTGTGTGCGCACACATACAGCAGAGGCACATCGCAGTGTGTATTCGTCTCACACATCGGTGACAGTGACGTACAGTGCCTCTTAAGGATTGCTGGAAGTCGCCTAGTCTCTGCATCCAAATCACCCCCGCAGCTGTAGCAGTCAAGAGACTGGAGATCAAACAGCTGCCTGAAAAACACACACTCACACACACTCAGAGCAACACAGGAAGCACTGAGCAGCAACGCCGCTCAGGCTCAGTAGGATGTAGGAAAGCTAATAGCAAAACAGCCCCCTGCTACTCCTAAACTCAGTCTGCATCCTTAATATTCACTGTAACTCTGTTAGTGTGAGGCTGCAGAACACTAGCTACAAAGCTGTCTGGCGACACAACACACAGCACCACATGTAAAGGCTTGAATTATGGGTAATGTACCCTGGAGAACAGCAGAGGTCCCTTTACTTTACATATACAACTGAGCTGCGTCAGCTACGTCAAAGATTGGAACTCTTTTTGATGAATTGGGCCAAAAGCTAACAAATGTATTTTCTGTTCTCCTAGTGAGAAGGCTCTGCTGGTGAATAAATTTGAGCTGAGCATCCGGACGGAGGCGACCCAGGGCCTGGTGCTGTGGAGCGGGAAGGGTGTGGAGCGCTCTGACTACATCGCCCTGGCCATCGTGGACGGACACGTCCAGATGACATACGACCTGGGCTCCAAGCCCGTGGTGCTGCGCTCCTCTGTGCGCGTCGACACCAACCGCTGGATACGCATCAAAGCCAGCAGGTAAGATGGGAGATGACAGGTATCTGGGGATGAGGAGTGAAAGCCTCTACAGTTAGACCAGGATTAGACTTAATCCATATTGTATTTGTGTTGCTGCAAACTGTGTGATCTCTTGCATGAATTCTCTGCTGCACGGTGATCCCTTGCACTGGGACGACTCTGATTAGTTTCAGATTAAGGTTACTTTCATGCCTGGTCATGCATGAGTATGAGGCATCGCACATCGAATTGCTTAGACACATTACTGGATGTTCAAAAAGGAAGAACATGTGGCGACATCCCAACACATTTTGGCACATTATGGAAAATGTGTCCAGGAAATACATTAATTAAATACTGTAAGTAGAAACTCTTAACAGTATCTTTTTTTAGCATGTGCACTGTTTACATGCAACACAATGAAAAAGAAAATGAAAATGGAATAAAATTAGATAAAATGAAAGACCAGGAATTCACACAACATAATTTAGGAATATGCAATATGCAAGTACAGAAGCAGCTGAAATAATGAAGACGGGAAAAACTATATTTCAGCAGGGGGGGACCCTCTTGTCAAGACAGGTCCTTTAGATCATGCTCTTATGTCAGATGACAGTAGTGAATATTAATATGATTTAACTCAAATTACCACAGTAAGTTTTTGGTGCCAACCTTGCTACCTTTTGCTGACTGGTTATTCGGTCTTGTAGACATTTTGTATATACTTGCACACCTAAAGCATGTGTCTGCACTAACCACATAAACAAATAAGCCATAAATTAGACTCAGGTTTTATTCTGCTAGATGGATAATCATTCCAGATGGAGAAAAAAAACACTGCCACGCAGCTGATGTCACATTAATGGATTCCTTCATTAGAAACAAATTAACTGCCTGAACTTTGAAAACGACCCACTTAAGACCTTCCACGTGATCTGTGCTTTATCGCTGCCGAACATTTGCTTTCAACATGGCAGTGAATGGAAGTATGGGGGATAATTAGATCGGTTTCATCATGTAGGGCAAAAATAATCGATCCTCGAAAAGCCGCCGCATCCGTTTCTAAACGGGGATTTGGCCAAATCTCATCCCGGGCTTACAGAGAGTTTTCTGGAAGATGACATAATTTGGATGTTGATGATGGTGTAAAGCGCAGCATGTGGCACAGAGCTCACATAGTTACATAGCTATCTGTGTTTGCGGCTTGCCTTTAATGACACTCCCTCCGTTGGAAACTCACTTTAGTGGCATCAAATTAGCCCCGTCGTCACAATTCTTAAGTGTGTGCTAATGCGTAGCGCGGAGCCACCTATAATAAATGGTGCTCTTACGGCATCTGTTAGCTGGTAGACAGGCGCATTTAGAACACTGCTTGGCAAAGGCAGTTATGTGAGTGCTTAGTGTGCTGGCAGTGGAGCAATGGAGTCTTGATGCTTCAGATTAAATGAAACTGCTATTTACAGCTTTTCAGTATGACTTGCATGCATCAACCCCGACTTCCAACCGCATCTCTCTCTTCTCCTTTCTCCTCCTCAGAGCACTTAGAGACGGCTCTCTACAGGTTGGCAATGAGGCAGCGGTAACAGGGTCATCGCCTTTGGCAGCAACGCAGCTGGACACAGACGGAGCGCTCTGGTTGGGTAGGTGCCCACACATTTAAAAAAAAGATAATAAAATGTCATCCAGCATTCAGACTTGAAAACGTGTCTACAAATGCCATACATCAAGCCAGGGGAGTGCTTGTAATTCTGTAGTACTTTTTCATCCTGGCCTCTGTAGAAGGCTGCCAGAAAAATGAGCAATGAATTCATTGGCATTGCATAGGATAAGCAAAGTCTCTGGCAGGGGGAAAAAAATTGCAGTTTGGGCACAAATAAAAAAAAAATGTCCAGGCCTATTCAGGTATTGAGTAGAGAAATGAAAAGCTATCTGACGAATTCAGAAGTTGTCTGCTCTCCTGAATTGAAAATGACCAAAGTCGGCCCACTATCTACCTCCAGTTCAATTTTGGCCTGAACTTGGCCTGGAAAATTCTCGTTTGAAAGAACACACATGGAATGGTGGAATTGAATATTCTGAGGGTATAACACTGAAGACGGGCAGCGAAATAAAGTCAGACTGTTCTTTAAAATGCACAGCGCCAGGCGGCAAAGAGGCCGGTTTGAGAGGAGAAGCAGCACGAGTGACATTTAAGAGACACGCTGTGTGTAGAGGTGCCCTGGGGTACTCGGGTACAAGTATACAAACATACACACACATGTACACACACACAGGGAGGCAGTGCTCTGGAACAGGTGCTGAGCGAGCCCCGCAGCAAGAATACATAATCCGCACACAGCCCTCCCATCGAGAGTCCCTCTTCTTTTTAAATCCCCTTTTCACTGTTCATCATTAATTCATCTGTAACTTGCATGAAATTAGCCCTGTCGATCCCCGATTCGGAGGCGCGCAATCCGATTAAAGGGGACAGGGACAGGGGATGTAAAGAGCTCGACAGGGATATGAACTCTCAGCCCGACAGATTAAAAAAGAGAAAACAGGGAAGAGAAGGAGAGATGGGGAATGTAAGGGGGGGAGGCGTTGGATTAACATGAAGGGAAGAACGACAGAGGATGCTGGAGGATTCTGACAGTGTAGATAACAGAGACGGAGGAGAGAGAGAGAGAGAGAGCGGGGGAGGCAGCCAGGTAAAACATCATAAACTAGGGTCAGCCTCTCTCTCCCAGAATTCTGAATAAAGTCGTTTCACGCTGATTTTATTGAGAAAGACACTAATGAGTACTTTGGGTGTGCTGGCTCAAAAGAGTAGCTCAAAACACCATCAAAAGGAAAAAGGAGCCAGCCACACAACCAGCAATTAGGTCATCAAGTCTCCACAAAAGGACTTCATGAGACTTAGTTTAAAAAAAAGAAGGGGTAGGATGATTTGATATAGAAGAAAAAGTGGAGTAAAGTTAAAGTGAAATGAAAAGTACAAGGGGGGAACATTTGCTTTGAAGTACAAATCCATGATATTAAGAAATGTCTATTTTTAAATGTTCTGTCACTGATGGATAAAACACTTTACATCCAGTTCACAAGTGCTTTAAAGGTTCATTTTGCCCAAAAAATAAAAGTTTTTTCTCTTAAGTCTTGTGGTTGTTCCGATACCGATACTCCTATCGGAAATGCCTCAGAATCTGCCTAAAATGCAGTAATTAGGATTATTATGCGATAACACATAATTTGGATATTAGACTCTACTACTTCCAAGCAGTGTCCTGTATAGCTGTATGCAGCTTAACAGATGTTATACTGCATAAGTAGCCAATGTCTATAAAGAGCAAGCGACTTGTGTAACTTCAGGCATGTCCATAACATGACATCCATACAGGGTTAGAAGATTAAAGTTAAAAATAATAATATATGTGTATTGGTTTTGCACTGGTATCTATGGAAGCCCTAAACAGTCGAGGGTCGAACGTATTATTTTCTTTGTTTTCCCGTGATAACAAGTTCTATTTTATTTGTTTTTCTCAAGATCACAAGGCACTTATGTCGATATCGTGGAATGACAAATGTTGTTTTCCCGTGATGAAGTTGAAGTTTGTTTTCTCGAGATCTCGAGAAAATGAACTTGTTATCTCAAGAAAACAACACTTGTTCAGTGATAATGACATAAATAACTTGTGATTTCAGCAAAACAATATGTTTGACCCATGACCATTTAGGCCTTCTGTAGGTATCGGATCAGTACTCATTATCATCTAATACATGAAGTTCAGGTATCGGATCGTATCGGGAAGGAAAAAAATGGTATTGGTACATCTCATATCTAGATCTGCACTTTTCACCTCCTACTTACTACAGTACAATGAAGGTGAATGGTATTTGTGTTCAAGAAAAGTGAATAAAATTAACAGCACATTCAGAAAGTCCCTGAACATGCTGTCAGCAGTTTGTTAAGGGACTGTTTCTTCCATAGAAAGTAGTTTCAAGTTGGATGATTTGGCCTTTCAGCATTTATTAAAGTGATTTGATTTGCAGCCAATCCAGAAGAAGTGAGTAACTAGCACTGGTATCCAACTTGATAAACAGAAGCTTGCGGCTCAAAGTTTAAGAAAAGAGCCACAGTTCTTCAGATGCACTACTTGATGGACGGGTGATATCTGAGGAGTTCACAGCACAGCGACGTGTGCTGAAAATACTAAAAATAATGAGGATATTAGCTGTTCATAATTTTACACTCTGTCACCACCTTTTATTTGTAGCACATTTCTGAGTACTTTATGCACCATGTCAAATTAAGAGAAGCTTCTCTCACGTCTATCTTAACTTTCTCTGGCTGCTATGCTTTCTGCCTTTGATCACGGTGGTTTAACAAATAAGGTGTCAACCTGTCGTGTTCATCAGCTGGTGTCATCATACAAAAGAATCAAAGACATCGTCAGACAAAGTAACCGCTTAAGAACCAGAAATACATTTCTCTACCAGAATATTTCCGGTACGGCCTTTTAAAGACTTTTACAAGCTCTGATTTGTTATGAAACCCTAACTTTTATCCAGATGTTTGATCTTTAAAGGGGCACCCCACGCATTTTAAACATGAAGGTCAGTTTATTAGTCATGGGGAGTACGACTGAAAACAGTTGTGTAATGTCTCCTGATGCTCTGGAGGAGTTGAGAACATAATCCCTAATGATGTCATCGATGTTTGTTGTAGGTTGTGCTTTGAATTTTAAAATTTGTAAGAGAAAGCCTGCGTTACAAACCGGGGGCGGGGAGTGTGAATGCAACAATGTTATTGGCTGTATCATGGTAAATGTAGGAACTAGTGTTTTGGGTGCTTCACAAGCCCCCAGGATCAGCGCTGGGCTTTGAAGCATGGTTCTAACAATAAAAATCCAGATACAGTCAAGTAGCGGAGGGCTTATTCAGAAGTTAGGTCTGTTGTGCGTGTCGACCGCATAATATGGAAACTATACCGAAGATCCGTATAATTTTATACCCAGGAAGTTGAGCTTTTTTGGCGCCCTGCACCACATAGCGGCTTTTATAGGAATGAACGGGGCTCCGCCTCCGATGCTGTATCCAGATTTGCCTTATTAGCTTCATGGTGCTCGACCGACGCTAGATAACAGGAGTGGTACTTTAAAATACACTGAAGCAGTTGCTGCTTTAGTGTGCTGAAAGTTTTAGCCTGTTTTCTCTGACACGTGTTTCAGTAGCCGATTCATCATCGTGTAAACTTCTGTCTCCGTCTCCCCTCAGGTGGTCTGGAGGAGCTGGCGGTGACCCGTCGGTTGCCCAAGGCCTACAGCACCGGCTTTGTGGGCTGCATCAAGGACGTGGTGGTGGACGGCGTGGAGCTCCACCTGGTGGAGGACGCCTTAAACAGCCCCACAATACTACAATGTTCCGCCGCCAAATAACTCGGCAGAGACAAAATGTTGAGAGAAACGGAAATAAAGAAACCCTCCCACCCACTCCCTCCATAGCGCCCATGTCTCCTGCTGTAATTATTTTCTATTTTTGTATACTTTTCATCGCTTTTTATATGGAAAGAAAATTAATATGTCGTTCCGATTTTTGTTTTATATATTTTGTTCTTTTTTTTTTTCTTTTTTGAAATCTGCACCTCCGTTCACAGAACACACTTTCTTTTACTTTTTCTGCTCCGGCCCTTCATCTTTTTTCAAAAAGCAGGCATCTCTGTGAACAGGAGATATTTTATTCTTGTCAGTTTTGTTGTTTTAAAACAAACGCCAACTTAAAAAAAGAGCCTGCTCCTTTTCCTCGCTCATTACTTGAACACTGGTGGACCTCGCTGATGATCTCTGGGTACTGCCTTGTCTTGGTGCCATATCTATCGTCCACATTCCCCAAGCATGGCCTATACATCCATGAATATATAGACATACATTCCCCCGTGAGAGCTGGACGCAGTGTACATATGCTGTGGCCGATGTGTGCAGCTCTTTGATGCTGCAGCCAGCTGCCGTCTCCAGTCAAGAAACTCTGTATTCAGCCCCGGTAGCCCACTGTATTTTCCTAATGGGACTTTTTCAGATATCAGTCAAGCTGCTACAGTGAGAAAGTACACAGTTGAAACCACTCAATCAACCCCCATCTCTCAGCGCCAAAAAAAACCCCTAAAAACTCTCCACTCGATCTGAATCCCATCAGAGCCTTTAGTTTTGAAATATGACTCACTAACACTGCAACCCGACATGATGGAGACGGAGAGAGCGCTGCGTTCCACAATGACTCGCATATCATTAGTCATAAGTCAAGACATGAATCATAGACATGAATAAATGTTATAAATATAGAGTATATACATAATACCTGAGACTGTGAATATGTAAGATGGGTTCTCTTTGGAGAATTGTGCTTCTCATGTACTATTGTGCGTTCTGTTTTACAATCAGCAGATGAACTAATGATGACCACTATAAATGCATGCACTTCCGCAGTGATGGTTTGAATCTGGTTTTTGTTTGTTTGTTTTTTTATTCACATTTTTGTTCCAAAAAAAACAACAAAGAACAACGTTCTAATTTGGAAAATGTCACTGTTTGGGGGTTTGTTTGTTTTTGCGATGAATATAAAAAGGTTTTTTCTCTTATTTCCACTGATGTGATTTCAGAATCTACAGAGCTCAGAATAATGTTTTTATATTTGTTCATTCCCTGTATATCTTTTTTTTTTTTTTACTTTTTTTTTTCTTGTAAGCAGTTAGTTTTGCAGGACCTTGAATGGTGCATACGGGGGAAGAGTTGTTACCATATCTGACCTTAAGGAGGTGCTGAAAGCAAAGACTGGAGGAAAGGACAGACACAAAGGAGGCGAGGAGAGATCTTATCATGGGGGAGAGCTGCTGCTCTTGGGAACGTCCTGTCAGACAACAGTCAGCCGTCAACACAAACAAAAAACGCTTCAAGAAACTCTGCCTGAGACTTATTTTCTTTTCGAGCATTCCTGGAGGAGACTATTCGGCTGTTGAGAGAGAGAGAAAGAAAGAGAGAGAGAGCGACTGTGATGTTGTTGTGACCTTTTGAAGCCATAACAGCCACAAAAATGGGAAAAAAAGATGCATAATCCTACAGTACTTGCAAATTAACATAGTAACGCATGGGGTTTGTATTACTAGTGCGAATTCTGTAACATTCAGTGAACTGATGCAACGTGGAGTCGTCTTTGCTGAACCACAATAAGCTGCGACGACTGACTTAAAGACACTTGTTTTGATATGAGAACCTTGGCAATATTCTGAGACAAAATCATGCTTGTTCGTGGTTGAGTATCAAATGGTCTTGTACTGTTTTGTTTTTTTTCTTCTTCTTCCTTAAGTTCTTAATTATGTTTCTTAAATCATCAACAACCTGTTTTTGTACAGCCCTGCAATTTTTAAGTGTAAATTTAGCAAAATGTGTGATCTGTGGAGGTTTATGTTTTTAGTAATATACACTGGAACCATGTCTGACTTGTCTGTTCGCCCACACAATGATATACTTATGTACATGGGGGGCTCTAAAGCTATAACTGCATTGTGTGTGTGATCAAGAGTGTAACACCAGACCAGGAAAACCCTCTCTGGTGTCCCAATACTCATTAAATTCCAGCATTCGCTCTGTTAACCCTAGACTGGTCTTATTTTACCACACTGCTCTTTCAGTTTGATCCATTCAGGTGGTAATAAAGGACAGATCCCTGTGTATCCGGATGGACTCATGAACAGTAAAGACAGCAGCAGTCTATGGTTTGGGTGGAAACTATGAATTGCCTTAAAAACTGGTCACCTCCACTCTTAGCAGGTGACAAAGACGCCAACCATATAACCGTTTCCTTACTTTAGCCAGTGTATTAGCCTCATCCCCATAATGTAAATGAGTAATACATAATAATAATAATGATAATTATATTAGTAATAATGCTCATACACAAAAAAAAACCCAGGGGACTTCTGCAAATGTCCCCTCTGGCTTTTTACAAAAACTCTATTTACTGTTTTTGAATCTTTTTTCTGTTCCTTATTTATGTCTACATGTGGATTACCCTCCATGTCTGGCCTCTGTAAACTACTGTCTGACTGCGCAAACCTCCTCAAAGGGCAGTGCACCGAGTAAGAGTGGCATGACCTGAACATTACTAACTTTATGACCTTTGTCTTGTGTTCCTACCACCATGAAATAAAATGTCAACCAAACGGAGCCCTCACTTGTCAGTCGTCTTGTTTTTTGTCATCATCTGGAGTTGATTGGCATTTTGGCAACTCTTTAAAGGATAAGGCTGGTGTTACATTTTCCGAATTGTCAGCAGATCCTGTGAAAAGATCAAAACAAATGCTTTTTAACTTCCCTGCCCTTTCAGTGGTTCTCAGCTCCAGATCTGATCATCTGAATACATAAATCTTTAAAAACTGCTCACAAATATTTGCCTACATTTTTAAAATGTAATTTTTCAATTGTGTATTTGTTTGGGACTATTGCCCAGCTGTGGATTTATACACATTTGGTACTGACCAGGACCCGGATGGTAAATGCAGTATTGACTCAAAATGAACAAGAATGCTTGTGTTGATCATGGAAATTTGTCCTTGACCTTGGAATTTGGAGTTGAAATACATTTTTCACTCACTGACTACTTGCTAGCCTTTTCCAAAGCTTTCACCCCGCTGTGGAAGACTTGATTTTAATTCTAGTTAATGGACCTCGAGTTAAAGGATAAGTTCACCCAGAAATGAAAATTCAGTCATTATTTGCTCACCCTCATGCCGATGGAAGGTTGGGGGAAGTTCTGTGGTCCACAAAACATTTCTGGAGCGTCACAGCAAAACAACGTCGCAGCATTTTCTGAAACAACTGGAGTAGATGGGGACTTGTTTTAAAATGTAAAAAAACAAAACATAAAATGGCCTCATACAACTCATTGGTGTATCCAATTCTTTGGAAAACCAGAGATCCCGTATTGATTTGAAAAAACAATGATCATTCCCTTGATTATCCCCTTCTGCTTTAAGGGTGTAAATAACATCTTTTCAAATTGATTTTGGATCTTCTTCAGACTTGGATTACGTGGACAAGCTGTATGGAGCCATTTTAGGCCCACTTCCATTTCAGACGAAGCTTGAGAACATAATTTTCTCACAAGGTTTACCTTTTCTGGAGCATTCAGCCACTTCTCATGGTCTCCATCAGTAGATGGAGTGAGCTAAGTCATCATCATATGACCGACGCCATAGATCAGCGTTTACCAGAGACATATCTCTTTTCTGTCCCTCCATACATACCACCTGCTATCACCTAAGAAAAGCTCCACACATTCATCTCATGACATCTGAGCAAATATCTATCTGCTGATGAAGACCATGACATGTGGTTAAAAGCTCCCAAAAAGGCCAGTAAGTTCATCTTGTGTGTTTAGTTTATTTTGTCAAAAGGAGATTCCTGATTTCAGCCCAGAACCTGAAATATATGGTACTCTTATCTTTTTCCTCTGCCCCAGAACAGTTCAGTACTAATAAGAAATAGGACATTTGATTCATGTCCAAATCAGTGATGGTAGTACTTGTATAGGTAATGAAAGCTAATGGAAAGGAAGAGAGCCCACCTTGGGGTATGTTCTATTATATTACCAGGTTCAGATCAGTTGAAATTGCTATATACAATTTGGTGAGAAAACTCAAGCATCTTATGAATTCACAGTGTCAGTCTTTGATTCATTTTTAGTTTCCGGGCACCGACAAATATCGAAGCAATCACAAGTTACAACTTCAATCTGTGCTGTCCTAATGAGAGGTTCCTGCTCACAATTTGATTGAAACGTCCAAGACAAACAGCGCTTTTCCAAATCAAAAGCAATTTCAGTCAGCGCGTGCTCATACACACATTAATAAACGGAATTTCTGGCTACAGTCTTCTTAGAATTCAAACCACCTACAGCAATCTCTGGTGCCCTTCTGCTAATTGAAAGCCGGGAATTCAAGAGAAAACAGCAAACTGCCGCACAGCTTCATACATCATTCAGCACAACCCAAATCTGTCTTGAGCGTTTTCATTAAGCATTTAATGAGTTGAATTTATTCCTTGCTAATGACAGGGAAGGACACTGCATCTTGTGTTGCGTTAATTAAAACTCCATGAAATGCTGTACATGAAATAGTTTCACCCAGCGAGGCATCCTTCTGGGGAAAGATCGTTTTCATGTTAATAAGCGCAAGTAGTTAGATTAAAGGGTTTTCCAGGAATTAAAATCAAAACAAAATACTGCGTCCATGTATGGATCCAAATTATGAAACGGAGAATCGCTGCTTTGGTGACACCCAGGGGAGCTGAAGGGTAGAGACAGTTGGAGGAATGTGTTTTTCAGAGGACACAGGATTCACAGAAAGCTAATTCTGATTAATGTGTGCAACTGATTTCCTTTGATTGAAGCTGCAGAAGCATGACTTCAGAGGCAGCCAGAACATTTTAAGATGTTTTCTTTTAAACACATGTTGGGGAACGCAGCCTGTGCAAAGGTCAAAGTGGATTTATGAATTATGAAACAAACTCAGGCCCTCTCTGGATGAAATTTCATCAGATGTGCTGACCTGAGCCAAACACAGGCCCTACAGTCCAACACATACCACGGCATCATCTGTGATGGAAGAAACCGTTCTTAGAAAATTGCTGAATGATTTACTAAGAATCTTTTCTAAAAATGTCGGACTGCCCAAAAATAAAAGGCCTCACCCTTACCACGCTACATTTCACCCCCTTTTTGTGAAATAAAGTTCCTCTCTCACGGCTTTTTATGTCCACATGGTGATAAAAGTTCTTTCTGTCTGACAAGGCTCCAGCTGTCCAGCTGCATCACTCTCAGTATAAGTCCTCTTTGTTTCCCTTTCCAGATTTTTTTCACTCTTTGGACGGGCAGATTTGCAAGTCTCAAGGCAAAAAGGGGTCAAAGGTCACAAGCCTATAGAAGCAGGCACCTCAGGGTAGATGGGACATCCTGGTTTTCAATCCCCTGGGTGGGAAACTGGGCTTTGTGCTGTTGAGTCTTTTTGTCCCTCCTAGACTCAACAGGACATGAGTCTGCATGGTGATAAAAAGTGAATGCTTCAGTGCAGGAACCTCGTCATACCTTTCCATCCCTAACTTTAACACTGCTTTGATTTTTCAAATTTTTTTTACAGTTAATCGTTCAGCAAATCACAATATTCTATTTTTTTTCTTTAGAATTTTGAAAGTATTTTTCTTACTCTTCTAGGCCTCCAGTTCTCCCAATTATTTTTGATGATTTTCTGGTGAAAATCAAGTGTGCAGTCATTTTTGTCCCATTATTGTTGTAATGCAGTGTAGCCTTTCCAAATGAATGTTCACTTTAACCACATTGCCACTCAACAAAATTATTCTGTGATTTTCATGCTGCCTGGAACAGTTGAAAAATACATCAAAAACCTAAAACTGCTTGAAATAGTCAGCAAAAACATGAAGTATACATGATCCATTAATGTGTTAATGAGCTAAAAATGTCACACATACCTCTACCTATTATTTCACTTTGCTTTTTCACTTTTAACATCATTGTCTTTCACCAGGGTTGGCAGGGTTACTTTAAAAATGTATTCAAATAGTGTTACTATTGTACTCTATGTAATAATGGATTAAATTGTAATCCTGTAAGTAATCCCCTTTTTTTACTGAATGTAGCTGTAATCTAATTACATCTTTTTTCCTGTAACTTTACCAGAATATAGTTACCTTTTATTTTGTTCCTTATTATGTAATCCTGTTACATGTATTCGGTTACTCCCCCAGTCTGTCTATCAAACAACTGACTCACACTCTCCCATACAGTCCTGTAGAGCCTAAGGTTACTTCAAAACTTCACCATAAAGCACCAGTTTAGGCTGCTGAGTGATTACACTGAGATTGTTTTTCCACTATGGTCAAGGGACTATTTTTAATGGCCTCAATTACAATGTTTAAGGTCATGGCTATTTGTAATCCAACTCCCACCACAAAGACATGCACAAACACTGATACACAGCTTGTATGACCTTTTTCTCACACACATGCAGAAGCGAAGTGAGCTAATTTCCCCCAGTCATATTCTAAATTAAAGCTGCAAGCAGCGATGAACGGGCCCTCGCAGGCCACGCGGGTCGGGCCGTGCTGCTGTCGAGGCGTGCTCCTTACCCGGACCCATTGCCCCGTTATTGTGCGCGCATGTCTTAACTCATAGCCAAAAAGCGGTTATGTGTTGATAATAGCGCCACCTGCTGGTGATTTTTGGTGTGTGAGTTACAGATGCCAGTCTATACCGGCCCAATCAGTTTCATATCCATAAGTGTTATGGTGTGGGCACAGTGCCAATTATAAAATGAAACTGCCACCAGAGCGCCACCTAGTGTCAGATCGGTAACACCTTCGTCAGCTATCCTCAGGAGGCCATTGGCAATCAGTGTACCAAGTTTCGTGTTAAGTCGACCAACTGACGTCAAGATATAAAATACTTCAATTTAAATAGCGCCACCTAGTGGTCATGGGCCAAGATTTTGCACAGAGCCTTAGGGGCTCATGGGGAAGTAGTGTCCTGAGTTTCATGTCATTTGGACACACCAATGTGGAGATATGCAACACTTCCTGTTTTGACCCGAATCCACAGGAAGTTGTTATTTAATAACTTGAGTATTCTTTGGCGTATCAAAATTCTTTTAATAACTTTTTGTCAGAAGGGTCCACTGATGCTGTGTGCAAAGTTTGGTGAAAATCGGTGAAATTGCCTGGGAGGAGTTCGAAAAAGTAGGTTTGTGACATTTCGCGAGCTAGCGAAAAAAAACGCTAGGCGCAAATGGGCGTGGCCTATATCAGGAGATTCAGCAAGATTCACTGAACGTGTGGATATAAGGTTTTTGAATGTGCGACAAAGTATGTGGGAGTTATTAGGCAAAAATGGTTTGTGTTGATAATAGCGCCACCTGCTGGTCATTTTTGGTGTGTGAGTTACAGGGGCCAGTCTATACCACCCCTATGAATTTCATATCCATAAGTGTTATGGTGTGGGCACAGTGCCAAATATAAAATGAAACTGCCACCAGAGCGCCACCTAGTGTCAGATCACTAACCCCTTTGTAAGCTGTCATCAGGAGGGCAGTGGCAATGAGTGTAACAAGTTTTGTGTTCATCCGACCAACCGATGTCGAGATATAAAATACTTCAATTTAAATAGCGCCACCTAGTTGTCATCGGCCACAATTTCGCACAGAGCCTTTGGGCCTCATGAGCAAGTAGTATCCTGAGTTTCACGTCATTTGGACAAACCAATGTGGAGATATGCAACACTTCCTGGTTGGAACGAAATCTGCAGGAAGTTGTTTTTTAATAACTTGAGTATATTTTTGAATATCAAAATTCTTTTGATAACTTTTTGTCAGGAGGGTCCACAGATGCTGTGTGCAAAGTTTGGTGCGAATCGGTGAAATTGCCTTGGAGGAGTTCGAAAAAGTAGGTTTGCGACATTTTGCGAGCTAGTGAAAAAAACGCAAAGCATAAATGGGCGTGGCCTATATCAAGAGATTCAGCACAATTCACTGAACGCGTGGATATAAGGTTTTCGAAGGTGCGACAAAGTATGTGGGAGTTGTTAGCCAAAACGCACTTTCCTTGATAATAGCGCCACCTAGTGGTGCACATTCACAACAACAACAGATTATAAAATTTTTCGCCAAGCCTAATGACTTTGCCAAATAAAATCGAGTTTTCATTCACATTCAGGCAGTGAAAAATGCGATCATTTTGGACGAAGGAATAAAATAATAATAATAATAATAATTAAAGCTGCAAGCAGCGATGAACGGGCCCTCGCAGTCCACGCGGGTCGGGGCGTGCTGCTGTCGGGCGTGCTGCTGTCGGGGCATGCTGCTGTCGGGGCATGTTGCTGTCGTGACATGCTGCTGTCGGGGCTTCTACTTGCAACAACTTCCATTGAGGAAATGAAAGTGAAGGCAGTGAAGCTGTCATTTCGTCATTTAGCAATAAAAGCGCCACCTATTGGTCGATTTGCACGAAATTTTGTAGAAATGCTCATCATGCCATGGAACACAATTGCCAAAAGTTTTGTGTTCATCAGACTGTATTTCATCAAGATACACAAGAATGTCTGTTTAACCACAATGCGCAGGAAATTGTTGTTTTATATTTTGGGCGTTCTGTGGACTAGCACATTTCTTTTAATAACTTTTTGTCAGGAGGGTCCAGAGATGCTGCGTGCAAAGTTTGGTGCAAATTGGAAAAATTGCCTGGGAGGAGTTCGAAAAAGTAGGTTTGCGACATTTGGCGAATTTGCAAATGGAAATTCAGTGTGAACGTGGGCGTGGCCTACATCCCACTGTTCGGCTGTATTCAGGGAACACGTAGATATAATGTTTAACAATGTGCACCATATTATGTGGGAGTAATTAGCAAAAAACGTTTTTTCTTGATAATAGCGCCACCTGCTGGTCATTTTTGGTGTGTGAGTTACAGGGGCCAGTCTATACCACCCATATGAATTTCATATCCATAAGTGTTATGGTGTGGGCACAGTGCCAAATATAAAAAGAAACTGCCACCAGAGCGCCACCTAGTGTCAGATCGGTAACTCCTTTGTCAGCTTTCCTCAGGAGGGCAGTGGCAATGAGTGTACCAAGTTTTGTGTTCATCCGACCAACCGATGTTGAGATATAAAATACTTCAATTTAAATAGCGCCACCTAGCGGTCATGGGCCAAGATTTTGCACAGAGCCTTAGAGGCTCATGGGGAAGTAGTATCCTGAGTGTGACGTCATTTGGACAAACCAATATGGAGATATGCAACACTTCCTGTTTTGACCCGATTTTACAGGAAGTTGTTATTTAATAACTTGAGTAATCTTTGGCATATCAATATTCTTTTAATAACTTTTTGTCAGAAGGGTCCACAGATGCTGTGTGCAAAGTTTGGAGCAAATCGGTGAAATTGCCTGGGAGGAGTTCGAAAAAGTAGGTTTGCGACATTTTGCGAGCTAGCGAAAAAAAACGGTAGGCGGAAATGGGCGTGGCCTATATCAGGAGATTCAGCAAGATTCACTGAACGCGTGGATATAAGGTTTTTGAATGTGCGATAAAGTATGTGGGAGTTATTAGGCAAAACACACTTTCCTTGATTGTAGCGCCACCTAGTGGTGGACATTCACAACGACAACAGATTATAAAATTTTTCGCCAAGCCTAATGACTTTGCCAAATAAAATCGCGTTTTCATTCACATTCAGGCAGTGAAAAATGTGATCATTTTGGCAGAAAAAAAACAAAAAAAACAAATAATAATAATCACTACAAAAACAATAGGGTCCTCGCAGTTTCACTGCTCGGGCCCTAATTAAAGCTGCAAGCAGCGATGAACGGGCCCTCGCAGTCCACGCGCGTCGGGGCGTGCTGCTGTCGTGACATGCTGCTGTCGGGGCATGCTGCTGTCGTGACATGCTGCTGTCGGGGCATGCTGCTGTCATTACGTGCTGCTGTCGGGGCATGCTGCTGTCGAGGCTTGTTCATGCAACAACTTCCATAGAGGAATCAAAACTGAAGGCAGTGAAGCTGTCATTTCGTCATTTAGCAATAAAAGCGCCACCTATTGGTCGATTTGCACGAAATTTTGTAGAAATGCTGATCGTGCCATGGAACACAATTGCCAAAAGTTTTGTGTTCATCGGACTGTATTTCATCAAGATACACAAGAATGTCTGTTTGACCACAATGCGCAGGAAATTGTTGTTTTATATTTTGGCCGTTCTGTGGACTAGCACATTTCTTTTAATAACTTTTTGTCAGGAGGGTCCAGAGATGCTGCGTGCAAAGTTTGGTGCAAATTGGAAAAATTGCCTGGGAGGAGTTCGAAAAAGTAGGTTTTTGCGACATTTGGCGAATTTGCAAATGGAAATTCAGTGCGAACGTGGGCGTGGCCTACATCACACGGTTCGGCTGTATTCAGGGAACATATAGATATAATGTTTAACAATGTGCACCATATTATGTGGGAGTAATTAGCAAAAAACGTTTTTTCTTGATAATAGCGCCACCTGCTGGTCATTTTTGGTGTGTGAGTTACAGGGGCCAGTCTATACCACCCCTATGAATTTCATGTCCATAAGTGTTATGGTGTGGGCACAGTGCCAAATATAAAATGAAACTGCCACCAGAGCGCCACCTAGTGTCAGATCGGTAACTCCTTTGTCAGCTGTCCTCAGGAGGGCATTGGCAATAAGTGTACCAAGTTTTGTGGTAATCCGACCAACCGATGTTGAGATATAAAATACTTCAATTTAAATAGCGCCACCTAGTGGCCGTCGCCCAAAATTTCACACAGAGCCTTTGGGGCTCATGAGCAAGTAGTATCCTGAGTTTCACGTCATTCGGACAAACCAATGTGGAGATGTGAAACACTTCCTGTTTGGAACGAAATCTGCAGGAAGTTGTTATTTAATAACTTGAGTATTTTGTGGAATATCAAAATTCTTTTAATAACTTTTTGTCAGGAGTGTCCACAGATGCTGTGTGCAAAGTTTGGTGCAAATTGGTGAAATTGCCTGGGAGGAGTTCGAAAAAGTAGGTTTTCGACATTTCGCGCGCTAGCGAAAAAAAACGTTAGGCGGAAATGGGCGTGGCCTATATCAGGAGATTCAGCACAATTCACTGAACGCGTGCATATAAGGTTTTTGAATGTGCGACAAAGCATGTGGGAGTTATTAGGCAAAACGCACTTTCCTTAATTATTGCGCCACCTAGTGGTGGAAGTTCACAACGACAACAGATTATCAAATTTTTCGCCAAGCCTAATGATCTTGCCAAATAAAATCGCGTTTTCATACATGTTCAGGCAGTGAAAAATGCGATCATTAAGGACAAAGAAAAATAATAATAATTAAAGCTGCAAGCAGCGATGAACGGGCCCTCGCAGTCCACGCGGGTCGGGGCGTGCTGCCGTCGGGGCGTGCTCCTTACCCGGACCCAATGCCCCGTTATTGTGCGCGCATGTCTTAACTGATAGCCGTCGTTACATGCTGCTGTTGTTACATGCTGCTGTTGGGGCTTGTTCATGCAACAACTCCCATAGAGGAATCAAAACTGATGGCAGTCCAGTTGTCATTTCGTCATTTAGCAATAAAAGCGCCACCTATTGGTCGATTTGCACGAAATTTTGTAGAAATGCTCATCGTGTCATGGAACACAATTGCCAAAAGTTTTGTGTTCATCGGACTGTATTTCATCAAGATACACAAGAATGTCTGTTTGACTACAATGCGCAGGAAATTGTTGTTTTATATTTTGGGCGTTGTGTGGACTAGCACATTTCTTTTAATAACTTTTTGTCAGGAGGGTCTACAGATGCTGCGTGCAAAGTTTGGTGCAAATCGGAGAAATTGCCTGGGAGGAGTTCGAAAAAGTAGGTTTGCGACATTTGGCGAATTTGCGAATGGAAATTCAGTGCAAACGTGGGCGTGGCCTACATCACACGGTTCGGCTGTATTCAGGGAACATATAGATATAATGTTTAACAATGTGCACCATATTATGTGGGAGTAATTAGCAAAAAACATTTTTTCTTGATAATAGCGCCACCTGCTGGTGATTTTTGGTTTGTGAGTTACAGGGGCCAGTCTATACCACCCCTATGAATTTCATATCCATAAGTGTTATGTTGTGGGCACAGTGCCAATTCTGAAATGAAACTGCCACCAGAGCGCCACCTAGTGTCCGATCGGTAACACCTTTGTCAGTTCTCCTCAGGAGGCCATTGGCAATCAGTGTACCAAGTTTTGTGTTAATCTGACCAACCAATGTCGAGATATAAAATACTTCAATTTAAATAGCGCCACCTAGCAGTCATGGGCCAAGATTTTGCACAGAGCCTTAGGGGCTCATGGGGAAGTAGTATCCTGAGTGTGACGTCATTTGGACAAACCAATGTGGAGATATGCAGGACTTCCTGTTGTGACCCGAATCCACAGGAAGTTGTTATTTAATAACTTGAGTATTGTTTGGAATATCAAAATTCTTTTAATAACTTTTTGTCAGGAGCGTCCACAGATGCTGTGTGCAAAGTTTGGTGAAAATCGGTGAAATTGCCTGGGAGGAGTTCGAAAAAGTAGGTTTTCGACATTTCGCGAGCTAGCGAAAAAAAACGGTAGGCGGAAATGGGCGTGGCCTATATCAGGAGATTCAGCACAATTCACTGAACGCGTGGATATAAGGTATTTGAATGTGTGACAAAGTATGTGGGAGTTATTAGCCAAAACGCACTTTCCTTAATAATAGCGCCACCTAGTGGTGGAAATTCACAACGACAACAGATTATAAAATTTTTCGCCAGGTGTGACATATATTCCAAGTTTGGTGAGTTTTGGGGTATGTTCAGGCAGTGAAAAATGCGATCATTTTGGACAAAGAAAAACAAATAACAAAGAATAATTAAAGCTGCAAGCAGCGATGAACGGGCCCTCGCAGTCCACGCGGGTCGGGGCGTGCTGCCGTCGCGGCGTGCTGCCGTCGGGGCATGCTGCTGTCGTTACATGCTGCTGTCCGGGCATGCTGCTGTCGAAGCTTGTTCATGCAACAACTCGCGTAGAGGAAACAAAACTGAAGGCAGTGAAGCTGCTGTTTTGTCATTTAGCAATAAAAGCGCCACCTATTGGTCGATTTGCACGAAATTTTGTAGAAATGCTCATCGTGTCATGGAACACAATTGCCAAAAGTTTTGTGTTAATCGGACTGTATTTCATCAAGATACACAAGAATGTCTGTTTGACCACAATGTGCAGGAAATTGTTGTTTTATATTTTGGCCGTTCTGTGGACTAGCACATTTCTTTTAATAACTTTTTGTCAGGACGGTCCACAGATGCTGCGTGCAAAGTTTGGTGCAAATCGGAGAAATTGCCTGGGAGGAGTTCGAAAAAGTAGGTTTGCGACATTTGGCGAATTTGCGAATGGAAATTCAGTGCGAACGTGGGCGTGGCCTACATCACACGGTTCGGCTGTATTCAGGGAACATATAGATATAATGTTTAACAATGTGCACCATATTATGTGGGAGTAATTAGCAAAAAACATTTTTTCTTGATAATAGCGCCACCTGCTGGTCATTTTTGGTGTGTGAGTTACAGGGGCTGGTCTATACCACCCCTATGAATTTCATATCCATAAGTGTTATGGTGTGGGCACAGTGCCAAATCTAAAAAGAAACTGCCACCAGAGCGCCACCTAGTGTCAGATCGGTAACCCCTTTGTCAGCTGTCCTCAGGAGGGCAGTGGCAATGAGTGTACCAAGTTTTGTGTTCATCCGACCCACCAATGTGGAGATATAAAATACTTCAATTTAAAGAGCGCCACCTATTGGTCATCCACCAAAATTTAGCACAGAGCCTTATGGGCTCATGGGGAAGTAGTATCCTGAGTTTCATGTCATTTGGACACACCAATGTGGAGATATGCAACACTTCCTGTTGTGACCCGAATCCACAGGAAGTTGTTATTTAATAACTTGAGTATTCTTTGGCGTATCAAAATTCTTTTAATAACTTTTTGTCAGAAGGGTCCACAGATGCTGTGTGCAAAGTTTCGTGCAAATTGGTGAAATAGCCTGGGAGGAGTTCGAAAAAGTAGGTTTTCCACATTTCGCGAGCTAGCGAAAAAAAACGGTAGGCGGAAATGGGCGTGGCCTATATCAGGAGATTCAGCACAATTCACTGAACACGTGGATGTAAGGTTTTTGAATGTGCGACAAAGTATGTGGGACTTATTAGCCAAAACGCACTTTCCTTGATTATAGCGCCACCTAGTGGTGGAAATTCACCAGAGCAACAGATTATAAAATTTTTCGCCAAGCCTAATGAGTTTGCCAAATAAAATCGCGTTTTCATTCACATTCAGGCAGTGAAAAATGCAATCATTTGGGACAAAGAAAAATAAAAAAAATAATAATAATAATCATTCGAAAAACAATAGGGACCTCGCAGGTTCCCTGCTCGGGCCCTAATAATCACTACGATTACAATAGGGACCTCGCAGGTTTCCTGCTCGGGCCCTAATAATAATCATTCGAAAAACAATAGGGACCTCGCAGGTTCCCTGCTCGGGCCCTAATAATAATAATAATAATAATAATAATTAAAGCTGCAAGCAGCGATGAACGGGCCCTCGCAGTCCACGCGGGTCGGGGCGTGCTGCCGTCGGGGCGTGCTCCTTACCCGGACCCAATGCCCCGTTATTGTGCGCGCATGTCTTAACTGATAGCCGTCGTTACATGCTGCTGTTGTTACATGCTGCTGTTGGGGCTTGTTCATGCAACAACTTCCATAGAGGAATCAAAACTGATGGCAGTCCAGTTATCATTTCGTCATTTAGCAATAAAAGCGCCACCTATTGGTCGATTTGCACGAAATTTTGTAGAAATGCTCATCGTGTCATGGAACACAATTGCCAAAAGTTTTGTGTTCATCGGACTGTATTTCATCAAGATACACAAGAATGTCTGTTTGACTACAATGCGCAGGAAATTGTTGTTTTATATTTTGGGCGTTGTGTGGACTAGCACATTTCTTTTAATAACTTTTTGTCAGGAGGGTCTACAGATGCTGCGTGCAAAGTTTGGTGCAAATCGGAGAAATTGCCTGGGAGGAGTTCGAAAAAGTAGGTTTGCGACATTTGGCGAATTTGCGAATGGAAATTCAGTGCGAACGTGGGCGTGGCCTACATCACACGGTTCGGCTGTATTCAGGGAACATATAGATATAATGTTTAACAATGTGCACCATATTATGTGGGAGTAATTAGCAAAAAACATTTTTTCTTGATAATAGCGCCACCTGCTGGTGATTTTTGGTGTGTGAGTTACAGGGGCCAGTCTATACCACCCCTATGAATTTCATATCCATAAGTGTTATGGTGTGGGCACAGTGCCAATTCTAAAATGAAACTGCCACCAGAGCGCCACCTAGTGTCCGATCGGTAACACCTTTGTCAGTTCTCCTCAGGAGGCCATTGGCAATCAGTGTACCAAGTTTTGTGTTAATCCGACCAACCAATGTCGAGATATAAAATACTTCAATTTAAATAGCGCCACCTAGCAGTCATGGGCCAAGATTTTGCACAGAGCCTTAGGGGCTCATGGGGAAGTAGTATCCTGAGTGTGACGTCATTTGGACAAACCAATGTGGAGATATGCAGGACTTCCTGTTGTGACCCGAATCCACAGGAAGTTGTTATTTAATAACTTGAGTATTCTTTGGAATATCAAAATTCTTTTAATAACTTTTTGTCAGGAGCGTCCACAGATGCTGTGTGCAAAGTTTGGTGAAAATCGGTGAAATTGCCTGGGAGGAGTTCGAAAAAGTAGGTTTGCGACATTTCGCGCGCTAGCGAAAAAAAACGGTAGGCGAAAATGGGCGTGGCTTATATCAGGAGATTCAGCAAGATTCACTGAACGCGTGGATATAAGGTTTTTGAATGTGCGACAAAGTATGTGGGAGTTATTAGCCAAAACACACTTTCCTTGAGTATAGCGCCACCTAGTGGTGAAAATTCACAACGACAACATATTATCAAATTTTTCGCCAAGCCTAATGACTTTGCCAAATAAAATCGCGTTTTCATTCACATTCAGGTGGTGAAAAATGCGATCATTTCGTCAGAAGAAAAATAACAAAAAATAATTAAAGCTGCAAGCAGCGATGAACGGGCCCTCGCATTCCACGCAGGTCGGGGCGTGCTGCCGTCGCGGCATGCTGCCATCGTTACATGCTGCCGTCGTTACATGCTGCTGTCGTTACATGCTGCCGTCGTGACATGCTGCTGTCGGGGCTTGTACTTGCAACAACTTCCATTGAGGAAATGAAAGTGAAGGCAGTGAAGCTGTCATTTCGTTATTTAGCAATAAAAACGCCACCTATTGGTCGATTTGCACGAAATTTAGTAGAATTGCTCATCGTGCCATGGAACACAATTGCCAAAAGTTTTGTGTTAATCGGACTGTATTTCATCAAGATACACAAGAATGTCTGTTTGACCACAATGCGCCGGAAATTGTTGTTTTATATTTTGGGCGTTCTGTGGACTAGCACATTTCTTTTAATAACTTTTTGTCAGGAGGGTCCAGAGATGCTGCGTGCAAAGTTTGGTGCAAATTTGAAAAATTGCCTGGGAGGAGTTCGAAAAAGTAGGTTTGCGACATTTGGCGAATTTTCAAATGGAAATTCAGTGCGAACGTGGGCGTGGCCTACATCACACGGTTTGGCTGTATTCAGGGAACATATAGATATAATGTTTAACAATGTGCACCATATTATGTGGGAGTAATTAGCAAAAAACGTTTTTCCTTGATAATAGCGCCACCTGCTGGTCATTTTTGGTGTGTGAGTTACAGGGGCCGGTCTACACCACCCCTATGAATTTCATATCCATAAGTGTTATGGTGTGGGCACAGTGCCAAATCTAAAAAGAAACTGCCACCAGAGCGCCACCTAGTGTCAGATCGGTGACCCCTTTGTCAGCTGTCCTCAGGAGGGCAGTGACAATGAGTGTACCAGGTTTTGTCTTCATCCCACCAACTGATGTTGAGATATAAAATACTTCAATTTAAATAGCGCCACCTAGTGGTCATGGGCCAAGATTTTGCACAGAGCCTTAGGGGCTCATGCGGAAGTAGTATCCTGAGTTTCACATCATTTGGACAAACCAATGTGGAGATATGCAAGACTTCCTGTTGTGACCCGAATCGACAGGAAGTTGTTATTTAATAACTTGAGTACTCCTTGGCGTATCAAAATTCTTTTAATAACTTTTTGTCAGAAGCATCCATAGATGCTGTTTGCAAAGTTTGGTGCAAATCTGTGAAATTGCCTGGGAGGAGTTCGAAAAAGTAGGTTTTTGACATTTTGCAAGCTAGTGAAAAAAAACGGTAGGCGGAAATGGGCGTGGCCTATATCAGGAGATTCAGCACAATTCACTGAACACGTAGATATAAGGTTTTTGAATGTGCGACAAAGTATGTGGGAGTTATTAGCCAAAACGCACTTTCCTTGATTATGGCGCCACCTAGTGGTGAAAATTCACAATGACAACAGATTATAAAATTTTTCGCCAGGTCTGATCTATATTCCAAGTTTGGTGAGTTTTGGGGTATGTTCAGGCAGTGAAAAATGCGATCATTTGGGAAAAATAAAAATAATAATAATAATTAAAGCTGCAAGCAGCGATGAACGGGCCCTCGCAGTCCACGCGCGTCGGGGTCTGCAGCTGTCGGGGCATGCTGCTTACTCGGTCCCATTGTCCCATTATTGTGCTCGCATGTTTTAACTGACCGTGTTTGGGTGGGCTGCTCCTGCACGTAGTATATAATGTATGCTGAAGTTGGAAGAACTCCCTGCAATCTACATGAAGAACAAATAATGAGACAACTACACTGCGTGACACTGCAGACCCTTAAAGAGAGGTTTGTATCCATGAGGAAGGCAGCACTGCCGTCTGTTGGAGAAAGCTTGAATTAGCAATCAAAAGTGAAGGCAGTCAAGATGTTCTTTAGTCATTTAGCAATAAAAGCGCAACCTATTGGGCGATTTGCACGGAATTTTGCAGAAACCATCATCGGGCCATGGAACACAATCAGCAAAAGTTTTGTGGTAATGGGAGTATATTTGGTAAAGATATGCAAGACTGTCTGTTTGACCACAATGTGCAGGAAATTGTTGTTTTATATTTTGGGGGTTCTTTAGACTATCACAATTCTTTTAATAACTTTTTGTCAGGAGGGTCCACAGATGCTGCGTGCAAAGTTTGGTGCAAATTGGAGAAATTGCCTGGGAGGAGTTCGAAAAAGTAGGTTTGCGACATTTCGCGAATTTGCGAATGGACATTCAGTGCGAACGTGGGCGTGGCACACATCACACAATTCAGCTGAATTCAGGGAAGAGGTAGATATAAGGTTTAACAATATGTGACAAATTATGTGGGAGTTATTAGCCAAGAACTGCTTTATGTTGATAATAGCGCCACCTGCTGGTCATTTTTGGTGTGTGAGTTACAGGGGCCAGTCTATACCACCCCTATGAATTTCATGTCCATAAGTGTTATGGTGTGGGCACAGTGCCAAATATAAAATGAAACTGCCACCAGAGCGCCACCTAGTGTGAGATCGGTAACACCTTCGTCAGTTGTCCTCAGGAGGCCATTGGCAATCAGTGTACCAAGTTTTGTGTTAATCCGACCAACCAATGTGGAGATATAAAATACTTCAATTTAAAGAGCGCCACCTAGTGGTCATGGGCCAAGATTTTGCACAGAGCCTTAGGGGCTCATGGGGAAGTAGTATCCTGAGTTTCATGTCATTTGGACACACCAATGTGGAGCTGTGCAACACTTCCTGTTTTGACCCAAATCTACAGGAAGTTGTTATTTAATAACTTGAGTATTGTTTGGAATAGCAAAATTCTTTTAATAACTTTTTGTCAGGAGGGTCCACAGATGCTGTGTGCAAAGTTTGGTGCAAATTGGTGAAATTGCCTGGGAGGAGTTCGAAAAAGTAGGTTTACGACATTTTGCGAGCTAGCAAAAAAAAACGGTAGGCGGAAATGGGCGTGGCCTATACCAGGTGATTCAGCACAATTCACTGAACGCGTGGATGTAAGGTTTTTGAATGTGCGACAAAGTATGTGGGAGTTATTAGCCAAAACACACTTTCCTTGATTATAGCGCCACCTAGTGGTGAAAATTCACAAAGACACCAGATTATAAAATTTTTCGCCAGGTGTGACATATATTCCAAGTTTGGTGAGTTTTGGGGTATGTTCAGGCAGTGAAAAATGCGATCATTTGCGACAAAGAAAAAGTAAAAATAATAATAAGAATCACGAGAAAAACAATAGGGTCCTCGCAGGTTCCCTGCTCGGGCCCTAATAATCATTACAATTACAATAGGGTCCTCGCAGTTTCACTGCTCGGGCCCTAATTAAAGCTGCAAGCAGCGATGAACGGGCCCTCGCAGTCCACGCGGGTCGGGGCGTGCTGCCGTCGGGGCATGCTGCTGTCGTGACATGCTGCTGTCCGGGCATGCTGCTGTCGAGGCTTGTTCATGCAACAAGTTCTGTAGAGGAAACAAAACTGAAGGCAGTGAAGCTGCTGTTTCGTCATTTCGCAATAAAAGCGCCACCTATTGGTCGATTTGCACGAAATTTAGTAGAAATGCTCATCGTGCCATGGAACACAACTGGGAAAAGTTTTGTGTTCATCGGACTGTATTTCATCAAGATACACAAGAATGTCTGTTTGACCACAATGCGCAGGAAATTGTTGTTTTATATTTTGGGCGTTCTGTGGACTAGCACATTTCTTTTAATAACTTTTCGTCAGGAGGGTCCACAGATGCTGCGTGCAAAGTTTGGTGTAAATCGGAGAAATTGCCTGGGAGGAGTTCGAAAAAGTAGGTTTGCGACATTTCGCGAAATTGCGAATGGAAATTCAGTGCGAACGTGGGCGTGGCCCACATCACACAATTCAGCTGAATTCAGGGAAGAGGTAGATATAAGGTTTAACAATGTGTGACAAATTATGTGGGAGTTATTAGCCAAGAACTGCTTTGTGTTGATAATAGCGCCACCTGCTGGTCATTTTTGGTGTGTGAGTTACAGGGGCCACTCTATACCACCCCTATGAATTTCATGTCCATAAGTGTTATGGTGTGGGCACAGTGCCAAATATAAAATGAAACTGCCACCAGAGCGCCACCTAGTGTCAGATCGGTAACCCCTTTGTCAGCTATCCTCAGGAGGGCATTGGGAATTAGTGTACCAAGTTTTGTGTTAATCCGACCAACCGATGTTGAGATATAAAATACTTCAATTTAAAGAGCGCCACCTAGTGGTCATCAACCAAAATTTAGCACAGAGCCTTAGGACCTCATGAGGAAGTAGGATCCTGAGGTTGACATCATTTGGACAAACCAATGTGGAGATATGCAACACTTCCTGTTTGGAACGAAATCTGCAGGAAGTTGTTATTTAATAACTGGAGTATTTTTTGGAATATCAAAATTCTTTTAATAACTTTTTGTCAGGAGGGTCCACAGATGCTGTGTGCAAAGTTTGGTGCAAATCGGTGAAATTGCCTGGGAGGAGTTCGAAAAAGTAGGTTTGCGACATTTCATGAATTTGCGCAAAAAAAACCGTATGCGGAAATGGGCGTGGCCTATATCAGGAGATTCAGCACAATTCACTGAACGCGTGGATATAAGGTTTTTGAATGTGCGACAAAGTATGTGGGAGTTATTAGCCAAAACGCACTTTCCTTGATTATGGCGCCACCTAGTGGTGAAAATTCACAATGACAACAGATTATAAAATTTTTCGCCAGGTCTGATCTATATTCCAAGTTTGGTGAGTTTTGGGGTATGTTCAGGCAGTGAAAAATGCGATCATTTGGGAAAAATAAAAATAATTAAAGCTGCAAGCAGCGATGAACGGGCCCTCGCAGTCCACGCGGGTCAGGGCGTGCTGCCGTCGGGGCATGCTGCTGTCGTGACATGCTGCTGTCGGGGCATGCTGCTGTCGGGGCTTCTACATGCAACAACTTCCATTGAGGAAATGAAAGTGAAGGCAGTCAAGCTGTTATTTCGTCATTTAGCAATAAAAGCGCCACCTATTGGTGGATAAGCACCGAATTTGGCACAAACCCTCATGTGGGCATGGAAGACAAATCAAAAAAGTTTTGTGTTAATCGGACTGTATTTCATCAAGATTTGCAAGACTGTGTGGTTTACCACAACGTGCAGGAAATTGTTGTTTTATATTTTGGTCGTTCTTTAGACCATCACAATTCTTTTAATAACTTTTTGTCAGGAGAGTCCACAGATGCTGTGTGCAAAGTTTGGTGCAAATTGGAAAAATTGCCTGGGAGGAGTTCGAAAAAGTAGGTTTGCGACATTTGGCGAATTTGCGAATGGAAATTCATTGCGAACGTGGGCGTGGCCTACATCACACGGTTCGGCTGTATTCAGGGAAGAGGTAGATATAAGGTTGAACAATGTGTGACAAATTATGTGGGAGTTATTAGCCAAGAACTGCTTTATGTTGATAATAGCGCCACCTGCTGGTCATTTTTGGTGTGTGAGTTACAGGGGCCAGTCTATACCACCCCTATGAAATTCATGTCCATAAGTGTGATGGTGTGGGCACAGTGCCAAATATAAAATGAAACTGCCACCAGAGCGCCACCTAGTGTCAGATCGGTAACACCTTCGTCAGTTATGCTCAAGATGCCATTGGAAATCAGTGTACCAAGTTTTGTGTTAATCTGACCAACCAATGTGGAGATATAAAATACTTCAATTTAAATAGCGCCACCTAGGGGTCATGGGCTAAGATTTTGCAAAGAGCCTTAGGGGCTCATAGGGAAGTAGTATCCTGAGTTTCATGTCATTTGGACACACCAATGTGGAGATATGCAACACTTCCTGTTTTGACCCAAATCTACAGGAAGTTGTTATTTAATAACTTGAGTATTGTTTGGAATAGCAAAATTCTTTTAATAACTTTTTGTCAGGAGGGTCCACCGATGCTGTGTGCAAAGTTTGGTGCAAATCGGTGAAATTGCCTGGGAGGAGTTCGAAAAAGTAGGTTTGCGACATTTCGCGCGCTAGCGAAAAAAAACGGTAGGCGGAAATGGGCGTGGCCTATATCGGGAGATTCAGCAAGATTCACTGAACGCGGGGATATAAGGTTTTTGAATGTGCGACAAAGTATGTGGGAGTTATTAGCCAAAACACACTTTCCTTAATTATAGCGCCACCTAGTGCTGAAAATTCACAATGACAACAGATTATAAAATTTTTCGCCAGGTCTGATCTATATTCCAAGTTTGATGAGTTTTGGGGTATGTTCAGGCAGTGAAAAATGCGATCATTTCGTCAGAAGAAAAAAAAAAAAAATAATAATCACTACAATTACAATAGGGACCTCGCAGGTTCCCTGCTCGGGCCCTAATAATAATCACTACGATTACAATAGGGACCTCGCAGGTTTCCTGCTCGGGCCCTAATTAAAGCTGCAAGCAGCGATGAACGGGCCCTCGCAGTCCACGCGGGTCGGGGCGTGCTGCTGTCGGGGCATGCTGCTGTCTTTACATGCTGCTGTCGGGGCATGCTGCTGTCGAGGCTTGTTCATGCAACAACTTCTGTTGAGGAACAAAACTGAAGGCAGTGAAGCTGTCATTTCGTCATTTAGCAATAAAAGCGCCACCTATTGGTCGATTTGCACGAAATTTTGTAGAAATGCTCATCGTGCCATGGAACACAATTGCCAAAAGTTTTGTGTTCATCGGACTGCATTTCATCAAGATACACAAGAATGTCTGTTTGACCACAATGCGCAGGAAATTGTTGTTTTATATTTTGGCCGTTCTGTGGACTAGCACATTTCTTTTAATAACTTTTTGTCAGGAGCATCCACAGATGCTTTGTGCAAAGTTTTGTGCAAATTGGTGAAATTGCCTGGGAGGAGTTCGAAAAAGTAGGTTTGCAACATTTGGCGAATTTGCGAATGGAAATTCAGTGCGAACGTGGGCGTGGCCTACATCACACGGTTCGGCTGTATTCAGGGAACATATAGATATAATGTTTAACAATGTGCACCATATTATGTGGGAGTAATTAGGAAAAAACATTTTTTCTTGATAATAGCGCCACCTGCTGGTCATTTTTGGTGTGTGAGTTACAGGGGCCGGTCTATACCACCCCTATGAATTTCATGTCCATAAGTGTTATGGTGTGGGCACAGTGCCAAATCTGAAAAGAAACTGCCACCACAGCGCCACCTAGTGTCAGATCGGTAACCCCTTTGTCAGCTATCCTCAAGAGGGCATTGGGAATGAGTGTACCAAGTTTTGTGTTAATCCGACCAACCGATGTTGAGATATAAAATACTTCAATTTAAAGAGCGCCACCTAGTGGTCATCAACCAAAATTTAGCACAGAGCCTTAGGGCCTCATGAGGAAGTAGGATCCTGAGGTTGACATCATTTGGACAAACCAATGT
Organism: Pagrus major; assembly: GCF_040436345.1. Lineage (NCBI taxonomy): Eukaryota > Metazoa > Chordata > Actinopteri > Spariformes > Sparidae > Pagrus > Pagrus major. The sequence continues at coordinate 26,136,209 of NC_133221.1, forward strand.
GGAAATATGCAACACTTCCTGTTTGGAACGAAATCTGCAGGAAGTTGTTATTTAATAACTGGAGTATTTTTTGGAATATCAAAATTCTTTTAATAACTTTTTGTCAGGAGGGTCCACAGATGATGTGTGCAAAGTTTGGTGCAAATCGGTGAAATTGCCTGGGAGGAGTTCGAAAAAGTAGGTTTGCGACATTTCATGAATTTGCGCCAAAAAAACCTTATGCGGAAATGGGCGTGGCCTATATCAGGAGATTCAGCACAATTCACTGAACGCGTGGATATAAGGTTTTTGAATGTGCGACAAAGTATGTGGGAGTTATTAGCCAAAACGCACTTTCCTTGATTATGGCGCCACCTAGTGGTGAAAATTCACAATGACAACAGATTATAAAATTTTTCGCCAGGTCTGATCTATATTCCAAGTTTGATGAGTTTTGGGGTATGTTCAGGCAGTGAAAAATGCGATCATTTGGGAAAAATAAAAATAATAATAATAATAATCACGAGAAAAACAATAGGGACCTCGCAGGTTTCCTGCTCGGGCCCTAATAATCATTACAAAAACAATAGGGTCCTCGCAGTTTCACTGCTCGGGCCCTAATTAAAGCTGCAAGCAGCGATGAACGGGCCCTCGCAGTCCACGCGGGTCGGGGCGTGCTGCTCTCGGGCGTACTGCTGTCGGGGCGTGCTGCTGTCGGGGCTTCTACATGCAACAACTTCCATTGAGGAAATGAAAGTGAAGGCAGTCAAGCTGTCATTTCATCATTTAGGAATAAAAGCGCCACCTATTGGTGGATAAGCACCGAATTTGGCACAAACCCTCATGTGGGCATGGAAGACAAATCAAAAAAGTTTTGTGTTAATCCGACTGTATTTCATCAAGATTTGCAAGACTGTGTGGTTTACCACAACGTGCAGGAAATTGTTGTTTTATATTTTGGTCGTTCTTTAGACTATCACAATTCTTTTAATAACTTTTTGTCAGGAGAGTCCACAGATGCTGTGTGCAAAGTTTGGTGCAAATCGTAAATATTGCCTGGGAGGAGTTCGAAAAAGTAGGTTTGCGACTTTCGGCGAATTTGCGAATGGGAATTCAGTGCGAACGTGGGCGTGGCCTACATCACACGGTTCGGCTGTATTCAGGGAACATATAGATATAATGTTTAACGATGTGCACCATATTATGTGGGAGTAATTAGCAAAAAACGTTTTTTCTTGATAATAGCGCCACCTATTGGTCGATTTGCACGAAATTTTGTAGAAATGCTCATCGTGCCATGGAACACAAATTCCAAAAGTTTTGTGTTAATCGGACTGTATTTCATCAAGATACACAAGAATGTCTGTTTGACCTCAATGCGCAGGAAATTGTTGTTTTATATTTTGGCCGTTCTGTGGACTAGCACATTTCTTTTAATAACTTTTTGTCAGGAGCGTCCACAGATGTTGTGTGCAAAGTTTTGTGCAAATCGGTGAAATTGCCTGGGAGGAGTTCGAAAAAGTAGGTGTGCGACATTTGGCGAATTTGCGAATGGAAATTCAGTGCGAACGTGGGCGTGGCCTACATCACACGGTTCGGCTGTATTCAGGGAACATATAGATATAATGTTTAACGATGTGCACCATATTATGTGGGAGTAATTAGCAAAAAACGTTTTTTCTTGATAATAGCGCCACCTGCTGGTCATTTTTGGTGTGTGAGTTACAGGGGCCAGTCTATACCACCCCTATGAATTTCATATCCATAAGTGTTATGGTGTGGGCACAGTGCCAAATATAAAAAGAAACTGCCACCAGAGCGCCACCTAGTGTCAGATCGGTAACTCCTTTGTCAGCTTTCCTCAGGAGGACAGTGGCAATGAGTGTACCAAGTTTTGTGTTCATCCGACCAACCGATGTTGAGATATAAAATACTTCAATTTAAATAGCGCCACCTAGCGGTCATGGGCCAAGATTTTGCACAGAGCCTTAGAGGCTCATGGGGAAGTAGTATCCTGAGTGTGACGTCATTTGGACAAACCAATGTGGAGATATGCAACACTTCCTGTTTTGACCCGATTTTACAGGAAGTTGTTATTTAATAACTTGAGTATTCTTTGGCGTATCAAAATTCTTTTAATAACTTTTTGTCAGAAGGGTCCACAGATGCTGTCTGCAAAGTTTGGAGCAAATCGGTGAAATTGCCTGGGAGGAGTTCGAAAAAGTAGGTTTGCGACATTTCGCGAGCTAGCGAAAAAAAACGGCAGGCGGAAATGGGCGTGGCCTATATCAGGAGATTCAGCACAATTCACTGAATGCGTGGATATAAGGTTTTTGAATGTGCGACAAAGTATGTGGGAGTTATTAGGCAAAATGCACTTTCCTTGATTGTAGCGCCACCTAGTGGTGGACATTCACAACGACAACAGATTATAAAATTTTTCGCCAAGCCTAATGACTTTGCCAAATAAAATCGCGTTTTCATTCACATTCAGGCAGTGAAAAATGCGATCATTTTGGCAGGAAAAAAAAAAAAAAAAAAATAATAATAATAATCACTACAATTACAATAGGGTCCTCGCAGTTTCACTGCTCGGGCCCTAATTAAAGCTGCAAGCAGCGATGAACGGGCCCTCGCAGTCCACGCGGGTCGGGGCGTGCTGCCGTCGGGGCGTGCTCCCCACCCGGACCCAATGCCCCGTTATTGTGCGCGCATGTCTTAACTGATAGCCGTCGTTACATGCTGCTGTCGGGGCTTGTTCATGCAACAACTTCCGTTGAGGAATCAAAAGTGAAGGCAGTCAAGCTGTTATTTAGTCATTTAGCAATAAAAGCGCCCCCTATTGGCCGATTTGCACCAAATTTGTCAGAAATTGTCATGTGGTGATGGAACACAACTGGGAAAAGTTTTGTGTTAATCGGACTGTGTTTCATCAAGATACACCAGAATGTCTGTTTGACCACAATGCGCAGGAAATTGTTGTTTTATATTTTGGGCGTTCTGTGGACTAGCACATTTCTTTTAATAACTTTTTGTCAGGAGGGTCCACAGATGCTGCGTGCAAAGTTTGGTGCAAATCGGAGAAATTGCCTGGGAGGAGTTCGAAAAAGTAGGTCTGCAATATTTGGCGAATTTGCGAATGGAAATTCAGTGCGAACGTGGGCGTGGCCTACATCACACGGTTCGGCTGTATTCAGGGAACATATAGATATAATGTTTAACAATGTGCACCATATTATGTGAGAGTAATTAGCAAAAAACATTTTGTCTTGATAATAGCGCCACCTGCTGGTCATTTTTGGTGTGTGAGTTACAGGGGCCAGTCTATACCACCCCTATGAATTTCATATCCATAAGTGTTATGGTGTGGGCACAGTGCCAAATATAAAATGAAACTGCCACCAGAGCGCCACCTAGTGTCAGATCGGTAACCCTTTTGTCAGCTATCCTCAGGAGGGCAGTGGCAATGAGTGTACCAAGTTTTGTGTTAATCCCACCAACCGATGTGGAGATATAAAATACTTCATTTTAAATAGCGCCACCTAGTGGTCATGGGCCAAGATTTTGCACACAGCCTTAGGGGCTCATGGGGAAGTGTTATCCTGAGTTTCACGTCATTTGGACACACCAATGTGGAGATATGGAACACTTCCTGTTGTGACCCGAATCCACAGGAAGTTGTTATTTAATAACTTGAGTATTCTTTGGCGTATTAAAATTCTTTTAATAACTTTTTGTCAGGAGGGTCCACAGATGCGGTGTGCAAAGTTTCGTGCAAATCGGTGAAATTGTCTGGGAGGAGTTCGAAAAAGTAGGTTTTCGACATTTTGCGAGCTAGCGAAAAAAAACGGTAGGCGGAAATGGGCGTGGCCTATATCACGAGATTCAGCAAGATTCACTGAACGCGTGCATGTAAGGTTTTTGAACGTGCGACAAAGTATATGGGAGTTATTAGGCAAAACACACTTTCCTTGATTATAGCGCCACCTAGTGGTGAAAGTTCACAATGACAACAGATTATAAAATTTTTCGCCAGGTCTGATCTATATTCCAAGTTTGGTGAGTTTTGGGGTATGTTCAGGCAGTGAAAAATGCGATCATTTCGTCAGAAGAAAAAAAAAAAAAATAATAATCACTAGAAAAACAATAGGGACCTCGCAGGTTTCCTGCTCGGGCCCTAATAATAATCACGAGAAAAACAATAGGGACCTCGCAGGTTTCCCTGCTCGGGCCCTAATTAAAGCTGCAAGCAGCGATGAACGGGCCCTCGCAGTCCACGCGCGTCGGGGCATGCTGCCGTCGTTGCATGCTGCTGTCGGGGCAAGCTGCTGTCGTTACATGCTGCTGTCCGGGCATGCTGCTGTCAAGGCTTGTTAATGCAACAACTTCCGTAGAGGAAACAAAACTGAAGGCAGTGAAGCTGCTGTTTCGTCATGTAGCAATAAAAGCGCCACCTATTGGTCGATTTGCACGAAATTTGGTAGTAATGCTCATCGTGCCATGGAACACAATTGCCAAAAGTTTTGTGTTAATCGGACTGTATTTCATCAAGATACACAAGAATGTCTGTTTGACCACAATGTGCAGGAAATTGTTGTTTTATAATTTGGGCATTCTGTGGACTAGCACATTTCTTTTAATAACTTTTTGTCAGGAGGGTCCACAGATGCTGTGTGCAAAGTTTGGTGCAAATTGGAGAAATTGTCTGGGAGGAGTTCGAAAAAGTAGGTTTGCGACATTTGGCGAATTTGCAAATGGAAATTCAGTGCGAACGTGGGCGTGGTCTACATCACACTGTTCGGCTGTATTCAGCGAACATATAGATATAATGTTTAAAAATGTGCACCATATTACGTGGGAGTAATTAGCAAAAAACGTTTTTTCTTGATAATAGCGCCACCTGCTGGTCATTTTTGGTGTGTGAGTTACAGGGGCCAGTCTGTACCACCCCTATGAATTTCAGATCCATAAGTGTTATGGTGTGGGCACAGTGCCAAATATAAAATGAAACTGCCACCAGAGCGCCACCTAGTGTCGGATCGGTAACCCCTTTGTCAGCTGTTCTTAGGAGGGCATTGGCAATGAGTGTACCAAGTTTTGTGTTCATCCGACCAACCGATGTTGAGATATAAAATACTTCAATTTAAATAGCGCCACCTAGTGGTCATCGGCCAAAATTTTGCACAGAGCCTTAGGGCCTCATGCGGAAGTAGGATCCTAAGTTTCACGTCATTTGGACAAACCAATGTGGAGATGTGCAACACTTCCTGTTTGGAATGTAATATGCAGGAAGTTGTTATTTAATAACTTGAGTATTTTTAGGAATATCAAAATTCTTTTAATAACTTTTTGTCAGGAGGGTCCATAGATGCTGTGTTCAAAGTTTGGTGCAAATTGGTGAAATTGCCTGGGAGGAGTTCGAAAAAGTAGGTTTGCGACATTTTGCGAGCTAGCGAAAAAAAACGGTAGGCGGAAATGGGCGTGGCCTATATCAGGAGATTCAGCAGAATTCACTGAACGCGTGGATGTAAGGTTTTTGAACGTGCGTCAAAGTATGTGGGAGTTATTAGCCAAAACACACTTTCCATGATTATAGCGCCACCTAGTGATGAAAGTTCACAACGACAGCAGATTATAAAATTTTTCGCCAGGCATAATGTGTTTGCCAAATAAAATCGCGTTTTCATACACGTTCAGGCAGTGAAAAATGCGATCATTTTGGCAGACAAAAAAAAAAAATAATAATAATAATTAAAGCTGCAAGCAGCGATGAACGGGCCCTCGCAGTCCACGCGTGTCGGGGCGTGCTGCTGTCGGGACATGCTGCTGTCGGGACATGCTGCTGTCATTACGTGCTGCTGTCGGGGTTTGTTCATGCAACAACTTCCGTTGAGGAATCAAAAGTGAAGGCTGTCAAGCTGTTCTTTCGTCATTTAGCAATAACAGCGCCCACTATTGGCCGATTTGCACCAAATTTGTCAGAAATCGTCATGGGGCCATGGAACACAACTGGGAAAAGTTTTGTGTTAATCGGACTGTATTTCATGAAGATACACAAGAATGTCTGTTTGACCACAATGTGCAGGAAATTGTTGTTTTATATTTTGGGCATTCTGTGGACTAGCACATTTCTTTTAATAACTTTTTGTCAGGAGGGTCCACAGATGCTGCGTGAAAAGTTTGGTGCAAATCGGAGAAATTGCCTGGGAGGAGTTCGAAAAAGTAGGTTTGCGACATTTGGCGAATTTGCGAATGGAAATTCAGTGCGAACGTGGGCGTGGCCTATATCACACGGTTCGGCTGTATTCAGGGAATGTATAGATATAATGTTTAACAATGTGCACCATATTATGTGGGAGTAATTAGCAAAAAACGTTTTTTCTTGATAATAGCGCCACCTGCTGGTGATTTTTGGTGTGTGAGTTACAGATGCCAGTCTATACCACCCCAATCAGTTTCATATCCATAAGTGTTATGGTGTGGGCACAGTGCCAAATCTAAAAAGAAACTGCCACCAGAGCGCCACCTAGTGTCAGATCGGTAACCCCTTTGTCAGCTGTCCTCAGGAGGGCATTGGCAATGAGTGTACCAAGTTTTGTGTTAATCTGACCAACCGATGTTGAGATATAAAATACTTCAATTTAAAGAGCGCCACCTAGTGGTCATCGACCACAATTTTGCACAGAGCCTTAGGGGCTCATGGGGAAGTAGTGTCCTGAGTTTCACGTCATTTGGACACACCAATGTGGAGATATGCAACACTTCCTGTTGTGACCCGAATCAACAGGAAGTTGTTATTTAATAACTTGAGTATTCTTTGGCGTATCAAAATTCTTTTAATAACTTTTTGTCACAAGGGTCCACAGATGCTGTGTGCAAAGTTTGGTGCAAATCGGTGAAATTGCCTGGGAGGAGTTCGAAAAAGTAGGTTTTCGACATTTCGCACGCTAGGAAAAAAAAACGGTAGGCGGAAATGGGCGTGGCCTATATCAGGAGATTCAGCAAGATTCACTGAAGGCGTGGATATAAGGTTTTTGAATGTGCGACAAAGTATGTGGGAGTTATTAGCCAAAACGCACTTTCCTTGATTGTAGCGCCACCTAGTGGTGAAAATTCACAACGACAACAGATTATAAAATTTTTCGCCAGGTCTGATCTATATTCCAAGTTTGGTGAGTTTTGGGGTATGTTCAGGCAGTGAAAAATGCGATCATTTGGGAGGAAGAAAAACTAAAAATAATAATCAAACGAAAAACAATAGGGACCTCGCAGGTTCCCTGCTCGGGCCCTAATTAAAGCTGCAAGCAGCGATGAACGGGCCCTCGCAGTCCACGCGGGTCGGGGCGTGCTGCTGTCGGGGCATGCTGCTGTTGTGACATGCTGCTGTCGGGGCTTCTACTTGCAACAACTTCCATTGAGGAAATGAAAGTGAAGGCAGTGAAGCTGTCATTTCGTCATTTAGCAATAAAAGCGCCACCTATTGGTCGATTTGCACGAAATGTTGTAGAAATGCTCATCATGCCATGGAACACAATTGCCAAAACTTTTGTGTTCATCGGACTGTATTTCATCAAGATACACAAGAATGTCTGTTTGACCACAATGCGCAGGAAATTGTTGTTGTATATTTTGGCCGTTCTGTGGACTAGCACATTTCTTTTAATAACTTTTTGTCAGGAGGGTCCACAGATGCTGCGTGCAAAGTTTGGTGCAAATCGGAGAAATTGCCTGGGAGGAGTTCGAAAAAGTAGGTTTGCCACATTTGGCGAATTTGCAAATGGAAATTCAGTGCGAACGTGGGCGTGGCCTACATCACACGGTTCGGCTGTATTCAGGGAACATATAGATATAATGTTTAACAATGTGCACCATATTATGTGGGAGTAATTAGCAAAAAACGTTTTTTCTTGATAATAGCGCCACCTGCTGGTCATTTTTGGTGTGTGAGTTACAGGGGCCAGTCTATATCACCCCTATGAATTTCATATCCATAAGTGTTATGGTGTGGGCACAGTGCCAAATATAAAAAGAAACTGCCACCAGAGCGCCACCTAGTGTCAGATCGGTAACCCCTTTGTCAGCTGTCCTCAGGAGGCCATTGGCAATGAGTGTACCAAGTTTTGTGTTAATCCAACCAACCAATGTCGAGATATAAAATACTTCAATTTAAATAGCGCCACCTAGTGGTCATGGGCCAAGATTTTGCACAGAGCCTTAGGGGCTCATGGGGAAGTAGTGTCCTGAGTTTCACGTCATTTGGAAAAACCAATGTGGAGATATGCAGGACTTCCTGTTGTGACCCGAATCCACAGGAAGTTGTTATTTCATAACTTGAGTACTCCTTGGCGTATCAAAATTCTTTTAATAACTTTTTGTCAGAAGCGTCCACAGATGCTGTGTGCAAAGTTTGGTGCTAATTGGTGAAATTGCCCGGGAGGAGTTCGAAAAAGTAGGTTTACGACATTTGGCGAGCTAGCGAAAAAAAATGGTGGGCAGAAATGGGCGTGGCCTATATCAGGAGATTCAGCACAATTCACTGAACGCGTGGATGTAAGGTTTTTGAATGTGCGACAAAGTATGTGGGAGTTATTAGCCAAAACACACTTTTCTTGATTATAGCGCCACCTAGTGGTGAAAGTCCACAACGACAACAGATTATAAAATTTTTCGCCAGGTCTGATCTATATTCCAAGTTTGGTGACTTTTGGGGTATGTTCAGGCAGTGAAAAATGCGATCATTACGGACAAAGAAAAATAATAATAATTAAAGCTGCAAGCAGCGATGAACGGGCCCTCGCAGTCCACGCGGGTCGGGGCGTGCTGCCGTCGCGGCATGCTGCCGTCGTTACATGCTGCCGTCGTTACATGCTGCTGTCGTGACATGCTGCTGTCGGGGCTTGTACTTGCAACAACTTCCATTGAGGAAATGAAAGTGAAGGCAGTGAAGCTGTCATTTCGTCATTTAGCAATAAAAGCGCCACCTATTGGTCGATTTGCACGAAATTTTGTAGAAATGCTCATCGTGCCATGGAACACAATTGCCAAAAGTTTTGTGTTGATCGGACTGTATTTCATCAAGATACACAAGAATGTCTGTTTGACCACAATGCACAGGAAATTGTTGTTTTATATTTTGGGCGTTCTGTGGACTAGCACATTTCTTTTAATAACTTTTTGTCAGGAGGGTCCAGAGATGCTGCGTGCAAAGTTTGGTGCAAATTGGAAAAATTGCCTGGGAGGAGTTCGAAAAAGTAGGTTTGCGACATTTGGCGAATTTGCGAATGGAAATTCAGTGCAAACGTGGGCGTGGCCTACATCACACGGTTCGGCTGTATTCAGGGAACATATAGATATAATGTTTAACAATGTGCACCATATTATGTGGGAGTAATTAGCAAAAAACGTTTTTTCTTGATAATAGCGCCACCTGCTGGTGATTTTTGGTGTGTGAGTTACAGGGGCCAGTCTATACCACCCCTATGAATTTCATGTCCATAAGTGTTATGGTGTGGGCACAGTGCCAAATATAAAATGAAACTGCCACCAGAGCGCCACCTAGTGTCAGATCAGTAACCCCTTTGTCAGTTGTCCTCAGGAGGACATTGGCAATCAGTGTACCAAGTTTTGTGTTAATCCGACCGACCAATGTGGAGATATAAAATACTTCAATTTAAATAGCGCCACCTAGTGGTCATGGGCCAAGATTTTGCACACAGCCTTAGGGGCTCATGGGGAAGTAGTGTCCTGAGTTTCATGTCATTTGGACAAACCAATGTGGAGATATGCAACACTTCCTGTTTTGACCCGAATCCACAGGAAGTTGTTATTTAATAACTTGAGTGTTCTTTGGCGTATCAAAATTGTTTTAATAACTTTTTGTCAGAAGGGTCCACAGATGCTGTGTGCAAAGTTTTGTGCAAATTGGTGAAATTGCCTGGGAGGAGTTCGAAAAAGTAGGTTTGCGACATTTTGCGAGCTAGCGGAAAAAAACGGTAGGCGGAAATGGGCGTGGCCTATATCAGGAGATTCAGCAAGATTCACTGAACGCGTGGATATAAGGTTTTTGAATGTGCGACAAAGTATATGGGAGTTATTAGCCAAAACGCACTTTCCTTGATTGTAGCGCCACCTAGTGGTAAAGATTCACAACGACATCAGATTATCAAATTTTTCGCCAAGCCTAATGACTTTGGCAAAAAAAATCGCGTTTTCATACATGTTCAGGCAGTGAAAAATGCGATCATTTGGGACGAAGGAAAACTAAAAATAATAAATAATAATAATCAATACAAAAACAATAGGGACCTCGCAGGTTCCCTGCTCGGGCCCTAATTAAAGCTGCAAGCAGCGATGAACGGGCCCTCGCAGTCCACGCGGGTCGGGGCGTGCTGCCGTCGGGGCGTGCTGCTGTCGGGTCATGCTGCTGTCGTTACATGCTGCTGTCCGGGCATGCTGCTGTCGAGGCTTGTTCATGCAACAACTTCCGTAGAGGAAACAGAACTGAAGGCAGTGAAGCTGCTGTTTCGTCATTTAGCAATAAAAGCGCCACCTATTGGTCGATTTGCACGAAATTTTGTAGAAATGCTCATCTTGCCATGGAACACAACTGAGAAACGTTTTGTGTTAATCGGACTGTATTTCATCAAGATATGCAAGACTGTGTGGTTTACCACAACGTGCAGGAAATTGTTGTTTTATATTTTGGTCGTTCTTTAGGCTATCACAATTCTTTTAATAACTTTTTGTCAGGAGAGTCCACAGATGCTGTGTGCAAAGTTTGGTGCAAATTGGAAAAATTGCCTGGGAAGAGTTCGAAAAAGTAGGTTTGCGACATTTGGCGAATTTGCGAATGGAAATTCAGTGCGAACGTGGGCGTGGCCTACATCACACTGTTCGGCTGTATTCAGGGAACATATAGATATAATGTTTAACGATGTGCACCATATTATGTGGGAGTAATTAGCAAAAAACGTTTTTTCTTGATAATAGCGCCACCTGCTGGTGATTTTTGGTGTGTGAGTTACAGGGGCCAGTCTATACCACCCCTATGAATTTCATATCCATAAGTGTTATGGTGTGGGCACAGTGCCAAATATAAAATGAAACTGCCACCAGAGCGCCACCTAGTGTCAGATCGGTAACCCCTTTGTCAGCTGTCCTCAGGAGGGCAGTGGCAATGAGTGTACCAAGTTTTGTGTTCATCCGACCAACCGATGTTGAGATATAAAATACTTCAATTTAAATAGCGCCACCTAGTGGTCGTCGGCCAACATTTCGCACAGAGCCTTTGGGGCTCATGCGCAAGTAGTATCCTGAGTTTCACGTCATTTGGACGCACCAATGTGGAGATATGCAACACTTCCTGTTGTGACCCGATTCCACAGGAAGTTGTTATTTAATAACTTGAGTATTCTTTGGAATATCAAAATTCTTTTAATAACTTTTTGTCAGAAGGGTCCACAGATGCTGTGTGCAAAGTTTGGGGCAAATCGGTGAAATTGCCTGGGAGGAGTTCGAAAAAGTAGGTTTTTGACATTTCGCGAGCTAACGAAAAAAAACGGTAGGCGGAAATGGGCGTGGCCTATATCAGGAGATTCAGCACAATTCACTGAACGCGTGGATATAAGGTTTTTGAATGTGCGACAAAGTATGTGGGAGTTATTAGCCAAAACGCACTTTCCTTGATTGTAGCGCCACCTAGTGGTGAAAATTCACAACGACAACAGATTATAAAATTTTTCGCCAGGTCTGATCTATATTCCAAGTTTGGTGAGTTTTGGGGTATGTTCAGGCAGTGAAAAATGCGATCATTTTGGCAGGAAAAAAATAAAAATAATAATCATTACAATTACAATAGGGTCCTCGCAGTTTCACTGCTCGGGCCCTAATTAAAGCTGCAAGCAGCGATGAACGGGCCCTCGCAGTCCACGCGGGTCGGGGCGTGCTGCTGTCGGGGCGTGCTGCTCTCGGGCGTGCTGCTGTCGGGGTGTGCTGCTGTCGGGGCATGCTGATGTCGTGACATGCTGCTGTCGGGGCTTCTACTTGCAACAACTTCCATTGAGGAAATGAAAGTGAAGGCAGTCAAGCTGTCATTTCGTCATTTAGCAATAAAAGCGCCACCTATTGGTGGATATGCACCAAATTTGGCACAAACCCTCATGTGGGCATGGAAGACAAATCAAAAAAGTTTTGTGTTAATCGGACTGTATTTCATCAAGATATGCAGGACTGTGTGGTTTACCACAACGTGCAGGAAATTGTTGTTTTATATTTTGGTCGTTCTTTATACTATCACAATTCTTTTAATAACTTTTTGTCAGGAGAGTCCACAGATGCTGTGTGCAAAGTTTGGTGCAAATTGGAAAAATTGCCTGGGAGGAGTTGGAAAAAGCAGGTTTGCGACATTTGGCGAATTTGCGAATGGAAATTCAGTGCGAACGTGGGCGTGGCCTACATCACACGGTTCGGCTGTATTCAGGGAATATATAGATATAATGTTTAACAATGTCCACCATATTATGTGGGAGTAATTAGCAAAAAATGTTTTTTCTTGATAATAGCGCCACCTGCTGGTGATTTTTGGTGTGTGAGTTACAGATGCCAGTCTATACCACCCCAATCAGTTTCATATCCATAAGTGTTATGGTGTGGGCACAGTGCCAATTATAAAATGAAACTGCCACCAGAGCGCCACCTAGTGTCAGATCGGTAACCCCTTTGTCAGCTATCCTCAGGAGGGCAGTGGCAATGAGTGTACCAAGTTTTGTGTTAATCCCACCAACCGATGTGGAGATATAAAATACTTCATTTTAAATAGCGCCACCTAGTGGTCATGGGCCAAGATTTTGCACACCGCCTTAGGGGCTCATGGGGAAGTGGGTTCCTGAGTTTCACGTCATTTGGACACACCAATGTGGAGATATGCAACACTTCCTGTTGTGACCCGAATCCACAGGAAGTTGTTATTTAATAACTTGAGTATTCTTTGGCGTATCAAAATTCTTTTAATAACTTTTTGTCAGGAGCGTCCACAGATGCTGTGTGCAAAGTTTGGTGCAAATCGGTGAAATTGCCTGGGAGGAGTTCGAAAAAGTAGGTTTTCGACATTTCGCCAGCTAGCGAAAAAAAACGGTAGGCGGAAATGGGCGTGGCCTACATCAGGAGATTCAGCAGAGTTCACTGAATGCGTGGATGTAAGGTTTTTGAATGTGCGACAAAGTATGTGGGAGTTATTAGCCAAAACGCACTTTCCTTGATTGTAGCGCCACCTAGTGGTGAAAATTCACAACGACAACAGATTATAAAATTTTTCGCCAGGTCTGATCTATATTCCAAGTTTGGTGAGTTTTGGGGTATGTTCAGGCAGTGAAAAATGCGATCATTTGGGAAGAAGAAAAATAAAAATAACTAAAAATAATAATCAAACGAAAAACAATAGGGACCTCGCAGGTTCCCTGCTCGGGCCCTAATAATCATTACAATTACAATAGGGTCCTCGCAGTTTCACTGCTCGGGCCCTAATAATCATTCGAAAAACAATAGGGACCTCGCAGGTTCCCTGCTCGGGCCCTAAATATGTGGCATTAGTGCAGCGCAAAAATAGTTTCCTATCATCCTTAAAACCAACACAAGACGTACATCAGGCATCTGAACCACCCAATAAATGGTAACGACTTTGTTTTTCCCTCAGTCTCGTATCAATCTCGTTTAGTCTTAAACACTAAATGTGCACTCAGTGTTATTCCAATATTCAGCTACCTCTCACCCTCTTCATCAAGTTCCACTGTGTATCGATCAGAGAGTAATGTCCTCCCATTGTGTGACAGGATCATTTTAACTGCTCACCAGACCCAAACAATAAACCCAATGTTCAAACCAATCTATCCAGCCTGAAGCACATTTGAAGCATTTGGCAGACCATCTACTTTTAACAACAGAAATTCCACAGAGAGAAGAAATTCCCTCTCCATCATCTGTGTTTTGTCTGTAAGCTGTAGCAGCTCATTGGGTCAAACAGTGGAAAAGCAAATCCATAGATGTGAAGCCTGTGAGCTCACAGACAATTGCATAAGCCCATCCATCCCCCAGTAGATTAACCTCCACTGATAACCACAGGCTGGTGACGTCAATGCTGCTCTGCCTCTCTTACTCTTCTTCCCCCGACACCACCAACGCCATTCTCCAGAGCTGGGAGGATGTCCCATCATGGAGGGAGAGAAGGTATACATATATACCTACCTTATCTCTCACTAGACAACAGCAGAGCTTTACAATAGATAAACACTGCACATGTTGCATCACTGATTAAAATATAATAATCAATGAGCAAAAATAGATATATTAGTAATGAGAAGTAGCATTTATTTTATATTAAACTATACTGTAAGTAGACATAAGTTTGAGTTATAACGGTAGTTTCTTTACTTAAACTGTTGGCCTACATCTTTACTGTCCTGCTGCTTTGTCACTGGGTTAACACCAATCAATTGAATAGGCTTTTAAATGTAATCAGTATGTATTCCATTTTTGCAAGTAATCATAGTTAGCTTTTTTGCCAAACAATATGGTTGTGGTATGTTTTACTGTAGCTCATTAATTAATTAGGCTAACTGTTATGCAGTCAGATGTGTTTTGGGTGTGCCTCTCAGCCAACCAGGGGTAAGGACTAAGGGATCAAATATATGCTTATGTTTCAATGGCCCTTACAGTAAAAGTTCATGAAGCCTCTGATATTAACCCAAATATAAAGCAGGGATCTTGAATAATGTTCTGTAGATGCATCAAGTTAACCAGAGTTAGTCAGAACAGGACAGGAAAAGAAGTTTGTAATCCAAATTAACAGTGTAAAACTGTCACATTTGACCAAAGAAGAAGTCGGCTTGGCTTTAAATGTCATAATAGACTACAAAACAGATGTTGTGCTATCAACATAACACTGGACTGTTAATTTAATTCTTAGTTTGGAGTCAACAAATTAGCATAAGCATACCTTTGTAATAGGCATAGGCCTATACTATATGAAGAATGGTATTTTACTTATTAGACATCCTTTTTCACTCTAACATAGATGACTACAAACTGAACTTGAATATAAACAACTCGATTCGTCCTCTGCATTCCACCTTGAATAAAAGTTGTTATTTTTAGGGGCTATTTTTCAGTCATTCATCTACATTATTTTATTCTGTGAATAGCACAAATGTGTGTTGTGTAAAATACATCAGAAGAGGTCAGAACACTGCAGAACATATAAGTAAGATAATACAAATAGGATGAAGATATTATATGAACAGTAAGATTTCAAATAGGTGGTGATTTAAAATGTAACACAAAACCTTCACATTCAGTTATGGTCCTGCGGATAAGGCCTTTGTTTTGAAGGCGCTAACCGGAAGTGGTGTCAGTAGTTATGTGTGGCTCCAGTCGCAGGTTCAACAGATCGCTCAGTGTTCACAGCGGCTCGGCAGAGGCTAAAGGGGAACGTTTGAGGACACTTGACAGCTTTCAGAGACTGCTATGACATCTCGCAGGTAAAGTCGAGCTCGTTATTTTAAAACTGTCCTGAATGGCGCCGTGATATTGAACAGCCTCTGTGCGCTGGACGAGCCGTCTCACATTGCACGGACGAGATTGAACTGAGGCTGCCAGCAAGAAACCAGCGGCGCCTCAACTTTTTCCTGCTGTAACAGAGCCACTTGACGCCTCATATATTTTAAATTACATCCAAAGAAACGCCATTATATGTATGTCAGTTAATTACGAGTTAGCATTCAGTTATTTAACTGACTTAAAGTGTGGCGGTAATAAAATGTGGGGACGTTGAAAGCTCAGATAGAAAAAAACATGTCACGTTAAATTTCCTTATATTCCGCTAGCTGCTGCAAAGTGTAACGACAGTGGGATTTAAATCTACGCCATGTTGCTCTGTTCTCACGTTTTACATCAATTTGCATTTTTGTGAGTGCGTTCATGAATGGTATTTTTTATTTCTGAGCTGTAACGTTAGATATTAGTTTGAATATGAACTTAACTCCTCAAGTTAAATAAAGTCTCGTTTATGACACTTATTCTAGTGGGTCACATAAGTTTTTATCCTCAGTGTTATACTTTTAGTTTGTGCTGCAGACTTTTTCGCTGTGACCTCCGTCTTTGTTTCTGTGCGCGCACAGTGCAGGAAATTGGCGTATAGCTTCCTGTGAATTCAAGCCTCCCCACCAGAAAGTGTTTTGGTAAACTTACACCAACAAATCTAAAAGGGCACTTTAGTTAAAAACAAAACAAAAACATAAAGAAACTCAAGTTAAGATGAGAATATTATTGCAACATCAGTGTCTCCACTAATGTAAAGTCAAGAACCACAAAAGCAATTCAAGTGAGCATACAGTAACAGGAGCCGGAGAACAGTCACTATTAAACACTATGAAGTATTAATACCAACATGAAATTACTAAATAATACTGTTACTAAAGGTACAGCTTAGTTCTTGACCCTCGAGGAAAAGTAATAAAATATACAATCAAGATGTGCTGCTTTTTAAATCCTCCCTACACTGACAGCTTTGGTATGCCGTGTATATCCCTGCTACCAGCAACTCAGTCCTCCTACTATATTATTAACCAAACATACATCTGTGGACTAGTAATGATTTGTAGATCTCCCTGAAACATTGACCAGCTTAGAATGTGAGGAATTAAGAGCTACGGGCGGCTGCGCTGAGCACTGTAATCATGAAGGGATTCATGCACTGTATGCAGTAGTTATTTAGATTTTGCATTATGAGTTTGTATAGTGACCCTTTTCCTCCTAGATCGCCCTTTTCCAGGTACTTTTCAGTACACAGTTGGTAAACTAATATTACCTACCCTATGTATCAGTAAAAATAATAATTAATCAAAGTGTTTGTTTTGTTAGGGTTATTTGGTGTGGTGTGTGAAAATGTGCAGTGAAATACAGTCATTTAAACTATGGCACCTGTTTCTAGCCCTCATCATAACTTAAAATCTTCACAAGTGTAACAGCTGTCCATCCAGGTACAGATTTCTATGCAAGGTGACCTCTGAATTGTTGACTCCAGCAATTGCCTTGTCTCTTGACCATTATGGCTGTTGTGGACTCAAGAAAGTGCAATGTTAGCAATCAGAAAGTTTACAGTTGATACAACTAGTCTACCACTATATGGGTGGAAAAGATAGCAGATGTGTCTTAGCGCATGGTTTTGCAATGTGACCGTTGTGTCTTGAATGCCTTTCGTAGGTGAAGCTGCAGTTGTAAAACAATGATGTGGATGTTAAGAGGTCAATCTACTGATTTTAACACAATCCAGCTTCACAAAACACAAAGGTATTAATCTCTCCTCCGACAGAACAAAGATTGTTTAAGTCTCGCCATGTTATTTGGTAAAATCGAGTTCACAATTCACAATAGAGACTAGCTGGATATGGCTTAGACCTCAGTACATCAAAGGGAGTTTGGAAACAGTAAAGCATTCAGGCTGGCTGGTTCATTCAGGAAAAATTCAACTTTTTACAACCCTTTTCTTTCACAAAATACAACATTTCTATAATCATGGACCATTGCAGTGTTTAACTGCTTCCTGATAAACCTTACAGCAAAAGTGTACCAACAATATTATACACATTGTGTATTTATAGTACTATAGTGTTTGTGGCTCAGTTTTGCATAAACTGTCAAGTAAAATCCAAATCCTTTAAAACTTGCTTCAGTGGCCGATTATTCATCCAACTATTGCAAATATACATTAGATCGGTAGGTCATTCCTGTACACTGGATCAGCATCCAAATGACTAAAAGAGAAAAAAAAGAAAAAGAGACACAGGAAAAAGATGCACTGATATTAAATGGCGAAAAAACCTAAAATACAGTAGAACGTACCAAGACAAAATTCGGAATCACCAATAAAGCAACAACAGAATAGGGAGGAAAACCCATGAAAATAAGTACTATCGGTGCCATTGTCTCTCG
This sequence comes from Pagrus major, assembly GCF_040436345.1. Classification (NCBI taxonomy): domain Eukaryota; kingdom Metazoa; phylum Chordata; class Actinopteri; order Spariformes; family Sparidae; genus Pagrus; species Pagrus major. Next base: position 26,154,170 of record NC_133221.1, read on the forward strand.
CTTCACTTGAATTCTCTTGGAAGGTCATTATTCAATTTCACAGATATCTGTGACCTTTTTTTTCTCAGAAATTTACAATAAACACTTGTGAGTTGAAACAGGGCCAAGCGTTTAGTTGCCCCAGGGGCCGAAGCCACCAGCAGGCTCAGATCAGAGACGGAGGAAAACACTGAGACAAAGTTAAAAGTTGTTTTCATCACTGCCAGTTTCCATGGTTTGTCGCTGGCCGACACGCATGACTGTTGCTATGTGGCTCATTCTGTACTTCCTGATCTAAAATACCACAATGCTATAGTGCGTGCCATCATGATGTGACAGACTTGCCATCCTGTCGATTGATACAACTCAGACTAACCCTTTTCAGGAAGGACTTTAGTTCATCATACTTATTGTAAAGGGCTGCAGTTGCATGTATTTTGTCATTATTGTATTTGCGGCAGTTTGGTCATAAAGGAACCATTTGTACTCTTCCATACTGTAAATGTACAATCAACATTATTTCAGTGGGCCCAGAGAAAGCAGTAATGACGCAGAATCCCTTTTACGTTTCTGTTCCATTTTCATTTCGCCAGTTTGGCCTGTGCAGTATGACAAACTTTCCACTATTGGAAACCACCTCTGCAGCCCTTTGTTTAAAGAGGAGACCTCATCTGTCATTGAGACTCATTTGACCAGCTGAGAACAGTGAGTCAGTTTTGTCGATAAGCCGACAGGAAAACAACAGCCCATGTGGAGGAATAAGATAGCGCTGCCAACATTTCCAGGAGTGCTCTGAACCAACTGTTAGTTTTTTTTTCCAGATACATGTTTTGCATTTTATTCAGGCACAAAACAAAAGAGATAAAATAAAAGAGACCAAACATTAACATTTTGTCAGCTCCAAATATGACTTAATGCTTGTGTGGTTCAGCATTTAAGCGTAAAGTGCTTGAAACGGTAGAAAGGACACGCTTTTCCAGGTTTATGTCCAATATTTGATATCTAACTTATCATAACTGCACTCTGCTTTGATTGAACCGTGTTAATAAAAGCTCAGGTTAATACTTCCACAACATCTACTGTTATTTCAAGGTCTTTAATGTTAAAGTCATGCCTTTCTCACTACAGAGAGAAGTACTGTTCTCTCGCTATCTTTGTCTGGTGAAAAAGAACAGGCAGGAAAAAAGGAACGGTGTGATTGCCAACTTAGTGCTATTCAACATTATACTTCTCTTTGCTGACACAATGGCGCATATGTAACTGTCGGCAGGTTTGTCACAGAAAGAGGTAGTTTGCCTAAAACGATATCTCCTGCATGATATTTCTCGCCATAACAGGTCTGTTATCACTTTCAGCCATCCAAATGAGAGATAAAAAGTCAACTTGAATTAATATAGTTTTAACTGGCAGCCAGAACACTTTTTTCTGCATCTTCTGATCACTTTAAATGCAAAAAATCTATAGCATTTGATATCTCTAGTTTTTAGTTCTTGAACATGAGCTACATTCAAAGTAATATGCCCTTAGTATATTTGCCTTCAATAATAAGATTGTGATCACTAACATTTTCCTCTAATCAATGAGAGCTGGACTAGTCACATAATGTGCTGTCTCTTGTAAACTGCATTGTTGAAGACCTGTTTTTTTCGAGCTTCTTGAGTAGAGCATATAAACTATTTGACTAAAAAAATGCAAATATGACATTAGTTTAATGTAAAACATACTGTAATTCTGCCAGCACATTATTTAATCCAAATTGAGAAAGGGATTATTCTATTATTATAATCTTCTGCTCTCTGATAAATTTTGAGAAGACCTACATTTTCAAATGTTTGTGTTACAGAAAACTTGCTGTGTCAAAATGATGAAGACTTTTCGAGCTACTACTTTGTATCAGCTGTTTGTTTCTTTATCTGTGTTGTTGCCATTTTGGGCAGAAGGTCTGGTGTGTATTTACTAGTTTCTGTTTTCCAGTAAGTTTGACTTCCATGTTGTCTGTTTCAAAAAATAAGGTTGGATGTGTCCATGGGAGTTATTTATTAACCAATAATGCCCAGAGCCACTGTTCTGTTTACTCCATGTAAATACAAACTCCACAAACTATGGATACTCTGTGCTATAAGTAGTTTTTGCATTATTAAATAACCCTGACAGCTTTTGACCATTTGTCATATCACCAGTAGTAGTTAAATCAGTCAGTCAGCTTAGCTGGATTACATACAGTATGTGCAAGTATTTAAAACAAACTGCATAGGCATGTCAGTGATTGGTTAAGTTAGTCATGTAGCTTATTCTAAGCTGACTGCCTGGTGCGACATAGAGCAGTAAAGCATCCAGCAATGGGGGCTGTTCGAGTTTTGCACCTCATGTAAATACCCCGGATCATCAGCTGGACTAAAAATATCTGCGACATTACCAAAATCCACACCCCAGGGCTTGTCTGTGACCAATATAGCCCTAGCAGAGGCTTTCATGCTGCGATGTGGCTACTAAGTATATCACCTTTTTGTCAACGAGCCTAGACGGGTGCACTTTAAATAGCCAACCAGGGCTATATTGAACTTGAGACATTATGTAAGAGGATAGAGTGGTGGCTGGATGCACACTGGGCCTATTTCCCTTCAACCAGCCCGAGGCCTAACCTGCAGCTCCCAGCTGCCTCTGTCTCTCCAACAGTACATCCAGTTTATTCTCTTTTTCTTCCCTGTCGACGTCTCGTCAGAGAAAACCAGCCTATTTGAAATCTCATTCCCTTTGTCTCTGTCTCTCTGTCTCACTGCCCAAGGCCAGATGCAGGGAAATGGGGCGCCTGTTAGTTGTCAAAGGGAATCCTATTCTTGGAAAGCCCTGAGTCACTCCTGCTCCTGCAGTCATGATCTGAGGAGGAGAGGGAGGGAGAATATACGGACATGGTTGGATAGGACAGGCACGCTGTTTCAAAAACTTTGCAGAATTGACAGTGACGTGAATTTACAGTACAACACAGAAATCTTTTCAGCAGAAATAAAAGGCTACACGTAACTTTTTATCAGTCATACCAACCAAGTTTGATTATGTGGATCTATACAGTTGCTATTGGTTGCTGTTACTGATTATTGGCATTAAGATCAGTGCATAAATCTCACAGCATTCATTCATTCATTCATTTGTGATGGAAGAAAGTTGTGAAACAAAACATTACACTCAAAGAGAAGTTTTTTTGATGCATCCTTTTTATATAACTTTTTATTTTAACTGGCCTTTTAAGTATGTCATTCAACTAACCATTCAGCATTACAGCTGGGAGTTTATAGAAGATTACTTAAGATCCCACATGCTAATTGGTAAGCAGAGTCACAAGAATACAGGCCAAAAAGGGAGAATAGCAATTATATTTACTGACAGTGGGAAAATAAATACTATGTCAGTGCAGTTCTACAAACCTCTGGGTTAATTGCACACTTTTCTTTTTAATTGGCACCCTGAAGCCATATGACAGTTATAACAGGGCAATCAACACAGGGCATCTTAAAATGATTTTATTAAACAACAAACAAAATTAATTTGTACCCAAATATAGGGTAATTGAAAATACATCAACAGCACTGGTTGTAAGCATCATATTTACTGCAGTTGGTAAATATGACAGCAGGACAATGCTCTTAATATGACTCGTTCCCAATAAGCAGGTCTGTTTCTACAAGCACTTCTTGGTGAGTGATGGCCTAAAAGTTAATTATTAAACGGAGCAACACACACTGAGAGAGAAAGGGCAAATACATTTTGTCCTGCGCTTAGACAACACAGACAGCCAGATGATTAAATAATAGTTTCACAGCATATCTCAAAAAAGGCTTCTCAGAAACCCTATCAAGAGCCTTGCAGCCAGGATTACATAAGTGACATTTTAGGAAAGTGAGTTTCATAATTAAAAATAAAAAATGTCTTGTTTGATCCGCCTTCTACAAAGGAGGGTGCTGGAATCAGAGCAAAAATCAAACTTCTGCAGCAAAATGTGTTCACTAAGGAAGTATTTCACCAAAATGTGAAAGGCACAGACTTTCTTCCAACTGTCAGTACAGCAGGTTACTGAAGCATTCAGTTTGAATTAAAAGTGTGTCTGTGGGTTTCAGAATGAAGCAGTTTAAAGATATTGTGAGATATTCCTCAAATATTCTTGATAAACCTGAATTCACACAGTTTTGCATATTGGTGGCCTCACAAAGCAGCAAAAAGTGATTTCGTGGACGTGACATATCTAGAAATTCTGTAATGTGACACTGCTTTATAACAAAGTATGCAAGGGAACTGATTTTCAGTATTTCATTTAATTTTAACATTTTCTATTTAGTTATTTTTATATGCCCCTCATTTTGTGAAAATTTTGAAATCAAAGGTTTGTGACAAGTCTGTTTTTTACTCCTGTGCTCTGAAATGGACACTTGGAAAAGTTGTTTGTCTGGAACATCAGTTTCACCACTGAAGTAGGTGGCAGAAATGGGAGAAAAGCTGCATGGCTGCAGGCTTAGTTTTGGTATTACTCAAGCATAATCTTCATTATCTAGTATTTGTCAGATACATAACAATAATATTAGCAATAAGGACAGAAAATATGACTAAAATCAAGAGTAGTAAGTGGATAAAATCCAACTGTGCCTGTTCTTTGAGATAGTTGTAAAATCCAGAGATCATTATAAGGTCATTTGAAGTTACACTTTAGTCTCATACCACCATGCTTTTGTTCTGTGCATCTATTTTCTAACTCATCTGCAAAGCTGTCTATCCTGTCCCTGCAAAATTAATAGCCTAATGGCATACTGCTGAATTGGCTGGATTGGGGGGGTTTAGCTTGGCAAGGGCTAACTATGATCCGGTGTAACTACGCCATGCACGATTAGGTGTAATCTCCAGGCACGGGCAACACAGCTGTTGCATTTAGCCTCCGACAAGATAGCAGAGACCTTGTAGCGCTCGGAGACCTGGCACCCTGATCTGACCTGGCCTGGCCTGGTCTGTGTTACAGACAGAGAAAGCTCTGTTAGCTTTAGAAGCACAGAATGGGCTTTGGAATGGAGCCATCAGACGGCCTCTTGTCCTCTCTGGGTAGGGGAGAGAAGGTGAGGTTGAGGCAGGAGAGCAGAGGGTGGTTGGGCCGGTCTGCCAGAGCCTGTCACATTCGTCTGAGGTGGGAAAGGAGGGAAGGCGAGGGACGACTGATAGCACTGACGGGTGCTATCAGGCCTGCTCACACTCGTCCAAATCCCAGATTAAAAGGCCCCCGCCCCCCCCTCTCTCTCTCTCCAACACTCTTACAAAGCACCCCCCCCCCCCCCCCCCCGGTCATTTCTCTCACTGTCTCTGTCTCTCAATCTAACCTAGTAACACTTTTACAAGCACCCCGACCCCCCCCCCCTTTCGTCTCTATATCTTCCTCGCTCCCTCCCGCCCTCTCTTGTGTAACAGTGCCCAGTGCTGGATTACTAAGCTCTGAGGCTGCTGAAGCAAGGGGCTGTGGCAGGCTTCGACCAGAATGGTGAGGTAGGGCAGAAACGATCCCTTCAGCATATTTTCTGCTTTCAGGCCTCCTTCACACTTCTTTTAACTCCTCCTCTTCCCCTAAATGATGCCTTTAATTCTGCTTTAGTTTGCTTAATTTAAAGTACAGGATCAAGTGCTGAAGGATAACAAGTGAACTTGGAGGACTTGGCTGTGCAGAAGTGTGTGTGCATGTTTACAATATTTCTTTCACATGCATGTGTGTGTGTGTTGCTGTAAAGGTGGGCGTTTCAGGATGTCTGGTTACAAACGGGCTAGGAGTATGCTCTAGTTGTGAAGAAGGCTGAAAGAGTTCTGTGTATATGTACGTGTGTGTGTGCCAAGACACTGAGGGGAAGGTGCCCCTGCCTTCAGCTGTTTGTAAACCTGACAAGGTGAACAGTTGTGCAGTAGTTGATGTTATTGTGTATTTGAATCATTAGTCCAGTGTGTGCGCCTGGTTCCAGCCCGTCTCCATTGTTTTGATAAATTGACGGGTGACAGCAGCGCTGTGATGACGGATTAGATATGGATTAGTGACATAAGGCGTTTTTTCCACACTGTTATTATTTTTCCGTATGAATCCGTGTAGGATTAAAAACAATACCATGAGTAATCTGCCCACCATCTGACAGCCATGACCTGTCAATAGCTCCTCAGTACAGTAACCAAAATAATAAATAAAACAACTCTTGTATAAATGAAGATTCATGCGAGCTGGCATGTAATGTCTGCTTAGATTCCCCGATTAGCTTGTCACAGGTATATTGGTGTGCGATATCATATTGTTCACAATAATACTGGTACAATGTTTCATATAATTAAAATAATTCATTTTGTGATAATAGCAATATTCCAAAGTGTTGACGTAATTATGTCATACCATTACACACAGCAACAGTAAACGTCTGAAAGTGAGAGTAACATTGCCACTGGCTCCACGGTAGAGGAGAATGTTTTGTATTTCCACTTTAGATCCCCTTTTTGGCATTCTAGGTAATATCAGGGGCATTTATACTCTAAACCAATGTACTTAAGGCCCAATCACAATACACCACTTGCCCTTACCACTTAGCCTTACCCCTCCCTTTTGCGTGTTCATGCCTAGGGGTAGTGTTTCCCTATTCTTGTTGGTATAGAGGTGTAGGGTGAAGTGTTAGGGCTACATGGCCCTCCAAACAGATGTTTTTTAGCAACACATTATAACCTGAGGGTTATTAGAACTGTCGTTTCCTTGGATTATGGTCCTTTTTCTTTATAACAAGCATAAAACAATCGCTACTAGCTTGCTGTTGTCTAGGTAGCTAACTAGCTAGCTTCTGTTACATTGTTATTGCTGATTTGTGTATAACAGTCCCACATTTTAATGTATTTTCAGCATCAAAGTTGCTGCACTTGATATCAGTCTGTTAATATCAGTGCACTAACAGGTTAAGAGCAATGTTAGCCTATAAAGCACCATTGGTGGCCAGGTAATGAAGCAGGGTTCTTATGCAGTTGATGACTTGATTGATGGCATGAAGTTCTATACGTCTTGTGAGTATCCATGTTTTTCTTTCGCCATCTGATAAGTGGCAAATAACATTTTGATAATACCAGAACACTAGGGGAAACACGCCAGCTGGAGAAAGCATATTGGAAAATTTGTTGGTCTATTTAAATAAAGACCATGAAAAACTACTAATGACATAGGGTTTTGAAGGGTTTTCCCTTGTCACCGGGGGAGATTTCAACCATTATTCCATGTAGATCTATTTTGAGGGGCAAGGGGAAACTTGAAACCAGGGGTAGGGGTAAAAATTATAAATAGGATTGAGCCTAAAACTGGAAAAAAAAAAAAAAAAGAACGGTGAACATTAAGCTTTTACCATACATTCCTCTGAATGCACTGAACACATTTTCCACTCTGGAGAATTGAATTACATTTCAGTGAGAATTTTGTCACTGTATTCTTTTTTTCTATTTTCTGTTGGTCTAACCTAACCTTTCCAATAGAAGCTATGATCTAGCGGTGTCTGTGGTGTATTTTTACTATTCAGGGAGCAGATACTCCAAGGACACGTGTATAGTATCTCCTATTGATTCACTTTGAGTGTGGTAGATAACACATTTTTTTCTATCCCTTTGAGTCCTTTCCTGTCTGTCTACAAAAACGTCCCCAGCTCAACCACCCAGCCTCCCTGCTAGACTTCCAGAGATATTATGAATGTCACAGGGAGGGCATTGTCAAATTCACCCTCCGCTTTTACATGTTTTCATGACTAATCCCCTTGTAATCGTTTACTATTTATTATTTGTTAAGTTCTTCTGATAATCTGCTCCCTTGGCTCGTGGAATTAGAGAAAGCGCAGCAGATCGGTTTTGCCCCCTGGTGAGGGTAAGGGAGGTCAGGTGCAGTCTGGGTCAGATGTCTGGGCTGGTGGTGTCTTTCTATCCGAAGCTGGTCCAGTCTTCCCTTAAAACTAGCTCAGTCAAGACTCCTTGTCATACAGGCTGGACTGATATTTGTATTTAGATCTAGCAGAGTTTTTTTTATGTAATACTGGACTAGACCTGTGATTAATCCTCAACAACGGAGGATCCTCAATGACTACGATGCAGTGCCCTGCTTTGGTCTAAATAATATACATGTATCATTCCCTCCTGTACAAACCCTGTCAAAAATTTAGCATCGTTACTGATTCTCCTGCAGTGTCTGTGTCCCGCTCACTTCACCTGTCTCTTCTTTCACCCTTCTTTTGTTTCCTCCCTGTCATTGTCAGCAACTTTGTGATTGACAAGCTGTCAGTGTCACTTTGATTCATCTGTTGAATGAAAAATGGTGACAGTTTCCTCATCTCCAAAATCATACATGACTGACATTTACATTAAGCTCCGAAAAAGCAATTTCAAGCCTTTTCAATTTAGTTTTAGTAAATGCCACTCACAGTTGGTTTGATCTGAATTGTTAAGTCGTTCTGACAAAAAGAGACTCCAGCAGTCGACAGTAAGATTGTCAGGTTCAGATATCCTTGTTACGCAATGATTAAATTTATGTTTCTGTGTTTTTTTTGAGTTCTTGAAGAAATTATTAGAAAGCATCGTGTCACAAAATATGGACTTTGATTCAGAACTTTGCATTACTTTGTATTCGGCGCTCTGAGGTGACACAAGATCTGCTGAGCTGACACATGAGTCTTATTTTTATCTTGCCGTCATGGGTTTGCGTCATACCGTGTACAAAAACAGAATCGCCTAAATGCTCGCCCACTGTTGAAGCTTTCAGATATTATCTTCTCAGCAGGAGCTTCATGAAGGCACTCTTGTGTCACTTGCTGACTGCCCTCCACTGGGTTATATTAATCAATAATAAGCCTTTGTAATGTGTCGGGGGTGGTGGTGAAAGGCTACAATTTAGGATGTGAAATGCATGATTTCCATGACTCATTTGGTCTATATGTCAGTGTTATAAAAGTCTGTTTTCCTATTGTTGTTGAATCATCAACAGTTGCACGCATGTTTCTTTCCAAAGCTGCAGCTGAAGGTTATTTTGGTGTTTGAATAACCTGGGGGCTAATTTTTCAACTCATTTGACAATCTTATACTAGTTTTCTCATTTCCATTACTCAGAATCAAAAATAAATGCATAAATCAGCCTATTGGAAATGTTAGAAAAGCAGATTACAATCTATTAATGTAATGCTCATAAATTGCAGATTCTCATTGTGCAGGTAGTCAATGTTCTTTTACTTGAAGAAATAATGACAGCATAATAAAAAAAACTCTAAAAAAAAAAACTCCACTTCCATTAAAGTTTTTTTTGCATTCATCAGTTACTATTTTAGTTTTTGGGAATAGGATCATAGAGGCCCAAAGTGATGTTCTCAAATTATATTTGTCCTGACTATTTTATTTACGATTACAAAACAGAAAATTTGCAAATGTTTGGTATTTTTACTCAATAAAAGACTGAAACACTTAGTGATTAATAATGATTTGTTTTCTGTCAATTGAATAAACAGTTAGTGCCAATTGCGTTGCCATTGCACATTGTTTACATCACCACTAATAGACAATACACCACTTACTGTATACAAGTGCAATTTCATGTCACTTTTGTCTGACCCCTCCTGACACACAAATGGGGCCCTGGGTGGCTAATGGTGCGTTGGATTAGCCAGCAATGGTACACAGTAGTTAGGGAGGTTTAACCCAATGATCCCTGCTTAAACATGAGCTGTAAATCCCCACAGCTGACATACAGCCATTCACTGCGGCTCTACCTACTCACTGCTTCCTCGAGATTAATGCAGTCCTTCACTCACTAAACGCAGTTTTTACTCAAGACTCCAGCTTGCCAGTGCGAGTGAGAGTGTGTAGATGCACTGGGTTTACATCTTTTAACTGTTTGTGAATAATGCATACAGTTTGGTTTGGATAAGTGGCAGCGTCAAACACTCCAGTAAGAGTGCACAACCGAGATAATCGGTCAACATACCTGAGAAGTGGATGGAATAAATATTTGACAGCAGTGTTTTGCAAGAGAGGAAGTAGCATGTAATCATTAGCTTTGGCTCTGCATTACTGTAAACCCGAGGGTCTTTCCCTTTCAAACCAGGACAGGACATACAGTCAGTATGTTAGTGATTCATCAAGAAACGGATGGATTCTTTCTATTTTAATTCATAGGAAGAAGTTCACGATTTTCTAACGCACATCCAGAATCATGATTACAGATATTGTTATAAACCACCTGTGAATACATATGAAAGAATGAAAAACATAAATATGATGGCATATAACTAACAGCAATTATAACTGCTGCCAATTCAGCCCTAACCCCATCCAGAAGTTTATGCTGAGGTGTTATTGAGGAGCACTTCACTTACTTATTGATCTAAATTTACCCTAAAGTGTCTAAGCAGTAGTTCATGTGAGACCAGTCAGCTTAAATAAATACCGTAAGCATGCAAACAATGTGAGACCTAAAATATAATTTATAATAGGTTGATTTAAAGGTTTAAAGTTTGCCCAAAAATGAAAATCCAATTATTATCTACTCAGCCCCATGATGATGGAAGAGCAGGTGAAATTTCAGTCCACAAAACATTTCTGGAGCTTCACAGCAAAACAGCATTGCAGCATTCTCCTAAAGACCAAAAGGAGATGGGGACTTATTTTAAACTGTAAAAATCAACCAAAAAAAACAAAACACAAAATGGCTCCATACAGCTTGTTCGGAGTAATCCAGGTCAGCAGAAGCCCTGAGATCCCAAATTATTTTGTAAAAATGTTATTTACGGCATCAAGGCATGGTCGCGCTCGAGCACCTCTTTGTATGGGTTGCGTGATGACATTTTTAGCTTAGCAGCGACAGTAAAGAGTTTGGCTTTAAAAAGGTTGAGGAAAATGTCTTTTGGGATCTCTGGGCTTCTGGAGACTTGGATTATGCCGAACAAGCTGTATGGAGCCGTGTTTGGATTTAAAACAAGTCCCCATCTACTTCAGTTGCTTAGGAGAATGCTGCAACTCTGTTTTGCTCTGACGCTCCAGAAATGTCTTGTTGACCAGCAAACTTTCCATCAGCATAGGTGAGTAATGACTGAATTTTCAGTTTTGGGCAAACTGCTCATTTAAGTCATTTAAGTAAATTCAGTTTAATGGCTTTTAAATTCTTGGTAGGTTATGATATTATGAAATACTTCAATTTAAAAAGCTAAAAGATTAATATTATCATAGATATTCATAAGCAGAAAACCACTTTTACCACTATATCAGTTTCTTTAATAAATATTTGAGAGATAGCCACATTAATTTGAATCCATGATTAGGCCTCACATTGACTAATGACTAAGTGGAACCACTGCCCCAGACTATGCCTCGTACCATGTACATGCCCTCTATCAAACCTGAATTACAAGTTGCTCTGTCACAAACTGAAACCTTACATGGCCGACAAACACTTATTGATCAGCGAAGCATGGATCACAGGGACTGAAAAACTGCTGAACTTGTAAACCAGCCACAAACCCACAGCAGTAGAAGGAGTAAATTGCCTAAATGACCTCAAACCAGCTGTTTTTCCTCCTCGGTGTCTGAGCATAAGCATATACCCCATTAATAAAATCCAGTGTACTGAGCTGATCTGTTTCAACTGCTGTAAGATGAGGACCAGAGACAACTCTTAGTCATCTTAGTTGTTGATTTGTTCTTTATACACTCTGCAAAAGTAGCACCCTTTGAAAGTCTCAGGACTAGCTAATTAGGGTGCACAAATTGAAACATCTTGCAAAGGGCAGTCAAGTCCTTTGGAGTTTCTCAGCAGCAGTCTGTTTATTCAGCAATGTTTAAAATTCCTACAGCTTTACCTTTTCTGTTCTTGCAAATGCATCTGAATTTATAAAAGAGGCCACAATTCCTAAAACGCTAGCCCAATAAGAATGTGCAAAAACCTCAAATTGAAGCGTAATAATCATGGTTTATTTTCAAATTTGATGGACTAGAGTTCAGAGCCAAACAAAGAGTAAAGGTTTCACTGTGGTAATAACCTACCAACTTCTCTCATGTTTTCGTCTACACTGAAATCGAGAAAAGCAGTTTTAGTGTCTCTCACGACCTCTGGATTTGAAATATGAAAAAATGTTCGAGCAGGTCTCTACATGAATAGCTCTCTGAAATGTAAAGCAGAATGGTTAAACACTGCAGGCCCTGATAGTCAGGTAGACTGAAAAACTACTATTTCTGACTGAAATGAACAATGGCGAAAGTAAATGGTGACAGGATTTGTATAACTGACATAAAATAAAAGAAATTACAAACTAAACTGTGTTGAACTGATTGTGTTTTATCTCCATCGCCAAAGATGTTGGATGGGTGATGGATTGCACACATTCCTCTAACATGGATGATTTTTTTGTTTTTATCTCTTTTTTTTTTGCTGCTTTAAGGTGGTTCCACCCCAACATCACCGGACTTGAAGCAGAGCAGCTCCTGTTGACCCGGGGCCTCCACGGCAGTTTCTTGGCCCGGCCCAGCAAGAGCAATCCGGGGGATTTTACCCTCTCTGTTAGGTAAGCCCTCACTTAAAGGTGAAATATTATGCTCATTTCTGCTTGTTGACATGGTTCCTTGATGTCTAAATGGAATGATAGTAACATGCTTTGGTCGAAAAAACCGAAGGATTGAGCACAGCAGGGGTGTTTACACACCAGTTTCACAGCCCTGTTTTAAGCGGCTGGTTTGAGTGCCTTTCCCTTTTATGCTAATGAGCTACTGCGTGCGCCGCCCACCTCTTCCTGCCGGGCGGAAGACGTGAGGACGGCATCGCGTGACCATGGCAACAAGCTATACACATTTGCGAAGCAACTTTTGTGTCCATGCCTGCATATAACTGATAGTAACACAGCAGACATGTAGCAGCTAACCCCTGTCTCCGGCTCCAAAACAAAGTAGTGATTGCTTTACTGCAGGTCACTGTCCTTTAGCACAACATGCTAATGAATTGTAGCTCACCGTCCACGAACAACCGAGACATTTCACCCCGTCTCCTCTGCGTGTTCACGGAGGAACAGTAGCTCACCGTCCACTAACAACCGAGACATTTCACCCCGTCTCCTCTGCGTGTTCACGGAGGAACAGTAGCTCACCGTCCGCTAACAACCGAGACATTTCACCCCGTCTCCTCGCCATGTTCACGGAGGAACAGTGGTTCACCGGCCGGTTAGAAGGGATAAAATCTCTATCCTAATTCATTTTCTCAATTCGCTGTCATGTTTTAAAAGAGTGCTGATATGACAAATTAACGTTTGGTAACATTAACATTATCGTGAATACTACGGCCAGTAAGCCCAACGTCGATAACTTCGCGTTAGTTCAGCCTCATATTTACATCGACCGTTAGCATTAGCATTAGCGTTAGCGTTAGCTCATGTGCTAAACGGCCAAAGTAACACAAACTACACTGCTTTCTGAATACTTACAGTTCCATCATTGACAGTGGGTATGGATCCATCTTTTAAGGGACAATCTTGTTGCCAGTCCAGCGTCCAGTCCTGACCCTGGTTGCTGAAGCAGTCCGGCGTGAAGTGACTGGCACAGACGTAACACTTTTACTCACTGAAGCTGGGACGTTTCCCTGATAAATAAAATGTAGCCGCTTCGCTCTGATATCCTCTTTGGTAGGGAGGCCATGTAGCGAAACAGGAGGATCCGTGCATCCGACGACAGAGCAGTAGTGCTCGGCTTTCGGGTTGTACATGGTAGCGGTCAGGCTGTCGCGTACAAGTTAAGCGAGAACGAGAAAAATGGCGGATCCTTGTCCAGGTAGCTGGCCAAGTGTGGGAGGAGATAGCCAGCGCGAGGACTGGAGTATGCAAAAGACCGGATTGTGACGTCACAATCCGGTCGAAATCCAAACGGCTCGTTTAGAGACCCAATCCCTGACTCCGGTAGTTTACGAAATATTGACTTAGTTGTCGAAAAATCATGCTTAAGGGGTGGGGAGGCACTCCGGATACGCAAATATACATACTAAAGCAAGGAAAAAGTGAGTTTTGCATAATATGTCCCCTTTAAAGGTTGTTATTTAGGCTGTCCACCATTAACCTCAAAATTTAAGGTCACTACACTCTAGGGTTGTCATGATTCTGAATCTGGAATTGATCAGAATTTTTCTCTGCACGCCAGCCCAATTGCATGAGTCTGGAGACAAAAAAGCCCATAAAAGATGATACAGCTAGCTTACCGGTAGCCTATAGCTACGCTTCTAGACTTGTGTCCTGTGGGCACAAAGACAATCAACTGACTGGCACCGGAGGTAACTTCATTTGGGAAGATGGTTTGCCCAAGGCAGATTTGCGAAACCAAACTGATTTTCTATTTTTTGTTGTTTGTTGTTGAATTACTGAAGGGTAGTATTTTGTGTTATACTCTGGCATCTTCATTTTTGGTGAATATTGGTATTAAGTCAAAAGAACAGACCATAAAAACAATGATCTGTTGATCCTTATGAATCCAGATGCAATAGTCTAACTGACATATCTGTCACTGAAAAAAGCTCAAGTTTAAATTAAAGAGAATAGTGGATTTGGAGAATCATGACACCCCTACTACTCTCACCAGAGAATGGAAGATAAGTATTGTGATATTTACATATATTTATATTTTATACAAGTAAGACTATATAAGTCACCTAGATGACCAAAAAATACATGCAAAGAAAACAATAAACAAAACTCAAGAGTGCAGTGCTCAGATGCTCATTATCCTTAAAATAGCGACCATGGATTTAGTCAGTTTTCAGATTGAGAATGAAGCGTGACTAAAGTTTAAGGGTTGACTCAAGTGGGAAGTTCACAGATCAAGAGTCTCCGAAATTCCTGCCTGCGGGTCAGCAAGTGATGTAACAGTTTGTCTGCGGGTGAATAGATGGCATTTAAACAGAAGTTGTTTTGTGTGAGTGTTTTCTAGGAACATGTTAGATTAGCAGATTTGGATTTGGTAACATTCTGACACAAATTGGCCAGGAAGTCCTTATTTTAGCAGCAGGGTAGAGCTGAAGTGAGTGGGACAAGCACAACCTCGTGTAATACCTTGTGATAACCTGTCAATAATGCCCATAAACACATTTCTGTTAATCTCTTAAATTGTTGTGTTGAAGAGAATGTGACATTTCTGGTAAGCAGGACTCAGCACTCCATGCTGTGGTGATTATAGAGAGCAGGAAACAAACTGAGATAGAAGAAGAGAGAGTTTGGGTCTTCATTGGCAACGGAAGCTTTTAAGAGATACATCAGTCGGCCAAGCGCCTGGAAGAAAGCCCAAATGCATTTGTTACTCTGTGACTGTAGCTGGCATGGCGGCATGGGCAGAGAGAGGTTGTGTGTGTGTGTGTGTGTGTGTGTGTGTGTGTGTGTGTGTGTGTGTGTGTGTGTGTGTGTGTGTGTGTGTGTGTGTGTGTGTGTGTGTGTGTGCGTGCGTGCGTGCGTGTGCGTGCGTGCGTGCGTGTGTGTGCATGTGTTTCTGTGTGTGTGTGAAAGTGAGAGATTGTGAGCGAGAGATACTGCAGAGAAAGAAACAGAAAGAGGAAAAGGAAACAGTGTAGTTTGACAGGCAGAAGCTTTTAGATAATGTTGAGGGTGAGGGACCTGTTAAGGCTTTGACCTTCACTGCCTGTGGTTTGTGTGCATGTGTGTATGTACTGTAGTGTGTCATAAATCACACACACCACAGGAAGGCTGGTGGGGTAAGTTGTAGCCACAGTTTGTGGTCTTGACAGACTTAAACACACACGCGCACACACACACACACACACACACACACACACACACACACACTGAGGTCAAGTAGCCAGTGTGCAGAACCTCACCACCTGCTAGAGGAGGTAGGTCACATTGAACTAAGAGGAAGGAGGAGGGAAGCAGAGCTTATATTAAAGAGAGACTATGTAACTTTTGAAAGAAGAGCTAACACAATCGTCCTCTTGCATATGAAAAGTTCACTTCATATGCACTAATATGTACTGTTGTTATTTTCAGTAAACTCAGGGGTTTGGTGGATACCACCTTACTTTGTCTGGTTAGAAAGTTAGAAAAACTTAAAGCGGAAATAGAAAACTTTTCTACTTTCCCTCCCCCCTAGCTTTTCCCTGCTGTATTGCTGTTGGCGCTGCTGTTGCAAAGACAGTGTTGGCAATATGACTACCGCTAGCAGCCTGGCTGTTGTCCAAAGCAAAAAACAACTGTAAGAATCCCAATTTGACCTCGAAACCTTGTTCTCGGTGCTATGAAAAGGAAGAGTAAACACTTGATTGAATTAATTAGTAGGCAGTTGTTGTTAATTACACATCTAGAAGAGAGAATGTCCATTTAAAACCATCTCAAGTCCTGGTGGTAAGAGGAAACACATATCAACAAGGGAGCAGACACCGGCACGCTCTCCATCAAGTTGATGCCAGTCCGCTTACTCTTGTTTCACCTGGGTTTCTATCACTCTCCCTCTTCGCCTTCTTTGCCTCCTCCATCAGCGGGGTTCTTTTTCCACAGAGTAGAGTTTCCACAGTAATTCCAGTTGTTCCACCGTTACCTGGGAATAGCAACCAGGGAAAACAGACAAAATCTTCCTGTTCCTTTGTTGTGCAGTGGCAGACGCGCTTCCTTTGTGCTGTAATTCAACTTTAATTTTTCTGGGAAAAATCCAGTCTGGATTGAAAGCAAGGCTTATAGATAACCAGTCTGTACAAAGATGGTCCCATTCTTTCTCCAGTCATTACATTGTTCAATCAGTATTATCTTCAGAGTAATAGGGTAGAGCTAAAATAGTTTTAGATAATGTTTAAATGATATTACTGAGTCAGTTTACCAACTTTAAGACTCTTCTCTCTTTGTGCTGTTGTGCAATGTTATAGCTTTTCCATTATTATCACTTGTTTGCTCAAGTTTAAAGATTATACTTATTTACAGGGTCTAGTGTGTCGGATTAAGTGGCAGTGTCTAGCCAGTGTTGTGCTTGAACTCGTTACATGAATGAATGCTGAACTGAAAGTATCTGTTTGCAAATAATGAACGTGAGTGTTGTTAACTCATGTGACAGTTAACCATGCTCATGTTCATTGTTTGTAAATCAGCTGACCCACTGTTATACGGCACTCAGCTTTAAATGGAAGAGGATGATGTTTCATAGCAGATAATTAAAGCACAGAAGCTCAAGCTTACTACAGTTTATTACAAATCTGGTGGTGGTCAATTTTGTATTGTTTAATGAAGCCTCTCAATCAGAAACACAGCCTGCGATTGGCTTGGAAAATTGTAGTTCAGTTTTGATATGCGTAAATTGCGCTAGTTTGAAGTTCAACTTCAAATACACACTGCATGTCGCATCTTCTCATCCACCCCTAAGGTGACATGGCGGTGCAACATGGCGGGCTCGCGGGAAGAGGACGTGCTTCCTCTTTAGGTACAAAAGGCTGATTCTGAGGTATCAAAAACACAACAATTTTTAGTTTTAGGTGATTATACATTAATGAAAAACTGCCTCCTTCCTGCCTTATTTTATTGATAATCTATCCCCCACATTCACCTATTTCTCTCCTTTCAAAATAGAAACCACTTGACCTCAAGTTACCTCAACTTTCAAGTTACAGGGGGGCGACATGGTATTGCAGTGAAGACTGTTTTAGACATGTTTTGTCCTGCCACAATATCCTGTTTCTCATGAAATTGAGTCAACATAGCAGCGAAACTCGATCAACACCTGTACTTGTGACTTGAGTTGTAGAAACATTTAACGGCTCCAGTACACCTTCATCAGTGCAAAATAGAAATTGTAAAAAAGTGTTGAAAGTGTAAAAATAAAGATTCTATGATGTTTTGAATCTTATGTTCACCGTAGTGTTTTGTTTTTTTTACTTTTTGCTTTTTCTTGGTGCTACACCACGTAAAGTCTGTAAAATGTTGAAAATACTGGAATCTACTGAAGATAATAACTTAATTACTATGAGATAATTACTATATCTACAGAAGCTCTTTTTAGCTAGCATATCATGCTACCTTACTCAATATCAGTTTCTCTGCACACACACACACACACACCCCCATACACACACACAGTATCTTATCAGAGCAGAAGCGAGGATAATTAGCCCGTCATTAGCCAGGTTTCATCTTACCAAGGCCATGAGTGGGATAGTCAGTGTTGAGATTATAATGGACGCTGAGGGAGTCTGTAGTCTCCCTCTCTCTGCCTTATCTTCCTCTCTCTGCCTCTCCTCTTCTTATCTCCACCACCTCTCTTCTTCTCTGGTCCACGAGGTGAACAGCAGAAGGAGTGGTCGGACAGAGCTGCTGCTGAAAAGCGTCTGAAGGCTGAAGTTTAATGAGAGATTTTTTAGGGTTTTGAAAATGTAATCAATTCAGAGTTTCGTGAAACTCAAAGAGGGAGAACAAGAAAGTTTGAAGCAGCAAAGTTTGGCCATAATTTATACCAACTCCACAAGGAGAGCAGTCTGGTCAAGTTTTCTCATCTTCCATGCTCTTTATACACTCTAAAGACCCCGAGGAGGAATTTTAAGGGCAGTCTTTACAGAGAATTTTAAGGGCAAATTACTGCGAGAGCAAATGGATTTTCTCTGTGTTATATAATGCTAGCCTGGGTTTACTTAGATGTGTTTCCACTGCAGCCTGGCTATTTATAGTTTTAAACAGTAGAGCTAGAAAGCATCAGTAATGTGGATGTCAAATAAATCAATTAATGTTAACACTATCAAACTGCATTTTCCTGCAAGTCTAAATTTCCAACATATTTAAACAGTGTCTTAATTCTTGTGTTAATTGTGAATGTTTTGACATCTCACTCCTCCAACATCAGAACACGGCCCAGTTTAGCACCCTCCGGCACCATTGGCATTAGGTGTGCATAGATTTGCATGTCAGCAAGGACAAAGACACAACAATCATGGCTGTATAGTGTGCAAACATTTGCTTCTCCTTTCCTGACATGCACACACAACACAATACAGGAGACCTATTGCATGAACCTTAAACAACATGCAACACCTAAACACTCTTGCAGTTGGGAATTAGTCAATTAAAATGCTGAAATAAAATTAAAGAATCCATATTAGCTCTAATTTTTAGCAGTGGTAACTGCTAGCTATTGTTAAGTGCCCTAGCTGTGTTTGGCAAGCTACAAGAAATATCTGTGTATTATGATGTACGAAGAAAGCATTAGGATACAGAAACTCATCTCACCAAGAGTGAAGGAGAAACCGCTAAAAACAGTGAGAAAACTGAGAAAGGCCCAACCAAACACTGGCTCTCTAGAGCTCTCTTGTGCCAGTGTTTGGTTTGTCCATTCTGGGCTACTGTAGGAACATGGCGGTGCAACAAGGTGGATGTTGTATAGAAGAGGGACAGTCTCCCTCTGTAGATATAAATGACTCATTTAAAGGTAAATAAAGGGCAAGGACTTTTATTTTTGGGTGATTACACTCTAATGAAAACATAATATTGAAGATGTAATGCCTACTCATGAACAGTATATTCCATTTCTGCCATTAGATCCCCTTAAATCCATCACACTGGACCTTTTCACTGTCATCTTTAATTAATCATAGTGAAAACCGGGGCAGACTATGTTTCAAGCTAATTCCTCTTAGTGTTTGAGCGGCAGATCTGACTATCGTATATCTTTTTTCCTAATACAACTTGGGCGAACACTTGAAGTGTTTGTATACAGGCAACTCTGGTTGTATGATATTTGTTGTTTATAAGATGAAGTTATTCAATCCATATACTTGAGTTTTAGCCTCTGCCTTCTGCTTATGAACAGACAGTATGACTACAAGATTTCCTAATTGTCTGAATCTTGTCTCAAATTGCTGAAAAATTGCTTCTTCTTCTAGAACTTGCTGACATACACATATATATCTTTTATGTTAAATCTAAACATGCCTACTTTGAGTTAGAAAGAAGTGTAGTAGTTTGTAGAGATGAAAAGGGAGAATTGAAATAGAGGCCAAAACTTTATCACACTCAATTTGATAAGTGGACTGGATTTGGTAAAAGGGATTTCTCAGGGATGTCTGGTTGTATTTAGTGAAAAATATTGCTCGGAATAGCTTCAGGGCAAAGCGAGAAATAATTTATATATTCTGGGGTTTGTACGTGAATATTTATGTGCATATTTGAGCAATGTATTTCCCAGTTGTCAACGTTTGTGTACTTCATCTGATCAGTGTATTCGTTTGTTAGTCATATTGATCTAAATTCTGTTTATTACTAAAACTCACCATTTTGCAGGCTTCAATGCTCTGGCTTGAATGTTTAAAAATGATTAACCCATAATGCCGCTCTTTGATGTGATCTGTTTGCTGCTGTAAAGCTGCAGCAGAACAACTCTGCTATGCTCCCATAGAAAGATGCTGTGAAGGACTTTGATGTTATGTACATTTGTGCTTCTGCTCAGGTGGTCCTATCAGTTCGATGCAGTTCATAGGATAACCAAGGACAAACTTATCTCACTTGAATCACTTATTTTTCCAGAAAAGCAGGATACCATCACACCAAATTGTACAATAATAAAGACTGCTCTGAATTCCACTGCATAGTCGCAGAACTGTATATATACTTGTTTTTCTTAAAGTCTTATTTACACTTTGATTTGTGTACTTAACAAAATTAAAGTTTATATATTTTGCATTTAGATAAAAAAGAGGTACCATATCCTGTTTGGTTTTTTTTGTGATTATCATGTGGAACAAAGCAGTAAAGCTGAGATTAATCTAGCTTGTTGTTATCAGTAAATCCAAATGATTGTGAGCAGAATTTTAAAATGATAAAGCAGTGATATTTGCAGCTCTTTTGCAACTGAAACAATAAAACAGGATGTTGATGGGAACATATACAATGATTTGAAAATACAGAACTTTGGTCAGTAAGGAGGAACAACTTCTACTTCTCATAGGTGTGTATTATAATTTTATGCTACATCCTCAACTGTGAAAGGACCCAACTATGTGGAGTAATTAAATGAGTACAAGTGACAGACTGACTGTTTTTGATCTTACATACCTGTCAGTAAGTAATACTGTTGTGCAAGAACTATCAGTTGTTTTGTTTGCGTCCTCAGTCAGTAAACCTCCGACATGCATTACATTAATGCTCATCTTTGAAGGTTTAATTTTGTTTCGTGAATGGGATTAAGTGGCATCTAAATGTATGGGAAATGTATCACATTTTAAAATAAATGTTTGATGGCTTGTAAACATCAGCAACAATTGGAAAGTGCCTTAATAAAAGCATGCTTAAAACTGACGAAAACACATTGCATTACATTGCTGTAAACATTTTATAAACGCATGGATTAATGCACATTAGTAGGATTTAAACAAACATTTTGATAAGTATTATATAGTCTGTATCCTAGTTTACTCTTAATGATTTGCCATAGTGCTGATGAATGCCACAGTGGTAGACAGTGTGTAAGGTTGCTGCAAAGAACAGCTGCTAATTTATGCTGCTTCATTGTGCTGAATAAGTTATTTGTGTAGACAGAGAGGGGATGTTTGTCTTACAGTTCAGTTTTTTGTGGGAACACATGGATGGAGGATATCATTTAGCTTATATTCACACTGTCACCATCAATATTATGCAACACACTTGGGAAGTGCAAAATATGAATATTTATAATGTACATGTGATCATAAAGGCATATAGGCATTCTCCTAAATATCTCAGTGCAGATTTTAGTGCTTAAAACCCAGTTATTTGGTCATATATTTATTTTATGTATTGTTGAAAGGAAGCTGTTACAGCCTGGCACTGCATTAAGCCATTTTATCAAGGGTGAGATGTTTTTTTAAAGCAACATTGCTTTGTTCTACCAGCTTGCTGTAGGCTACTATGCAAAAATGCACCATGGACCTGGATGGGTTTCTTGTTTGTTATAAAAAGAGTTCTTTATTTGGGACTGTATCGAACAACCACTGAGACAAAAGGACCATCCACAGGGCTGTTGATGGATTGTTACAGTTTTTTGCAATGATAACTCATTACATCATGTAAATGAACCAAACACAAGAAAATCAGTCGCATTGTCTGAAACTAAAGATACATCCTCTGCTGTTTTATTAAATTGTACCTTAATAAGGCATGAAGATGGCTGTCTTTTAGTTGGTAAACTGGTTAGTTAGTTATCTTTCCATATAAATCTGTGGTAGTTCATAATCTAAGATAGATATAGAACGATTATTGGCCAGGCCGATTATCGGATCCGATATTCAGAATTCTTCCAGTTATCAGTGTTTTTTTTGTTGTTGTTTTTTTTTCCCAATTGCAGATTAATTTAAAGATGTTGTATATCAAAAAAGGACTGGCTCAGATATGACTAAAAAGTAATAGATTGTAATATGATAGAGAACGGCATCTAATCGTAGTGATGTTTCTTTCTCTCTTTCACAAAAAATAGGGAGGCCAAGACAAAATTTCATTTAAAATAACCTGCCATGTATTGTAATAGACCTGAGCAGAGCTGAGCAGACATGATGCTGTCATTGACTCCCTGTAGTCTTTCTGCAAAGACTACTGGCATATTTTAATAGATGCCTAAACGTTATCAATGTCTCAGAAAGGGCAGGGCAGGAAAGTGAATGAAAATCTAATGGGACGTGTTTGGCTCATTCCAGAGTTAATGGTGTTAAACTCTGAGAGAAAAGGGGGATTTGGACCGAGAGTTGAGGAGGGGCCTTTAACAGGGCCCACAGACCTGTGGCAACCTGCCAACAGCCACTAATAGAGCCATAAAGCAATTACCAGGAAACACTGGGGGAGAAGGGTGGGACATATGAATGCAGGAACGAAGGAGAGGATTTACAGTATGTTGAGTGGATGGAGAGGATGGAAAAAAGGAATGTGAAATTCATGAGGACAGCAAGAAAAGTGATGGAGGAAATAGGATTTGTGCCATTTGATATCACCATTAACTGATAATCAGTTTGCAGAGAGAGAGAAAGAGAGTATTGTATCTCAACTTGTACATCAGATAGTACTGACTGCTCGGTAAACCCTCCTGTGGTCCCTAAAACTCTATTGTATGTGTGTCTGTTTACAGAATGCTTTGTTTATTTCTGCTAAAGAAACACGGTGTATGAAGTCACTGGAGATGGGAAATGGAAAAAACAAGTACATTGAGCAATCTAGATGTTGAGCTGCATCACGTTCTTCATTTGCTTCCAGGCAGATATCTTTTATAGAGTGGAACCGTGTGTGTGTGTGTATGTGTCTCAGTGTGTTTTCAGATTTGTGTGCACCTACCTATTCAAAGCAGTCCAGAGGACTTTGAATATGCAAAGTGGTACCAAATGTTTTCTGTCTTATCAGTCTTTGGGCTCGGGAGCTGCATGCATTTCTGTTGTATTGTTCTACAATCATGATACAGCCTTCCTCCAAATACATTAGATATGAAAACTATAGAGTATTAAAACAAGGGATGATCCCTTGTGAGAAGATTTGTGTTTTTCTGTTTATAGAAGCGAAAACTACTCTCTGTTTGATAAAAATGGATCAGTACTTTTAAATCACTGTGGCTTTGTAGCTTTTTCTTGCATACTTTGTCTCCTGGAATAGCTCGGGGGCTAAAAAAGGTCAAAGTTATGTTATAATATTTAACAGTCATATACTTATTATACTTTACTATATATAAAAATATGTTCAGCATTGCAACAAAGCTGCATTATTGCAGGGATTGAATGTGCCACGGACAGAATATGGTAGGTTAGTGGATGAAAATAACACTGAACAGGAGACATCTGCAAATTCTGTGTTTTAAAAAAATCAGGTTGTCAATCTTAAAATGGGAGCAGATGGCTTCATAAGCAGAACATTTTTATCGTGTATATGTATTTAGGCTATGTGAATGAGTGTGGGCGACAAAGTATGTATAGTTTTGATTTTGTTTGTGTGAGCATATAGTGTAAGAACATATGTGTAGGTGTCCATTTGTGTGTTAACTGTACAAATATCTGCAGGGTGCAAGTGATCAAGAGAATAATAAGAGAAAAGTGCTGAGTTCTTCATATGAGTGAGTTCACCTCTGTTACATGCACGATAGCAAACATGACTGAATACCCACTGTGTTTTTTTTTTTCCCACTCAGGCGAAACGATGAGGTGACCCACATTAAGATCCAGAACTCAGGCGACTACTACGACCTGTACGGAGGCGAGACGTTTGCCACCTTGGCCGAGCTGGTGCAGTATTACACCGAACAACAGGATCTCCTGCGTGAGAGGAACGGCCATGTCATTGAGCTCAAGTACCCACTCAACTGCAAGGACCCCACCTCAGAAAGGTGCCGACAAACTCGCAAACTAACACCCACACATGCAAATAAGCTCACATTTGCATACGGCTAAGCAATATGTGGATAAATCCAGGCAGATAGAATACTTTATATGTGTATTTGTGTCTAAGGTTAACTTGATATGTTGCCATTTTATCTAGTTTCTTCCTGACCACAGTCATTTTTATTCTAACAGCTTCAGGGGTGTCAGACTCATCTTGCCATGAGATGCAGCTAAACCACCAGAGAAATGTTATTAGTCTAGCCTTCAGTGCTGTTACTGTATCATGTTATGGCATTTGCACCCTGCAGAGAACAGAACTCTGGTAAAAATATTGAATCCTTGTCATTTCTTGAATTTGATTTGGGGCATGAAAATTCTTACATCTAATATTATGCATTAAAGTTGTGAGTTATTTCCAGTATATTGAACCTAAAGAGGCCATTTTGAGGTCAGTAGAATTTCAGTGCCAGAGCAATATTCATGTACAGATGGAAAACAAACTTATTCCAACATCTTAAGAAAAGTTGAATATTCAGACATTAAATTATCATAAATATAGGAGCGTGATGAGATTAATGAGATCAGATCTCATTAATGTCTTGAATGGAACTTTTTTGAGCCGTCACCATAGAGCGGGCTTGTTTAAGCTTAAATTTACATGACAATATTAATAGGAATATATTTCTAGTTTTGATGAACTGTCCACTGTTACGGATTACATTGGAAAAATATATAACATTTTGAGCAAAAACATAGGCAAACACTGCTAAATGCTCCACTATGTTCACCAGCTAGTTTCTTACTGGGGATGAACAAGCACACCATTATTTGTATTTGTTGAACCAACTAAATTATCAGTATCCATATAGTAGTTTAACCTGAAGTGGGTGGGGTCAAAAGGTAGTTAATTTTAGCCTGAAATTGATATGGGTTGATCAGAAGTTGCTGTATTTATCATTTAAGAGCAAAGAGCACAGAGCAATTCCATTGAGAGACGATAATATTGATTCATTGTCAAGCCTACATCACCAGCAAGATAACTGGTTAATATGGCAACGGGAAAGAATCAGCCATTAGTTCATTAATTGTGTACCAATTCACACGTGTGTTTATATGTACTGTTTGCAGGGAGGATGCATTATTCTGTACACATGCACTCCCACACATGAAATCCAGATGCACTTCACTTCCACATGCATAAATAGTGGAATATTCCCAAATGCATCTTCAAACACACTAAGTGGGTGGTGCTGCTGTTTTTGTTTATGTGCACCAAGTATCCACACGCTAACATCCTTCCTGAGAGTATACACAGGTTGGACGAGCTATACACTTCATCACACCTACACACCTTCATTAAAATGGGAGACTTAGGCGGCTTGTGCATTAATGCCAGGAGTCCTCGCATGTACTTACATGCATACAGGAAGTATTTTCAAAAAGCTACATGATCATATTTATATCATCAACTGCAAATAAAGTCACTCTTCAGCTGTGCTCATCTCGTGCTGAGCAGGTTATATACAGTTACTTCTTCTACACATTGCAATGTGTTTAGCTCAGTTTCTATTTAGGTCTAAGAACAACTGATCTCTGGTTTTGGTTTATGTGGTTTTTCCATTCTACATACGTCTCTTGTCAGAGCCTCCTACACACTTGTGCTCATCACCACACAGGAAAAAAACACACAGACAGGCAGGTTTTCATCTGAACATCAGCAAATGAGTGAGGCTGCAACAGCAGTGTAAGAAACGCTTTCATTCTCGAGTAGGAGTCTACACTCACAGTGCCCATATAGATCGACATTATGTTGAAACCTAAAGCTACAATATGGGACTTTTCCAGCTGCGGAAGGAAGCATATTGCTCTTTTTTTTCAGTTTGTCAAGTTTCAGTCTCAACTCTTGTTACTTGTCTTGTAATTGATACACCTTGAAACAGCATCTAGCCCTAGGCTGAGCTTTCCGACCTACACAGGAGTTGGAGTAGCAGACGGTAAACACAGCCTGTCTGTAATAATCTATGCTAATGTTTTTGACTAGGTCTTGTCTGCTGCATGTTTTTATGTGGCTTTTTTTTTTGTTGCTGTTATGACTGAACTGTAGCTGCTTTTGTCACCGTAATAGACAAAGCCAGTTAATATGACATGATGCCTGCCCACAGTAAATGGTTTTGACCCTAAATGTCCTAAACATCACTTAAAGCGCCTGTAATCAAATGTGTTGTTTTTTTACAATAATAATGTATCCAATGACAATGTGAAAACAATGTGAAAGGGTTCACTCATATTGAAGACCCCACAGAATAATCACCTGAATCTGCAGCTCCTCTCGGCTTTATGGGGCTTTATAGTGAGTTTCAGCTTATTGTTTAGCTGCCCTGCTGCAACCTTACTGTTTGAGTTCACTCTCATTGCTCTCATAATGTTGTTTTTGGCCACAGCAGACAGTTGTTTTCAGTGACAAAGCTCTGAAAACACAATGTACATTACCCGCTCAGCGCCAAACAGCAGACAGACACGGTTAGTGATTAGCTGGTGAACATAGTGGACCATTTAGCACCTAAAGAGCCAGGTATTTCCCCCAGGAGTTGGTAGAGACCAAAAACAGAGCTAAAAGGAGAATGATAATGATTATGTACCTAACTTCTGGATGTGTAAATATCTTAAAAGGTGATAATATGTAAGTGTTGTGTTCACTGCTCCCAAAAGGCTAAAATTGTACCTGTTATTGCAGGTAAAGCTAATATTTAAGGTGATATGCCCCTTATTATTTGGCATATGATTTATAGAGGTAGCCAATTCTTACAATACTGCAGCTTTAAGAAAGTGGGTCATTCAGGCACATAGGATTACAAAATGACTAATGAAAGTATTTATTGTTGTTTAATGTGAAAACATAATAATAATAATAATCCTTTGATATCGTCCTTTAAGTCATTGGTTTGCATGTTCAGTCATTCAAGCTGTCAGTGTGTCATTGAGAATTGTGTCTGGATTCATGTGTTGGTATATCAGTCTGCGCTCTCACTCCTCTCCAGGTGGTACCATGGGCACCTCTCTGGGCGAGATGCAGAGAAACTGCTCACAGACAAAGGCAAAGCCGGTAGCTTCCTGGTAAGGGAGAGCCAGAGTAAACCAGGCGACTTCGTCCTCTCGGTTCTCACCAATGAGGAGAAACATGAGAACGTGGACCGCAAGACCAAGGTCACCCACGTTATGATACGCTACCAGGTGAGGTAACTCAGCCCAGGCCATAAATATACAGAAACTCAAAATTGGTAAGGAGGATTTTGTGGATTAAGACAGGCTGGAGGCTTATAATGCCTCCCTGAACGTCCCCCTGAGTTCGTTGCTCAAACTACCTCAGCATACTGTTTGAGTCATGTATTTTTAAGCAGGTCATGATTCATTTTTGCGCTCTAGGAACTCCTCAGAGCAGCTGTTGCTGTAGTTAAACTGTTGATGTTTGTCTCCAGCAGGATGGTAAATACGACGTGGGTGGTGGTGAGAGGTTTGACACCCTGGCTGACCTGGTGGATCACTACAAGAAGAACCCCATGGTGGAGAAAAGTGGCATCGTAGTGCATCTCAAACAGGTATAAAAGAGAAATGTAACATACCAAAGCATCCAGACTGGTGAATTCTTTGCATGCAGAACGTTGAAGGCATTGATGATGTTAATACAGTGGTTAATTTTAACCACATGAAAAATGTTATTTTCAAACTTGGAAACGTAATGCTCTGTTGACTAATTTAATTTACCTGTCAAAATGTGATAACAGCCCTTTAACGCCACACGGATAAACGCAGCAAACATTGAGAACCGGGTACGAGAGCTTAACAAAGTGGCAGACAACTCTGAGAAACCCAAACAAGGATTCTGGGAAGAATTTGAGGTATGTAGCCTTAAAGCTATCGACACCAGAATCATTCCTGTCAATTTTTATTTCTATGTCTCTGTGCCTGCGATAGCCCTAGCTGGAGGTGTTATGTCTTCGGGTTGTCCGCCTGTCCGTCCATTTGTCCATGCCATTCTTGTTAACTCAATATCTCAGGAATGCCTTGAGGAAATTTCTGTCCAGTTGGACTCAAGGACGAGCTGATTAGATTTTTGTGGTAAAAGGTCAAAGGTCACTGTGACCTCAAGAAACACTTGCCATGACCCAAGAATTAATAAGCTAATTATGACAAGATGTACACAAATGTCTAATAGGATAAAATTATGAAGTGATAATATGTTTTTATCCAAAAGGTCAAAGGTCAACTTCACTGTGACATCCTAACTTTCTGCGAAAATACTTTTCAGGCCATTATGCCACACCATAACACAGGAACCCCACCTTCAAACTGTGCTGATTGTACTAATCTTCTGTGTTACCTGGTTGAAAATGAGTGTGCAGCATCCACGTTTTAGAATTTGCAGCTTCTTTGCAACAACATCTATATTCAAAACATTTTAGTCCACCACAAGCTCCTTGGTTTTGCTGATATTGAGCTTCAGGCGATTGTCATTGCACCATTTGACAAAGCTCAAAAAAATATGCTTTAAGTGAAAACGGCATGTTTTCTCACTGGAAATTATTCACTGGAATCATACATGTCAATATAGTGATAATTTCCATTTTGCCAAGAACAAAATTAACTACACGAAATACCTTTATGAAAACTTAAACCACTTAAGTTTTCACTACATATATGAGTGTGGGCTGACATGAACAGAAATTTATCTCTCAGTTGTTATTGTTGGT
The DNA here is from genome assembly GCF_040436345.1 of Pagrus major. NCBI lineage: Eukaryota > Metazoa > Chordata > Actinopteri > Spariformes > Sparidae > Pagrus > Pagrus major. The sequence continues at coordinate 26,183,228 of NC_133221.1, forward strand.
CATTTTCGCAATTCCAGTCATTTTAAATGTTTTGTGTTAAACAGTTTTATTAAATGAGGCTCCAGTGAAGAGCTTGCTTGAGTCGAGAAATAATTAGGGGACCTGAATGATTTTAATTGCTCCTGTGAGTGCCATCTTTACTAGGAGGCCAAATTTTGACCATTGAAAAGTACAACACAACTGTTTCAAAACATTTTTTTGTTTTGATGTGAACTTCGATGGCTTTCCTGCTTTGGCTAGCAACACAGTGTATTTTCCAGAACAATAATTTGTCACATAGCTATCATAAAAATGTCATCTTGTAGGTAATTTGTTCCACAACTTTATATATTCAGCTGTTTCATATGTATCTATTTGTGTAGGCTTACATCTCTGTTTTTTTCTTGTGACTTATTAGTTTCCTTGTCTATCGGGGGAAATTCAAATGTATTTATGCTGCCTTAACCTTTGAGTAATGATGTTGTTGAAGCTTATCTTGTGGCGTGCTCTTCTGTTCCTGCTTTTGTCATTTTCATGCAACTGACAGGTCATTATTGTGAATCATTTCTATTGTGTCAGTGCATGTTGGGCTATGAATTATTCTTTGGTATTCGCTGGCTCAGTTACAGGTTTTTACAGTTGTATTTGTCTACAAAATCATAGTTACTGATAAATGTCTGGTTGTTGGATTGTCTGCTCTTCGGCTACAGTCTTTATTGAGATGATAATCTTTTTTCGAATGAATGTAAATGACTCACTGCAGCTTCTGTGTCAGAGTGTGTGTGATTGACATAAAATATATGCTGTGCAGTATAAACAAGCTACAGAGTTATTGGAAATCAATTCAGATAAAACAGGGCTATTAAGATAACAACTGGTCTATCTGGATTTGAACTTATACATGGCTGTAAATAAATGTTGCAATTGTTAAACATATTCTATCTTTCTAGCTTTTGAGCCCCTTTTATATTTAATTAAACTCTGCTGAAATGCTTCCTCTGAAGTCTACAACCTGAACAGTCTCTTGTTGTTTCACTCCAGGGTGACCTCTACTGTATTAAAGGCCCATTACACTGTTAAGACACAAAGCATTCAAGGGGCCCTGTGGAGTTAACAAACAAAAGTTATGTTTACATTCAGTGTCACACACCAGAACGCATTTCACAAACACGTTGAATGCCTTTCCTTCCTCATGAAACAACCCTAATCCAGATTGTTCACATCCCTGTTTACTAGCCTTCTCCTTCCTTGCCTTTATGTGTGCATTGATGTATATTTTGGTGAAATCCCACCACCTGTTGATCCATGGAAAAGTGTGAAAACACTGGCTTCTATCTGAACATTTGGCTGATATGAATGAATGAACCTCAGATGTAGTAGTTGAATTATAGTAGATGTTCTTTTGTTTCAAACTTCATGAAACTCTTTCTTATAGAAATGTCTCATTGGCCTGCCATTTCCCTTTCTTCTTTTGTCATCAACTATCAGGTACTTCAGCAGCAGGAGTGCAAACTGCTGTATCCCCGGAAAGAAGGCCAGAAGCCCGAGAACAAGAGTAAAAACAGATACAAGAATATCCTCCCCTGTAAGTCTCGCAGCAACCTGCCATTTCCTCTCTCCAACTTCCTGTGGAAAGAATGACACAAATAGACACCAGACAATGTAGAGGCCTCAGCAGAGCGTGAAGATCTCGCCATGATAGCACACTGCCTATCAATTGACATTATGCTTGAAAAAGAACATAATGTCACACAAGTCTGATGTCAGGAAACTGTAGACATTTTGTTGTGCCTAAATGACAGTTTGGCGTTGTGTTTTCAGTTGACACAACTCGGGTTGAAATCAGGGAAGCAGATCCAGATGTTCCTGGTTCGGACTACATCAATGCCAACTACATCAGAGTGAGTCTGTTCAGCATTACACAAGACCATTTAACTGTAGGCTATCAAAAGATAGCAGTAACAAACAACATTCAACAAACAGTCACTGTCTCTTCAGTCTCTTCCCCTCTGAGTCTGCTGAGCCCAGTTTAGTTGCCCATCCCAGCCCTGCACATGAAAACCACCTCCTGGCAGTGCTCTGAACAGTCACCTAGCAGAGCTAACTTGTAGCTACAGTACACAGCAGTTACGAGTTGCTTTCAGGAAAGTCCGTAAATCACAGAGAGTTGAGGCAGAGCAGCTGGAGGACACCAGAGGGAAAACCAGAAATCATTTTCTCCGTCAAATATGATCCAGTTTCAATAATATCACTGACAGCTGTGACTATGATGCTACCCAATCACCGAAGTTACATAGCGCAGAAACGAGCAATAGGGGGCAGAGCGGCTGAGACAGAGACACCATTCACTCCATAACAAGTCACTGTAACATTAACTCACACAATTTTAAACCTTTTATGTATAGTCTTATTTTAATTGGTGAATGTTTTCTTCAAAAAGTGAAACTGTTAGTTCAGTATATGTCTGTGTGTTTAACTTTATCACCAAAAAAGTCACATTACATCATTATGTTTCCGTGTGAATATGAATCTTGTCGGAGACAAAATGCTTAATTCTGTGTTGTCCCTGCTGTACAGAGTATGCATGAAGAGGGGCGCCATGTTGACGAGGGCAAAGTCTTCATCGCCACCCAAGGGTGCCTCCAGAATACAGTCGTAGACTTCTGGAAGATGGTGTATCAGGAGAACACACACGTCATCGTCATGACCACGAAGGAGGTGGAGCGAGGACGGGTGAGTGATTGGAACTAAGCTAACTGCAAACGTAGAGGAAAGTAGTTCAGCAGGTGGTCAGTGAAATAATATGGTGCTTCTGTATAGGAAGGAAAATAATTAAGTAGAAATGTTTCTGTACATTACACTGTATTTCCAAAGAACATCGCTTGTTTTTCCCTCCCCAGCTCATTTTCGATGTTTTGTATAGCATTACTCCTAAACGGTCTCTCTGTTGAAGTGAGGGGTATTTTCTCGACAAGAGCATAGCTGAAACACCCTGCATCCAAATCATTCAATGACAAACATCCACTACAAAAAAAATAAGGAAACAAGAAGGCCCTGAAAAGTTAATTTGACAAAAATGCTACTGCTCTACCTGCATGTCAACCATTTTCTTCCTGTATTTTCATTTGAAAGTCAGTACTTAATGGCATTAGCAGATTCTAAGAGAGAGGGGTGGATATGTGTAGTAGGGATGATGGTAATGTGTGTGTAAGGTGTGGGGGAGGGGAGGGAGACGGCTGACAAGGATAGTATGACAGTTAAGCTGATTGGAAAAGCTGCTTGAGATGAGCTGGTTCTTTCGATTGTCTAATACCATCCGCCCTCCCTGTCCTCTCTCCATCTTTCTCTGTTTTTTTCTCTGTTCCAATTCAGAACAAATGTGTCCGTTACTGGCCCGACCTACACGACACCAAGGAGTTTGGGAAGGTGCTTGTCAGGAACGTGGACGAACGGGCGGCACAAGACTACATCCTGAGGAAGCTGGAGGTGACCCGTCTCGACCAGGTAAGAAAAGCTGTGTACTCAATCAGAGCTGACCCACTGACCTAGGGTCAGCTTATCTAACCCCTCACACTTACACACACACACAATCCTACAGCACGTGCTTGTACGTAGAGGAGGATTGACTGCATAAAAAAATAATTGCATTTAGCTTTTTAAGATGTATTGTCTTCTTGCACTGAAACCTAAAATTTGAACTAAAGCACTGACTCGGAGTTGTCCTTTTATAGATCAATACATAAGTAGCAAAGGAAGGGTAAAAACAAAAAGCTGCTCTTGTTTGAAATCGAGGAATTTGAAATGTAATGTTTGGCTATCCAATCTTGGTGTAAGTAGAAGCTTGCAGGTTTAATGTCTTATATATGGGTATTCCCTATAATCCAATATCCTATTTAAAACCACAATGGTGGAGCTCACAGTCTGGGATCCCCGTCTGCTGAGTTCATACTACAGGATTGTAGCCCTGATTTTCCACTCGCTGACAGTTTTTGAAAATTGCCAACAAAAGCCCCCAGATCAGAGGCGAAGCGAGGTTCACTCTGTGTGAACCATTCAGAGTGATCCAAGAGTTGCAGATGCCGTGCAGACGCCTGAAAGATATCTAGCAGGCGAAGTATCTGGTCGTGTCGGGGATGGGTCTGGGAGCAAATGAGAGCAAATTCTCCTCTGCTGTCATCTGCAGTAGCTCTCTGAACCCAGTCTTATCATGCCTCTTATTTGTATGCAGGGGGTACAGTATACTTTCTATCAGAATACAGTGAAATACACACAAGCTTTTCAGTATTTATAACCTGGTCATCCTTGCTAAACCACAATTTGAACAGGCCACAGTACATTTTCATTGCAAAAATATTTATTTACCTTCAACTCACCCATATTCTTTTCCTTTTCTTGCTTGATTTTTCAATGCAAATCAGTGCGCAAACAATTCGGTCCTCTCCTTTCTTGTATCTCTTCATGCATGTTTTTTTTTTTGTTGTTTGTTTTTTGTTTTTTGATTGACAAATTGTACTTTGGAGGCCAGACAGTCGCACTGATGATTCCTCCTATGAGTGTGTAGTGTGAACAGTCCAGTGATCTCACGACTTTGAAAGTCATCGGACCAAGGCGTGAGCAGTATTGTCTCCAATGTGATGCTTCTGTCCAACCTTAATGTTTGTGTTCAGGTGAATGACAACTAAATTAAAGAAAGTGAACCATGGCTTGTTTATTAAGAGATCATACTCAAGTTAATCAATATTACTGTCAATCTCCTGTCAAAGCAGAGGCTAAAGTAAAAAAGAGAAGTCTGTCTACATTTTATTCTGCACACTGGAGTCCACTCTCAGAAATGAGAGAATCCTCATTTTGCACAAACATATATATTTCTGTATTCAGATCTGGTCATTGGTAATGGTGTAACTGCAACATTACTACAATGCTAAGTTGAGTAACAAAGCCTACTTGTGACTACCAGGGAATGTCCCTGTGTGTTCCAGTGTGGCAATGAACAAGTCCCAACATAAAGAGGGAATTTTGTGCTGACTGTGACTTACAGTTACAGACAAATACCCACTTTAACTGGCTAAATACAACTGCTGAAGCATCAGATTAGCTCTGGCTGAAACCATGCATGGAATAAGGATTGTGGATTTCCCCCCTATTTCTTACAGTGGCCTAACTTTTAATGAACACTGTAGAGCCACTGTGGAGAGAAAGGAGGATGACTATATGTTACCTGTCCAAAGTCAGTATAATCACTTTTATAATGACTATGCATCATCTTTTTTTGCTGTCATCTTCCTGTAGAAGGAACCTCTGAGGTACATATGGCACTACCAGTACCTGAGCTGGCCGGACCACGGGGTGCCTAATGAGCCCGGCGGAGTCCTCTGGTTCCTAGAGGAAGTCAACCGCACCCAGAGTACCATTCCAGACACTGGACCTATTGTCGTCCACTGCAGGTACAAACCCCAGGAAAATAAACTGTGTGGTAGTATGAAGCTTAGAGTCTGGATTAAATACATTGTGATTGGGCCATAGATTAATTAGTTTTGGGTCTGGTAGAGGTGATCTGCCAACACAGTTTTTAAGCAGATTTCAACAACAAAAATGATTGAAGTCCCATCTTGTGTACACACTCAGACTTGCAGTAACACTTTGTAATGATAATAACGTTGTAGTTTATTTCATTTTAATAGCTATTTCACTGTTAACAAACAATAAAATGCTTCAAAAACCATTTACTAAGCAATTAAATATAAATACTGTATAGCTGAACTAAAAACATTATTTGAATGGCCATTATAAAGTTGAAAGGGATGTTTATAAGCCCTAACATTGCATAATAAATGGTTTATAAAGCATTTCATTGTTTGTTAACAGTAATAACTATTATATAAGTTTAATTAACTATAGATTTTCCATTTAGCAATGATGGTTGTCATAAAGTGTTACCAGACATGCTCACACCCACTGTCAGACGTTACACATTAACTTGTCTGGCTTGAGTCTTCCAGGGATTTTCCTCTATGACTAAACTCATCTGTGGCTCACTGCTGTTTTTCTTTTTTCCTTTTTTGTTCGTATTCTATATTTTCCCATGAGGTAGTATTAAATAAATATTATTTCAGTTGGCCACTTGGGTGCGCTATAATTAAAGTTCAAAATGTTGGCATTAAATCTTCACCAAACTAGTACTGGGATAACTTATTATACATATATATAGTAGTATACATATAGTCACTATTAACCAACCAACTTAGCAAAGTGTATGATATACAGTATAATGCCCCAAGATCAGTGACCCTGTGTTTTTTTAGAAGACATGATTATCAATAGTACAAACACACATGCTCTTAAATACACTGATCCTAAGCTGTTAATTACAACTTTCACTAACTGTTAGATTAAGCTCTGTTTTACCAGTAAACTGTTACTCCACATGCTGTAAACACATTGATCTGGTTTACTTACAAAGGATGTCAGCATGACCACTAAGTAAACAGCAGAAATTATTTGAAATAACACAATCTGTTTTAGTTCTGCTGCAGTCAGGATGTGCTTCTTGTTTTGATATGATAACCCAAAAGTAAAGTGTAAAGTTTGATAATTAATTTTAGTTGATTTCAACTAGAATTATAACTACTTTGGATTTATCTCTGTGGTAGACAGAGTTTATCACCAAATCATTCCTGCTGCTTTGACAGAGGTCTAAATATTTAATGTTTTTGTTCGCAGGAATGCACTGACTCACCGCACTTCTTACGCTTCTGAACTGTCAGGAATGATCACTTTGTTTTGTATTTTTATAGAGATATTTATTTTAGACTGCTGCTCTCAAATATGTTGTTGGCAAATGAATGTTGTTATAGATTTGTCCATTTGGCGAGCATCCTGTATTTCACGAAAACAAAAAACACCTCAACGTGAACATTGACAGAACACATCTGACTGATTAACCTCAATGATGAGTTAGCTCCTGATAAATTAATGATGCTGTTGTGAGGAAAATACTGAGTTGAGCTGTGTTCTCTGTAAGATCTAACAGCATTTTATATGTGACACAACAACACATTCAAGTGACTTAAATGTGGTTGGCAAGTGAAAACCTATAATTCATAAGCTTACTCTTTCATGTGTTAAATCCATTGTCATTATGTATTTCTCACCTTGGCATTGATATCTTCAGGTGCAGTAACTACACATGGTTTGACTTTTCACTCTGTTGTCCCCACAGTGCAGGCATCGGCAGGACAGGCACCATCATCGTCGTTGACATCCTCATTGACGTCATTAACCGCCAAGGTGGGAAACTAATATATAAAACTGACACACACACTTTTTTCAGATGAAAAGGTTGCACAGCATATCTGCTAACTTCTGGATGTGTGTGTGTTCTAGGTCTTGATTGTGACATCGACATCCCAAAGACCATCCAGAGGGTACGGCAGCAGAGGTCGGGCATGGTGCAGACGGAGGCCCAGTATAAGTTCATCTACATGGCTGTGCAGCAGTACATAGACACGGTTCAGAAGAGACTGGAGGAGGAGCAGGTACTCCTTCACACACACACACACACACACACACACACACACACACACACACACACACACACACACACACACACACACACAGGTCAACATCCCCGGGGCTTCTAAAAGAAATAAAAAGACATCACATAACAGTTTTTGACGCAGTAATGGAGACTTTAAAATATTTATGGAGGACATGTTTTAGCTAACAGTATGAAGGCTAGTAATGTGTGTTACGATATGACAGCTAGCGCTGGGAGGCAAACATCAGTATGGTAACTATCTCAGTAAGTTTCCAAAGTGCTGAATGCCACCTGGGAATGTTTAAAGTAAAATTCAGATCTCAGACGGTTTGTGAGAGCTTTACAGAGCATCTTGTCCTCTAAACTGGATCTGCCTCTTGTCACGTTGTCTCTTTGCAGAGGAATAAGATGAAGGAGAGGGAATATTCCAATATCAAATATCCCCCGATGACCAACTCAAGGTCCAAACCCAACATGACATCCTCACGCTCTTCTTCTGTGTAAGTAGAACACATGCAGTGATGGTTGTTAAACATGTGATAACAGAAACAGAGCAGTAAGTAGGATGATGATAGTTTTCTCTGTGTGTTATTGCAGGATGACAAATGATGATTCGTCGAGTGTGTATGAGAACATAAACTTTAAAAGCCCTCAGACGTCTTTTAGCAGCAACACCAGGAGGTAAAACCATCGTTGTGGACCTCCACATCTCTCTGTCTGCCTCTCTGTAAGTACCTCATCAATTTCATTTACTTTGCAAAGTTATCTATAGTAACCCAATGAAAACAGACCTCCAGTAGGGGGCTTCCCGATTGTTGTCTACATGATTCTGTCTAAATTGATCTAATATATGAAACGTAATAGCGAGAGCATCCATTCTTTTTGCAACAGGAAGCTAAGACTTTAGCCTCCAACAAATCACGTTATGCGCATTTGATGATGTCATAACGCTATGGGTTGTACGTTGCCAAACGTAGTGCCACTGAGTGGAGGCAGGGGAGCACAGAAGCAGGTTGATGCAGGTTGATGTGAGAAATAGTAGTCTTTAGCATTGTTACAGCACTATTATAATCGATAGTTTTGATTTAAGATTTTTTTTAGTTGTGAGCATATTTAGCAAATGAAGATAGTAAAGAAAATAAATATCAATGGAGGCACTGGAGGAATACTGTAGTTCTATTGCAGATGTAACTATCAAAACGTGTTCATATTCTGCTCATAAAAATGAGCATATCTCAAAAACTGAAATATTTACATAGTTCAAATAAGTTGTATAAGTTGGATCAATATGTTTTTATTTATCTAAATGTAACGAAAAACCCTCTGATTTTTGATATTTTTATTCATTTATGACATAATTTCAAGACTTGTATCATTCACTATTGTTCATTTTTTGTACATAAACTTTAAGCTTAGGTTTTACAGATTTTGATATGAAGCATTTGAAGATGCAAGAAATTACATAAAAATAAGCAAAAATACCAGTGTAAGCACTGGTGGACCATTTCTATTACATGAAAAAATCCTAGTTAATTACTAATAAATGCATTAATCTTAATAAATCAACAAAGAAGCCTAGTAAAGGTTTAACAATGACATAATAGGTGAGTTAGTTCAACTCAAGAGACTCAGGCTTTTCATTAATGTTCTAAAATGTATATAAACTGTTAACAATTTTCTTCTAACTGCTTATTAATGTTTTATAATCTAACAATAAACATGTTTATGATGCTATTATTAGTGCCTATATATTCTTATTTATGTTATTAAGCATCTAACAAGGGCTCTTAAGGGCATTATTACCTATTAAGTAACACTTATTACAAAGACCTTAATGCATAGTGCCTCCCCTGTTTTGTTTGTGTTGTGCATGGGAATAGGGACGCACATGCAATAGACAGTCCCATTCATAAATGCGTGGCAGTAATATGCAAAGTTATGCTGCAGTGTGCCTGTAAAGTCCAGGAAGGAGATGACAGCAACCTAGTAAATGTGCTTGTGAACAATACAGGATTCAAGAAATACTTGCAAATGTTTTATATGGAAGAAAATGCACCAGACTCCACTTGACTGATTGTTCCTCTAAAATCCGAACTCGAGGTGCTGTTAAAACTTTACAGTGACACAAGAGAGAGTTCAGTTTCTTCCAGAGAGTCAAATTCATTTTGTACGTGTAATGTTCTCTTTTATTATGGTGGAAATTATAGAGTGGCCAGGAGCGGCTGAGCGCCCTTAAAAGAAAGCCTGAGCTCCCCTTAAAGCAACAAAAGATTTAATTTAGGTTCAAATTATAATCAACCTCAATTTTCACAGGCTCATTCTTTCCTCTCTCAGAGTGATTAATAAAGCAGAGAGGGAAGCCAGCAGTGTTAAAGGGAGTGAGTCAGAGCGTTGGTTCGGGGTCATCAGTACAAGATATACACTGAACAGTGTTGTAATATACTCAAATTATAGCACTCACCAATATTGATTAGAGTTGTTCTGTATGTCTTTCATGGTGAAAACTTTCAAGTTAAACCTCTTCTAATATATTTGAACTCTCACATTTAATGTATGTGTAAGTTACTGTAGTATTCTGTATAATTCTAGCTTCTGTATGCCTTGATAGTGTTTTTCAGAGTAGTGTGGTTGGAAGTCAGGGCAGGTTATCATTTCAGTTGGTCGTTGCATGTTTTGCCTTTCACCTACATGATAACTATCTCTGGGCCTCTGAAAAGGCTTTGCTTGTCACTTTGTGTGGGTTGTAACTGCTTCAGTTGAGCATTTGGATAATGTTTTCAGATATTTTTAATTACAAATATTGTACATCCCTATATAGATGTGAAGACTTATTTTACTGTTATTTCACTTTGTGACTGTTAGCTCTCTCAGAGATGTTGTAAAGCATGACATACAAATCGTCCACACCTATATCAACTTAATGCAGACTTACCAGTATTGCTAGATCATTTTTTGATCAGAAATAACAAAGATACAGTATTTGTGCTGCACAAATGAACTCCTTGATATAAAAAGGTGCAAATGTATGATAAGGCTGCGTCTCGACCCAAACCACCAACCTAAAGTGTCGGTATTTGACAACCTGGGAATGGGACTCAGAAATCCACAGTCCCTCCCAGAATGGCTTTAAAAAGTTTGCCTATATAGTGTTGCGTCAATTTTCATTTTTCCTACTGACATTTCTGTTTCTCCCTGCCAGTATGTGGCATACTGTAATGTATTTTTTAATTGGCCATATGTGAGCAGATTTTAACGTGATGTGTTGGTAGCCTGTGAACGATGTGCACATTCAAATAATTGTTTCAGTGACTCTCTCCGCTCTGCTAACAGAGAGCAACAGTAGCTAACGTTAGTTTAGAAGTGGAATCCGCTAACATAAACTAACAACTTTCAGCACAACACAGACGTTCAGCAGAGCCACTTTGATATACCCAGGTGGCCAGCCCAAATAAAGTCTATGTGTGGGAGAAACTGTAAAGGCAATAAAGGTTGTTGAAAATCAGTCGGATCAAAGCACTTCTAATCATTGAACAAAGCTAATTTCAAATCCAAACACACGGACATGCTGCTGTGTGTGACCCATCCCTCCCTGTCTACATCCTGAGAAATCGCTGCTTTTAGCTCCATATCATGAATTACATCAGATCCCAGAGGCCATGATTTAAAGTGACACCAGACATTAACTCCACTTGTCTGCTTGTCTGTTCGTGTTTGCTTCAGTTTCAGCGGAGGTGTCGCTACGTCAGCGCCTGAAAAGCCCTCGGGGGAGGAGGGAGCGTGTCGCTCCGACTACACCCCACATCGGTGGACCCTGTCTGGGCTAAAGGTGGCGAGCTGACCCCTCTCCTGCTGCAGTCCTGCTGGACCTCTCTGTCTGGAGTCAAACCTTACCCTCCATTAAGAGGACGACTCTACAGCATAGCGCTCTCACTCAGGACCCTTGTCTTCCTACCTTTCTCCCCCCACCCCTCCAGCCTCTCCCTCTCTTACCCAGCACAAGTGCCTTGTCACAGGATGCGTCTGTAATCTAGCCTCCCTAAACTTGCTGTTACATCTCTACTGTTGCTACTATTCCAAATCTTAGAAACCCGAGTTGACATGAGAAACAACCACTTTTTCCTCAGGGTGGTGGGTGTTGAACATGGAGTGTGACCCCGGCCTGAACTCAACAAAACTGTAAGGGACCCAAGAAGAGGTCAAAGCTAAGCTGTTTGTCCGCTCTCTTCACTATCCCTCTTTCTCTGTCTTTGCTGGCTGTCATTTGGACTCAGACATCAGACTGTTTTCGTGACGTTCTGTCTCTCCAGCTGTGGTGGTTATTAATGTGGACGCTGAGTGATAGCCAGGGCAGTTACATAACTTGCTACAGCACCCTGAGGCACAGGGAAGGCAAGCAAGGCCTCTTCTACAACAAAATTTGACATATTCATTTCGGGTGCAAATAGTGGTTTAATTTGAGTTCAAATGCAATCTGTCCCTTTATTCAGCTTGTTTTTGATTATTTCTTGGTGTTATTGTTGATACTGTTGGTATAATGGTTGTGTAACATATGAGATGTTGATTTTTTAAATATATATACATATATATTTATAAAGGAGCATTATTATAAGAAGAAATCATGTTCAAGCACAATTATCTAAGCAGCATCCCCAGCACTAATTTTGATTAAACGATGAATAGTAAGTGTAGTTACACAGAAGATGGGTGGGAGAGTATTCCTGAATGGGTGGTTGAAGTGGAGCTTGGCAAACCGCCGTGTCTCAGCTTCATTTGACTGGCTGTCCTCATTAATCAGCAGGTCTGACGCGGTTCAACATCTGTCGGCGGAGATCGTCACAAGGAGACAAGGGAAAGGGGGGCGATTACAGTGGGCCAGATGGCCATCTGCCCGAGATTGAAGAATAGATTTGTCTCCAAAAAGTAATTTAGAAGATGGCCATAATCCAGGCTTGATGATAGCGGGCTGAGTAAGCCGGTGTCATTGATGTGATAAGGAAGACGGTGGTGCTGCGGAGCACCGAGCCCTCTGCACTGTCTGGCAGATTGTTCGCTATTTTTAGCCTCCAGGATCAGCACCAAAATATCCTCCTCAAATACAAGCGCAGAAAGGTTGGCGAAATCTGATCTTGCTCGTTTTAAATGCAAAGAATTAATGGTTAAACCTCAAAAACAAAGATGATGAAGTGTGTGTAGTCTACCTTTGATTTGATTTCAAGCCAACAAATAAACCATGAAAGAGCGGCACTTGGTGTTCGTGCTCCGACCATTCCTCTTTCTCCACAGACAGAAGTATACGACTTAAAGTAACATCTCCACTCACAGGCTGGACTGTTCTTGTTTTCTTCAGTCATAAATTGGCCAGTTTCCTCTTACCTGTAGTGATTTTTATCTGTCTAGATTGTTATTTTAGATATCTGGCTGAAAGATGTCTGCCCTGTCTTGAATATAACTCTGCTTGCTGCTGCTCAAAGCGCTACAATAAAACTCAACACGGACTGTCTCTTTCCAGAAATCATGACCCCGTTTACCCAAGATAATCCACAGACCTTGCTGTTAGTGGTTTCATGTAGGAACTACTTTCTTTCTGTGTCACCACACCAAAGGAAGTGTGCATCAACTCATGGACAAGAGGTTAGCAAAGCCAGCTAATGGCTAACTCAACAACTAAAATCAAATCAATCTAGATAGATGATTAGCACTACAAGTAAGAAGAAAGATATGTATTTTTAATTTTAAGGTGAACTGTCCCTTTAAATTACAGCTCAGTCTCATCAAAATGGATAGTCACTACACAAAGATAAACTGTAATTTGATGCTGTTGACCTTGTGGGGAGTATGAAAATAAAGTAAGATTATGACCTGCAGCAGCCATATCATCCTGTCTCAACCACCCGAGTTCTGTCTTTTAAGGCTTACCAGTCATTTCATTAAGGTCTCAGTACATCTGTTCAAGCTTTAAAGCTTTGTCTGTCTCGTGATTCCGGTTTCAGAGTTTTCCCAGAGAGAATAAATTGTTGCCAAGGTATTTTAATGGTTGTGAATAAAAGCTATGTTTTATGAAAGGCAACAAAAATGCCTCACCACTCGATGTACTTCAGTTGAATATGAATGTTTGAATCCTTCTGGGTTTTTCCTTTTGTTCTCTTCCCGTCTGAACTGTGATCTGTGTCCAATGAATGACAAACGACTTCTGTGGTTTTGTTTCTGTGTTTCTGAACTATCTTTTGCGCTGTGGATAATTTAGATTCTTTTTTTTATTATTATTGTATTTTACTTTGCCTCTATGGGTCAGAATTTTTTTATGACATGGTGAAACATCAATACTTGAAAGTGTGAAACTGCTGAATCTTTGGCCTCAGGCTGTGTGTGGATGTCCATTGGCTGTGGTAGTGCACTAGATTTTTGCCATCAGTGTTGTTTTTTTTTTGGTTTTTTTTCTTGTTGTTGTTGTTGTTTCATTTCGCTGATACATTTAAAATTGTATTTCTAATTGATTGTTTTATCCACTCTTGCATTTTGTATTGTGTCTGGACTATTATTATTACTATTATTATTATTGTTATTGGTGTCATTTCACCATCGATAAGTAACACTTGGCTCTGAGCTGAACCAGTGTACACGGAGGTATGCAGTAGTAACACGGTATTTTCTTTCTGCTTGTCCTCTCAATTTTTACTTGAACATGATGTCTTTTTGTTTTGATTCCTCGTTCCTCAGATGCTCACAGTATGCCTGAAGTGAGTAGTGGTGTACTGAGTGCTCCCATGTTGTTCAATGGAGGCTTTTCCTCTTCTTGCACTGGCTCTGCCCAGATGCCTTTTTTTTGCTTTATAGGCTACAACTGCTGATGCAATGAGCTGCCAGAAATGGCAACAAAATGATTATTATCAAATAGTTTAATAAAAATCTATGATGGCGCTATGTAAATTTACACATGAGTTCTGCTTGTCTCTGTTGTGAGTCTGTAGCAAGTTTTCTACTCTTTCTAGATGGGAAATCTCTTCCAATCCATGTTCGGAAAGGGTTCCTTGTAACTGTGTTACTCTCAAAGTGTAACAAGCGAGCTTTCTGTATCTTGGACTATTTTGCCTCCAGGTGCAGTCCTTGTAGTGGAGGAGCAGCAGAGAACACAGGACAGTGTGTTTTGTGAAGCACTGTTTGTGTTGGACCGCTCTGTTTGTCGCTTCAGTTGGTAAAGTGCTCCACTGCATGAATTGACTGAGAATTTGACTCAGTAAACACGAGTTAACTGAAATAAACACTGAAAAGCAAGGCAGGAAATGTTATCCAGGAAACACCAATTTCATCTGTAATGACAGATTATTTCATGGCTGAAGTGGCCAGTGGAAATTGTGTGTTATAATACATGATAAAACATTAAAAATGAGGGGAATGAGAATAATGACTTTAAGTGTTATGTTCAGCATTTAACACATGTGGGTTGAATAAAACAGTTTTATGTAGCTGCTATCCACAAGGAAAAAAGGCTGTTTATTCTGCTTAATTAGAGAGAAGGGAAAACACAGCAACAACTTTATAATAGGCTTATTTTTGAAGAGTTTAAATACCCCAAAGCAAAAATTAACTAACAAGTAGCTTTTATTTAAATGTTTTACACATAATATTTTTGTGTTAGTTTAATTTTTTAAATTTTTATTCATTCCAAAAGCCATTTTGAAGACATGACTGAGCCTTTTTTGTTCTGTTTTCCGGATCTATTGGCTCACCGTGTTTACTGGCAGTTTCAGTGCTGCTTCAGGAAGTCGCACTTTTATCATGGCCACTCCTAAATGAGTGTTAAAAATTAATGTAGTCGTCTTATCAGCCGTGTGTCACAAGTGAGCTACTCGGAAAAAACCCCACAGCCTAACTTTTCCTTTATCTGACGCACCTGATCCAGGAATTATTAAAGGCAACTTCCTGTCAAGATGAAGGAGGGCCTTGCTTTTATTGTTATATGTTTAAGGTTCAGACAGGGAGGAAATGACCAACTGCGGTCAGTAAATGACTCGACTGTTTAGCAACTTGACCCTGAAACTGGTAAATCTTTTTAATTTGCACTCAAGCACGTCAGGATGTGTGTGTTGTGTGAGGGCAGTCACAGCTCCTGCTGTTCAGACAGATTAAACCACCACTTGATGCTGCAGTAAATTTAGTTTTTTAAGATGTCAAGAAAAACCACAATCAAATGATTATGAATCTAAGAAATGAGGCTGTCATGCACAAATAATGTTATTTCCCAGAAGAGATCTGAGCAGATATCTCACTTTTTTATTAAAGTTCTGTAAACATAGACATATCAAAACACACAAATCAAATGTACAACACATTAAGTTAAAGTTCTCAGTTGGCACATTGGGATTACATTCATTTTCTTTTCTGACACACTTTTTGTTACGGTAAAAGTAACTATTTGTTGTTCTTAAGCCAACCACATATTTGCGAAGCAGTGTTTGGCTTGAATGCTACTGCACACTTTACATCATAATCAACCCACTCATGTTCTCTGTTAAAAGACCGGACTTGTCCAAATAAGTCAACATATGCCAACAAAGCAGTTAGACCAAAAAGTCTTTACTTATTTGAAACTACAAGTGTTGATTCAAGGGCAAAAAAATGTTTTGTGTCACTGAAGGTGATTTGAGGGCACGCGCCCCTCAGAGTTCAGTCTTTACAAGCTTGTTTGAACAGTTCATTAATGAGCTTCTGCTAATGTATAACTGTTGTAGAGTTAAAGGTGCCATGTGTAGAATTTTTATATGATTATAATTTGAAAATTCAACACAATTCAAATGAGTCTGACGGCATATGACACAAAATTCCAGTGAAAATTGGTGCAGTCTGTGTTGGTTTCATCCTTTCATCTCTGTCCTCTGGCGGGGTCCGCCACAACGTCTTTTAGGACTTGGAGATTTTAAGATCTGTGGCTCTGCTGCTGGTGAAAATCAGAGGTGTTGAGTGTAGTAATTTGCACTTACGAAAAGTGAAAATGATGTCAAATATTTACAGTATTACGAATGTTCCATATACAATATTATGTACAGTCCCAGTGTAGTCAGTCTAGAAGCGTGGTCTAAAAGTAGTGGTAGTAATAGTAGCAGCGGTGGCAGTGGGCTCAGGGTTTCCTCGCAAACAGCGCATGTTCCCGGTGCTGAACGCACACTGCAGTGGCCACAACACGACAACAACAAGCAGCACCATGAGCACGATAAAGAGCACCATCCTCTTCCAGTCTGCCAGCCGGTCCAGCAGGCCAATAGTCCGAGGCCGCGTCTGGATCGTGGCGTCCACTGCCTTGCTGGCCCCAATGTCAATGCAGATGCAGAAGGCCGTGGGACTGTCAGGGGCACCGTTGCCTTGCCTGGAGCCATTGTAGCACAGCTTCTGCCCTTCAATCCACACATCCTCCTCCTGCTGCTGGTCTCTGGGCAGCTTGCAGAGGATTTCGTGGCTAGTGGTCAGAGCCGGAGGTCCTTCCTCTGGTAGCGTGGTGGGGTGGCGGCAGAAGGGGCAAGAGAGGCGAGTGCTGCCGCCGTCCTGGTCAGCCAGCGACACGGCCATGAGGCGGGAGAGGCACTCCAGGCAGAAGGTGTGGGTGCACTCCAGCAGCTTGGGCGTTTTGAAGACATTGTCGTAGGTGTTGTAGCAGATGGAGCACTCTGGCTGGCTGACACTGACGACTGACACCTTCTTCTGCATCTCTCCAGTAATGTCCTGGGGGCCGACCTGTGTGTGCCAAATCTGCGGAGGCTGTTCCATCTTCAGAAATATGAGCCTTGCCTCTCCTTTGTCAAGTCTCCCCTAGACTCTCCGGCCTTTTCTTTCCTCTTCTTCGTCTGTCTTTAACTTCTGGAGTATCTTAAAAGAGAATGAATAAAAAGTAGAGATTAGTTTTATATTTCAGTTGGTATCTTAAAAGCAGGTGCAAACAGTCATAACCCCGACAGGATATACGGAGCACACGTAATATCACAAAGCTGACAGGATTTCGTCAGTCAATGAGTAATTCAATCACTGAATGTGATGCAAAAAAATGTGTCAAATGAGTTGAGTATTACTGTTGATTTACTAAAGCAACAGCAACCAGCACAAACAAATGAGTCAGTTCAGTGATGTGCCAGGCAGAAATGGAACGGACAACGTCCACCCCTGTATTAGTGTGGGTGTTGTTCGGCAGGTGGACTGAGTGTTATTTATATTGACACAGTGTTCTTAAGGGAACACTGTGAAAGATTTCCAAATCATGAAGCAAATTTTAATCCTAGGCTCAGGCCCAAGCAATATTCAAGTAAATTAATAATCTCTATTGACCAAAAACAGGAGCCTCTGTTGATGTAGTTTGGTGTTGTAATGCCTGACCAGTGGATGACTCAGTGTCCCCGTCATGAACGAGCACCATTTGCTGAGCGTCACACGACAAATAAAAGACGGAGACGTTGTAAAAGTGAAACATGGTGACAGTGGGTTGTTTCTGGCTGCCTGTGGCCTGGGCACAGAGTTGATTAAACGTTATTGTCCTCACAGTCTCAGGGAACATAGTGTAACTAATGATAAAAGACACATTGTCTAGCATGTGTCGCTGCACTCTTTGGGGCTCATCTGCTTTATCCTCACATATTTTATATCAATGTAGTTGGAGAAAATAAAGAATTGGTTACCTAATCAAGGAGTAAACAGGCAATATTTGCTATATTTCCTCTTAAATAGTGTAGCCTAAGTGTTATCTTGCCAGCTATTTTGAGCTATTGACATTCTCAGCTCTGCTAGCTTTTAACCCTTGAACAGCCCGCTGGAGACAGAATGGAAGAATGAAGAATGGAAAACATTCAAAAAATTAACTAAACTTGTCGACAGAATGTGAAGAAACAACAGTTGTGTGTTGTGTTGAAGCGATATCTACTGATATTAGCATGCTAACCAGCTAGCCCTACTGCTACCTAGCATCCCGTGGGCCAAACAGTGGCTAAACATCAGTGACTGACAGCATTTCTCCAGAGTTGATCTGCAGTGGAACTAACAAGTTCTGGTTCTAATACCAGAATATTTTAAGTATCTAATCTTTGTAGTTTAAATAAGATCTTATCTGTAACTGCATGGAGCTGCATACAACAGCTGGCTTGTGCTGTATTCAAAAGACTTTGGTATTTAAAAGTTTGCGTGAAACGCTAGGCAGCGTAGCATGCCAACGTGCAGTACACCAGCTAGTAGGCTACATGGTGTGCTTGGGCCCTTCTTGTACCATGCAACTGATAAAGGATTATTTTGGGTCATCAGGCTGCCTTGTTCATGGGATTTTTTGAGCACATTGGGTTCAAATCTGTATATCACAAAGCTAATAGAAGCTAAAAGACCAGGTTTTGGATCACTGTCTATTACCCGGACCAGGTTTGGATAGTGTAAAGTCTGCAGGACGATGTGCTCTGAAGACCAAACCGCTGCTCTCTTTTGAGTCTGATCTCACTCTCGTATTTTTTAGGATGATAAGAATATTAATGCTAATGGCCTGCCTGCTGCTGTTGTGGGTTAGGTATTAAAGGCCCCTGATGTGAAGGAGACAGTGTGTGTTCAGGATGAAGGATGGCCAGAGCGCAGGTGTTCTCCTCTCCGTGCCCTCGGGGCTGGTCCTGCCCCAGTACTGCCCCATCTACACAAAGTCCCCGCTTGTTCTCCGTCTAATCTCTCCATCTACCCTTGAAATTCCTGCACCGCCAACTCTCGCTCTCCGTCTCCACTGAATTCAAGACGTGCTTTAGTGGGATGAGGACACATTTTTGAGTATAATTACACGTGTCTTATCAGTTTAAAGCCCTCCCTAATCACTGATCAAGACTCGGTTTCTCTATTGCTCAAATTGGAATTCTGGTATCGGGTGTGGTCATTTGCTGGAGACTCAAAGGTAATATTTAACTCGCCATGACGGACTGTTTTTGTTTTTTTTACCAACCCCACCTTGACAAGAAAAATACCTGTGTCCAGGGACAAAGCTTACTAAAAACATCTCAGATTTAAAAAAGGCTAGACAAATGGACGCAAAATCTATAAATATTCAGAATAATAACCATAAAATAGGTGTCAATTCAAATGTAATCCTTCACCTCTCACTGTACTTGAGAACTGGATGGTCAATTTATTCAAATCATGTCATTTGTATCCGAACAGGCAGGATTGAACCACAGCCGGCAGCAGCTAACATTGCCTTTTGCTCTCTTCTACTGCTCTGTTATCATCTTTGTCTACTGACATATTGGTAATATTGGCTCAGCTACTATTTACACAAAGTGTTCATTCACACACATAAAGGTTCATATTAAGTTAATCAGTATATGCTTCACATCATTCCCCGGCTGTAGAGATCAAGCTGAAGGTCTTTAAAAGGAGAAACCGTTTCTGAAGCCTCAGGCTGTGTTACCTGTGGAACAGGCACTAAGTAAATAGCAACCAACTGAAAACTGAACAACGACACAGGCTCGCATTGTCAAAAGCCAACGAGGTGAAAGCAGTTTTGGCGGAGGCCTCAGGCTGCGCTTTGATGTTCTCCTGATTATTCCTTGAACGATCGACAATAAAACACCAGGTTGTACAGTTTTAATAAAATCATCAAGCTAGAATACATTTACAGCAACTTTGTATGACCTTTGTTTCACGGTGTAACGATAAAAGCAACGAGATTATATTTGAACTGGCTCAGGTCTAACAAATCACACGCCTGATGTAACCTCTCCTGTGTGACGTCTAAATGTGGCCCCGAGCAGATCTCTGTTTCTTGTGATGTTCAACACGTTGAGCTTCTCTCTTTGTTAAAGGCTCACAGTTTTTTTTTTCTATCAGCTGGTTGGGAACGCAATGAGTACATCACAGCTCTCTATCTAAATTCCTGCCTATCTTATTTGCAAATGCCAAAATATGCTGTTTACATCATAACCTGACCCTGTGACAGTGTTTCACACATTCCAGACAGAATTGAGTGTGAAGTGGGAGGACATTATTGTGTGTCCTTGTTATCTGGTGTAGACTGAATTTGGTTACAGATCTAGTTCCCGACTCTTAAAGGGGCAATATGTAAGAATTGCACTTGAGAAAATGCACCGAAATTATTAACAGAATGTGAAGAAATAACGGTTTGGACATTGTGACGTCTTTGTAATGTGTTGCAGAGATATGTACTGAAGCTAGCATGCTAACCAGCTAGCCACGGCCCGGTCCGCAGCTACTCAAAGCTCCTGTGCTCGCAGCGTTAACACTAACACTCCCCTGGTCCCCGAGCTCCCAGTCCAAACCGCTAGCTGCACTGCTAACTGAGCTAACGAGCTAAAGGCAACTACAGTTAGCAGCAGTAAATGGTTACTCTAGTGATGTGCTGCCTCCCATTTGTTTTGAGTATGAATTCGACAAGTGGCCATTTCTTACATATTGCACCTTTTAAGGCAGACTGTGTATGTTTTGAAGGGAAATAATTATATTTCTCGTACAAATGAGCTGTTATATATGAGCAAATAAATACACCCCTCAATACACTCAGGGGTATTGCTGCTACAGCCCCATTTAATCTGGCATAACCAGTATTTTATGGTAGCTAATGGTTAGCTTATGTTAGCAAACTTAAGCTTGATTCAGTTCGTTCACTTCAGTTTTCTTTAATTGTGTGACTGTTACAGCATGTTTTGACATTTATCACTATCCACAGTGGCCACTAACTAAAGTTACACAGTCTCACTTTAAGCTGGAGAAAGACTGGTTGACCATTCAGCATACTGTCTGTTTACACAACAGACTGTTTTAAAGCCAGATGTAAGAAGCACATTGAAGTCTTTTTCTCAACATTATAAAAAAAAAGAAATATTGTCCAGAGTCCAGGTGGAGGAAAAGAAATCCATAGGGCTCTGGGGACAAACTCAGGGGTCGCAGAGTGTGCAGCAAAGTCAAATATTAACAGTCATTGCTGAACCAAAAATATGAACCTCAAATGAGGGGGTGGCCTCCTAACTGCCTTTAGACAGTAATCTGCTTCAAACCTAAATTTATGGTCCCTCCTCGCTATCAGCAGCACATGTTCTTCTCACGTCCCAGTGACCCACTTGAACACAAATCACAAGTCGTCAGTCACGAGACCTGTTTTGTTTGTCAAATTAAAGCGCTGTTAGCGAGCCTCATGTAAAAATACTGTCGTTGTCTTTTCTCAGCCCCTTTGTGTCAGGCTCAGCTCAGCCATCAGCCACAAATGCTGCCCTACCTGTTCTCAGCCTGAAAAGTAGATGAAACCCGATCTACCTGCTGTTTGAACTGGTGGAGGAGTGGGAGGACGGGGGGGCTGCTGCAGACAGTTTAACTGAACCTGCTGTTGACTGAGCATGTATAGAAAGCACATGTGTAAACACAACATAATGAGGGAATCTTAACTGAATTTACGGAGAACTACTCCTGAAATTTGACTAGTGGGTGGTGCAGCTGCTACTGGGCTTCCTGCCTCCACCTTGTGATGGATTTAACCCACCTGCACTGTCAAGTTTGTTTGCAACTGAATAAAGTTAAGGAAATACCACATTTTAGTAATTTATTGTAGTCTATAATGGAGGTTTATTGGTGTTTTTTTTTAGTTTTAGGAGTAGGCTACCTTTTCACTCACAGTACAGCTGTTCTTAAAAGGAGTCTGGGTAACCCTCATTAATAAATGGTAAATGTATAGTTAATTAAACTTTAGTCAATTGTTATGTCACTGTTAACAAGCCTGCTTGTGTTACCGGATTCTTCTCATATTTATGGTCCTCGCTTGAAAAGAAAATGCAAAAGTTTTTCTTTTTAAAGTCTTTTAAAGCCACTAGCAGGTACAAAACACACACACAAAGGCTTCAGGCAACATTTAGAGCAAAGGTTCAATTTACCTGTTAACTGAAGAAGATGTCAGATGATCCTCTTTATCTCTCAGGGCCGGGCTCAGCTCACTCCCTTTGCACTGGAAAATGCATTTTTCTGAAGTCAAAGTCAGCTCTCCTCTATGATGCCAGCAGGGAGTTCAGGGTTTAAATTGTGCCTCTGCCCAGGCTAACGTCCTCCTCTGTACTGGTCTGAATACTGGAGTCACAGGTGTGTGTGTGTGTGTGTGTGTAAGTGGGTGTGTAGTAGCTTTCTATGTCAGCTCTAGGTCCTCCTTCTTCTGTGTCCGTTGGCCGGTCTCACCTGCCCTGCTCTGTCAGCTCCCTTTTTAGCACTTTATGCAAATGACAGTGTTTCGGCCTTGAGGTGGTGTCTGGAGGTGGAGGGAGGAGGAGGAGGAGGAGAGTGGTAGGAAGACTTCAAGGGGAGTAATACACATTCACCGCTCCTCTCTGTCTCTTTCTATGTTGATATCTTTCTCCTTTTCCTCCTCACCGAATATGCCTCACCTACAGCTCAATATACAAACAGGGTAATAAATCCTTCACCTGACAGCTGCGTTTCTTTTTCTGGTCAACAGTATCTCACGTCTGCTCGCTTATAAAAAACACTTTTCCCCCTCCAGAATGACTAAATGCAAACTGGCTGATGTGGTGTTACTCCCCTGCACTGGACACTGAACACAAAAGACACACACAAGCTACACAGCTTTTGCATGAGCCTGTATGCTTAAGATGGCCAATGCATATAAAGGACACATTTCCATTTAGTCAGTGATAAGGTACCAGGTGGCGATACAGGAGTATCTTCCCACCGTGGCAACAGTCTGTGTGAATAGCCTGTTGTTCCACTTCCTGTTGCCGGACAGTGTGGCACATCAGCACGAGCCAGAGTAGAGACTTTTGGTTCATGCAATGTTCAATGTGTATTTTGAAAACTTTCCAAGCTGCACGTCACCAGTGTTGGAATGACGGCAGTGTTTGCTCTCAGCTGATGAGATCACAATGAAGCAGAGAAGAGCTTTTTCTTCACGTCTCCCAGAAACAATCATTAATTTTTTTACTCCAGGAAATAAGCATCAAAATAACAAACATGCACCCTCCAGGAAGAGGCTCCTGCTCGTTAAGATGACTTGTAGAAAGTGTGATAGACTTTTTATTTGATCACTCATTTGATTTTATGGTAATGACTAATGGCTCCGGGCCATTAGCAATAGCACGTCTCTGCAATAACAGCTGCCTAACTGACTCGGTTATTTAGTAACCCAAACACAAATACTGCTGTATCATATCAGCAAAGTCATTTATTGGGCGTTGGGTTGTGAGTGCTTTGAGGAAGGAGAGGGTATACAATCAAAAGCAGTTTTATTCCCCTGCCTGGAACCCATGAACCACTTATAAATATGTCAAAGATTTAGTGGGTGGCTGGATGAAAGTAATAAGCTACGGTAAGTAATCTGGCGGGATGGGTGAAGCTGCTTCTGAGGCTGGGGAGGGATACACGTGAGCAGGGAAGCTGTGTGTGCAGGCAGGTTATAAAATGACACAATGTTGACTGTCTCTTTACTCCGCCCACATTTACTCCAACACTAGCGAGCAAAGATGATATTTGGAACCTCTGTCGCCAAGTCCCCGAGGGCAGAAATCCCTGCTCCTGCATTGTTTGACGTTAAAACAAACAGTGTAACGTGGTGGGCAGCTTGGAAGGGGCACTGGGGTGTGTGTACACTGGCTTGGTGATTACTGTGATATTTACAAGGGTTTTGTCAGTGTCAATTAATCACATTTGTAATAAGTACTAACTTTTTTTTTGGACACGTCCACACAGTCAGTAAACGAAATATAGGATTAGACTTGTTTTTCATGTAAAACGCTGAGGATAGCATTATAATTAATGGCTGTAACTTGCTTAAGAAAGGTCAGATGTAGACAATAATTCATATGGAAGTCTGCAACATCCGAGTGCATCTTTCTAAATAAAAAATAAATTTCCTGAGGCTCCATCTGTAAAACCAAAACAGTAAAAACAAGACCCAGTTTTGACTGCCGTTCTTCAATAATTTGGGTAAATGAATCAATTCTCAGACAAAGCAGAAGTAAAATTGGGACTTTAAATGAGACAGACAGAAACTTCAGGTTCTCCTGAATCAAATGATGTATGGCACCTGATGCTGTCTGCTAGAATAGGGCAGGGAGAGCCAGGTGCACAAGAACGGTTGAGGTTTTTGAGGGTTAATTTGTCTAATACTTGACCAAATCTAATGACCCATCAGCCTCAGCTATACTTTGTGTTTAGTGCTAATAAGCTAACATTAGCATGCTTACACACCAAACTAAAACGGTGAACCCAGCAAACATTTTACCTGCTAAGCACCAGCATGTTAGTGTTGTTATATCAGCATGTTAGCATTGTGCCTCTTTGTGAATACAGCCACATCGAGCAGCTAGCTGTATATTCTGTTTATAACGGTGGCAGCAGGTAGAGCATGTCAAGCAGTGTCCTTGAGATACTGAACCCCACATTGCTCCCAATGGCTGTTCCATTAGTGTGAATGGCTGAGCATATAAATATTGCGGGGCACTGAGGTTAGGAGGAGCTGCATCGCTCCTGATGAGCAGGTCGGCACCTTTGGCAGCCTCTGGCTATGTAAATGCAAGACATTAAGAAACATACAATAAATGTGTTTGCCCTCGGGTCGAGGCTGTAGCTAGAGAGTAGTTAAACTCATGAGGATGCATCTTGTGAGCAAGGGTCATGAAAAGCAGACTAACCATTTTCTAGCATTTGTATAAAAAGATGACACATTAACTAGACGATAGAAGATTGCCTGTAAGGTGTTGAAAATGTTTAGTCAACATGTTCATTGTCCAGGGAACATGAAGTAAATGTTCTCAGTGAGTCATCATGACAGTCCCATTTCATTTTCATATTTCTTCTGTATAAGTGGAGGGTGTAGTGGCACAAGAGAAATGGTTCACAAAAAAAATTCTCATCCATCCTGACAAAAGTTTGACCGGCCAAAAAAGTGTCCGGACCATCCAACATCACAACAGGAAGGGCAGAAAATCTGAAACATTACAAAGTGTTTGTGTTTTCATTCTTGTAGGTGGGAAATGCCTCTAAAATAATTTGGTCATGAGGGGAACACTAGAAACTTGACGTTGTATCGTATAGCAAAACTAAAGAATCTGACAGGTAGTGTGAGCCCAAAGAGAGAGGTGAATGACATGGTGTCCCCAGCTGGAGTTGAAATGAGGACACGCTGTATTATGGTGGGGGTCTTTAACCTCTTGGTCACCATGAAGCCTGAAACTTGCCCTTTTCATTTACTGGGGAGGGCTCTTGGCATAGTCAAATCATCACTATAGTATATTGTGTCATTGAATCTTGTTTTAATTTGTTGCAGATGTAAAATAAGTATTAACTAAAAAGTTAAGTTAGTTATTAACTAAAGAGTTTCAGTGTATTTGTCAGTAGATGATACATATTCAGCTTCTCATTATTATCTAATTTACTTAATTGTTCACATTTGTCTTTACTGATTATTTATAGAATGTGTAAATTTACACCCTAATTATGTTACCACACCATGATAACATAATATAATAGAACATATTCCCATGGCAGCCATTTTCCTCCGACAAGCTCAAATGTCGTACTGTTGTTCCAGGTTGTATAAATGTCGGGAGCTTGACAAATTGTTACCATTTTACTGCTTCCTGATTGATCAGCTACTGTCAGCACAATGCAATTGGGCAGTATTTCAACATTAAAGCAACATATTTGACAGCCCCTTAGCTAATGGTAGTCAACAGCTAACGTTAGCATTCAACCACTTCCTGGCTAACATTAGCTTTTGATTGTGTTAAATGCATTTAAGCCTGTAAGTGAAACATACTGGATGTAATCAAACAGTGATGTTAGCTAGGAAGCGGTTGCATGCTAACGTTAGCTAATGGGTTATGTTGTTCTATGGCTGGTGTCCCTCCAGATTTTCACTGTCCATCTTGCTGATCTATCAGGAAGTTTTGAAATAACAATTTGTCAGAGTCCCTACGTATATATGACTTACAACCTGGAACACAGCAGCATAACATTATCCCAGCAATGTGCGTCCCACCCTGAGGCGTGACGTGAGAGGAAAGATGGCTGCTGTGTGAGAATCTATGGGTTTAGACACTGGTACGCAGTGATAATGCATGAACCACTAAAGCTAGCTGTGTTGTTGATGTCCAACAGTAGCTAGTTAGTTAACTTATATATGGTTTCTGGGATGGTGATGAGGACCCCAGACACCTCAAGGTGCTTTACCAATGTGAAAACCCCTGGCAGCAATTCTTAATGCGAATTTTGAAACTGTTGGAATGGATTCCTGGAGCAAGCATGTCTTCACTTCCCATCTGTGTCCTCTCTTTAAGGTCACATGCATTTTAGTAGAACAAGCAGGGAGAGTTCACTTTTGGGATAAATTGGATATTTTTGACTAAAATATAAGAACTTTTCTCATTTTTCCATTAAAACATGTGTAATCCCTTATTTGTATGTTAAATTGGAGCCTCTCCACGTGAGATGTTCACTGTGATAAATCTAAATGCTGGTAAATTGTACCACAAACACGTCAGACAGTTTATATGGTTGGGTCCAGCCAGCTTTCTTGTGGACAACATAGATCATATCTGGGCCTGACAGGTAAGGTTCAAAAGGACTTCAAAACAAAGCAGGTAAACACATGGAACATTGATTTACAATCTTATGAGGGCCTATTTTATAGTTTACTGTAACCCAGTCTGGGTCATCAACTTATCTTTATGGCCTAGCCGCAAAACAGTCACGTTCTTCTAATTATCTTTGGCCCTGTGACACTGACTGTAGCACTCTCTGTGTCATGTACGGAGGAAGAGGGAAGTATATGCGCCTGTTATTCCCAGTTCTTCTTATCATGGACACATTATCATTAAGGAATGTGATAAACATTTACCAATGTGCATAGTTTTAGAGGAAGCCAAGTGCATCCAGAGTTAAACCAGGTAACAAACCTCAATCACTTATGTTTCCAAGACGTCATCACAGTTCAAAGAATAGTTTTCGATAACAAATATCTCGCCTTTAAACTCAGGTTCGAGCAGTATTCCTGTTAGACTTGAGATTATTATTTCCGAACACAATGACCTTCACTGACAACATGTGGCTTTTATGGTTATATTCAAGCTGGGACTGTTTTACGCATAAGAGGCAAATGACTCTCGGAAAATGTTGGCCTGTTGTAAAAAACACCAGTTGTCACACGCACGCACACACACCCTCTCACGAATTCACGAGACAGGGAAAATTGTTCTGTAACAGACTCATGAAAACTGTTCAAGGATAGGTTCACATCTTTTCAAGTCTGTCTTGACCAATACTCACATAACAAATGTACGGTGATACAGTTACCGTCGTTCTGATCTTTTCTTCTGTTCATTGAGGCTGTGAGGGAATCTTTTCTTTACATGATTCCAGTGGAAGAGATGGGGACCAAATCCACTGTTCTCAGTCAGTGTGAAATGCATATGTGTGACACATAAGTGTCCAGGGAAACACAGGAAAGAGGATATAAATAGGAAATAAACAGTAAATATCCGCTTGATTTTGTTATGTCAGACTGGTAAAGCCTTGTATCAGCTTTGAGTAAAGTTCAGAATGGATTTTTGCAATGAACCCAGTCAGTATGGAGAGAAGAAAAGATTACAGAGACCATTAACTGCTCCAATGTAAATATGGGCATGTGAGCATTGTTTTAAGACAGATGTGGAAAATGTGAACCAGTGTGAACCTCCAAAGCAATTTGGGGAAAAATCTATTTCAACTGAACAACATGGAGATTAATGTTGAAAGAGATTACCACTCCCCGCTGGGGCCTCATAGCCTCGGGGCCCCCCGATGGCCCCAGGTTTAAATGGTTAGCTTGTGGTTATTCAATTGATTCATTTCAAATTGGTGTGAGATATGCAACACTAAAGCTCATTATAAAGTAATATGATAAGTTAGGTTCACCCAAAAAAATGAAAATAAGTCATTATCTGCTCACCCTCATGCAGATGGGAAGTCAGGTTTCAAGGCTTGGTAGAGCTCATGCAGCGTTAACTCGTTTAGCTTAGCAGCTACAGTGAAGATTTTTAACTAAAGGGTTTAAATAATGTCTTTTCAAATCAAGTGGGGATCTCTGGGCTTCTTGCGACTTGGATTACACTGAAGGGGGTGTATGGAGCCATTTCTAATGTAACAAGTCCCCATCTACTTCAGTTGTTTTGCAGAACGCTGCAACGCTGTTTTGCTGTGAAACTCAAAGAAATATTTTGTAGATTACAAAACTTCAGCTGATTTTCCATCCACATGACCATGAGTAGATTATGAATGAATTTTCATCTATGGTTGAGCATTTTTCCTTTAAGGTGGCCCTTTCCTTTTTACCTAATGTTAAAACCCTGTCTTAAAGAGGGCCACCAGTCAAAATCTAGGTTTGATACCTTTATTATGTCCATTGGTATTGTGTTCACATGGTGCATACTGCTGAAGCAATAAACAAACAGTCGTACAGTACATCCATGCACTGTACCCGATGAGTAAGGCCACAGGGTACACAGTGCAAAGACAGTGGGAGGAATGTGTTCGGGGTCAATAGAGAAAACTAAACAGTAATCCAGCCCTTCAGCCTCTATCAGAAGTAGCAGCAGCAGCAGCAGTAATGATCACATTTTTTTTAAAGAAGTGTATGTATAAGGCACTCGTTTTGTTTTTATTGGTTTTATTCTATATCCTGTGATTTTGTTGCTGCACCAAACAGAGTTGCACCTTTTTCAAGAGCAAATGCACAAAAAGCAATAAAACAAAATGATATAAAAATGAACGAAAGACTGAACACAAGACTAGAGGACCTAAACACAAGTAGGATCAAACAGGTTCGTACACACTCTTATTCTTCTCACTTTTACATTTCGCCTGAAACTCTTTAACTTCTCACAATCAATACTAACTCAAAATCATAAGCTCTGTTCTTTATCTACTTCCTGTAATATCACATTCTTCTGAACTATATTGTGACTCTGCTACTGCTGCCTCCGGGCACTTGAGGTTGAGTTTTTCCTTATTCAAGAATATGTTGTTCAGCTTGTAAAGCCCTCTGCGCTAAATGTGTGACTGACTGACCTTAAACCTGCATTGAGATCCAGCCATCAGGCCCTGGTCAACACAGCCTACAGTAAGTGACCTGCTGATATACTGTACTGTTCTGTACTGTTCTGTACTCTGTGTGGGCGTCTGCTCATGCAGAGCTCTGCTGTGAATTCCAGCTGTGCTGCTCAGGGAAAACTGCTCTCGCTGGGTCCAAGATACCCAGCATGACTCCCCTCACCAGACTGTGTGACACCAGGTGAGTTTAAGTGTGCTCTGAGTGAACAAGGTTTCAGTTCATGTGTGTCAGCTCCTTCATGCATCAAGTTTTCCTTCTTTTTTGCTGAATTGTTATTAATTATTTGAATTCTGCTTCAGTTGATGCACATTTGTCCATATTTCTATCTTAGTTATTGATAGTTTGCCTTATTGTAGTCATGATTGATTACTTTAGGCTATCTGTTTGTATGACAACACAAAAGAAACCTGAATTCAGTTCAATGCAGACAGAAAACGGACCAATGAATTGCATTTTCCTCTCAAGAACTCTTATTTTGAGACTCTTCAGCATCCCACTGTCCTTGTACCAGCGTCCACTAGAACAGTTGTTCACAGTCTGTTTCAGAAGGCTTTGAGACCTTTCATAAGAGCTGGTGAAAGGCCTGGCAGCAACAATGTGGCTCGCCTGCAGGTGATAAAGCAATGTTTGAATCAGGAGTGTAAACTGGAAAAATATTCTACTCCCATGAACTTTTATCAGTATACCACCATGTGAGTTTTAATAAAATGTTCATGTGAGCAATATCTAGCGTGCAGGCTCTATTTTTTCTGTTTTTAATATGTATTTCTGTCCAGTAGCTAGTATTTATCATGTTTAGATGTGCATGCTTTTGTAAATGTTTTGCATGACTCAGGAAAGTAGAGGTGGATCGACAGCTCTCCAAGAATGGAAGTGGAAGAATTACTCAGATCCTTGAGTCAAGGTACCAGTATAACAATAGCCTATAAAAATATTTTGTTAAAAGTAAAAGTTAGTTACCTTGGACAACTTTGAATTAGCATCACAAATGCCAGACGTGAAAAATTTGGAAGGTGTAGCGCAGATATAGCAGCAAGTAATTCTCTGTATTTCTGTGAGAAGGAACGCGTTACAGCTTTGGGCCTTAAATATCATGTTAGACTGTAACAACCAGTCCTGGTACACACTGTGAACGGCGTAAATAGCTTTTGCCGGTTTCTGCCACAACTATTTGAACATTACATGAGCACCAATAAAACAAATCTCTAGGCTCTGAAACACATAACTTAATAACGTTTAGTAGTATGCATACACTTGAAGACACACTATTTCTTCATAACCAGAAGCATGCTGGTTTGCATACTGCAAAATGCAACCAGATGTAAAAGGACATACTGGTACATACTAAATCTTTTTCTGGCATACTAAATAGTATGGTAGTATGGGTATTGGAATGCAGAACAGGGAAAGTTGTCATGCAGAAGATCAGTGTTGGAGGAAGTATTCAGATGCTTTACTGAAGTAAAAATCCCAATACCACACAAAAAATACTCAACTACAAGTACTTGTACTGCATTCAACCTCACTTAAGTAAAGATATATTAGTATTATCAGCAAAATGTACTTTATTTAAGTATTTAAGTAAAAGTACTCATTGTGGAATAAAGTTTCCCCTGTCAGTGCTGTACTGTATCTGATGCTTTTAAATTAATACTACTGCTGCAGTAATGGGTGTGTTGCATTTTACTGCTGTAGATGTTTATGGTTGTGCTAATTTTAACTACTTTATACACTGTTTGGTTGTTCCTGATTCAAATGAATGGGTCGTTGTCAGGCTTCAGCAGAGCTTGATGACGAGCTGATCATTTCAGGTGCGTTGGAGCAAGGAAATATCTTAAACATGCACGGCAGGGGGCCACAGGAACAGGACTGAAAAACACTCATTTACAGCACTGTATTACTGTCTTCTTAGTCTACAGAAAACTAAAGCTGTCAGACAAATGTATTGGAGTAAAAAGTACAATATCTGCCTCTGAGTTACAGTGAAGTGGAGGTATAAAGTAGCATGAAATGGAAATACTCAAGAACATCATGTTTGTACATGATGTTCTTGAGCATTTATGTAGTTACTTTCCCCCACTGCTGGAGATCAGTGTTGAAATTGGAGTCCAGCTCCAGTTTTTTATTCTGTTGAAAAAATTGTAAAAAATAATTTCTGCAACCTGTTTGTTGATTTATTAGCCTTGAATTGAGTTGCTATGAGTCTATCAGCAGGATGTGTGTAATTTATCAAATCTCTCCTAATGGTGGGCTCCGGTCATTTATCAAGGCAAGTGAAATGAAACAGTTAGTCTCTTAAGAGTACATCTTGGCAGATAGGAAATGTGTGTACATTTGCATCAGACAGCATGGTGATGTTCTATATTTGTATTACTGCCCACAAATCCTGTGAAAGACCAAAACCAACACTGTGGTATTTCCCTGCCTGTCTGTAGCTCTCAGCCCCTTGCCCTCTGGCTCCTAGTGAAGATGTGAATAGTATAGGCTAATGTCATTTTTAACAGGGCAAAATATTTTCCTAAAACAGCTGGAAATTGTTGACTCTGAAAGAACGTTAAACATACAGAGGCAAATAGTGCAAATATTGAGGACTATTTTTAGTGGTGGAAGTATCCTTTAACCTGAGCCTGACAAATCATAGTTCACAACATTAATCTCTGATTCAGTGCAGTGTTTACTCTGTCTGTTCACCCCAAGTTCACACTGTACAATGCAATCTGATTTTGCTGTAGTGTTGAGCACCTACAGTCACTTTTTAGTTAGAGGGAGGAAAATGATTATTTAACCTTTGACAGTTGAACTATTGACTAACTTCCACCACTTAAAACAGTCAATATTTCTGTTGTATTGAGGCATAATGGTGGGTAAAACGCCATATTATATCTGAGCTGATGATGCATCAGAACAGTGAAGTTATTGTTGTGCAGTGGATTGTAAATTCAACTCTGCTGGTCCTTTTCTGTCAGTGGAAGCATGTGGAGACAGTGCCCCCATGTGGTCATGGTGGGGACATACCTGTATGACTTTGCCTTGTTGCTCTTCTATGCTATAAAATGACACTTCATTAAAAAAAACTGAGCTTGCTGGTGTGTACCATTGCAACACTCTCCACCAATCAAAGAGCTAGAGCTGGCCATGTTGGAGCTGTGAAAGGAAGCTGTGCCTGATAGGCTCAGAGCAGGGCAACACAAGTTTATTTTACAGAAGAACCTGTTCTGCCAGGATCCTCGCTGCTCTGTCAGGGTGAGTCAACACACCAGCCCTCTGGAGGGCAGACTCCTCTGCACAGATACTATTTTAATCCTAATTTATTAATGGGCTTTTTTTGTTTTTTGTTTAAGAACCCAAGCAGACACACTGAGTGAGGTGAGACATCACGGGTACATGTTATAGAGGCCTTTACATAATGTGCTGCTAAGAGTTAATTTGCAATGCAGTGACCTTCATGTATCTGACCTGGAGGTTTTAAAAGGTAATGTGGGAAAGGATGATGGTAGACTTAGCAGATACCCTACAAGTTTCATTGTAGGTGCTCCAAAAGAGCTAAATTAGACTTTTTCTAGACAGTACAAAGAAATACAAACATTTTTACTTGCCTATAATAGTGCAAGATATATACTGCATATATATTATGCATTTCCCTCATAGAACACATTGCAGCCCTACATTGCAAAACTGAATTAATGCTGAAAATAGAATAAGGATGTTCCTCTGACTGTTAGATCAAACTACTGTCTGATCATCGAAACATACAAACTAAAGTAACTTCAAAAATGGCAGTGATATAAAATATACATGCTGAAGGAGCTGAGATAATCCTGATAAAAATTTGGTTTGATTAAAACAAGGATATTTTTTCAGACGTTAGACGTCCATGTGAGCAGGCTTGTATTTCTATAAAAAGGCCTAAAAATACATACAGCAGTTGGTGTAAGTGATGATGAACAAGATTCACAGTCCTGCTTCTCTGCAAAATTGCATTGCAGCATTCTCTTAAACAACTGAAGTAGATGGGCACTTTTAAAACGGGGAAAGAAATCAACAGAGAAAAACACTGAATGGCTCCAAAAAGCTCATCCGGCAAAATTCAGGTCTCTGGTATCCCACAGATCCCAAATTGATTTGAAGTTATTTTCACCCTTTTGAAGCTGAACTCTTCACTGGAGCTGCTAAGCTAAAAGCATTAGCGCACACCCATCTGAAGTGGGTGCACAAGCTTGAGCGCACGTTGAGGGTGTAAATAACACCTTTTCAAATCTATTTGGGATCTCGGGGCCTCCAGTGACTTGGATTACGCTGGATGAGCTGTATAGAGTCATTTTATATTTTCTTTTCAGGTATTAGATGAAGTCTCCATCTACTTCAGTTGTTTAAGAGAACGCTGCAACACTGAACGCTGTGAAGCTCCAGAAATATTTTGCGGACTATAAAACTTCTTTTGACTTTCCATTAGCATGATGGTGAGTCGATGACTGAATTTTCATTTTGGGGTGAACTTTTCCTTTAACAACCAGTATGAACGGGAGAATAATTACAGGCACCTGTATCCTTCCTATCCGATCTTTTTTCCTGGAACAGAAATGATCATAATCATTGGTGCAGACCCTGTCAACACCATATTGACAAACTATAAAACACAATGCTTCATCACAAGTGCTATTATAATCATGCAAGATTACTGTACAACCAAGTTTCAAGGCATTTGCATTATAAATGTCATAGACTAACGTTGAATACTGTCCTTGGGAACCCATTTAATTAAAAAGTATGTTGGACACATGCCTTAATACAAAAATACTGTACACTGGTTCTCAACATTGTGCAAAATGTAAAAAAAATATTTACAAGTCCAGTTTACAAGGAGAAAGTAAAGGACAGGAGTAAACACAGACAAAATGTAAATACTCTTTTTGATTGATGAGGTTTAACCTGGAGTCTAAACACACCGAAATGTTCTGATCAGAGTTAACAAACCTCTACTTAATCTGAAATTCAAAGAAATAGACAGTAAACAAAAGGTTTTTACAGTTTGTGCTGAAGGGAATGCAACATGGATAACTGTATTGTACATTAGGATTCATAAACATGCTTCAGGTTGGAACCATACACATTATGTTCTGTAAAGTATTCAAGAAGACTGAAATGTAGCATCAAGGTTGCATTTACCACGGTACTAGAGCTGAATCTAATTGCGAAAAATTCTCTTTGTTTCAAAATCAAAGAGAAAGTGGTTCCAACCACACATGTTCAGGTTGATAACTGAGGTTACGTAGCTGGAATGGTTTGTGTGCCTCATCCTCAAGGCTTCATAAAACAACAATAGAACAGAAATATAACAACTGTTTCCAGTTTTCGTCCAATAACAAGTGCACTGCTCTCAGATATGCATGCATACTGCAGCTATGAGATGAGCTTGGTCCTCTCATATCCAAACTCTTCACCGTCCCATTCACATCAACACTCTCATCCACATTCATTTCCTCGGATGGTCCAACAGCAGCAAGTGTTTTCAACCACAAAGTCTTTCATTTTAAAGTCTTGGTCTCTTTTCACTTAATTTGTAGGAGCTTCATCTTGCTTCCTAAAAAAAAAAGATAAAAAAGGGAAAAACCATTAGCTGTAGAAAATGAACCTTTGAAAGTGAACATTGGATGACAGTGTAACTCTTACCCAGTCCTTTAAGAAACTTGTTCACACCACTCGGCTCAGGCTCAGGATATGAATCCATATACTCGGCCACTCGGACCTCAAACAGACCTGGTAGAAAGTTGGAAATGTTGAATTATCGTGACAGAATATGTACGGCGTAAAATCTTCAACTGAGCAAAGTTTTCATTGTCTTCATATGCAACATGGTTCATTTTTCTGGTATTTTAATACACAGACAATTATCTTATTCCTGTTTTTCAAATGCTTTGCTTTTTAGGTCAGTGCGTGCTGTGACTCATTTAACTCAGGTCATATGTCTGGTGTAATATGATTGAATTACACAGTAGCATTTATCCATTTAACTGATTATCATGT
Source organism: Pagrus major (assembly GCF_040436345.1). NCBI lineage: Eukaryota > Metazoa > Chordata > Actinopteri > Spariformes > Sparidae > Pagrus > Pagrus major. The sequence continues at coordinate 26,218,867 of NC_133221.1, forward strand.
GGAAACATCCAGCTGTTTCATATTTAATTAGATATTTGATATGTTCTTCACAAACATCAAAGATGCATCCACGCTACTCTTCAAACTTCCAGCAATGATTTCACTCGCACGCTGGCTGTAAATCTGGTTGGACACATCTATCAATCGAAACCAGAAATAATTCACATTTAAGAAGCTGGAATCAGAATTTTTTTTTTTTCTTAAAAAATGAATGCCGATTAATTTCACAGTTGACAACTAATGGATTAATCGCTGCAGCTATTGTTCCTATTAGATGATGTAATTAGTGGTTACACAAAGTCATGAAAAACAAACATCGTCACCATTACCTCTTCCTCCTCCCTTGCGCAGCTCTTTGTCCTGAATGAAGCCGGCAAACATCTGAGTGTCCATGAACAGCTGCAGGAACTGGCGGACTCCACGGGAGGGGTGAGACTTGCGGAAGCTGTCACGCTGGAGCTCCCTGCTCCCGTTGGACGACTCAATCATGTGGAGAGGATAGTGGCCCACCATCTCCACGAAGAACCGCACGAAACCCTCCGACACCAGAGAGCTCAGGTCAGCCTGCTGACCTGGACAAGTCAAGATTTGGATGAAGACAAACTGGTCAATAAAAACAGGTGTAATCTACTGTGGATTTACTATAACAGATATATTTGCTTTCAAATGTTAAATGCTTTAGCTTAGATAACTGACACAATATTGAATTGTCTTTATTGATTGATGTACTACACAGAACAAACAAAAACTTTGCAGCCGCATCAGTAGCGCAACAATCTTGCTATTTCCCTATGAACTAGAAGAAAAGAGAACTTGAGCTAGTGATGATATAACAACTCTAACGGCTTTATAATCAGCAACATAAGATGCTGAAATACCTGACTGTCTTGTTTGACACATGTGGTGTCTGTTATACCAACCTTCACATCTGTCTCCATTCTCCTGCTTCAGAATATCTTCCCTCTCCTCCAGGATCTGCTGCAGAGCCGCCTGCAGTTTACTGGGCAGGATGCAGTCTTCATCGCCCAGCTGTCGCACATCACAGGAAAGGTCAACAGCGGTCACATGATGCCATTTACAACATACATCTAAACTATCTGGCACGGTGTCACTAGAGGCAGTCTGTAAGCCCGACTACAGAGCCAGAAGAACAGAGAAAATGCGTCACCTGTCTGAAAAGCATACCTACAGACTACAGCGTGTATGTCAAAGGTTCTTCAGCCCTTGATTCAAACCTTTAGGATGCATGCTGAGAAGGGAAGCTACAATACTAAAATGAAAGCCTTGTATAACTGACAGCTAACGTTGAAGTGGCAAGTCAGCCACTCTTCACCACATTAGCTTGTAGTAAATGGGGAAAGAGACTGTGCCTGAAGATTAAGCTCACTAAATGAAACGTCAAATTAAGACAAACAATAAAAAAAACAAAAACAAGTCTATATTGAATTGAATAGACTTAGTGATTACTCATGGGTGTAACAAAACATCTCTGTCACCCTCAAAACATTCCGCATGCAAGCGAGGGACAAGTGTAGGCAAAGCCATCCTTCCCAATGAGACCACACCTATCATTCCCTCTACACACTGCTATGTGTACACACCTGAATGACAAACTTGTCTGCACACAGATCCACTATGAGCACCTGGGAAGACAGGGAGAACAAAGAATGACAGTTAAAGACGGCTAGATTTCACAACAAGAGATATAAAGAGGAGAGGTAAGACTCCTCTGGGTGTTTCTCTACACACACACACACACACACACACACACACACACACACACACACACACACACACACACACACACACACACACACACACACACTCTATATTCTACTGATTCTGGATTCATAACATGCAGTGAATATACAGACAAAAGATAGCACAAAACAACTGCACAAACAGACCAGCCTATTTAGACTTCAAACTGGACAATGATTTCCAAACAGAATTGTGTCTGACCTCCTCGATGGGCAGCTCCAGCACCTGTGGCAGGCAGGGTGTCAGCACTCCGATGAGGAATGGGGTGGGGGAGCAGCTGATGTCCAGCATGCTGGCTGGTAGCACAGGCACGAAGGTATGCTGCCAGGTGAAGGGGTAGAGCAGCGCCAGCACTGCATGGCCACACCGAGACAACACACTGCAGTAAACAGGGAGTAGAGAGGAGACACAGTTCACATGACACAAGATTTCAATCATAGCTGCAGTAACATAATTAGAATTCTTTTCAAAGTGACTTGAAGAGATTTCAGCAAACAGTACTTTATCTCAAGATGCAGCTGATCTATGTTAATACTCAATGTGCAGTATTTACTACTAATATTTCCTGCCTTTACAGTCAGTTGCTTACATGCTGTGAAATACCTCCTCCACTTCCTCTTGATTGGACAATTTCCGGGACTAAATTCTTCTCATCTTTGAGAAACACTCTGCCAAGCTCAGCACTCTTTCCAACGCACTCTCATCTTGTAACCACTCCCTATTATCTTCTGGATTTAAAAAGTGACGAGTCATTCATCATTTTTCTCAGGAACGTTGTGTGTCTTTGAGTTTCAAACTGCTCCTCAGCAAAAAGCCAACTCTAAATCCTGATTATTTTTAAGAACTTTAAACCAATTTCTCATCTACATTTCCTCCACAAGCTCCTTGAACATTTAATATCCAATCAGCTGCTGGATAATTGTATTTCTAATAACCTTTTTAGTTGGGTTTTAAACCACTTTGTAACACAGAAACTGCCTTGTCATGCTGCTGACTCCATCCCAAACTTTTAATTCTCAATCTAAGGACAGCATTTGACATTAGTGATCATATTTTACTTGATCACCTTATAAATCATGCAGCTGGCACACACTCTCATGGCGTTAGACCCTACAAAAAACACAGTTCTTGCTTAATAATAGCAGTTTATCATGTTGTACATCTGAATACTGTTAAGTTGATATTAGCTTGTTATCAGTATCAGCCAGTAATTTTTGGATATATGGCAGTTATTTTACATAATTCAAGTTTGATATATATTTTTTGGGTATATGATTTTTTATTTAGTCTTTATAATCATCTAATTTAGTTTAAGATTACTGCTCAACATGTGTGTTATCTGTTATTTACAGTTGCTTTCAAATGTATTATTCAAATGTGAAATGTCCTGATAAATAATAAACAAAAATTGTGTTTCGGAGTTACTGCTGTGGTCCTGCAGAGCCAACTGAGACACTGTAAATGATATTGAGCTGTACAAATAAACCTGACAAGACTCGCCACTGGGACCCTGCCATAACGTAGCATTGAGGCCAAGGTACACACAGATAAATGACACTGGCCCCGGGCCTGTGTGATGTAATCAACCACAGCTGGCAGACATCAAGAGGGAGTCGAATAGCTAGAATTACCCATCTCAATATTTTTGAATTGCTGCTGTATCAACTTTATACTGATGGATAAGTGGCCTTGAGGTGTTTTGTGTTCCCTCAGCAGTACCTGAGCTTGTCAGCGACAAAGATGACCCTCCTCTCAAGCAGAATGGAGGCAAACACCTGCAGGAGTTTCCCGACACTGAGACACTGCAGCAAACTGTCAAAGTCCACATGCTCCAGCCGGGAGTCATCTGGTCGACACAAAGTCAGTACCTGAAAAAGCAACAAGAGCACATGGAGTCAGGTTATGTGTAAATAAAGTGTTAAAACTTGTTGTTTATACTCGTTCTTTCACAACGATTGTTGATGAATATTCCTGGTAAAATAAAGGTTAAATACAGAAATAAAAAAAGACGACAGACTGATGGAGGATTGAGTTAAGTCATTGTAGAAAGATAGGTTGGCTTTTGGGAGCCATCTAACGGCTGAAACGGTAGAAAGTAGTGATTTTGCAGCAGTTCCTCTGAGAGTTACTTCACTATTTTTTAGTCTAAACGGTAATGACTGAACTGATCATTGTTGCCTGTTAGAATATATTTAGCTGTCCCAACATGAACCCTTTAAAACTGAAATAGCTTCCCCTTTTGTTTACACTGATAACCTCCCATTCTGAGTCATTCCCAGCCTGCAGAAAGGAGTGGTTAGAGGAACAAAAACTACTAATTAACATTTCCTCTTCTGGTTTCAGGGTTACCTCATTCCCAGAGCCGGGGAGGAAGCTCTTCACAGTGACTGTGCGTCCAGGGGCTGGAAATGGGGCCTCCATCACGCTACGCATAAAAGGGTAAACCAGCGCTGGGGAAATTTCCCTGCGCCTCTCCACCTCCTCCAAAATCTGCAGCGACAGAGCCAGACGAATCATTGTGTGTCCTGAAGGAACTAGTGTTGATTAAACAATACAACAGAGGCAAGATGCAGCTCTGTACGTAAATTATGTTTTCCTCCTGGCCACATTCATGCTTACTGTTTGTAAATTTCAACTGAAAAAAATGGGTGGGACACAGCTACATGCATACAATTTCTTTTTTGAAAAACACACCCAGGGATTGCTCAGGATTATCTTCTAGTGTAGCCTCATTCCATCCTAATGCATACAAGGAGTTTGAAGGGAGCAGCTTTGACACACTTCAAGGGGATTAACACTGAACTTTAGCAAATCCAACTTCTTTCATCTCCCTACAAAGGCTCCTATCAGCAGAAACAACGGAGCAGACGCATTGTATAGTTGCCTTACCTTTGCAAACAGGTTGAAACAGCCCAGTTTACTGACAATACAGTGCACCTCAGGAAGCCTCTTCCCCTTTCCACTGGGCTGAAAGACACATACACTCTCATGTCATACATGTCAAATATGAACAACACTCAACAATATAGGGCTACAACATCAAGAGTATATGTATTAATTTGTAGAAGAAAAAATCGAATCAAGAGTCGAAAGTCTAAACTCCAGACATGTTTATGATAGCAACGGTGAGCTTATCTACCAACAAAACAAAACATAAAACTCTCCTGGTTAGGTTTGATCGAACAGCCTACACTAAAGATATAATAAACTCAACAGAACAGAGTTAAAGAGTGCATAACAAGATAACTACAGTATGTTTACAATAATAAACACAAACGAAAATGAAAAAGAAAAGGGAGATATACCACATCATTTCAATGTAAAAAAAGTGTTTTAAAGAGATCTCACAGCAGCTCTCCTTGTGAGGCAAAGGAAAGGGGGAAATTATGAAATTCTTCTTGTGCTCTGTCATTGATTCGGACGTGGTTTATGGTCTGTGATTCACATGTACTGATTCACATCCCCTCAGGGATGTTGAGTAAGCACATGGCCTGCTCCCATGTCATCCTACACACATAGACACACAAACACATAAAGCGCTCGAGTTAATGATTCACATCCACACTCACCAAGATTTTACGGCAGTAACAAAACCAGCGGCTGCCGTCCTCTCCGGTCAGGACGAAGGAGAAGGTCTCACTGTAAACACGCAACAGTACACAGGAGACAATATTTACTTAATTTGACTTCTCACTGCCTAAAAACAAGTAACCATAATTGTAAAATGTCCATAATTGCTTGTATAGAAACTGAAAAAAAGAGCTGCTTAGGGAATTACTTCATTATAAAAACAAATCAATATAAACACTGCAGCTGATTAGAAGCAGGACTGTTTAGTCTACAGAGATTTAAATGCAGAGCAGAAACTATGTAAATAGACAGGTACGTATGTCTTCTGTTTATTTGTACTACCAAAGACAAGTGTTTCAAAGACAGGCAGGCAGTGGAAGTTGTAACCCACATTACAACACTGAACCATACCCGTTGCCCCTTAGCACTCAGAGATTTAATTAGATTAGTTGAAACTTTAATTATCAAGCAATTCATGGGTTACAGCTGAAGATATAAATAGGAAAGGGGAAATGGGGAAATTAAACAGAACTGATAATTAGGGTGCTAGAAAAGTAGATAATATAATAATAAATACTGAAAATGCAAGAAAACATAGACAATATTTGTTAGAACAAATGAAAGGTGAGTATAATGAAAACAAAAGAAAAAACACACAGAGGAAATTAATGGAAGAGGAATAAAGAACACAGTGTCATGTTTCCATTATGTCATTTTCATGGCCTGTGGGATGCAGTTACATCTGTATACATCGAGCATGCAATTAGCATATTACTGCAGTGCGTGTGCTGACCTTGGCATGTGTGCAGAGGGCTTCCAGTCCTGTGAGTCCGGGAAGCAGAACTTGGGAATGACTTTCAGCTGATCCTCAGCCTCTCTGGAGAGCCGGGAGGACTTCTCAAACTGAAACAGAGAGACTCTAGTTACAGCAGCGGTTCTTCAAATGACTTTTGTGAAGTGGTTCCAGAGGGACCCAGGTGAAATCAGTGATCATTTAATTGCATTATAATCTAATTCAATTGAAGAAATCTTCAGTATAGTAACTGAAGAATGACTTGTGTGAGCTTTACAGTATTTTTACATAACCACTTGTTCTAAATTACATAAAGGTGCCTGAGACAAAACCTCTTTTTGAAATGCCAAAGTTTTAACACGACAATATTTTAAAATCTCTAAAATATGAATAAAAGCTCATATGAAACGACAAAAAGCAACAACTTGCGTACATGAAACCCTTATGTAAACCATGGAAATTCCCCTTCAATGGATTCCTCATCTTGTCAGACAAGAATCATCTTCCTTGAATTTTGCCAAACAAGATTATATTTTGGACATGAAATTATCCTGATCGCTATTCAGTTAAAGCACTATGACGAAAGCACAATAATGTTCTTTGACTAGAAGAAGGGTGGGGTCATGTTAAAGGCTCCTTCTCACCATTTTTGGGAACTGCTGTGTGATTTCAGGGGAGTAGGTGTTTCCTGGGGAGCCTTTTCTCAGCGACACCACCACGAAGATCTGGAAAAGCTGCTGCTGCTGGTGCTGGATCAGGTCTCTCTCCAGGGTGCGGTAGCCTGGCCGCCGTTTCAGTGTAGACTGGATGTAAACTGATCTTCTGGAGCCTGCTGGACACCACACAGTGAGACTATATGATAATGCTTGTCTTGGGACATATCCCACCCAGCGAACTGGAGCAATATGGGACATTTTCAATATCAATATACAGTGTATTTGTGAAGTTAACTGGTTACACAGTATCCAAAACAATGGTCATGAATAACAAGGCAGTGGTATTATCTGAGTTCTCAAAGTTATAGTTTGAACAACATTTCTAATTCGCCTGAGATTATGTTTCTTGGATGTGCCTTTGTTTTAAATTTGTATTTAACTTTTTTGAGGAGGCTCAAGAGGAACCACAGTTGCCAAGCCTGACTTTTAGGGATGACATCATTGGTCCAGACTGATCTATCTTGAAAAATACTTTATTAGAGCGATTTCTATAAAATCTGGTACACACATTGATGTTCCCCAGATGATGAAATGCAACACTTCATCAGGTTTCTTACAGCCCAATACTTAGGTTTATGACCAAATACCTGCTAAAAGTAATAACATTTCAATCAGCCTCAGCTGTACTTGGTGTTCAGTGATAATTAGCAAATGTTAGCATGCTAACACGCTTAACTAAGATGGTGAACTTGGTATGTATTTCCAAGTAAACATCAGCAGTTATCATTTTCACTGCATAAATTATAGCATGCTTACTTTAGAATTAAGCTCAAAGCACCATGGTGCCCAAGTACAGCCTCACCAAGCTGCTAGCATGGCTGCAGACTCTTATTCTATTCTTGTATTGTACACCAAAATTACTGTGTATATGCAGTTTGAGTTTGCCTTTCTGTTTTGTTTTTCTTCTTGTTCGTCATCATGAATGCGCTGGAAAAGCAGGGAACAGTAGAAAGCAGCAGATCATATCCCTCATCAAATTACATCCAGAAGACATTAAACTCGTTTTAAAAAGTCTTAACAAAATTCTGAATAAGCCACAATGTATTGTCTGGAGCTGAGGAGTGAGACATCTTGCTTCTTACTCATCTCTGTTGAGAGTTGCACATGCAGCTGACAGACATGGAGGCCACCAACATTGGTTACTTTGTAAATATCTTTTACTTTAGTCTCTCGTTCAAACTCACAGGCCAGCGGCATTAACTTGAACACACGTCTTATCATTTTGCCTGAGAAGGGGCGGAAATATCGAGTTCACCCGGATGTTGTGTTTTCAATACAGCCTATCGGAGCAGGGACCGATAAATAGCTGTGACTATTGCAGAGTCAACTGATGCTATATTAAATGCCAATTATACACATTTAAACTGAAGACAAAAGTCAGGTGTTAGCAGCTACTAGCTTAGCTACTAGTGGTCTTTTTTATCCCATGTGAAAGGGGTTGGTGTTGCTTTAAACAATCATTTAGTCTTAAAAATGTAGAAGATTGTGAAGAAACCTGTTATTTGAAAAACTAAACCAGCAAGCACTTCAAGGCATTTTTGATAAATTGCTTCAACAATCAATACAATTTTCAGTTGACCAACTGTTTCAGCACTAGCCTTGATGTCTCCATCATCTACAATCAGGCGCATTATGGTCCAAATATGGTTGAAAGTCACTTGATCGAAGAAAAATATGTCACATGGCTGGCATTAACAGGCACCGAAGAGCGATAATAACTTCCCTGGAGCTAATTAATTCTTCAGGGATGCTATGAAGATTTTATTATTTCATGCAGCCCTATGTTTATACTTGGAACTTTGACTGATAAAATAAGGATTTCTCACTCCTTACTAGAATATGTACTTCAACACTTCAACCTGAAAAACACACTTAACATAAAGGGACATTACAGACATATTAACTCTATGGTGATACCTTTGGTGTTGTCCTCTGGGTCGCTCTCTGTCCCGCTGGTCTCCTCTGTTGATATGAATCAGAGAAACGGGAGATTAGGGGGAAGCAGAGGAATGGAAAAGACTTGAGAAGCCATAATCAGATGCAGACAGTCAGCCTTTGTTTCATAATCAGCAGCTTCGCTTACTGCAGCTGGCCTTGTGTGTACCATCAAAAGCTGGGTATTTCCACCAAGAGGCTCAACTTAATCTTATTGAAGCGTTGATGTGGGTGACATTTGGGCATCTGTGACAGTCTACAGTATGTGTGTGTGTGTGTGTGTGTGTGTGTGTGTGTGTGTGTGTGTGTGTGTGTATTACCTCGAACTGAGACTCCCTGGTTCTTTACTCTCTTTCTCCCTCGCTTGTCGTCAAAGATAGTCTCAATCTTGTTGACGTACTGCGCAGTAGAACACACACAGGTACTTGTCAGCCCCATAATTTCACAGCCATTATAGAATCATGATTACAGGGAATCATGATATAACAACCACTAAGTACATAGTTATATTATAGATTTTCAGCTTTATTCTACCCTTACATTCCTGCATTCTCCTGTTTAAGTCCTGAAGAAACACAGTTGAATATTTAATAGTGGACTCAAGTCAACTGAGGCATTAATACACCAGAGATGGGCTCAACACAGAAACAAGCACATACAGGAAGCAGAAACTTATCTTTAAGAGGACACACTAAGCACTACCAGCTGAGGAGGTGAACTTGTAGGAGAGTCTGAGGAAAGAAACTAGAATGCCCCAACTAAGATAATGGTACTGTTGTTAAGCAGTAAAATACATAATGAGATGTTATTATGTATTCGCCCATTTTCATGTTTTTTTACATCTTTGTCAAAGATTTGATCTAAAAGAGGTTAAGTACAGCTAGTTAACTGAATGCTATGTTTTATTATCACCATTTAAGATATCTACTTTAACCTATTTGTTGTTTAAAAGTTACATAATGGAAATAGACTGATCAACAACAACGCATTGTTAAAATACCAAAACAACTTGACTGGCATTTTGTCAAACCTGCCGGTAGACACAGTACTAGTGTCGTGTGGGTTTTGAAGCTATAATCCTTTCAGATAAATGTCTATATCACTGTACCTTATCGTCAAAGTTCCTCCCCAGTGTCCCCTCTCCTTCCAAGGCCATGAGTTGTATGTTCGAATGAACGTGTTCTGTCTAAATTCTCATGAAGCATTCATACATGTTGCTCTACCACTATCTGTTACTGTCACCGTCCTCTCCTTCCTGCTCAACAAGTCACCGCCCCTATCTTTTCTTTCCAACGTGACATATGATTCATCAGTCAACAGAGAACATACCACTTTGTTGGTCTACTAGATGGCAATATAAAAAAACACACCTCAGTCAGTGTGAAAATTAATGAGAGGATCCATTTACTATTTACCTGAGGCATCCTCTGTATTTTTTGAGTGCTTGCACGTCGGGGTGTAGCTGGTTTGGAAGAATCTGCAACAGTTGAGGATTTTGATGCTGTTACCGTTTGGGACCTCTTCCTCTCCACTTTGCCAGCATGGCCTTGCAACATTTGGGGTTTAGGCGGCAGCTGGAAGACAAGAAGTGTGTAGTTATCACTTGGTTTGTGATAGTTACATAGTATCACACTACAATACTTCCTTCTTAATCCCTTAGAATCCCAGGTTAGGCAGGGATCATATAAGACAGCTGTACACAACTGATGAACAATACTTGTGGACTGTGAAAAGGAGACAAATCTTCCATTACCTTTGGGCCGTGAGGCCTTCCAATAGGGAGGCACATGGGAGATAGCTTGACATCCTCATATGGATTATCTCTAGTCACTTCACCTGGGGGAAGACAGAGTGATGGGACAGATAAGACTACCAAACCGAATGCTGGCATCCAAGGAGATACTACAGAAAGCTGGAACATTTCCATATTATTTATATCTGATTTTCCTGAGTTTTGATGATGTTTCTTAAAAAATACATAATTTAAATTCTGCCACGAATAGTTCTCAATCAAAACAATGAAAACAAAAGATTAAGTTTGATAATGTTGTGATGCAGCATGGAATCATGGGATTGTTGTCTTTATTGTTAAGCAACCACATTTGCTACTGAAAATCTATCTGATGTGACTCAGGCAGAAATGGTTCCTGGACGAGGTAATGTTTTATTCACGTTACATTTAGCTGCGTTTGGCAACTTCCTTCTTTACTCTCTGGTGCATTGTCTTATGTTTCTTTGGAAGTTATAGGAGCAGGTGACCAAATGAAACAGACCATAACCCTGACTAAAGTTATTGATTTCTCTGGGTTTGAACAGTGTTGAAAATATTTATATTTATGTAAGCACACAACTAAACACAATCTATAACAAAGGTCTAGTCCTTTTTAGACAATTTAAATTGGAAATGTGACATATCTTTAAAGCAACTCCACCAATTTTCTACATTAAACTGTGTTCACAAAAGGCTTTATACTACTTTTTCCACATATGCAGTAGTGCTCCACGAGACTTCGATGTCTTGGGAAATTGGTTACCCTTGAAGTGACCAGTTGTAAACCGAGTAGTTGCATAAGTACTAATAATTTCGATTGCCACCTTAATGAATATGGACAGATAGGGCCGCAACTAACCATCATTTTTATTATCGGTTAATGTCATTTTCCTATTAACGATTTGTCTATAAAATAGTGAAAAAATGCTGTGAATAACTTTGCACAGTCCATGGCATGAAAAATTGCAGAAAGTCTTTTGAAAAAGGCAGATATTACCTTTATCCACGACTGTTAATTGGAAAATTTGCTAATTAGCATTTTTTTCTAAACTAAATGAAAATGCATACTTTAGCTCTTCCGATGCCTGCTACATATCGTTTCCCATCTTGAATATAACTCTCAACATGTCACAATATTCCAGAAACTGTAAGATCTGTGGAAAACCAGGAGTGTGAAACATCAAGCCCCTTTTGTAGGCATATTCTATGATTTATTTTTTAAGTATCACATACATTCAACCAATGACAGGCACCCAACAGACTTTGTCCAGTCTTTGTCTCTATTTAACACAGTTAAGTGATTGAAAATACATGACAGCCAGACAGTCAATGTATATGCCACAGGGAGTCCAACTTACAAACGATGTCCTCGTAAATATTGTCATCAGAGTAGGCATGGTAAAGGCCTGAATTCCTGCCCTCTCCTCCTAGACTGCCTTCTTTCACCGTGAGACGTGCCGCATCCTCATACTCAAAGGACTTCCTGTGGCAGGGAGGGAAGGGAAGGCAAGACAGTGAAACAGAGGGATCCTGGCTGCTGTCCTAAAGATGGCCACCATACAATTGTTTACTCTATTGTTCAGCCAGCTTCCCACCATGAAATTCCTTAGGTTGATATCAAACAGCAAGATGGAAAGAGTGTGATAAACTTTCATGACAGGGAATGATGGTTAAAAAGAGCAAAACAAGGAAAATGAGTATGACAGGATTTGGTCAGAGACAGAAGTTGGCAATATGACAATGTCAGCTGACATAGTAACAGTTAAGTCAGTGTGCTACTTTCCTCCTAAGAGACCATTAAAAGGAAGATGCAGCTTCATTAAGTTACTTGATTTTAGTTCCTTTTGAAATTCACTCAATCAATCTGGCTCAGTGTTGAAACAGAGACGGTTACATAATGATTCACATTGCATCAGTGTGATGCAATACCTAACCCCTTGGAGGTATTTCAAAACATATGAGAATGAATGACAGCTAATGGCTTTCTCTGAAGTTCATAAACATGGAGTCCTGTAGAACTATGCTAACTGTGTGCAGACATGGCAGGGAGACTGTAGATGAGAGATAAGTTATTGTCATTAATCTAAGATTAAAACACTTTTACACACTCACTACAATTACAGGTTCTAAAAGGTCTGTTTTTACCTTACCATTTAATACAATAAAACTCATATTAGCAACTGATAATAGTAAAAGAAGCAGCTTAAGCTAAACAACAGCCACTGTTGTGGCAATTAGAAGATAATGGCACACTCAGTTTCACCCCTAATATCCCAGGATTTGCTTGTTGCATTGAGGGCATAATAATTAGAAGATTGGACATTTTTTCACTGGAATACGTTTTTTGTGGGAAAGGATGTTATTTTGGGCAGCTTGTGATGAATTAGCGCTAGTTTTTGTACCATTTGGGAAGTTTCCCAAAAGTTAGTATATATTTCAATAAACTGGCCCCTCCCCTTGTCCGAGTAGTATGATTGAAATTGAAAGGGCAGTTCAATAGACTCAACACAATGACTGATAACTGTTGTACAACAAAAACATAAAGGTCATTTCAGTTTATTACAGCTAGTTTTTTGTTTTTCTTTCCTTCAAATAATCATCAGGTCAAAGGTCTGTGATTCTTGAAAGAGCTTTCATCTGTTCATTTAAGCGAAGACGAATTTTGAATTAGGGCAGCACGATATGGTAAAAAAAAATCATATTGCCATTATTTTGACAGATATTGCAACATGATATGATTTCTGGGATCATTATTTTCATTATTTTCAACATTAATTTCACTGAAAAAATCATCATGATTTTAATGGTAATCATGATGATGTGACGTGTTAGCATCTGTAACAGATAAACATGTTTTCTGATATCTGGAGAACAAGATTGGTATTCCAGGGCATCTCTGCAGCACTACAGTACTTTATAACGCTGTTTAGTCACACATTTTACCTTTATCAGAAAAATGTTTCTGCAATTTGGATATTGCTCTCGGCCATATTGTGATTTTGTGCAGCCTTAAAAAGCAATGTTATCCAAAAGACTTAGTGGAGATTATTTTTGTTATTGTAACCTTGGTTTTGGCTTTGCCTAATTATAACAATACAACTGTGTTTTTATCTGTTTTCTTACTGCATTCATATTCACATTCATGAGACTCCTCCTGCTGAGGCACAAACTCTTGGACAGTGTTTGAATGATAATTTTAGACAACTCCAGGACATGACGCTTACAGACAACTACATTATTAGAAGTCATGTCAGCTAATAAGTCCTGAGCTGTTTTGCCTATGGGTTGCACAGTTATTTGTTGTCAGGTCTTGTTTTGCTTGGTCGTCAACGGATGAGACAGAGTAAGTGTGAGAGTGTGTGTGCGTGCGTGCATGCAGATGATGACCCTGGTCCGCGTGGCTGCTGAGGAACTAGGCCACATTCAGACAATAGAGAACAATGCTGCCAGATATCATGTGACATCATACCTGGACCCAAGCCAGCAATTAGACTCAGCACCCTCCCCAAAACTGCCCTAAAAACGCTCTGAATAAACCGATACCCAATAAACACCATGACATGTTTTAGAGTCCAAGGCTGACAGCGTTTTCTCACAATCCTTATTCTACAGCAGGAGCAGTTTCCTTTAAAAACTGATTCATGAATATCAAGCAAAGCACTGCAATTTTCTCAATCTTAAAAGTTTTTACAGTAAGAGTTATTTGTACTCACCTGTTCTTTTTATGCCTTGAAAGCCCGTTGGTCTTATCTACCGGGCACGGAGGAGGTGGGAAGTTAGGTGGGTGGGCTACTCTCCTGCTCCTCACGTTGGAGCGGTTGTTATGAGGGGATCCACTGTCCCATTGTATTGTGTGTCCCGCGCTGTTGTTGTTGGTCCCTCGATACTGGAATGTCCGCTGAGGTTTGGGAGGAGCCTGAGGGTCACCTGAAGAGTCCCTGCCTTTCTCCCAGAGCAGTCTGTCCCCCTCAAGCTTACGCCAGAAACCCCGTGAAGTGTAGAAGTTTCCAGCAGGCATGTTGTCTTCTTGGTCGTGAGTTGATGGAGGTAGAGGTTTAGAAACTACTTTTACATCCAAGATATGATCTGTTTTTTGGTCGCCATTGGCTGTGAAGATTTGTTCACCAGTAGAGTTAGCAGTGTTGGCCTCCACTTTAGGAGGCATTAGTGCTTGTGCTGCAAGTGGTTTATTTCCTTGAGTTGTGGCTGAAAACTGCAGAGGTTCAGACTTCCTCCCAACCACATCATGTCCAGCTTGTGATGGGCCTTCCCGAAAATCTAAGCTCTTAGCTTTTGAGAGGCTGGCTTTTGCGTGAGGCCCCCCTCTGGATCCTCCATTGCCCAGGATATCTCCAGACAGACTTCGTGATACAGTCGGAGGGTGTGCTTTCAGCCCAGCATCCTGGCTGCTGCCCTGCTGACTGCGACCTTCCCACTGGGAGATCTTCTCCCGGATGTTAATGCCCTGCTCGCGCGAAGGGGGCCTCCCTGACTGGCGGCCCTGCCAAGCCACGGTGGCCCCTTTCTGCAGGCGATCAACCTCACCACCCCCTCGCTTGCCCTGCTCCAGCCTCAGAGCCAGCATGTTGAGAGGGGGCAAGTGCCGGTTCGACCTCAGTTCTCCATTGGTGAATGCATCAGGGATATCCACACAATGACGGACAGCAAAAAACACGCAATCTGTTGTCTATTAATCCAGAAATGATAATTAAAAACAGGAGCGCCACAATGTTTATGGTTGTAGCTGTTTCCTTTATGTCTTTATACGTCTTCTTGTGCTAGCAGAGTGTCATTTCCCCCTTGTCTTCTTTTGTAAACAACCTAAAAGACAGACAAGACACAAAAATTACTCATCAATCACTGCACTTAAAAACAAGTCCAGACGGCATACTGTGAGGTCAAAAGGATACTGAGGCAACACAGGAAAACACAGTTACTTTTGAAACAGCACACATCTGTAGTAGTCTTGTAGGCAGACGGGACACAAAAAAGGTCAGGAAGGACAACCTCCTGTCAAGTTTGGTTTCCAAAAATAAATCCAGTGAGAATAAGGGAAGACACCGACAGGAACAAGGTTATCGCAGATTTCTGCTGTGGTGTGTCTGTGCCTTGAGCCGCCCCAGCCCTCCTCTAGCCCCAGGGGAATTCTCTGTAGCTGTTGTCCTAAACCACAGAGCTGGCCAAATAAGAAATACCAATGATACAGCAAAGCATTAAATCTAATTTAGTTTTCTTTTCTCGCAAAGCTGTCTTTTAGTTGACTGGGAAGAATGCTCATTTTAGGTGATTTCAAAGAGCTTTAGAGGCAAGAAAACACATTAATCTCAAGGCATGCATAAAGAGCCAGTGATAATTAGGTGAATGATGGAAGACATTTTAACCACACCTACTTAAGCAGTGAAATAAAAGCCCCTGAAATGGTTGCGCTATTTATCAGGCGCAAGATATAAGCATGGGCAGACAGGACTATAGACCCTAATTAACTGATAACTTGGATTAAAGTGTGTATGGTGAAGTTATAATCTATGGTCTTGCTCCCTCTCATCAAATGCTATCAAACAGAGACCTGATGTAAAGCTCTGCAGCGGCACCCACCCCAACTCTTATCCCCTGAGTCGACATCAATGCAGTCAGTGTACACTCTTGTACAGCAGCTCCTGGCTTGCTGGAACCAAACCATTTGGACACGTTGCACATTAGGACCGAGGCTGCGAGAATGTGGAGAAGAGGAGACATGGTAAAATTCCACTGCACAGCTCATGATCATAATAACTCTATGAGCTGCATTCCTGCAGAGCTGTACAAGAGAGAGGGGGGGGAATAAATTTAACTAGAGACAGTCGGTCAGTCAGTCTTGCAAGTGACGCCTTTGTTCGATTTGACCTAAATCAAATGTATGCGCGCAGTGGAATG
Source organism: Pagrus major (assembly GCF_040436345.1). Taxonomy (NCBI): domain Eukaryota; kingdom Metazoa; phylum Chordata; class Actinopteri; order Spariformes; family Sparidae; genus Pagrus; species Pagrus major. Next base: position 26,235,326 of record NC_133221.1, read on the forward strand.
CTGCTCCATCACTGCCAGACCATGCAATGACAATGCGACTCCCAAACTGACCCACTTGCATTATTTGTCTGTGTGCGGTAAGTTGTACAGGAAGGCATGAGTTGCGTTTCCTGAGCTGCAGGAAGAAGGATCAGCAGACTGTCCATAATTATGGTGCAGAGAATTTTGCACCCAGTTGCAACCGCTGATTTGGGCTATGTTTAGATCATCTATACTCAAAGCCTGTGACGGCAATCAAACAGTCTTTGAAATGCAGTAAATCCAGAAATATACCAGCTGGTTACAGTAACATTTGCAAACATAAAAGCATCAGCTCCCCCTTTCCCATGGCATACAAGTTAAACTCAAACGTTCTTGCAAGTGAGGCAAACTGTATCAAGTGACAAAGCCAGAGGGTGAGACAAAATGAACGTCACTGATGTGTATGAGGCTGTCAGCTTTGCAGGAAGGTATCCTTGTATTTTCTAGTGAAACTCACTGACTCACCTATTTAGAAACCAGACAGGGGACCCATGAAGCTGAAGTACCCTGTCATCACTTGGCAGCTAAATTAAACCTAATTGCACCTTCAAAACCACCACAAAACGCCCTCCTCACGAAGTGCGGCATGACACAACATGTTGTAGGTGAGGTATTGTACGACTGTGGTTCACCGTCAACAGTGACAGTTACAGCTATAATAGAGGAAAAATGTAGGCTTGCTGAATGCCAGCATAAAAGGACACGCTGAGATGAAGTGCCTTAAAACGACTGATCCATCACCAGCCACCAGAGCAGCTTGCGTAGATAGACATTCATTTTCACACCGCCGTTGAAAAAGAGCAATAGACCACTTTAACATGACAAGTTCTGTCATTTTGTGTTATTGTTGTCAGTGGTTGTAGATAACACTGTACTGAAACTGTCTCCAAATTCTCTCATAAACTCAGATAAAGACAACTTTTATATCAAGAAATGACATAAATATTGTAGAATTGTAATATTACTGAAGGGCTTTGGCACAAAATGAATGCAAATTATATCATTAACAATGTTCCTGGTGTTTCATTATTAGTGTTACTGGGGCTGATTTGACTTTTCTCTATGAGGACTACAGAACTTTATAGTTATAGTCAGTTATTCATTAACTCAGCTGTTGATCCTACATTTGGGACACCTGCAGAAGCTTTCCATAGCAGCTATCTTCTTTGCATTAAGGTCCTATGACCTGCTGCTAGCTGTGTGATCTGAATTAGTTGATTCCTGGTACTGCTGTTGAACGTGTCTAGATAATCAATGACTTAAGTGTAGTAAAATGGGGATGGATGCAGGAGGAGGGGAAAAAACGTGCGTTAGGTCTTGCATAAGTAAGTTCCCTCGTTCCGTGACATGAAGCATTTTGCCAAACTCCCTTTATAAGTATAGAAATTTAAAATGTTCATCTTTATTTCAAAGCAGAAGTCAAACTCAATCCAGTCCTCTGACTCATTAACAACTGCTCTGTAATTCGGCCTAAACGAATGGGCGAAATAACCTAAAGTAAGTTAGCTAACTGGATTACACTGCTCGCTTGGCAGGTAAAAGTCGTGAATGGTGTAGTAAAGGGGCGATAACGTAACACGAATAACGTTGTCGTTACCCCTGAAGGCTTATTGTACTAAAAAACACCGTTCAAATTAATGGAGGCATGCCGAATTGAACAACAGGACTTGATACAGCAATAAGCTTAATACTGATATTAAAACATTACTATAACTATATGTGTATAGAATAAAGTCAGTTTTAACTCCCCAACAGAGTTAAGCGGTGACTGACTCACTCACTATATGGACAAAACCACAAGTTTGTGGGGGAAAAAAATTAGTCGAGCTACCTCAGACAGTGACGGACAGCAACTGGGTAATGTTAAAGTAGTGAATACAACTCTCTTACGTTACGTTAACTCGTGTAACCAGCTAGGTTAGCGTTAACTCAACAGTAGAAGAGAAACACCGTGAGGTAACTTGACGTTAACTTAGTCAGTGAAAGTTGTGTGGTAAGATATTAGAACAAGATATGAGCGACAGAGGAATAAATGACATGGCCCGTGACTTACCCCTCGTAGAAAGAGAACTCATGTTCTTTCCTCATTTTCCTTCCGATAAAATGAAAAACACAAATAAAATCCGAGTCCGCTCGTTCGCATCGTTCAATCTGGAGAGGTTCGCTAGCTAGTACTCTAAATAACGTCAGATTCAGCCTAACGTTGGAGTCCACAGACAGTTTGTGGTAACTGTCATTAGTAATACTTAACTTTTAATAAGGACACACATGTGTCCTCTATAGTTAAAACTGCACACAACAACAAAGAGAGTGGTCACAGACAAGAGAAAAGTAAAGCAGAACACTCCTCGCCCTCCTTCTCGGGACAATTAATGTCAAGTCTAACGGAAAATATGTGACTTCCGGTTACAACTTCCAAAATAAAATTCTCAATTGGCCAACTCAAAAATGTTCCGTCTATTCATACACATCTGACAACATTTTTAAGTGTATCATTGTTCTGTATTTTAAAGGCAAGTATATTTGCATTAAGAGCTGCAGATGGTTTCATTCTGGTTTAGTATTTTAAATATGATTATTCTATTTAGACAAATGGCCTGTCGCTCAAGTTTGGAAAGCCAAAATATTCCCTTTAAAGTGACAAGAGAAGGGAGAGGTAGAAGAAAATTTGCAAATTTCCTTTGACTGCATCAGACACAGCAGATGTGAAGGGCTTAAAGAATAAGTTCACCACAAAATGAAGTGCAGATAGAAAGGCGGATGTTTTGTACTGGAGTAGATGGGGACGAAAAAAATGGCCCTATACAGTTCATCTGACATAATCCAAATCCAAAATTGATTTAAAAGACATTATTTATACCCTTGACATGCAGTCAAGCTCTTGGACCCACTTCAGACGCTTTTAGCTTAGCAGCAGCTACAGTGAAGATTTCAGCTTTAAATGGGGTTCATGCTTCTGGAGACTTTGATTACAACCGACAAGCTGTTTTCTATGTTTTAAAACAAGTCTCCATCTACTTCAGCTGTTTAGGAGAACGCTGTTTTGGTGTGAATCTCCAGAAATGTTTTATGGATGACTACCTTCATCTGACTTTCCATCGGCTTTGGGATGAATAGATAATGACTGAATTTTCATTTTTGGGTGGACTTATCCTTTAATGCACAAATTTTGTTGCGGCTTGGTAATCAGTTGCTATAGACTTTTTTTTATGTCAAGGACCCCTAAACTGACAAAAAAATGTCCCACGTTTACCTTCACACATACTTTGTCTAATAATTAACTAATGTCTACTAATGTCTGTAGCCTAAATTCCTATTTCGTTTTTCGCCTATTTTTGCTTTGCAACTTAACTCTACTTATTTTGTAGGCACGTCGTTTGACTTCCGGTTTTACTCTGGCTGTTTCCGGGGAGCTTGACGCAGCTGTGACTGTGAGAAAGTTTTGGTTGAATCCTCCCGATCCAAGACGGATGACGTCATCACATCAACTCCTGCAGCTGTCAACGATGAATAAATGCTGTTGTCTTCAAGTGTCCTGGGAAATATGGATACTGTGTTATGAGCGGCACCTACGCTGCTCCACGAGCCAGTAAACATGACGTGGACTTTACTTTTGTTAATGATGTGACGTTTTGGTGCAGCAAAGTGATGGACAGCTTTAAAACTGTAGAGAAGACATTTTAATTGATGTGTTCATTCAGTTGCTTTAAAACAGTCCAATAAATGTCTGTCTCACACCAGATTAAATGTATCAATATAATTTTGAAACTGATTTATAGAATCTGGATTACATCATAATCTAATAGGCTTTTTGTTTAATTATTTCACTCAAACCGTGGGCCACAAAAATGGATCTCAGACTTGATCATCATTCATGGAACAATCCAGCTTAATCAAATGTTCACTTTGACATCCCAGTTTTAATGTTTGAGAATACGAAGGGTGTGTCTTTCTAGGAAATGGCTGACATCATGGATGCCCTGTCAATAACTAATGGTAAAAGTGATGCATCGTGCAACAGCTCAAACTAATGACCCCATAAAATTTGCATGACTGATGCACATTTTCCCTCTTCATTCTGCTGATACAGCTAAATGTCTGTGCAGACTAACTTCAAAAGGAAGTGAGGGTGCATATCAAGTCTCATTTACAGTTTACAGATCTGAGCATCCAAGTCAACTAGACAAGATCCTGCTGTCAAGTAAATAATGTTGCAATGTTGTAACTCTGGTTAAATCATGAAATGCATCAATGGGACAAGCACACCAAAGACACTTGTTATTACACATTTTATTTCTTTTCATTCTAATACAGGATGTTTCTCCATATGAAATACACATAGTGTAATGTACAAGTCAACTGGATAAGATGTGCAGATGATTTACAGTGAAGACAATCATCATAAAGTTTCTTCTTCCAAAGAAAAGAGCATACACGTGTTAGAAGGTCTCTTTCTTTAAGATTCTTTTTTTTTTTTAAGAGTTACTGTGAAAAATTTAGAAACTTTTCTACATCACAATGCAGATGAGCTTCGACCAAGTGTAGGTGAGCTATTAGTGTTTACTCAGCCTTCAAGCCCTCCTTGATGAGGTTGAGCTCATAGCACAGGGTCTCATAGCGGTATGCCATACGGATCTGGGCCACGTTGGTCTTACGGATGTCATTGCCCTCTGGACCCTCCTTCAGGTAGTCCTGACCCAGGAAGTGGACCTTCTCCTGGAACACAAAAGACAACAACAAGCATGTTTTGGTGCGAGTATAATCTCCGATTTAAGAGCGGTCTGTGTTGTGTGACGATATGATCTGTGTGTGTTTCAGAGGATTTGACATGAAGCCTTTAAGTGCACAACAATCACTGTTTTGCAACAAAGATTTTGCTAACATAAAAAGAAAGAAATGTCTTACAGGCTTCTTATTAAGTGTGTTAAAAAGTAAAGTAAACTCAGTACCTCATTAGACAGGGAGCTCTGCAACACACTGTTCTTGGAGATCTCACACATGTCGCAGGTACTGAGCTTGAAGACCTGGGCTGCAATGGCGTACTCCTCCATCAGGGGTTCCTGTGGATATAAAGATCAACATTTACACCTTTTATCACTCTACTTTGAGTTACTGCAGCTCATAAGAGACCTTGTACACACAGCTACCAGCAGCTACAGTGCATACGTTTACCATGAGCAGTAGAAGGCATCATTTTCCATCGGTTTGTTTTGTCTGTGTATATGCAATCCAGACTATTAAACAGTTAATTCTGGACACATCTGCACGCTCTACATATGACATAAACCTGTTTATATGTTTACAATGAATACTCATTCAATGCATATTGTGCTCTATTTCTGACTGCACTCTAAATGACGTTGCCTGTTCAATATGAATACAAAGACTTGCAAAGAAAAGTATAATGCATTCATCTGTGGATGTACACAATGTCACGGTATTCAGACACAGCACAATATGCACCATTGTATACATTATCATCAAAGGCCCTCCCTCTGTGTGCTCAGACCTTGGTGTAGTGGAACTGCATGGGGTCGTCGGTGGACAGAGACACCACCAGGCCTTTCTTGTGGAACTCCAGCAGGGGGTTCTTGGCGTATTCCAGGAACAGGCTGTTGTTGCTGAGAGGGGACATGGCGATGGGGATCTGGGTCAGGAAGTACAGGTACTGCAGCACAGGACTCTGGAGGTGGAGGATAGATAGATATAATCAGTCTATAAGAACAGTTTCAGTCAAATCAAGACATTACTAGTCAAAACCTGACATTTTGTCTTGTCTTTTATTTTTATATTTGATAATATTTTATTTTGAATATACTTAAAGGCCAAAAAGTCAAGTATTAACTGCAAGATTACTCATGAAAATGAATCTTATATGTGAGACTGACATAAATCAATTGTACAGTAGTTAAAATCTCCCCTTCAAAACCCTTTTTTTTTTTAAATGTGTAGAAAACATTAATTAAGTTATTGATTGTTGCAATAACCCAGTAATTATAAATAGTTACAATCAGAACACGGGATTATGGAAGATCCAAGGTAACATCCATTCTTACTCTGATCAATTGCACCCTGATTTTCAACCAAGTGTCTTAGAGCCAGGCTTCAAATATTGAGCCTTAAAAGGTACTTCTTCCCTCAAGGAGCTCTTTGAGAATAGGGTCCTTAATGGTTTTTAATCAGATAGTTCCAGCACTATAGTACTGTATATCCAGATTGAATTTATTTCGGTGCTTTCAGATAAGAGATTATGTCATGAAAAAAAAAGTCTTTGTTAATTGACTTTAATGTCTACAGCATAAAGAAGCAGGTCATTCTGATTATTTCTTATTCAGGACAATCGGGGCCTTATGGTTCCTTTACATGTCTGACACCTAGAAATTGGTGCTTGATCATGTGTTAATTAATGTATGTATGAGTGCTGCTTAATTAAACTGTGTCCATGCGTTTAGAGGACTTACCTTCTTGAGGTTGAGGCCGTGAGAGATGTTATCAGCAGTCATGAAGGCAGCGAGCAGATGGGTTACGGCACCAGCCTCACCACAGTGAGGCCTGAACATGAATGTGTTCAACCCCCTCTGTCTGGAAAGCAGAACATAAATAAGCATTACATTATGAAAAAGACGCATATTGTTAGAGGAACTTACTGTCCTGCTATTGCCAAAATATGCAGTCACTGAGTATTTGGAGAAGAGAAAATGAGATATAAATAAATGGGGGGAAGGTATCATCTATGATATGACAACAAAATGGCAGGAAGAAAACATTAAACAATGATATTCCTGCACTTCACGCATACTAAAAAACAAAAAACTGAGTGTACAGATACAAGATACTGACCTGCGGAGCTGGTTGAGCACAGCAATGTTGGCATACATGTAGTAGATGTAGTAGGTGTAGGAGGGGTTCTTGACGATGTCCCACTCCTCTGGTTTTGGGCTCTTAGTGGAGAACATGTGACCACTGTGCTTGGACTCATCGTCCACACTGTCGAAGCCTGTCACCTACATGCCAGGAGGCAAACGTTTAATCATACAAGGGTTAACCTCTGGGTGACTCAGCTCTTGGACAAAGATAGCTGTAAAAACATTCCTTTATGTATGACTAATATGGAAATTAACATTCATGGTTGAGGTCTATTCATTTGTAATCCACATGTCTGGTCATGTCAGTGTCTTCTGTATTGTAAACACAACTACAACTCAAATATATATTTTTTCATTTATCCCATAATTACATCTTAAATCAAAAATACATATTTTTCTTCTTCTATTTATCCATGTGGATGGGTTTGGTGTGATTTGTCGTGTTTTGGAGATATGGGCTGTAGAGATGTCTGCCTTCTCTCAAATATAATGGCATTATATGGCAGGAAATGTTTTAGCTAGCTAGTGTTATCCTCCATGACTAGTTGCATGTTTCCTTCTGCATGGTGATATGGAAAGAAAAACAATCACACCAAAATAGTCTAGAAAGATAAATAGCATTAAAGGTAAGAGGAAAATTGTGTATTTTTGATTTTGGGGTGAACTGTCCCTTTTATCAGGAGAGAAGGTGGGGGTCAAACAAGGGCAGGGTATTGTAAGTTTAATTTTGCTGCAAGGTTTGGGGCAATATTTTTGGGAGACCAGGGGAGGGGCATTCATTGTTTTCCCCACCCTATACTTTTTGTATTGGATAAGAAAAATAATGATGTTGTTATTTATTTATTTTTTGTTTTTTGATATAGCAATAAGAAATCAAAAAGCTTAGTTTTCATATGTGTCTTAGAAGTGTATTTTGCCATATGAAGCATTTTGCAACATGAAGCACAGGGCCTTGGCCGTGGTGGCTGTAAAGATCGTTAATTTAGCAGGACTTAATTCCAAAAAAGGGGCAGCTGTATTGTCACTATTAAATTAGCCAGAAATATATTATTTTCTAGATATTTTTGGATGCTATTTCGGGTTTTTCAGGGAAGGGATGGGTCTAAAGAATATTGATCATGCTGGAGAGGGCCAAAATATAAGACTCAGCACCTCTTCCCACCTCAGTCATTTTCATACAGTCTCTAATTATCGTACAGTCCTTAAACCAAGATATAATTTGTGTCTGAGCTGTTATGATCATCCTTCACTAATGCTTTTGGTGACTGTTTCTGACTCACATGCTTGAGGAAGATGCTGAGCTCTGGATTGGAGTGTGGGTCAATGGTGGCCTGGAACACGGGGAGGAAAATGTTCTCCAACATCTTGCCAAAGTGTGGCACGAAGTCCCTGCCTCTGAAGATGTCGCTAAGATAGAAGGAGGACAATAAATTAATTTTAATATGAATTCTAGCCATCTTTTTTCAAGCGCATAGGGGAGTGTTTGATGTAATATACAGTAGATTATTCTTAAATATCGATAATTTATCCACATTGGGATAAAATAGTTCTCTATTTGTATCATGGTTGGGTTAAAATTGCATGGAAGAAAGAATCAAGAGTGAAAACGTACTAGATCCTGGGAATTTGAATCATCCATTTGAAGTTTGGGGAGTAGACTCTGTGCCTGACGAACCAGCTGGACAGCTTGCCCCACTCGTTGGGGTTGCAACCGTAGATGGACAGACGAGGCTCAGCGTACTGGTACTTGGCATCCTCCAGGTCACTGGCTACTTCCTGGTTTACAAAAAGGTCAAATCAGGCTTAGATTATCTGAAGTTCATTACATAATACATAAAGTATTTGGCAGATCAGTAGCAGTATTGGTTTATCATTCTTCGTGTGTCAGCAGGACACAAAAACTATTTTTCTGCCATTGTCTTTCTGTGATGTTTCTCTTCTGCTTTATTCGAATAGAAACTGACCTTGATGATGGTGGCAAAGTACTCTCCATTGATGTGGTTCTCCGTCTTCATGTACAGGTCACGCAGCTCACTGGCTCCCACAGGGTTGTATTTGGCGTTGAACTTGTCGAAGCGCTGGAAGGTTTGTCTGCCCTTCAGAAAAACAACAAAGAGACAGAGAAAGAGATTCAGATTAAGGACGGTTGACTGTGTTGATTTGTTCTAAATGTAAATGTTGTCCAAGTTATCCAAATAGAGTATACTATAAGGAAATTATGTTATTATGTTAAAGATTATCCTTTTTTGATGTTGTTTATAGTATTCTCGACAAATATGTGTAAAATTCTATGATTTTAACAAATTGCGACAAAAACCGCACTCCTCCTCTAATTTTTGATATCTGAAACTCATTATTAAAGGTGCAATAAGCAATTCTGGAAAAAAATAGTTGATTGTTGAGTCTTGTTCCCATCCCAAGGCCAACAACCTGAAGCATCTGTATTTGATGACCTGGAAGAGAGACTCATCAATCAACTGTCTTTCTCTGGATGCACTTACATGCATGCATAGCTCGGATATCAGAACAAAGAACCAAGAGGTTTTGTGTTGGCTCTTATATTAATGTTCAAAATCTCATATATTTAACTTTTAAGTGTGCTTACAAGAAGAAAATTGTTAAAGTGTGTGCCTGCTTCAATCAGAAAATGGTAAAGAAATTGCAATTTCTCATGTTTCCTTCGCTGACTCGATTTGTACTTGTAATTCTGTCTGTACAAACTGCTGTTCCAAGGAATGAGTAACATACAGCGTGCACATCCAGGGAGTCCACAGTGAGGTCATAAGGGTGCAGGTTTAGGGAATCAAAGAGCTCCCTCATGGTGACCTCCTTCCCTTTCAGCTTGTGCACGACACGTTCAGCGTCCACGCGGTAGGACTTCTTGATGAAGCGCAGCAGGTGCTTCTGGTTCATGCAGGCGGCAGCGTGGATGTGGGTGTCCACCTGGAATGACAATGAGACGACAGAGAGGGGATCAGAGTTGGCTGTTGGTGTAGGTGTTGTAATAACTCTGCTTCATCACAAGAGGGAACCAAAGACACATGTAAGATGCATGGCAGCTTCAAGTGAGGAAAACCATAGCAAACTGGTAGGAAATGGAATGTCTAAAATGAAGTATCAATATACTACTTTTATCTTTTATTTGTCTGCATATAATTCTATTTGACATAAATATAGTATAAAATGTTTGAGTACAATAATTTATGTTGACGTTTTTCAAAATATTCTGACTCTTTAATACTGTTTTTTTTTTATAACCATGTTTTTTTGGGACATATATCATTGATTTAACCCTTTATTTTGAAGATCTATAATACCATGTGTTAAAAAGTCAATATAAAGATTTGAAATACACTCAATGGAGGAGGAGCGCAAAGATTCCACTTTATTTTACATTTTCCCCTCATCTAAAATCCAGCATTCATGGGGCTTGTATGGGGCCGTAGCACATGCATTTTAGTTATATCCCTCCAAATTACAGAGGAGAGTTATGGGTGCAAGGTGGATTTAGATTAATTTTTGTTTACCTTTAATGTTTTGAAGCAAATTGAGAGGGAATGCCTGTGCTAAATGCTGTTCCTAGCTACCTTCCTGCAGTTGTAAAAGTCCCTGTGGGGGTTCATCTTCAGCTCCTTCATCTCCTCCATCTCATTCAGCATCTCATGCACGTTGAACTTGGACATGAGGAACTTCAGACGACGGTGAGTGTAGGTCTTACTGCAAAACAAGAGAGGCTTGTAAACACATGAGTTTGGAATGAGTTTGCAGTGATGGAATGTAACTAAGTACAATTTTGAGGTACTTGTACTTTACTTGAGTATTTACATTTTCTGCTACTTTATATTTCCACTCCACTACAATTTGGGGGCAAAGATTGTACTTTTACTCCACAACATTTATTTGGATTTTCAATTGGACGAATCAGGCAAATGTAGATATAGTATTATATATAAGTATTAATTTACTTTTACTTGTACTTTTGATACTTAAGAACACTTAATTTCAGATACTTTAAAGTATTTCAGATTTCAGATACTTTAAAGTATCTGAAATTAAGAGTTCTTAATTATCAAAAGTAGTACAAATAGCACCCGAGTAATTGCCTTAAAGTTTAAGGCTATTACTTGGGTACTATTTGTGATGTGACGTTCACTTTTACTAAATCAACACCAGTACACTGAAAGACATTTTTTGTGTTTGTATCTACCAAAAAAAAGGAAAACGTTGATTTGAACTGTCTTGTTATTGCATGTTATTTTGTTGAGGATCTTTCTAGGACCGCACACACTGAGAACTTCAGTCAATCAGTAAACCCTTGGAAAGTCATCGATGATAAATGGGTTGTATAGACACTGGAAACTGGATGAAATCATAACTGAGACATTGCAATTCTGAAATACAAAGCACTAACGTTGGGCCCTGTGCAATGAGAGCGATGAGGAAGTTCATGTCGTCGATGAAGGTGTTGTAGTCGGGGCAGGGCAGGTCCTTGGGCTGATGTTTGTCAGCAGCTGCAGCGTCATTGTACACATAGATGACACCATCCTTCATACGAGCAACATAACCCAGATTCTTTGGCAGGTCCTTGGTGTCAAAGGGGTCATCCCCATTCTTTGGAGGAGATGTGAAGACTGGTGGATGGATGTAATATACGAATTAAGCATTTGGGCACAGAAAATATCTTGCATAAGCACAGTTATTTGGTCACCCTGTTGAGATTCATCTTCTTTTCTCCTCACCTGGCTGCACCTGATCTTCAGGTTTGAAGGTCTCCCCCTCGATGTCACGCAGGTACTGGGAGGCCGTACGGGGGTAGCGCTGGTAGGCCAGCCTCATGTACTTCTCCCTGATGGTCAAGGCACGGTACAGACCCTTACAGGACAGCTCAAAGTCATCCATGGTCACCTGAGTAGCAAACATAAGAGATTTTATAGTTGCATCCAAAAATACCTGAAAACTTGTAGTCATGTGGCTAAGTTATTTAGTTAGTTTTTAAAAACAATATGAACTGCCAATTATCCACTCATGGAAAAGCTTTAATGCAAAAACTAAATTATGATAACAAAAGCATGTTTACGTTTGTTGATGGAAGGGGTGGAGGCTGGATTGATAAGAACTTTGAAAAAATATACTGTAAACTGCAAAAGTCACAATTTTCTGTTCAAAACAATGCCAATATTTTACTGTTTTTTCCTGCATTACATAAGCAGCCATTTGCTCTCTGTCATGATATGCAATATGCTATATTGTATAGTCTCTATACCTGAAATGTATCTTAACAAACGTTAAAACAGGAATAATAATCAGCTCCCCCACAGTGTTTCCCTCCCTGTAAATGTCAAACCCACAGTCATGAAACCTAAACCTCACAGCCTGCTCTCAGATGAGCTCCACTCATGGGCCTCTGTTAGTGGGCATGAGGCTGTAGGGCCACTGACCTACAGACATATAGTCAGTGAAATTCAAAGTCAACACCTCCTGCATCTGTGTAAACTTGACCCAGGTCTAGTTTAGGAAAGTTTGCTGACATGCAGTAATACAAACATAGAAACTTCAACTACTGCTACTACACTGTAAAACATCAAACTGGAATTCAGTGAAATCAACTAATATTATAAAATGAACCTACTTCAAATAGCCACCTTTTATTACATTTTAAAAGAATAAGTTGATCGGGGACAGCCCTGACTCCTAACCTTAGTAAAAACTAAATTTGTAGTCACGTCTCCCCTAAAATATTGTGTTGCAGAGGTAGCCTGGTCTGGGGGTGTATTTTCAGCAGCACAGATGCTACTGATTGGTCATAGAAATATTATAGGAAGGCTACAGGCAGCAGTGTGTCTCTATGATCCTCTTGCTCCTCTGTGACTACATGTTGCTACTTGTCAGTAACTGCTTTATAGAGTATGTGGGGTACAATCAGTGTTGGAGGTAAAGACAGATAATAATGATAAAAAGTGCAAGCCATGATTTAAGATAGTTGAGGAAAAATAATGAGGAGACTTTAAAAACTCACTTGAACCAGTTTGAACCTACTTAATGCGATTATTTTACATCAAAGATATATCTACATTTAAAATGGTGGGTGATATTTTTTCTAAAAATATCAAGGCAAACATTAAACGACTGAACAGTACCCCAGAGGCGTAGTCTCCGATGATGGCCACTCTCTGGAAGTCGGGCACCTCCAGGTAGGTGGGCGTGTCCACCTCCACTGACACTACAGGGGCAGCAGCTGACTTGACACTAGCCACAGGCACAGCTATGGTGCGGGAGCGCTTCTTGCTGTGGATAAGGAGAGGTTGTGTTTAGTGGTTGATTTCATCCAAGGTCAAAATTTCTCTGTTTGTTGTTAAGGCAAAGTATTATCAGTTATATAGTGTAATTTTTGCCCTGGTTTTCCAGGAAACATGCGAGTCCTTAAATGGTGTAAAAAAAAGTCTAAATAGGAAACTTTGAAATGTCTTATTTTCTCACCATGTAATAACATGATTTTGTTTCAACACAAGCTCAAAGTGACAACACATAATCTCCGGTCTCACCGTTTCTCAGCATCATCCTCAGTGTGCAGATGGTGGGCCATCTCATGGTGCATGATGGGACAGTCCTCATCCACATCAAACATGGAGATCTCATCGCGGACGTTCTCGTCTTTGGTCTCAGACGCAAAGACTTTCTCCGCGAATTCCCGCATCTTGGCATCGGTCTCTGTCGGTCGCAGCAAACACATGTTTGTGTGTGACCTAAAGGCATTCTGCTCCCATCACCATCATGCAGCACTAAACAACACAGACTATGGCTAGGAGGCCAGCCACAAACAGAACCTCTTGACTGCTAATCTAGGCCACATGTATGACATTACAAAGGCACATACCTTACCTAACCTGACAGACTCCAGCACATGCGTTGAATACATGACCAAAGATTGACTCAGTCACTACAAGTCTGCAACTGTGACCTCCACTTCTGGCTGAAAACACAAGGTCCCATGCATATAGAGGAATTACAGTGATAAAGCATTGACATACACAGTCGGCTCAACTCATATGCATGGATACAAGATTCTGAAGCCTTCTTTGATAAATGTTTTTAACTCCAGACCCAGTTTTCGTATCATCCTTCACTGTTTATTTTACATTTATTATCAGTCAAGATGTCAGTGGTTCTATAGGGACGTAGATGAAATGATTTTGATCAGAATTCCTCAGTATGTTGAAAAGAAATGACAGGAAAAGAGGGTCAAGGTCCAAAATGACCTGAGTTATGAACCAAGCTACGAACAACAGCAATTCGACGGAGGTTTCATCAGAAACACAATGACGATACAGAGCATGAGTGGCATTAAATGATGCCTGCTAACATAGATAACTACTCTCTACATGGAAATCTACTGGTTACATGCATGTACTAGTCAAGCGCCAAGGCTTTCAACTCTAGACAACCATATCTAGTATGGCACATTTGACTAAAGTGATTTCGGGTTCTACTTTGCACCCTCTGTACTTACTCTCTTGACCTGATTATGCCCAGCAAGAAAGTAGCACCACCCGGAAGAAAACCAAAAAAGAGAGGGTTAGAAAAGCATTGGTTAGAAAAGTGTTATACATGAAGATGATACACACATTTGATGTTTTACAGTGTTTGAATAACAAAATGCACCATCTACTGGAGTTATGGATACATAACGATTTAGGAACAGGGACTGTCCCTGCATATCATCCATCATATTTATCAGTTATTAACAATATTGAAAATAGATTAGAAATACATGCAATAGTATGCTGAGGATTGAAATTAAACACTGGACCAGTACATATGTGTTATGGTGATTGGATAAGTTGTATTAAAGTAACATACAGTGTGAGGATGAATAATGGGGAGGACACATGAGTGTTAAATTAAAGTTGCTCATGGAAAAGATTTGGACAAAGCATCTGGATGAAGAATTGGTGATTTCGTCATCTCAGTTCTTGAAGTTTTGAATCAAATATGGAGGACGTTTGGGTGATGTGATTCCATTACTGCTCTGCTGCCATTTTTGATGATGATCCATGCATGTGAACATGCATTCCCTGCCATTACTTTATTTATTTATTTTGTTTTAAGTATTTTGTTTTAACCTGTAATGGCTTTATTGACAGGACAGCTCAGAGAGGTGACAGGAAACAGGATGAGGGAGAGGGGGCATGACCTGAACATGCAGCTGCAGCGAGGACAAAGCCTCTGTACATGGGATGCACGCTTCACCAACTGAGCTCCTGGGCGCCCCAGCCCTGCCATTACTTTGAAGGTTCAAGCAAGTCGGACAGTCAATGAAGTCGTGTGCCAGCATCCCATTCCCCTTAATAAATCCATGATTCCAACGGTGGAAGAGTCATGAACTACTCTTAAAGTCATTTATTAATGTAAATGCTCACTTTCAGTTCAGTTCAGACTGATGATGCTCTAAGTGAAGCATCTGATACATTATGATAAACCAAAGAACCAAACTGAATGTGAACAGTACATTAATAAATAGAGTCCATTTCCACTTTATTTCGTGGAAGTAGATCTTTAATCACCAAGGTCCATATTACTATGTTGCAATCAAATGCATGGAGGAAAACTCCCTACAAGAAGTTTCTCAACTCCAGACTTACTTCCTCCCTCTGCGGAGTAAGCAAAAAGTCCCAGTCAGGGTGGGACGGTCCAGGTTAGAGGGAAACAAAACAAGTGTGGTTATGTTTAAAGGCAGCAATTCCAAGGAAGCTAGTGAGCTACTAGAAGAAAAAAAATAAAATACTGTCCACAGAATTTGCTTAATTTTCGAGTCTTTTGGAGGAAAAAAGACCTTTGCACCTCACAGCAAAACAGTGTTGCAGCGTTCTCCTAAACAACTTAAGAAGATGGGGACTTATTTCAAAATGTAAAAACAACTAGAAAAAAAGGCTGATTTGAAAAGACATTATTTACCCCACTTTTAGCTTAGCAGCTACAGAGGATTTTGGCTTTCTTAGGGTGATAATAACATCTTATTACACTGACTTGGATTACACTTTACAAGCTGTATGGAGCCATTTTGTTTTTCTGTCGTTTTCATTCAGTCCTCATCTGCTTCATTTTATTTTCTGTATGATGCGACTTCCCCTGACTTTTCATCAGCATGAGGGTGCGTAGATAATGACTGAATTTTCATTTTTGGGTGAACTTCTGAATCAGTTTTGTATTGTTTTCTGTGACGAACTGTCCCTTTAATATCTCATCAGAATTTGATCACTGATGTTGGTTGTCAGCTCGCCACACCTGCTCCGACAGACCATAAAACCTGCCTGCATGGACTGCATGACAACACTGGTGTGAAATCTCAGCTGTCACATCAGAATGTTGCAGCAAGTGTAAACAGTCTCACATGCATTCTCCACCGATACCTGCTAAATCACTACAACCACCTAACCCTGTTAGATGTGAAATCAAGCTCTTCAGACAGCAGCTGTCCGGACCACTGCATTTCTATTTTTCACCCTTTGAAAAACTCTTGATGGCATAATATAACTTCGTACTTGCCAGCTGCCCAGTGCCTTGGGGGAGGTAGGCCTATAATTAGCAACCATTACAACAGCATTTAAAATAGTAGTAATAATACAGCAAGTACAAATTGAGCAAGGGTTGCTCTTTGCTCTTTTGACCTTTTCACAGCTCATACATTATGTCGTATTGAAAGGGTTTCTGAATACAAATATTTGGGTATCTGGTTGGATCAGAAACTCACATTTAAATTTCATTTGAACAAACTTGTTAGCAAGCCAAGACAAAAATTGGTTATTTGTACAAAATCCAAACTACTTTCCCCATGTTCTGTAAGAAATGGATCACTGAAGATGTCTTTTTATCTGTCCTGGATTATGGTGATGTTATCTGTAGACATGCCTCTGTCCCCACTCTCACTCCACTAGACTGGGTTTATCACTCCGCCCTCAGATTCATTACTGGTGACTGTTATATTGTTACTCAGCATTTGAATGTAACTGTTTTTAACTACGTGCTGTCCTGTATGACTGTCTGCCATTTATCTTTCATGCACCTCTGTTTTATTTGTGTTTTGTTATGTTCGTTTGCAGTTTCTTATCATTTGCAAGCACTTTTTTCCGTTTTATTTGTATT
The DNA here is from genome assembly GCF_040436345.1 of Pagrus major. Taxonomy (NCBI): domain Eukaryota; kingdom Metazoa; phylum Chordata; class Actinopteri; order Spariformes; family Sparidae; genus Pagrus; species Pagrus major. The sequence continues at coordinate 26,252,353 of NC_133221.1, forward strand.
CTGTCATATTGCTCTTTATCTCTTATCATTTTTATGTACCCATTCTGTTCATTTTCTTTGTGATTATGTTTGTTGTTTCTATTCGTTATCACATTTTTGCACCTATTCTGTTTTTTTATTTGTACTCTCGACATCATTGAAAATGAGGGCTTGATCGCTTAATCGTAGATTCTACATACCCAGTTTGTTTCATTAACATGAACTTGAAAGCTTACAACTGAGCTCAAGAATGGTATTTTGATCTTGTTTAACTGATATATAAAAAATGACACAAGTGAACTAATTGGTGCAAACATATGATTGTAAAGAAAAGATGAAGGTAAAATGTTCAATTCTGAGAAAAAGATGACATCTTGTGATGTACATATCAGTCAGCATGGACTTCATATAAGAACTATCTGCATTTTAACCCCAATGAACCTGTCATTAAAGCTGTCAGTACCATCAAACAGTACACTGCCAAACAGATGGGAATTTATTACCGTAACAGTTGTTAATATTCAGCGCAGTGAGGGGTGTGACCCCTGTAAGTACATTCAAAGAATTTTTTGCAAAGTTTTGGGAGTTCTTGCATCCATTCTTTCCATATGTTTTAATAAACAGACATGAGGGAGGCGTGTTGACAGAAAGGCCAAGTTTTGTTTTGCTTTTTACATTTTTTCATGTGTACTCCACACTTGATGAAGGCTTTCCTCAGTTTAACTTTGTAGTCATGTGTTGATGTAAAAATAACCCTTTTAAAAAGCTATCCTAACCCTCTTTCTATAGGCGAGAGAGAGAGAGCACGTTCAAACCCAGAGTCATTCTGCCCATACTCACCTGGCACAACGACTTTAGGCATGGTGACGCTCTTCCAGTGAAACGCTCCCTGAGGAAAAAAGGGTGATCAGCCACTGGACCACTGTAGTTGGGAAGTGTGGAGCCCTGAACTTGGTCTCTGCAATATTAAGCTCCCCCTGCCTCAAGTGTAACCAGAACCTGCTGTGCCCACACGGGATACGCCTTGACGTAACAGGGAACTCATATGTGTCCAAGTCTATTTTAAGTTGTCTATGAGTGCACACAAGACTCACTGACCAGCAAAGTGTGTAGACAAAGAGCATGTGGGTATGTGTGCATGAGGGGACATGTATTATATAACACCCTGATAGCTGCACAAGTTGTTATGCACATGCATTTCAGTTTCCTTTAAATGAGAAAGGGAAATATCTTTAAAATAGTCTTGAGGTGTTACACACATTTCTTTGCTTTGTTTTGCATTTTGTTTTGTTTTTTTCTGCAAAGATTTGAAGGATTTCTGCATATCTATCTCTGTTAAACCTCAAAGACCAACTTTAGAGAGAGATTTTGCTGTCTTGTTGTCGTCCAACTAGCAGCTTTTTGAAGCTACACATATAGGCTTAGTGTTGGATTGAACCAAATGCTAACGTCAGCATGCTAACATGCTCTCAAAGACAATTCTAACATTCTGGTATTATGTAGAGATTATGTTTGCCCTTGTAACCATCTTAGTTTAGCATGTTAGCATGCTAAAATGTGCTAATTAGCACTGAGCACGGTGTACAGCTGAGGCTGATCATCTTTGTAGGTAACTGGTTGTCTTGATCTCATGATGGAGCTACATCAAAAACCATCAAAGGGGATCAACAAAGTCATTAAGATTCATCGTTTGGGGACTTCTCTTCAAATATTGTGATATCTGAAATCTTTGACACGAGGAAAGTCAGGGGATCAACCAGGGATTCATCCTCATGAGATCACAACATTGCCATTACTACAGCCATTCTGCTGTATTTCGGTGCATTCGGTGAGGGCACGCCCTTACAAATAAGCTGCCCCGAATCACCAGGCAGTATCAATCTCTTACAGGAATAACTGGTGAAAGCACCTTTACTCTAAAAAGGAATCAAAGTAGTATCATCATCATTGCTGTTTCACTCCAAGGTGGAGCAAAGGCCATCAATTGCCTGTTTCTATCATACATGACTTTGGGCCACCTTCTTCAGTCTACTCCAGGCGTAACCTTATGCCCTCGTATCTGCCGCCACCTCTCTCCTCCATATATGCCTCGGTCTTCCACGACTGAGATTTTCTGATCAATTCCGTGCCTGTTTGATGATATTGTCCAGCTTTCTTAGAGTGCTGCTGATCCATGACCTTTTTCTTCCACTGATAAGCAGCTGTACTGGTCCCTGGCCCATTCTCTGCTAAAGGTCCTCATTTTTGAGGACCTATAGCATGGTCTTTGTAGTGCGCCAAGTTTCAGTGAGTTTCAGTCCCTCTCTAAAAATTCTGCCTCTGCTATGGTTTTTCCTATGTCCTCTTCATAGCATTGAAGAATTGCAATCGAAAAAAAGTGCTGGGTGCAAAGTGCTGGGTGCCTTGGAATAGTGCAAGATTCATTCATGAAACTGTAATCTTGAGTTCAGATCAAAATGGAGGCCAAGTTTTTAAGATGGGCGTGTTCCAAGCAAGCGGGCCGGAAAGAGGGGGGGCACCCCATTTTACACCCCTGGCCCGCATCTGTGGAGTACTGCATAATCATGTAGCAATGGAGTAATGACTACTGAGTGGTCATTGGTCAGTACGTCATGAACATGTTTTCGGGCGTCGCGACTGGTGGTCTCTCATTTTTTACTGCTCTGAACAGCACAAACATAATTCCAAGCACACAGTTAAATCAGGGTAATGAGCATACATCTTAGAGACAGGCATTTTTAAAACATAGATAATAAACCAAAACTATCTGCAGTGCTGGATACAATTTAAAGTAATGACTATTTCTTTGGTTGTAAGGGAGGAAAATTCTGTGCCATTCACCCTTGTCAAGCCTCCGTTCACCCTAAGACGCAGTGCAGCTTGAGGACTCTTAACAACCCGTCTATTTTTAGGGAATGTGATCCTAAATGTCAAAGTTCCTCTTATGTTTCAGCCAGTTAAAGAGATCAGGTTAGAAACGGGCAGCCAGTCAGATCAGCCGTTAGAAATAAAAATGCCAGACCAAATTCTTTACCTGCTGAGAAGCTACTGGTGGAACATTTTCTAAATGATAATCCATCTCTGATCATATATTTTCTAAGCATACCTTTGAAATACTTTAAACTTCCAGCTGAAACTTGATTCTGTGGATTACTTGTGATTGGAATTAAACTGACACTCAATGGTAGCTTGACATTATCTTGAACTCTAGAGATGGTTTAATCTCTTGACTTGGCTGTTTGGACAGCATGTTTCTTTTAAGGAATTGTGGTTTCAATCTTCAGTTGCTCATCTCAAATCATCCCACAGTGATAACTACAAATTTGAGGTTGAACACTGATTGTCGCCAAGTTGCCACATGCTTTTAAAGGTGAGTCGCAACAAATGAATGGACAGTTCTCTGATTAATTTCTTTTTCGTGCTCAAGAGAGATCTGACTGTTCCTCACGCTGAACCTGGAAGATTATCAGCTATTGGACATCTGGTTTATGTGGGAAAGAGGGAGCAGAGTGTCCAAGCTTGCCCGTCTCACATTACTCCTATCATCATCATTTGGACTGTCAGACACTACAAAATTACAACAGGTGCTCCCCTGTCCAGCTTCAAGTCTAGGAATGCTTTGCTTATTTTGCCATTTCCTGTGGTTTTCATTGTTCTAATTCATTTCAAATGTCATTAATCATCAAAACACGAGTGAAATGAACGCCAAAGCTGAGAACACAAGAGTTCAACAAAGACAGAAAGAAACACCTCCATTTATATATTTCCAAAATCTTCATCACATACTATACACTTCATCATTAATAGTTTTATTTTCATGACTTTATTAATCATTATGAATGGAAGCCCATAGTGTATCTCAAGATAATAAAGCTGTTATCATAACAGGTCACTTTATCTCATGATTTTGAGAAGATTCATAGATAAACACATGCGCACGCGCGCACACACACACACACACACACACACACACACACACACACTGGTCTGTGGAGTGGGTTCACCTCCATGTTTCACCTATTGATTTGGTACAAGGGTATTTTACATCATGACTGAGACAGGTGTAAAAAAGAATTGTTATGCAGTGTTTGTTTCCACAAGGACTTTTCCAAGAGAGCCACTTGTAAGGAAGTAGCTGGCTAGAGTGTTCATTATGCCATGCATAGGTGTCATTTACACTGGGGATGTCCCCACCACTTTTTGAAATGGCTGAATTTGTCTCCCAACACTTTTTACGAGTATTATTTGTTGAAAATGAAAAATAGCTTGCAGTCCAACATGTTAACTAACAAATGAGAAGGCTTTGCTTTCCATCATCACCTGCAGTTAAAACTGTTAAAAATGCAGCGAAAGCCTCATTTAAATAAAGATAAATCTCCAAAAGAAGTGCAATAGCTTAAAGTAAAATCTGAACTCTGATAATAATGAATGGAAGTTGAGATATTTAGCAGCACAGCGAGGAATGAGTACGTGCTTCATAATAATGTCTAACTGGTGCACAAGTTAGACGTGTGTTTACATGTTCTGTTGGGATTGCACTCACCCTTCCGGTTGAAAAGATAAGGAGGAACATAATCTAAACTCACTGGTGAATACACATATACTGGACCTGTTTGTATTCAGACACAGCAACATTCATAAGACTACAAACACTACACTAAGGCACAACCTGTGCAAATGGTGGAGTGCCAGTTTTGATGGATCACACAGTACACTGCTTGTAACAGCAAATACAGTTCTGCTCAATATCTCTTGAATGTGAAATAAAAACTGACTTTGTACCTTTATAAGAAGAAATACAATATTAATCATGAATGAAAAGTTCAATGAGACTCATTAGCAATAAAACACACATTTCAGTACACTCAGGGACTTTGCGGTTGCTCATATTAGCTAACATTAGCTTGTGTCACCAAACTTAAGATAGATATTGTTGTGTACTTTAACTTACATCATTGAGTTGGTTCGCTCTTCTCTATAAGGTCTCTTCAGAATGAACACAAAGAACGTTTGAGAGGTCAACACGAGTCTGGAAAAACACAATGGTGCCAATAACTGAGGCTAGCTGTGACAGTGTGAATTGTAAATGAGTTGGAAAGCGGAAAATGCACGTAAATGTTTCTCCCAAATCAAGTCCAGTGCAATGAACATTCAAAAAGGAAATCTGAGGGTGTATACGTTTTGACAGATGCTGAGCTGTCACACAAACAAAATCCGACTTCATACACACAGTCGACGGGTATGATGCTAGCTTGCTACACCTAATATCTGGGGCGCAGACAGCGTGCAGAGCTGGGACATTTTCACATCTTACTCAGTGACTTGAGGATTTATTTCGACCAAACCAAAGTAAGACTGCTTTTTCGTGAGTTATATTTAATTTATGTCGAGTTTGAGTGTGTTTTGGGTGAGTTAACAAGGCAGCTAAGCTTGTTTTTGTTTGGTAATAGAGAAGCTTGAATTGCATTGTTGTATTTTTCTGAAAATAGAGTTTATTTGTGAGTTTATTTTGTACACTTATCAGACTATCACCTCTAGAGTACAAAGTGGTGTTACGAAGACGGGGCCGGGGCTAGCTGGTTAGCATGCTAACTTCAGTAGACATCTCTGCAACACAACATACAATGTCACTGTTGTTTCTGGTTATAATGTTAATTTCTTTAATAGTTTAAACTAAAACTCTGGTCATATTTTACAAATTACCCCTTTAAGCTCTGACTGATATCAGAGCCTTGTCTACAGACACCTCATACAACCTTTATTCTGACAATTACTGACAAAATATTTCCTGTTGCTCTATATATTATTATTCTGTTGTTGAATTTCATATAAGAAGATGTTACAGAAATGTCAAGTCTTGCTGTGTTTTTTCAGGCACAATGGAAACTATGCACGATGGGTGGGATCATAAACGGTCCTCCAGTGGTAGATGCCATCAGGAATTTTAATTGGTCTTAATTGCTCGAGTGTTCCTCCCAACCAGAACATTCCCCCAGAGCAGGAAGGTCCGAACATTTGTACTACAGACAGGACAAAAAGGTAGGTCTTTATAACATTTCAACATGAATATTTTGAATCCATTATTAAAAATGTGTTTTCTGTTCATTTATATTTCAGTATTATGGGGACTCTGCCACTGTAGACACTTTAAACTGCCCTCAAGCAAAACCAACATGAGCAGACAGATTACAGTTAATGTTAATGGGGGTCATTTAGCTGTCTCCACCACTTCCCCTTACAGAGAAGTGAGCCCAGCACATTGTGTCACACATCGACTAAAACTTTATGTCCTTTAAAAGGGACAGACACAATGGAAGTGAAGGTGTCTGTGGACGGTATCCCACGTGTGGTCTGTGGAGTCACAGAAGAAACAACATGCCAAGAAGTGGTTATAGCTTTGGCCCAAGCCCTGGGTAAGTGTGTCTGTGGCTCTTCATGGTAAGATTTATGTTCTGACACATTTATAGAGAAGACAACCGCACTGTCATCTTTCTCTGTAGGTCAGCCCGGACGCTACACTCTACGGGAGACATTTAAAGACTTTGAGCGACGCATGACGCCTAATGAACGCCTTCTGGAGACTCTTGAGAAGTACGGCGAGCAGGCCAGGGAGGTCCAACTCACGCTGCTCCACAACGGACCCTCAGTCTGGGATGAAATGAGCCGGACAAAAGTTGGCAGATACCAGCCCTGCCCGCCATTGAGAAGAAAAGATGCAGGCACCAGAATGCGGCGGGGCAGCGGTTCACTAAGCTTGCATCGTCGAAGCTTGCCACCCTTGTCCTGTTTAAGACAAGAGGCTGAGCAGCAAAAAGAGGACGTGAAACGGCCTAAAAGAAAGTCTCTGACGCTCATGGAGGAGGCCTGGGAATGGCTGGAGGGTCTGGGCAAAGGCAAGGTCTACAGTACTGCCTGTGATAAGGAAAGCAGCAAGAGGACTGATAAAAGGAATCGTACCTCTTTGGATGTTTCTCTCGCTTTTGACAAAGATAACTCAGGTTGGAGCAGTAGAAGCAAAGTCAGAGGTCAGAAGAGTTCAAAGTCAGACCTGGATCAACAGACATCCTGCTGCATGGGAAGTCCGGCAAGGAGTAAAGAAAGCAAACACTCCAAGAAAACTCCAGAAGCAAAGTTGGATGACCTGTCCAGGTCAAGCTGTGCTACAACTGAAGATGAGAAAAATAGTCTCAGAGAAACAATAATATTTCAGCTCAGTTGTCTGCAGGATTTACAGGTCCAGATAGCACACATAGACACACAGATTTTTGAGCTTGAGGAAAAACAGAGGGCCAAAAAAGCTGAGCAGGAAGCCCAGCAGAGGATGGCTGAAGAGGAGATGGAGCAGATCAAGTTTTGGGAGAATGAATTAAAGGCAGAGGAGGGTTATGAGAAGGATTTGCAATGTCAGTTCCTTGAGATGAGGGCAAAGGCTGTGGAGTGCAAGCACAGACTGGAGGGGTACAAGCACACAATGCAGGGGCTTGATTTCTTTGCATCTCAAAATGTTGTTCAGGAGGATTCAAAGATGGTTTCAAAAGTTGGTGCAAATACAACAACTACCACTGGAATTTGGCAACAATCTGATCCAGATCGGGATGTAAATATTAACAGGAAGTCCCTGCCCAGAGAAGACTTAAACCCTCCTGACGCTCTAGTTCCTCTCAGCCAGATAAAGGAGCGACGGCCCACAGGTCCCACCGAGCTGAGGGAGTGGTGGACACGCTGGTCTGAGGCCCAAAGCTCTCAAACACAGACTAAACAGAAGGTAATTCATCGCTCCGAGCTCACCATATATCTGGGCAGTACCAAGGTTTAGAATCAAATTAACAGAGGTCACAAATACTAAGTCAGTAAATATTAATGCTTTACTGAACACCAATTTTGGTAATTTCATGCAGGACACCGATACTTGTGGTTTACCTTGTTTTGAGTGTTTGCATCCAATTCTTACTGTTAGTGTGTGTTTGGGATGGAGCAGCAGGCATCATAGTGCACCCACTTCCACATTAGCAGTCTTCCCTTTGTTTTAGTCATGTAAGGGGGCCCCCTGGTGGTTAAATGGGTTCCATATCAGAAATGAGCCCCTTTGATCCACAGTGGGAACTAGGGCAGACCAGTTGAAGTCGAAATCTGATGCCAAGTGTGTCCATAATGTTATTCCTTATGTTTTTTTTGTTTTGTTTTTTTAACATACCACCTTTGTACACAATTTACTTTAACCCACAGTGAAACACAATTCACAAACTTTAATGTTACATTGTAAATTTAAATATATATAATAACATCTGCAGATACGATTCCTTGCCCTTGCTCACCAAAGTTAAATTGTGGAATATACTGTACATCTTATACCCTTAATGGAAGCGAGTGAAATCAAGAGGAGACTATCATTGCCTTTGCTTCGTATAAATTAGAAATTTAATTTTGTCTAGCAGACAGCATTCATCTGGGCATTTTGCCAAGAACATTTCAGATTGAGTTTCAAGCTGGAGGACTGTGCCTCCAAGGACTCGAGCAAGGAATTAGCCTTAGAGGAAAAATGGACTGGAATCTGCATTTGTGTTCTCTGTTACTCAACACAACCGTGCACCTCAAGAGAGCTTTCATAAAGTATCCATATTAGAACGACTGTACTGAAAGCTTTGAATGAGCATCTCTGGTGAATTTGTAGTCATCTGTTGAGAAGCTGTTGTTAATATTCCCCTGTGGAGGACTCAACCATGCATATGCACCTTTGTCTATTACAACTGTTGTGCTCATCATAATGCAGAGTGCAAGAATGTCTTTTACAAAAAAAATAAAAATAAAAAATAAAGGTTATTTCTTCCTCCTCTCAAGTGGACAGTTTTAAAGTGCAACCTTGGTCTACACAATATAATCGTTTTCACAACTAATTTATGCGTCAAAGGTTTTTTATTCACTCTTAAATAAAGCAGACTTCCCACCTCTCTGAAATAAAAAGACAATTACAAAACAGTTGATGATTTTCATAAAACTTTAATTCAATTGTTTCATTCAAGACCATTAACAAAAGTACATGAGAACCTCTGTACGTAGCTCAACTGAAACCCAGTGATCTCCAAAGTTGAAATTAATTTTGTTGTAACTTAATGTGCAGAGGCACAACAGCTCACCCACCATGTCTCAGAGCACATTAACTGATATCCTGATTCTTAATGCTTTTTATTATTATTTTTTTTTTTTTAGACATAATTTCTAATACTTTGCCTTTCACCTTCTTTAAGTTAAATTTGTTTCATTATATCTGAAGTTTGAACTTTCACTAAGAAAAAAAGCACACATTACATACAGTATAGTTCAACCCACAGGTTTGGGATGCATATCAGTATTATTTCTACTAGAAAAGAAAACCACCCTAAGATTGTTCTGAATATTTTGGCGGTTGGCTGGGAACAGAGGATACATCTAATTTTGTTTTTTTCTTTTTTTTTCATTTTGCTTGTAGTTTTTAGGCACCTTATTCTTACTTAATTCAATATTAGCAGATTGAGTTTCAATGGAAAAAAAGCAAAAATATGTGCAAGAAAAAAAACATAGTATAAAAGAACTGCAGATATAAGATGCCACAAGGAATTCTGCACCTGGGAAAAATTGCTTAAGTGGAGCATGTGAATACCAAAAAGGTATCTAAAGGCTCCAGATTGGTAAAGGTAAATCCCATTAGATTAACTACTTTGACATTCACATACATCACTCACACACACACACACACATATACATACACACACCATGCTTTCACTTCAGCTCTTCAATAAAGCATTTTAAAAACTGCTCAAAAAAACGAGCAGAGAAGAATCCTCAGTTTAAGCTCGCACATATGAGAAATATGATCCTCCTTATGGAGGGAACTTTGCTTTGCTTTATGCGTCTTTTAGGAAAGCATACAGTAGCGGAAACTTTACAATGAAACCATTTTTAGTTTCCAGGGGTTAAGGAGCAAAAATATGAGAAAAAAAGGGAGCAGATGCTCAAAAGACATGCCAACAATCACACTAATTCACTCAGTCAAACAACAGGACAGATTACAGGTGCAGAATTCCAGACAAAGCAGATTCAAAAGATAGGGACATAGACAGCCACACAGTCATCACTCTGATTTAGAGGGACAATACCCTCAGAAACAAATACCTCTGTTACACACTATAATGACTTCTAGGATCCATCACACACGCACACACTCAGATCCCATGTACACTGCAGTGTTGAACTCTGTATCGAGTACATCATACATGGGAGGCAGGGAACTGTGGAATGAGAAAAGTTCCCTCGCAGGTATCGATGGGACAAAGATTACACATGCCGATTACTGTATGTGTGCGTATGTTTTGTTTATGAGTTTGTGTACAAGCATGTGTTAAATCAAATTCCCTTATCCCCTGCTGTTGCCCTTTGGGACAGCATCCCACCAAAACCAAACAGGGCGGTTTCTGTATTGCTCAGTCGATGACACCGGGCTGGCGGGTCTTGCGCTCCACATTGAAGCCCTGTAGAGGAGAAGACAGAAAAATGATGTTGCAGCTCACATAAAACACAAAATAAAAAAGGTAAAGGTTTTTTAAGAGTACAATTTAAGCATTTTCAAAGTACGTAAAGCAAAACTTTCCAGGCACTGGAAGCCTTTCTAACTCAAATTGTTACTATAAATGCAATTGTAAAACTAAATCTGCAGAATTCCTTTGTACAAACAGCAACCTATCACTTGGTTAATAACCCCAAAATCAGCCAACAGCTGAGCCCTCTTAAGATAAATGTTGGTCCCATCTGGCTGTATTAGGCCATTTTTGAACATCAGTGTGAAGGACTGCATATGACATTACAATATTCTTTAATATAACTAACCCTAACCCCTCATGAATGAGATAAGCAACTTGGTTCTTCCCTATACTTCATTCTGCATATAAGAATATAATCCAGCTAATCCAGTGAATAGTCCTGCTTTCCAGTATACATACTGATATAAATTCCATTTCATTAACAACTTCGTTTTTACAATATTTATTATGAAAAAGTTAAACTAGTGTTTGAAGGCATCATTATTATAAAATCACATATCGGGTAAAAGAATAGCAGCTACTTTCATAGCACAAGTTTGGTTGTACCTTTGAATTGTCAGGACCACGGGGCTGTCTTACAATGACCAGACGAGGAGCACTGGCATCGTCCAGAGTGATGCTCTTCAAACGGTTCACCAGACGATCAGGACGCGGAGTCACCACTGGTTTAGGCCCCTCACTGCAACGTTAAGTACATGATGATTGGTCTCAATGTTATGTTTATGTTACTTGAAAATGTTAGCAAACATGCTGCACATCACCAACACGGTTAGTTGTTATCCTTACCTGACTCTGCGTACGTTGCAGGCACTACATTTTCCTGTGCGTTGATTGAGGACAACTGAGAACTCCACCTCATCCCCAGTCTGGAGCTCCAGGCCATCTTGCACTTCTTTTACATGGAAGAACAGCTTCTTGCTCTCACCAACTTCATATGTGATGAAGCCAAACTGAGGGAAACAGAAATATCTTCAGTATTCAAAGTTGGCATCATCATTACTCCAGCACAACCTGTGACTTCAACACTGAGGTTTCTGATACATGTGATACAAACAACTGATCACTACCTGGTCTTTGACGCACTCCACCATGGCTCTGCGCTGAGGGACCACATTACAGGCCATCTTCTGTCCAGTTTGGGGGACTGTGCAAACCTGGAACTTTACAAGCTCTCCTTTCTGCAGACAATCTGCTTTGTTTACCATACCCATGATTCCAAAGGGATAATTCGTGCCTTTAGTTCCACCTGAAACCAGCACAAAGGGAGGAGGGTTGGTCTTAATTTTCCCAAGAAAACAATGTACTTTAAATGTCAAGTCTCATCATAACTTGACACTGACCTTCCTCTGTTATTTCAATAAGCCCTTGGTATTCTGTCTGGGAGGGGTCCACACTGCGTAAGGGACGGATGACTTTCCCCATCATCACTGTCGCACCAACATCATCAAAAATGCCATTCACTAAAAGTAGAAAACAGAGGGTTTCACACACCTTTAATTTATCGGCACTCCCACCTACACTGTCGTGTCAACAAACATTACAAGTAAAATTCATGTAAATTAAACAGCTGGAATAAAACCACTCATACCTGCAGCCACTTTGGTAACCTTTTCAGCACTGACTTTATTTCCTTTTCCCTTTGAGAGCGTGTACTCCACAGTGTCGCCCAGCTCCAAGTTCTCCAAGTCTCCACACATTTCACTGAGGAGAAATCAGAGATAAACTGAAACCTGGATGTCAATTCACAGAGCTTGGATGCCATTCATCCATAAAATCAGCAACAAACTCAACCAAAGGCAGCTTAAACATTTACATTTAGCAGACGCTTTTGTCCAAAGCGACTTACAATAAGTACATTTGTCACAAGAAAGAAACCATAACATATGACCGTTGATAAGGTAGAAAAGATAGAAACAATATTCAAGCCCTCATCTGAGCAAAAGTAGCTGCTATTTATCAAGGATACCTTAAGAATTATTAAACTTCTACCTGTAGTGAAAGAAAATCTCCTGGTCATGATTCGCTGTTTCAATGAAGCCAAAGTTGTCCTTCAGTGTGGCAACAAATCCATGCAGTCTCTTGGCATTGGAGGCATTGCGGTTTAGGACCCTGATGGAGACCGCACTCTGCTGGCCAGTTCGCTTCACTTCATTGATGGAGAACTCCACCTGAGAACAAACACATGAATGTGTGAAAAGCTGGAAAACAAAAATATACACAGACTTCAAGTTTAAAGTAATTAAATCATCACAGCAAATACAGCTTCAAAAAGGTGGGCTGCGTTAGCATTGAAACAGTACTAAATGTCCACCCGTTCAGCAGTGTCTACAACAATGGAGCTCATTTTAAAAGGTAAAGTTAACATCTTGACTACTCTATAACATTTTCATTAAATTCTCAAGCACAAGTAATGAGTGCAGTGACACTCAGATACCTTGTCTCCGACCTGTGGCTGTCCACCTCCCTCCAGGTCCTTGGTATGGTATGGCACGGTGAGCTTCACGCCGCAGTCTTCATATGCAATAACTCCTTCCTCACATTCCTAAACACAGTACAACAAATCAACATTATCTTTCCAGTAAGGAGCATCACCAATGTTTGCTCCAGCTGCTTCCAGCCAAGGCTGACTGTCTCATGAATGCTGCACCTGTTTCTCAACAAATCTGGTGAAAGCTACCAATGTCTCAACCAATTCACTCAGATGATTTAAGAGTGTATTAGATGATGGTGTGCAGATGGCCGACACAAGCATACGAGAGGCACCAGTGTGTGGCAATACATCATTCTGTAGCAGCCTAGTTGGTTAGCATTAGGCTAGTCTACTGCGACAGCTCTGAGTTACAGCCTACAATGTAGGGCTGCATAATTACCCACCACTGTTGTAGTCTCAACTGTTCGGAACATTCACATAATTTATGCTCTCCTCACTTAATCACCTGAACCAGTCACAGCAATTTACTAGCATTATCATGAAAATGTGTCATGAAAATGTGTTCAAATTGAGCAGAAAAATGACTTTAATTATTCTTAATCTGTTGCAGTCTTCAGTTACTTCACTTACATCAATTGTTTTAAAATCAAAAATATTCAACCATCTTAAACTCAAGTGCCAAACAAGGACCAGACACTAGTAAGCCCAGAGTAACATTGATTTAAATAATTTAGGATGAACCCAAAGAAAATAGCTATTGAATAAAATATGGCTAAAGCAACATAACACTGTTCCCAAAATACATTATCTACTAGTAATTGGGACTACTGTTTAATTGTGCAGCCCTACAAGGCACTGAATCAGTGACACAATGAGTCCGTGTTTCTAAGGGTTAATTGGTGATCAAATACCATGCTGTCAGATAAAGGCGTTAAAGTGAGCCAGAGGTCTGCAAAAACTAACCTTTTCTACAACTCTACCCTTTAAAAATAAGAAAGACATCAATTAGACGGCAAAGCTCGTCAACATTACACTTGTAAATACAGTCTTACAGTGCAGTATTTATCAATTTATCTTTCATCTAAGGTCTACAAATCAAATAATTATCTCTTAGACTAAATGTTAGTGGAAAGAAAAATCTATTACTACAAGTCTGTTTGTCCTTATCATTTATATTTGAGACTTTATTGATGTGGCTTCATGCAGGTCTAAGTCCTACCTTGTCTTTTTTCTAAAAAGGAGCATGAACAGGACGAAGTCATTGGAGGAGAAAACAAAGAGGAAAATTAGAACTAAAATAAAAATTGGGAAGATGATGTGGGTTGGACTATGAGGCTATTTATGATTGTACTGGGATATTTTCATGAACAGTATTTGTAATAACTGTGCACTATGGTACCTTCTCCTTGCTCTTGGTGGGACTGGCATTCTTGTTAGTGGTTCCCAGAATGTCCTTCTCCACCACACCCACAAAGCGCTGCTCAGACTGCGTATGGAAGGACACCGTGCCCTTAGGCAGCTTCTTGATGCGCACGGCATGGTTCCGCTGCGCTGACAGCATATCCTGGCAACGACAATACATTTACTTTTAGTTTGTCATTAACTAAAAACATGGTTAGAATGTGCCTCCTGAAGTAATACTGAATACGTATTTGTGAAAAGCTTATTAACAGGACCTACAGGCACAACAGTGAACTCCACTTCATCTGAGATGTGCAGTTGGGTCTCCTCTAGAACTTCACTGAAGTGAAAGAACATCCTGGCATCCCGATCCACACACTTAATGAAGCCAAAGCCATCACGTATAGCCGCAATCACCCCCTAAGAGAAGATTGAGTGACATAGCGCCACTGTCTGTGAGCAGGCATCCACTTTGGTTCAATGTGGCAGCCCTATCATTCATCCCTTTCATCTCTAATGGTGCACTGTATAACGCAGTATAATAATTGACCACTTTTATAATTCTCACCATTTCACGGGTCTCCTTGGTGAAGTTGAAGGTGTCTGGGAGGATGTCGATGTTGGTAGCCCTCTCCAGCTTGTCTCTACGGTCGGTGGAGATGTTGAACTGTATGTGATCTCCCTCTAACAGTGTCACCTTGGACTTTGTGTCCTTCTCGCCGAACGGCAGTTCCTTGTCGGTGAAACCAATCCGGGCACTGATACGACCTGGTAGAGGATCGTTCTTTGAAAGAAGAAAGGAAACATTTATCAAACTCGTTCGTTACACTCTGGGTCACAGTTCCCTGCCCACTCTTACAGCCCAAGCCTCTTCACATACAGAATTAACTTGTAATCTTTTTACCTGGTTTTTGGTGGGAACCTTGGGAATGACCTTGACCACCGTGCCTTCAAACTGCTCAATGCTGATATCCTCAAAAATGACTGTTCCTTGGGGGAGCAGCCTCACATCTGTGGCTACTTCTTTACCCTATGGTCACAAGAACAATACATGTAAATATTATATACACATCGTCAGGTTGGTCAGTAAAGAGTTACACACGTGAACATTGGTCAAAAGTGGATCTATCCAGAGTTCGAGATACTTAGGTATTACTAAATGCTTACATTTCTGTCTTTGATGGTGAACTCCACGTCATCTCCAGCCTGCAGAGCTTCCAGATCACCTTTGAACTCACTGTAGTGAAAGAAGATCTCCTTCACCACATCAGCCCTCTCAATGAATCCAAACGCCTCCTGAAAGACAACACATCATTCAGCATAACAGCTCCATCAACCACTCAACATGTGAGTTCCAGGTGAGTTCAGAGTCTTGAGTTCAGTTTGTTACTTTATGGGATTAAACAAGGATTAGCAATTGTAACAACAAAGTTAATCACATTCAGAAATTCTATTTGTGATGTATTTTAGTCAATACATCATTATATTCTGCAAGGAACCAGATATAATTAGTCTTATGCAACATCATATCTAAAACAGATGTGTTTGTCACAAACGAGCCAAAAGATATGTTGGTAAATGCTGGGTTGACAGGGAAAGTATATAGCTTCTTTGCATTAGAACATGGCTAACTGCCACAAGAAGACAAGTCGTCAGGATGCCATCAGTGGCCCTTACCTTTGTAGCACACACCACACCCTGGCACCTCATTTGCTTTTTCTTCACAAGTTGAATATTACGAGCACTGACTGCGCCAGTACTGAAACACATGAGCAAAAAAAAAATGTAATTAAAAATCAAGTGCAAGCTGGCAATTATAGAAATATCGACACTGGGTAGACTTACTGCTTGTTGGTATCCATGTAAAAGCTGACTTTGTCGCCTGTGTCCAGATGGATGTTACCCTCTACATCATCAGGAGTGTAGGTAAGGTAGAACACCTCCTGTGGAAAGCCAGACCACTGTCAAAGTATAAAGGGTTAAGGACAAACCTATTAACCTCAATACTATTTCAAAGTCAAGACTAGGGGTGGGAATATCCATGTGAGTCACAATTTGAGGGCTTTCATGCAATTGTAAAAAGATTATTGTTGCGTCAAAACTTAATTTCCATACATGATTTCTTCCGACACCGACTACCTGCTACTACTGGTCGAATAGTAGTTAGAATAAAATAGACCAATTTACTTATTGGCTCTCGCTAACCTAACCAACTCAAGAAGAAGTCTAGCTTAGAACAAACATGGCACACATGTTTAGAGCCGTTAGATTTCACCATCCAACTTGCTCAACTGTAAAGACCATACATCCTGGTCTTACAAAATTGTTACAGACAATCATAATGTTGACAATAGTTTATAGGGTTCATATTTCCTATTGACTTCTCTTCATCAAATATAATCCTTAAGAGAATCGCAATGCAGCTAAGCATCAACTTCTGTCCCCACACCCCTATTCAAGGCCTATTCCAAGACCTGATCATATTTCATAAAGTAAAAGAATGCATACAAAAAGAAGCACAGAGAACTAAGCAAGTAACAAGTAATTAAGTTTCATTTACACAAAATTATCAAGAGTGGAAGAATGAAACTCTTGTTCAATTAACACTCTGCCTTTCATAGATCAAGCATGCTGTAATTGATGCCGCTTTTCTTACCCCATTTCTTTCGTAACAAACGCTGCCAGTGGGCACCTGGCCGGGGGCAGACTTTCCATCCAAGTGCACAGGGATTGCTGAGACAACCTGCAGAAAAAGGAGGAAATTGCAAGAAGAGGCCATTAAAAACTCTGCTTTCCCAAATCGAATTCATTGTAATTAACACATCCCAATTTAAATATTTCTGGACGCATGATGGATGAAATGGCTGAATTTCAAATGTCACAGTAACAAGTATATCAAGTGTCTCACATGTGGTGTTTGTGCTTTAGTGTGAAATGTCTGGGCTCCAGTATGTTGGTAACCTGACTGAACAAGTTAGTGGGTCAAAGAATCTGTATGATTGTTCAGCTTTGTAGAGTCACATTGTGCTCTGTATGTAGACTCAGATTTATTATGTGCATGCACTATAAGACAAGGGACAACGCTTGCATTTTAAAGTGTACATCACCACTGAGCGAAGCACTAAAGGCTCTGCCTTCCTCTGCTGAGCTCAATTTAATGATGCAGCAGTCAAGCTCATTGACTCTTTACAGCCGTGTGCCAGAATGATCAATGTAAGATTTGTTTTACTTTGTGTGAGACTGAACCAACTGAGCTATACTGGCTGCTGTGAGCATTTACAGAGAAATGTAATATGCCCGACGGGCAATCACATTGATCACTTGACTATATATTTGTTCAGTAGACATTTAACAGCTCTTGCAAACATGCATGTCAGCACAACAAGCCAATCTGAATTGTAAATCTTGAAGGAAAACTCTTAAATTTAGATGCTTGATGAGAAGGGGATCAAATTTGACAACGTATTTACAAAAACATCCCTTGCCCCTGCCCCCACCCCACCCGAAAAACATAATGGGGCAAATACTAAACGTTAAGTTGACAGACAGGACAGAACCAAAAATAAAATGGTGTTCCTTAACTGGATGAATATAACCATGCAGCACAGTAAAGGGATAGGCGTGCAGGTCTGGCCCCACCTGGCCCTGGATGCGCTCCTCTGGCAGCACCTCTGGCTTTATCTTTAGCAGCTTCACTGCTATGGGCTTGCCAGTGCGCCTGTCAGAGGAAACCTCAAACTCTACATCATCTGAGGGGAGAGAAGCAGCAGAACACACGCTTAGCACAATTCTAATGATAAAGGGGACAGCTTAAGTTTCAGTGATGTAGCTGAAGTATTTTTCTTTACAACAATGTCAGGTCTACATGTTTAATATTTATGATTAGTCCAAGGCCACGCACCTCCTATTTTAAGCTCCTGCAGGTTGCCATTGTACTGGGAACAGTGGAAGAAGAGACGAGCCTGGCGTTCGGAGCACTGGATGAACCCGTAAGAAGTCAGGAGCTTCTCCACCACACCAGTCTCTCTTATGCCAGGCCCTGTGCCATTGGCGTATGCAGTGTGTCCATTGTTATGGAGCATGCCTGGGTCAAAACTCATCTGGGGGAGAGGAGAAGCAAGTGTAAACATGCATCCAGTAGTGAATCAATGTGAAGCAGACAAAAAGAAAAAAAGAAAAGGGGGAGGTCGCAGTTTAATGCAGTGTTTGATGCCAACCTTAAAAAAACACAAAAAAACACAAAAAAACACTTCAAACATGCAGGTATAGAAAACTTCAGAGGTAGTGGGGAGGATAATAAAGCAAAAGTAAAGCTACATCAGAGTCTTCTGGAGCCATCTGGTCAGCAGTTGAGAAGGACACACTTGATAATGCCTCGATAGAATTTCGGGATAGTTTATACCACCGACTGGAAAAAAAAACAACTGACAACCAATTGAACAACCACACTGTGTCGTGCTTTCCAATTTCCAGTTGTCATGTACTAAAAGCAAAACTTTCCAGAACTTCCATGCAATTCTGATTAGACAGACAAATGTTCAAAAACTGTTCACCTCCCACTGCCAACAACCATCAATTATACTGGAATATTTACAAAATCTTGAATATCAAATTCTCACTACATCCTGGTTCAACTCCTTTTTCACACAACAAACCATGCTGTTAGAAGTCACATGACACAACAGCAGCTCACAGAGCTGTTAAGTCAGCGCGGGCACCACCGGACATGCCCTCTTACTGATCTCTGATACAAGGGAGTCCGCTTGTGTTTTTTACTTCCTGGATGAGGATGGCAGGAGATGGAAGCGGAGCGGGGGATAGACATGGGAGCAGTGGAGGTAGATCGGCCAGAGCCAGTGTTGCGAGCCACTGGAGGTTCAGAGGAGCCCCTTTCCATTTCTGACACTGGGGATAGGACTTTGATATGCTGTTGGAAGGAGGTAACAGCTTTGAAAAGCGAAATAGACAGACTTTAACATTTTAAATTACTCCTACCCAGATACCACAAGTTATTTAGTTATTACGCAAACGTTGAAAATTTCCTGCATTTGGGTATAAAATACTGCATCGTCTACTTGACCTTGTTAACCGCAGATATTTCGTAGGACACTGTTTGTCCACATGCCAATTTCTGGAGACCCACTGTGTATATACAATCCACAATATCATGTTCTTGTGTATAAAGAATGCTCCAATGACATATTATATTTAAGCCAATCACAACTGCCACCAGTACTCAGACCCTGTGAGAATATCCTCATACATCTAAATGCCAAGCAAAAAATCCACCCAAAAACAATGTGTCTGCAACCATGACAATCTCATGACAGCATCAATAAATAGCACAATAACGAGTGGTTTAAAGCACTACAGCACACAAAAAGGTAAGGCTCTACAGAGAAGGCAGACAAAAAACTGAAAAGATCAACCAACTTCTTTTCGCAGCTTTTAAGGGTAAGAGGTATAAGTGCACTATCGCAAATGCTACTCTAGGTCAAGTAAAATAAAACTACTGAAGATGGAGAATCAGAAAATGCAAATGACAGGTCGAATAGCGGTGCATCTACAGTAGACAGAGTTTGTGATGGGTTATGGGTTATGAGGGGGGTCCCAGAGCAGCCTCTTCTGTTAGGCCCTGTACTGTACTGTACTGTAACAATGAGCAATTCGTTTTTCATAGGGACCAACCAATATGTAGTTTAGCTTGTATTTGTATTGCCTTTATCAGAGTTATGGACTTATGTAACCAACATGATTTGCCTGGTCCGACTAAGGTTTTTCTGGATTGTGACGCAAAATAAGATAAAAAGGTGGATAAGAGAAAAAAAAAAAAAAAAAGGTTTACAAAAAATTAATTTGTGGAAAGCGCCAAATTTCTACAGTTTAATCAGAACACCCCTCACCCTGCAACAATGTAACTGAGTAGAGGCTAGTCTCGGGAGCCCGAAAAAGGATGAAAGAGGTTAGGCCATTCACAGCAGAGAGATGCAGGGCAAGGTGGGTGGATGGGTGTTCGATGGGGGTGGGGCACGTAGAAAAGAGGTGGGAAGGTGGAACTTACGGATCGGCCATATGGCGACAGGCTGAGTCCGACAGGGGAGGTGCTGCTCAGGTCAGCGCTAACAAACGCGGTGGGTGGCGACGCAGGCAAGGTAAACTCAACAAAGCCTTTCCAGGGGCTGCCCATATTTTCCCATAAACTCGGACCAAACTTGCTTGAGCACTTGCTGAACTTGATTACTTGATTGAATTTTTTTGCTTGACTGTTAAGTACTATTTTTTATGCAACCACCCAAATGATACACCGCTGGATGTCTGCAAGGGTGAAGAGAGGAACAAACATAACGGGTAAGGCAGATAGGTAAGCCAGTGTGCCAAGTGTCACATACAAAGGAAAATAGCTGTGGGCTTTTATCCCCCAGAAAAGGCCAAAAATCAGGGAGGATATGACTTGAAAACGACAGAACAGGAAAAAAGGTGCGGGCTGGGTGTGGGAATGCAATCAAATCATTGTCAAACTGAATTGAATAACCAGTTTAACTGTTTGGAGGTGGTAGCAGTTCAGTTCAGCTGGCTTATGTCAAGGTTTAATAAGTTATTTTTAGCAAAAAGCAATGTAGAGGTCAAATCAAGCCTTCAACTCAGTATCACTTATTGCACTTATGCCACATTGGGAATGTTTTATCATGTGCAAAGAGCTGATATCACCCTCTCTGGTTGGTTGAAGGTGTGCTAATCAGTGAAATCAGCTACGGCAAATAGTCAGTAAAGATGCTGCCATTTAAAAATAAAATAAAAAAATAAAATTGACAACCCCAAACTGATTAATGAGGTCACAAATCAAGATACACTTTCAACAAAAGCCCTTTTTTACAATAGTAGCATGTGTTTAAGCAAACTAGAACAAATGCACTGTTCTCTGTTCAGTGATAAGAAAACAACCTCTGCATTGCTGCCCAAAATTTAGCGCAGCTGGCCAAACTGATTCAGAATTGAGAAACACAATCTGTGTTTGTTCACATTACCCCAACATGTGCAGGTGTACAAATGGGGGATTTATCAAGTACAGTTTCTGAATTCCACCCAAATTATATCGAATTTGAATCTGAAATTTAAACCCCTCACAGGGAACAATTTTCAGCATATTAAAAAGGGGAGAAAGTCATTCAAAACATAAATGAAATCATAAGTGATTAAACAGGTTAAAATAGTACAGTTGTCATTAACATGACAGGACTCACGTTATGGAGGGACTACAACTGAGACCCACCTTAATTCGACGTCTTGAATCTTGTAATTCTCAGGATCTCTGTGACAATGCAGTTCCTGCAGACCTCTTCACGCACACAGTTGAACACACACACTTGTTACAAGTTTCTGGCACAAGTTCTAGATGGTTGCATAAAGCAAAAAAGGGGGAGAAATCTAGCTCAAAAAAGGCAAACGCAGGTGCAATAACACTGCTTAGAAAAAATTACAATGAAAACAGTGTGAGGAGTAGAGGGAGGGAAAGACAGGGGGAACTATGGGGAAGAAAAAAAAAACTAGCAGATAGCAGCCCACTCCACACCCCGGTGGTGAGTCGGTGGTGTGGTGAGGATGAGGAGGGCTAGGAGCAGCGTTGGGACGTGTGCTTTGTCAAAGCTGTTGAGTAGGCACAAACTTCTGGTTTCAGATCAGTTATTGTCTTCTCAGAATATGCTTGGGCATAGGATTGCTTCTCTTCCGCGTTTCAATTGGGCTGATGTGCGTCTTCTTTGGTCGTTTCAGGATTTGGTTACTTCTTGTGTTTTAAACCCTTGAAGTGATCCTTTGTTTTCCCACATGTGTCTTCGGTGTTGCAACTTTGCTTGTTTTGGGTGGTTTGTCTTCAGTTTCTTTGTTATGATCTGAACTTGAAGCAGTTGCGGATGGTACAAAAATTCAGTTCCGTTTCACTTCATACTGTTGGGGGGAAAAAGCAGATTTGATTAGATGAGCAGAGGTGAGGACTTAGACTTCATCTTATGTTAACTTCACTGCTCAAACTTTCAGGGTCGACTCCAAGAGTCTTCGGAGAGGCAGACAACTTTATTTACGTTGTCAGCTGTTAGGAATTTCACATTTTTTGTCCCATGAAGAACAGCAACAACCCCAAGCGGCAGTGGCTTGAAGTTCTTTGAACACTGCCCCCAGACTCACATGTATAAAAATAGGTTTTCCTCAGATGCCTCTGGATACAGCCCACAATGCCAGGCAGCTGACTAGCGGGCAATAGCTGTGATCAACAAGTCCTGGTGCATACCTCCAGTTTATGCCATGACATTTAGTTTGTGTCCCATACATGTTAATTTTACTAAATTTAGTTACAAACTGATCTCCATTCAGTAGGTTATAGCAGATTGTTGTTGACCTAAATACACTGCTTTGAAAACACACTGGGTGAGCCAACCCAGGACACATGATATCTGTTTGCTGTGACTGTGTTGCAATGACTACCATCCCAAGTACTTCCTGGAAATGTTAAAATATAATGATGTAAAAATGCTCGTGTGTATTCCTCGGAAGAGGGAGGGTGGGCTTTTTTTTTCTTTTATAAAAAAGGTGCCTCTTTGGTATTCAGATTAAAATGTCTAATCCACATTAATAAACAAACACTTGGGTGTTCTGATTTCATTTGTAACACTTGTTGATTACTGGACCTAGGGGAACTAAAGCTGTGCAGCCTAGTGATAGGACAAACAAAGAAGGCAGTTATCACACGATGGGTTTCTTAAGTGGGTTAAAGGTTATGAGCAATGAACAGAGACGACTCCTGTGAAAACAGCCTTGGAGGAGATGGGCTCCTCTGCGTCCCCTTTTTTAACTTTGGTGACGCAGAAAGAGAAAACAGTCCACCCACTAAACCACCAGCACCCATTGGCCGTTTCAGCACTTTCTCCCGAACTGTAAACTTTAGTTTGGCTCGGTAATCATTAAAGAAATACTAGGTACTGTACCTACAGTCTGGCCCTGTTACGATAGAACGGCTAATAAACCCAAGATTAAGTCTCTTGTCTCGCAAGTCTCAACACGACGGTGCCACTCTGGTCTGGGCCCGAACAACAACCACTCTGACAGGACCGACCATGTGACTTCCCAGCAATCCGCCATCCTCAGCTGGAACTGCTAATAAGGCCTGATCCAACACGTTGCGGCATGCAGCGCTATCGAAAACGTCACATCTATGCTAAGCGGCTACATTTTCAATACTCGTCAAACTATAAAACATGTGCCTCAACACTCAAAGACGGGCTGCTTCTCGCCGTTTTACTGCCTACGAGTCAAAACAGCGCCAGCAGCAGCAATTTCGTATAAATTTCATAATCTTAATGACCTTGCGTGGACAAATACAACCAGACAGATTAGCATATCGCTAACGCTAAAGTCGTAAAGAGCCAAATACCCCCGGGCGTTTCCGAGTCTTTTTAGGGAATCAATTCACGGTCAACAGCGCGCCCCAAGTTAGCTCGGATATGTAGCACATCAGGTATTGAAAGATTTATGATCTGGTCGTTATCACAGCTACGTGGCTCGGAGTGTCTGCTCAGAAAGTTAGCGGAAAGTAAGCACTCCATCATGTCATTTCTGTACACTTGAGACAAGCACACCAAGCTCTATCCAAGAAACGGTCTCTTTAACGTTTTGTGGCTTATCGGAAATTGTACACACTCGGTAGAAAATTATTTGAGACTTGTGACAGAACAAAAAGGTGTACGGACGTATTCGGCTACCGTACGATAAACGATCATTACTTTATTTTAATGATATCATATTTTGAAGAACTCAGTAGCACCACGCACTGTCCTCCGACACAGGGTATTATGGTAGAAATTGTATTGAACCAACAATAGAAGAGTTTGGAATGGTCGATATGAAAATGCCGACGGAAACAGTAAACCTTTACCATTAGCGACTATTCAGGATGGGTGCACTTACGACTTATCAAGGTCAAAATAAACTGTCATTAACTGAGGTTTATTCACTTAACACACATTACAGAAACATAACGTTATCTGAGCTAACGGCACGAGGACCGGACAACAAAGAAGCTACGGCAAGCGGTCGGAGACGAGTGCTCAATTCTAATCAATTATCGCGTCCGTCACTGTCGTCTACCACAGCAATGGCACACCAGTGCCGTCTCCTTGGCACATTGAGGCACGTTTTGGAAATACACGTTTGTTAATTCGAGCTCGTTATTATATAAAGAGGCCGTTTGCAATGCTAAGCTGCTAATAGCGGCTAAAGTTAGCTAGCACGCTGCTGAACTGCTTGTGGTGATTTATGGTGAGGAAAAACACGGCTGCCCCCACCCAGGCCCGAGCTCTGCGTATGACCAAGCGCAGGACAATCGTTAACTTCCAAAGACCCGCTGTTCAAGAAAAAGAACATCTCTCTTTGACACATGTCAAACAAATGTCTGAATTGTTATATAAAACAGGATAATTAATAAAAACTCACCCCAACAGCTTTCAGCACTGTCACCAGCGCCGCTAGAAGCAGCACGGCACATTACGTAGTGAGTAGGGAGGCGACTACCGCGATATTTGACAGCCTGAGGACAACCAAAGAGCCTACAGGAAAGAGTGGCCACTGTCGTACATCTGCTGGTGAGTAACCCATATTGTGGTATCGCAGTGATCATGGGATTCTGGTGATACATTTCCGATGTTAATGGTGGTTTTCTCTTCTTTATCTTGCTACTTAGGTTCGAAAGCCGCGTTCCTGACAATATGGTAATCAGCATGTCATTCAGTTGTTCAAGACCCCCGGACCCGAAACGTGTTCCACATTTGATCAATTAACAGCGCCCTATCTCTTCATTTAGTAGAGTTTCTGATGACACACGTTGCAACTTGAGGGTGTATTCAAGAACGACATCGATTGTAGGTCAACGAGACACCGCAATGCTTCTAACTTAATGTATTCAGTCCTAAAGCAAGACATGCTGATAATACCTAAATCTCTTAAATAAACCGATTAGATATTTATGGCTGATCAATCGTGTGCATCAGTTTATTAAAAAATATGACGAACGCCCCTAATTTATCATGACATTTACTTGATTTTTAACCATACAGGGCCGATATAAATAAACAATACAGTCTATATACATTCATTTATTGTAATTTTCATGTGTGTGCTGCTGTGAGTTGAAGTACCAACATGATCATATAGGCAGGGATGATAAATAATAATAATAATTTGATTTGTATAGCATTTTTCAAGATCGGAGCACAAAGAACCATAGAACGCATAGAAAGCTAAAAAGGAGGGTTGCAATGTTACCAAATACATAATTAAACATTGTAAATTAGACTTCAGTTGTGACTTAACATGGTGTAGCCACAGTTCAATGCCTGACTCTCAAATAAACGAATAGAATTCAAATAAAATAAAATAAAATTGATTGAATTAAGTGACAGTTTCCATAGAAAACGAGTTGATTATGCAATAAATATAGACCATGATTACGATTAGCTCTTTTTTAAAGCTGGGTACTTTCTTCTGGAAAAAAATAAATAAATAAAACACAAGTTGATTGGTCTCAAATAGAAAATGCTATAAGTGCTCACCTTTAACAAGTAGCATGGGTTTTGCCCCCTCTTATACCGGTGTTTTGTTTTGCCTTGTTTTTAGAATAATTGCCTAGGTACGGCATTTTTTGCTTCTGTCAAACTTCTATAATATCTAAACTCTCCAGTAGATGGCGGCATCCACCTCGAATTTGTTTGCGATGCTCGTCATATGTATACAAAGAAGAAGAAAACACGGAAGTGACGTTATCGTTTAGTCTCTCACACGGAAACGGCAGTTGACAACAAATAAGAGTAACCATTTTTATTTGTGAGTACTATAGTTAATCTGTCTACCGACAGGTATTTCTACGAGTCTGCTATAGTTTGCACACGTTGCTACAAAGGCACCACAGCTGCCTCGGCTAACTGAGGCTAAAAAGCTAAGGTAGGCTAGCACAGCGAGTTATTTGTACCTAGCCGGCTGTGTGGAGTAGCTTGTTAGCGATACACACAGGAGTTGTCAGCTTCCAGTAAATGGCCTGCACTTTAGATAAAGTGTTGGGCGATGCCCGTACCCTTCTCGAGAGGCTGAAAGAGCACGATACGGCCGCCGAGGGACTGATAGAGCAGTCCGGGGCCCTCAGCCAGAGAGTGCATAGCATGAGAGAGGTGGGAAATGCCCTTCCAGACAAGGTAAGGACAAGCATTTCAATATGGTTACCAACAGATTCAAGTACATAGCTGTGCAAAGCTGCACTGCCCTGTACTGGCACTGGTACTGGTAACAGTACTGGTACAACAAGGCTTAGTTGAGCTCTGATTTACCCACCAATTTGTAATATATGAAACCCAAAGCAGAATTCACTGCCCCACAGTTCAGTTCTCAAATGTTTCTTCTGATGATCTTGTCCCACCATAACACAGGGAAACATGTGGACCACAAGTAAAAAGCTGAGATTGTGGTTAAATTGAGTACAGCGTGTTTGGTCACCTCTGTGCCAAGTGTCATTAAAGATTCTTAAATGTTTTCAAAATGATTTGCTCAGATGTTTTGTAGCTGTGTATGTTTGAGATAACCAAAACAAAGTTAAATTCCTTTATTATTGAATGGACTTTGGCATGACATTCATTTACAGAGGCTTCATTGTATATCTTGCAAAAAAAAGTCAGTCTCAAAAAGAGAGGAGTCTCTTCTTGAGACTAACTGTGATTTTTTTTAATTTTTATTTTTGGTTCTATTTTGCTCTAACAAACAAACATAAAGAATAAATTGTTGACCAACCAGGTCAACCTCCTCATTAGTGGGAAAGCAACGTTTAACAATCAGACGTTCAGTTTGTACTTTTCTGACATTACATGTTTTCAAAGTTTTCATATTCCTTTAACAAATGGTTGATTTACTATTGAAACCTTTCTCTCCACTGCCCTTTTCTGCTCTCTCCTCCTAGCACATAGAAGACACTTCAGAGATTCAGGAGCTGACCAAATACAAGCCACATGTCCTTCTGACTCAGGAAAACACTCAAATCAAAGAACTACAGCAGGAAAATAAAGGTAAAAAAAAAGACACACCCTATTCTGTTGATTTTATGGCTGTTTATATATATATATATATATATATATATATATATATATATATATATATATATATATATATATATATATATATATATATATATATATATATCTTTGCTAACCCTCTTCATGACTGTCTCTGCAGAGTTATGGTTGTCTCTTGAAGAACACCAGTATGCACTAGAGTTGATCATGGGTCGATACCGCAAGCAAATGCTTCAGCTGATGATGGCGAAGAAGGAGCTGGACACCAAACCTGTGCTCAGCCTCCACGAGAACCACGCAAAAGTAAATTCTCAGTTAATCGTTATGTTAGGACTCCTAGTTATTGCTTGTACAGCTAAGTGTTTTGATGTACGAAATATCTTGTTTTCTGGATCTTCTCCAGGAAGTGCAGAGCCAGGTGGAGCGGATATGCGAGATGGGCCAGGTGATGAGAAGAGCAATGCAGGTGGATGATCAGCACTATTGCTCTGTTCGAGAGAGGCTCGCTCAACTAGAGGTGAGCACAGTGCTTCTGTAGAATCAGGAACAACTGTAGATGTTTTTCTGAGTGAATCCATATATTTGAAATTTGCACTCTGTTTGGCTAGATACACCTAGATGTAAATGAGGAAAATATGTGATGATAAGTATTTTTGGACGAACTGACCATTTCAAGGCATACTATGCAGGATTTGACATTGCTGTTGGTAAACACACAATTCAAAGTTGGCCCCGGCTCAACTGTTGAGACAGAGAGACTGAGCAGACGTGGTCGAGGGAGCTAGATATTGAATGAAAAGAGGGAGCGGCATTGGCAAGAACAAAGCAGTGAATCAGTGAAATAAAATGTTATTTTTTGATTATTTCATAGCAGTTATGTTTTGAAGCAGAAAAAAACACATCAACACCTCCGCACAAACCCTCCAGATTTTTGCTGGATTCATTCTGTCGATCTCTGCTCTGCCTCTGAGTCTGATTTTGTGTAGCCCCGCCCACCCAGACATTCAGATCTGCAGCTCTTTATACATATATATCACTATTTTTTTTAACAGTCCTGACCTTACACTGTTATTATACAACAATTATTTTATTTTTTACATTTTATTTCAATGTTTTTTTGTCTTTTTCAGATTGAGAACAAGGAGCTGCGAGACCTCCTGGTCATCAGCAAGAGCTCCGTGAAAACAGCGAGAGAAGAAACCAGCCAGCCAGAAGCAGAAGTAGCAGCAACAGCAGAACAAGAACAGTCCCCTCAGTCAGGGTCCACAGAGTGATCAGAGCAGCTTCAGAGTGAACTGTGGTTGAGGCAACAAGACCTCCAGGACCAGGGTTGGAGGAGACAGGGTTGATGATCTCTTTGCCTGTGTGCACCACATTATTTTTTTATATAAGATGGAATGCAGTTAAACCACAGCATATTTTTTGTAGTGAAGGCCACTTAAACACAACATGGTAGGAAGCTTTCACCTGCGGGTATATTTGGATGATAGCTATTGTTTTCACATGCACAACATGTGTATTATCACTTGGTTGTCACTGACAAGACAAGTGAAAGCTAAGACACATCTATATGTGGAGTAAAGTCAGTAAAAGCAAAGGGGATTTATTTTGTTTTGGCCAAAGATGCATTTATTAGTCAAGGACACAGTTTCTACCTCTTTGGTGTCCCTTTGCTGTTCACTCACACTCACAATGTGTAAAATGCTTATCACCATCCCTGCTATCAGAGTTCACTTGAAGGCCATTAAGAAGCCAACTCGTCTTCACAGCTGTGCTTGATAATCACTGCCAATAAGATGACTTTTGGCTGTTTCACACAGTTTGCCTGCTGAGGAGTGACAGTGGATCGTTCGTATGTGATTGTCTGTCATTTTATGAATTTAATACGTTTGTCAGTGTGTTTGTAGAATTCATATATACCATAATTTTCATGTTTAGTGCTTTGATTCTGTGTGTTAAACACCAGTTTTCTAGTTTTCAGATTTGAATACACAGTAATCAAGTGTCCCAGCATCTTTATGTAATGGTAACGATTTCAAAATATGCCAACTTTTTGTGTGATGGATATCTAATGTTTGCGCACTGTATGTGTTCAGATATTGTCTCTTGTCATCTCAGGAAATCAGTGTTATAAGGTGAACATGCTGTAATGACTCATGGCAGTGTACTGGTTTGTGTCAAATGAAATTTCATTCAGAAACTTTAAAATAAATTTGCAAAAAAATATATATAATTAAGAAAGTCAAATATGAATGATTTTTTTAAACCATATATATGTATATACTAGGGATGCAACGGTAGAGTTTTCCCACAGTTCGGTATGCATCACAGTTTTTGGGCCACGGTAACGGTACGGTTTCGATATCTTAATATAAAACTACTCACTAGCAAAGGCAATATTGCTTATCTTAGTTGCCTTCCATAAAAAACATGCAGTATCCAATCAAGTTAAACAGCAAACATTGTAGTATTGTATTGTATTGTATTATTTGCCTTTGTGTATTGAACCTAACAGGGCGTATTGAACGGTTCGATAAAATATTGAGTATTGTTGCATCCCTAGTATATACAGTATGCACAGTATGTTGGGTTTAATACAGTGACTGGGTTAATTACTGTTTGGATTATTCAATTTTTCACCGCTAGATGGCGACATTAAGCTGCGGGTGTAACACGACTCGCGAGGTTTGGAAAAGTGGCGTAATGCTGCGTTCATGTAACCAGGTATAATCGAATATTCATATACAGTATGTGTGTTTTTTTTCTCTCATATTCAGTATCAACAACATCGAGCCGATAAGCTTACATTTAAAATAACTCTGGGGCATAGAACCGTCTGCTCTTTGCCACTTGGTCGTCCCTCTGTGGCTTTAATCGAAATAATTTCCGACAGCACGTGAATGCAGCACCAGAGAGCTGCATTTGACACTTCTAGCCTGACACAAGCTAATGTTCAGCATGTCTGAGAAGGAGCTGGGGAAAAAGTGGGACCGGTGCTTGGCAGACGGTGCCATTAAACTCGGTAAATATCCCAAAGACTCATGTGTATAACGACATTGTAATATCCTAAAATAAGGACAAAATAAGCTGCAGGTTTTACTGTAGTCCACAGCTGTCATTGACTGGGCGAGGGGCTAACTAGCTAGCCATAAAGGGCTCGTAAAGGACAA